>NC_060125.1:41671986-42290653 GCF_021461395.2 Schistocerca americana
TTCTGCCTAATCTATCTTTCCTGAACACCGTCTGAGACTTCGTAAAAATTTCTGCAGAACTTATTTCAGGCTTTAGCAAGATTTCTGTACCAATAACGAATTCAGCTTCTGTGTTTTCTATTAGCGCTTGAAGCTCAGGGACTTTCCCAGCACAACTACAACAATTTACAGCTACAATTCCGACTGTTCCTTGATCGAAGCACGTCCTGTATTTGCCATGCACCCTTTGAGATTGCAGCCACCCCGTACTTTCCCGAGGCCTTCTAATCTAAAAAACCGCCCAGTCCAGGCCACACAGCCCCCGCTACCCGTGTAAACGCCAACTGAGTGTAGTGAACTCCTGACCTATTCAGCGGAACCCGAAACCCCACCACCCTACGGCGCAAGTCAAGGAATCTGCAGCCAACACGGTCGCAAAACCGTCTGAGCCTCTGATTCAGACCTTCCACCCCGCTTTACACCAATGGTCCACAGTCGATTCTGTCAACGATGCTGCAGATGGTGAGCTCTGCCTTCATCTCGTAAACAAGACCGGCGGCCTTCACCAAATCAGAGAGCCGCTGGAATCCAGAGAGAATTTCCTCAGATCCAAAGCGACACACGTCATTAGTGCCGACATGTGCCACCAGCTGCAGCTGGCTGCACCCTGTGCTCTTCATATGGCATGCGGAAGGACCCCTTCAACATCAGGAATGACTCCACACGGAATGCACATGGAGTGCACACTGGATTTCTTCCCCTCCTTAGCCGCCATATCCCTAAGGGGCGCCATTACGCGCCTAACATTGGAGCTCCCAACTACCAATAAGCCCACCCTCTGTGATTGCACGGACCTAGAAGGCTGAGAATCATCCTCTGAAACAGGGCAGGCAGCTGCATCTGACTCAGCCCGAGACAGTGCCTGAAACCTGTTTGTCAGACGCACCGAGGAGGCTTTCTGATCAGCCTCTGGGGACGTCTTTCGCTGCCTGCCACGCCTTGGAACGACCTCCCAATCAACGACAGGCGAGGGCTCAGCCCCACTGCGGGCAGCAACTGGGGCAACCACAGCGGCAGACCGATCTGGGGACAGACGGGACGAGGTTGACATCCCCGTGATACCCAAGTCCGGCTCCCCACAGTAGATCAGCTGTCAGGTGGTTCTGTGATGTTTCAGGGCTACTCGTTCAGGTTTCTGCGAACGTGAAGCAGCATGCTTATTTCAACAATATCGGTGACGTAGGTTGCTGTTTCTTCTGTGTCTTCATAACAAGATGACAAGAACCGAGCCACAATTTTGCATGCGTACGTTCCTAGTTTGGCGAAAACTTAGGAACGCTGCCACACCTCGACTGGCCAGGAAATCAGCCGCGCTTAACCCAAAGAAAACGTGTGACAGAGTGGGGAACACCAGATGGAGCGTCGCAGTCACCAGCCTCGCATTTTGTAGTCCGAGGCATCTATCGTCAACGAGTGGCTTGAGCTGGATACGACATGCCGGAGACAGTTGCTCCGTCTCTTCTTCGCTGTACGCTGTGGCGACAAAAGACGTGCGATACGTCCTAACATCGTGCCGGACGTAGTTTTGCCCGGCGTAGTACGTTATCTATCAGCCGTGGCCTGGGGGTGAAGTCTTTGATAAGTAATGAAGGCGACCTCGGTCTCGGGTTAGAACCCCGCCAACGCTGAAATTTTGAGTAAAAATCGTCGGCAGTGGCGGCCGAAGACTTCCGTAATGAGAAATCACACTCATTCTGCCAACGGCCGTGTGAAAGAGGGCGAAGGAGCGGCACTGTCTGGCGCTCGAGGTGAGAAGCTGCGGAAGAACCAGAAGCAATGATCAGCGGCGTTAGAATGGAAAAGGCAATGCAAACCACTCCATTAAAGACGGTTAACGTGTGTCCACAGGACATGTGGCCTGTAGTTGAAAAAGTGTCATCGTGATCTCTATTGCAGAAGATTCCTGAGTAGTCCCCGGGAGGGGACTGGCAGGGGTCAGGTGAGCATTAAAAATAGACTGAATAACCGTCGAAAGCATAACCTTCTACGTGTCGGGGCGTGGAATGTCAGAAGTTTGCACGTGGTAGGGAAGCTATACAATCTGAGGAAGCAAATACTAACGCTCAATCAACAGATAGTGGCGTCAGTGAAGTGAGGCGGAAAGAAGACAAGGTTTTCTGTTCAAATATCAACAGTAGCAGAAAATGGTATAACACAAGTAGGATTCCTCATGAATTGGAAGACAGTGTACAGAGTGAGTTACTGTGAACAGATCAGTGAGAGGGTTGTTCTCATCAGAATCGACGGCAAATCAAAACTGACAAGAATAGTTCAAGTATAAATGCTGACGTTACAAGTAGAAGATGAAGAACGCGTCATTCAATACGCAAAGAGACCTGAAAATCTTATAGTCATGGGAGATTGGAGTGCGATTACAGGGGAAGGAGTACGAGGAAGGGTTATATGAGAATATGGGCTTGGCAGGAGGCATGAGAGAGGAGAAACCTGAGTTCTGCGATGAATTTCAGATGGTAATAGCGAATACTCTGTTCAAGAATCACAAGAAGAAGATCAGTTAGACTACATCATAGTCAGGCAGAGATTCCGAAATCAGATATTGGATTCTGTAGTGTACCCAGGGGCACATATAGACTCAGATCACTAATGGACGAAAGAATGAAGCTCGAAAATGGTCTGGGAAGTCAGGAACACAGAAATCAAGTCACTTAGGAATGAAATTAATAGGAAGTGCAGGGTGGCTAAGCCGAAATGGCTACATGATAAATGTGAGGAAATCGAAAAAGATATGATTGTCGGAAGGACTGATTCAGCACATAGAAAAGTCCAAACACTCTTCGGTGAAATTAAAAGCAAGTGCGGTAACATTAACAATGCAATAGGAATTCCACTGTTAAACGCAGAAAAGAGGATAGGTGGAAAGGGTACATCGAAGACCACTATGGTGGGGGGGGGACTTATCTGATAACCTTACAGAAGATGAAACAGGAGTCGACAGCGCAGACATAGGGGATCCAGTATTAGAATCAGAACATAGAACAGCTTTGGAAGACTTAAAATAAAATAAGGCAGAAGGATAGGTAACATTCCATCGGAATTTATAAAGACGTTTTGGGGAAGTGGTAACAAAATGATTATTCACGTTAGTGTATAGAATGTATGAGACTGGTTATATACCGTCTGACTTTCGAAAAACAGTCATCGACAAGATTCCGAGAACAGCAAGAGACGCCAAGTGCAAGAATCATCGCACAATCAACTTAACAGCTCTTGTATCCACGCTGCTGACAGCAACAATGTATCTACATCTACATTTACATAGATACTCCGTAAGCCACCTTATGGTGCGTGGCGATGGGTACCCTGTACCACTACTTGTCATTTCCTTTCCTGTTCCACTCGCAAACAGAGCGACGGGAAAACGACTCTCTATATGCCACGTGTGAGCCCTAATTTCTCGTGCCGTGTCTTCGTCGTCCACACGCGCAGTGCATGCTGGCGGCAGTACAATCGTTCGGCAGTCAGCTTTAAATGCCTGTTCTCTAAATTTTCTCAGTAGTGTTCCCGAAAAGAGCTTCACGAGCGTCGTCTTCCCATTTGAGTTCCCGAAGCATCGCCGTAACTCAGACGTGTTGTTCGAACCTAACGGTAACAGATCTAGCAGCCCGCCTCTGAATTGCTTCGATGTCTTCCTTCAGTCCTAATTGGTATGGATCCCGAACACTCGAGCAATACTCAAGAATAGACCGCAACCAGCCTCCTAAATGCGATCTCCTTCACAGGGCACTTATCTAAAATTCCCCCAATAAACCAAAGTGGACCATTCGCCTTGCCTACTACAGTTCTCACACGCCCTCACCACCGCATACCGTTTTGCAACGTCACGCTCAGATATTTAAACGACTCGGCTGTGTCAAGCAGGACACTAGTAATACTGCCTCCGAACATAACGGGTCTGGTCCTCCTACTCATTCGCCTTAACTTACGTTTTTCCACATTCATCACACCAACTGCAAAATTTAGTTTAAGTCATCTTGTGTCTTCCTACAGTCACCAAACTTCGGTCCCTTTCCGTAGACCACGGTATCGTCAGCAAACAACCGCAGATTGCTGCCCGCCCTGTCCGCCAAATCCTTTACGTATACAGGGAACAACAGCGCCCTATCACACTTCCCTGGCGCACTCCTTACCATACCCCTGTCTCTGATGAACACTCGCCGTCGAGAACAACACACTGGCTTCTATTATTTAAGAAGCCTTCTAGCCACTCACAGAACTGTGAACTTATTCTACACTCGGGTGCCAAAGAAACTGATATAGGTATGCGTATCTAAATATAGATATATGTAAACAGGCAGAATACGGCGCTGCGGAAGGCAACGCCTTTACAAGGAAGCGAGTGTCAGGCGCAGTTGTTAGATCGGTTACTGCTCCTACAATGGCAGGTTATTAAGATTTGGGTGAGTTTGAACGTGGTGTTATACTCGGCGCACGACGAATGGGACACAGTATCTCCGAGGTAGCGATGAAGTGGGAGTTTTCACGTACGACCATTTCACAACTGTACCGTGAACATTAGGAATCCAGTAAAATATCAAATCTCCGACATCGCTGCGGCCGGAAAAAGATGCTGCAAGAACGGTTCCAATGACAACTGAAGAGAATCGTTCAACGTGAGGGAAATGCAACCCTTACGCAAATTGCTGCAGATTTCAATGCTGGACCATCAACAAGTGCCACCGTGCGAACCATTCAACGAAACATCATCGAAATGGTCTTTCGGAGCCGAAAGCCCACTCATGTACCCTTGATTACTGCACGACACAAAGCTTTACACTTCGCGTGGGCCCGTCAACACCGACATTAGTCTGTTGATGACCGGAAACAGTTGTCTGGTAGGACGAGTCTCGTTTCAAAATGTATCCAGCGACTGCACGTGTACGGGTATGGACACAGCTTCATGAATCCATGGACCTGCATGTCATCAGGGGACTGTTCAAGCTGGTGGAGCCTCTGTAATGGTGTGGGGCGTGTGTAGTTGAAATGATATGGGGCTCCTGATACGTCTATATACAACTCTGGCAGGTGACACGTACTTAAGCATCCTGTCTCATCACCAGCATCCATTTATGTCGAGCCAGCCGCTGTGGCCGAGCGGTTCTAGGGACTTCCGTCTGGAACCGCGCTGCTGCTACGGTCGCAGGTTCGAATCCTGCCTCGGGCATGGATGTGAGTGACGTCCTTAGGTTAGTTAGGTTTAGGTAGTTCTAAGTGTAGGGGACTGATGACCCCAGATGTTAACTCCCATAGTGCTTTGAGCCATTTGAACCATATATGTGGATTGTGCATTTCGACGGACTTGGAAAATTCCAGCAGGACAATGCGACACCCCACAGGTCCAGAATTGCTACAGAGTGGCTCCAGGAACACTCATCTGAGGCCTTGCGACTTGCTGTTCAGAAGAGATCTCCATTCAATTGTACTCTTACGGACTCATGAACAGCCGTGCAAGATTCATGGCGTCAATTCCCTCCAGCACTGCTTCAGACCTTAGTCGAGTCCATGCCACGTCGTGTTGCGGCACTGCTATGTGCTAGCGGGGGCCCTACCCGATATTAGGCGCTTGTACCAGTTTCTTTGGTCTTCAGTGTAAAAAGAGTGTAAGACAGGTTCAAATGGTTCTGAGCACTATGGGACTTAACATCGGAGGTCGTCAGTCCCCTAGAACTTAGAACTACTTAAACCTAACTAACCTAAGGACATCACAGACATCCATGCCCCAGGCAGGATTCGAACCTGCGACCGTAGCAGTCGCGCGATTCCGGACTAGAGCGCCTAGAACCGCATGGCCACCGCGGCCGGCTGTAAGACAGGGATGTTGTTTTTCGCGTCTGCTGCTTAATCTATACGTCGAAGAAGCAATGATGGAAATAAAAGAAACGCTCAAGAGTGAGATTAAAATTTAGGGTGAAAGGATATCAAGGTTAAGATTCGCTGATGACATGGCTTCCCTCAGTGAAAGTGAAGAAGAATTGCAGGATCTGTTGAAAGGAATAGCCTAATGAGTGCTGCATGTGGCTGCAGAGTAAATGGAAGAAAGAGGAGAGTAATGAGAAGCAGCAGAAATATGAACAACGAGAGACTTAAAATGAGAATTGCTGATCATGAAGTAGGCCTAGGTGAAGTGAAGGAATACTGCTACCCAGACTACAAAATAACCCATAACGGATGGAGAAAGGAGGACACAAAACGCAGACTAGCAGTAACAAAAAGACTATTCCGGGCCAAGAGAAGTCTGCTAGTATCAGACATAGGTCGTGATTTGGGGAAGAAATTTCTGGGAATGTACGCTTCGAGCACAACATTATATAGTTGCGTGATATGGACTGTGACAAAATCGGAACAGATAAGACTAGATGTATTTAAGGTGCGGTGTTACAGAATAATGTTGAAAATTAAGTGGGCTGATAATATAAGGAATGAGGAGGTTCGGTGCAGAATCGGCATGGAAAGGAGGTCATGGAGAAGGGACAAGATGGTAGGACATATAATTCAGGACGTAGGTTGCAAGTGTTGCTCTGAGATGAAGACGTTGGCGCAGAAGAGGATTTCGTAGCGGATCACATCAAACCAGTCAGAAGACTGTTGACTAACGTCCCATAAATATTTGATGGGATTCATGACGGGTAATCTGGAGGGCCAGATCATTAGTTATAATTGTTCAGAATGTTCTTAAAACCAATCGCGAACAATTGTGCCCCGATGATACAACGCATTGTCATCCATAAAAATTCCATTCGTGAATGGCTGCCAATGATTTCCAAGTAGCCGAACGTAACCGTTCCCAGTCGATTATCGGTTGAGTTGGATCAGAGGACCCAGTCCATTCCATGTAAACACAGCCACACGAATGTGGAGCCACCACTAGCTTGCACAGTGCCTTGTCGACATTTTAGGTCCACGGCTTCGCCACACTTTGCGCAACACTCGAAACCTACCATCAGCTCTTACCAACTGAAATCGGGACTCGTTTGACTGGTCCACGGTTTTGCATTCGTCTAGGGTCCATCCGGTGTGGTGACGAGCCCGGGAGAGGTGATGTCGTGCTGTTGGCAAAGGCGTCGGTCGTCTGCTGCCGTAGGCCACATTAACGCGAAATTTCGCCGCACTGTCCTAATGGATACGTTCGCTGTATGTCCCAAACTGATTTCTGCTGTCAGTTCACGCAGTACTGCTTCACCCTTGGCACTGACAACACTACCCAAACGCTGCTGCTCTCGGTCGTTAATAGAAGGCCGTCCGTCGATCAATGCGTTGTCCGTGGTTAGAGCTAATGCCTGAAATTTGGTATTCTCGACGCAGTCTTGACACTTTAGATCTCGGAATATTGAATTCCCAAATGACTCTGGAAACTTAATGTCCCATACGTTTAGCTGCAACGACCATCTCGCGTTCGATGTCTGGTAATTCCCATGGTGCGGCCATAATTAGGTGGGAAACCTTTCCACACGAACCACCCGAGCACAAAGGACAGCTCCGCCGGTGCACCGCCCTTTTATACCTCGTGCACGCGAAGCTACCGCCATCTGTATGTGTGCGTATCGCTATACCCCGACTTTTGTCACCTCATTGTGTTGAGGACATTGTTACGGCTGGAGACAGTGTTGTACTTTTATGAGCATGGTGACTGTTAAGGGTGAGTAATTTTTTGCCCGCTTTGCTTACCAACCCGAAACGCGACAACGTCTTTACTCGGGCCAGAGGATACCTCGACATTTCACCGTTTGTCGACATGCTGCGCCATTTCATGCAAAGAGCACGCAAGCTGTCACGTCCCAGACAGGCGCGCATTAAGCGGATTTTGCCGGCGCCCTGTGTACTTCCCACACCAGGGGATTATGCCTGGCTTTGCCTGGCATTACGTGTGCGCGTGACGCTGGAGCACTCTTCGCTCAAGTACTGCTTGAACACCCGGAGCTGTTACACAGACAACACCTTGTGCGGCGAGTCAGAAAATGTAGTGCGCCTGCGCACGCCAACTCGCTGCGAATACAGTCCGTTTTACGAGGCAAGTGCTGGGTTCATCGTTGCCCGGGAACCACATTACGGGGGTGGGCAGGGGGGGGGGGGATGGTGTCAGGCTACGATCGCCTCATACGCGCCAGGCCGTTGCTGGGACTCGCGTAGCAGTGCTCATTCCCTGCACCCGAGGAAAAACTAGACTAATTGCGAGCGGCCTTAGAAAATAGTTGCGCCAGTTAGGCCGGTATTACACTATAATATTTCTTTGACAAAGATATACGATCAAATATTCGTCAGATTTCTTTGGCAAAATCTTTGACGTGGCGCTAAAAAGGGGTATTAATGTTGTCATAGTTTTCGTCAGATTTCAAGACGGCGGGCGACAACTTGTTTTTATACGCTACAGTTGCTAGTCCCACAATTGTATTTGGAAGAAAAGCAGCGGAAAAAAATGAAACGTACTGGGATAAAGCCCTAGGTATTCCGTCGAGATAATAAAAGCATTCCGCAAAATTCGTTAAGAGAGCTGCAAGAGGAGGAAGTCAAGTCTTTATATATTAATTAGTTACGAATGGATGAGTGTATTTCAGTATTTGCTCAGTAAAGTGGTTTCTCATATTACAAAACACAATACTCTCTTGAGAAATGCCGTATGTGCAGAAGACAGGCAAACTGTAACACTGCGATTTCTTGATACGTGAGACAGTTGCTGTAATTTACAACACAGCACTCGAATATCATATTGTACATTAACCAAAATAATCCCAGAAACATGTGGGGCGACTTATAAAGCACTAAAGGGGGAATATGTGAAAGTAAATAAATTTTAAGTACACTATATGGGCAGTAAGAACTATTTTTAATTTTGAATAATTTAATTAACGGAATTAGTGTTCCAACAACTACAAAATTAATAAAAAATACGAAACAGATGAAGCGCCTTTTAACTTGTGGTATCCAGAGTTCAAAAATAGACGAAGTAAAATGGAAAGCTAAGAAGGAGTTTTTTATTTTATAGTGTGACCACATGCTCTATTCCGGCTTGCTGAAAAGCTGCCTGGATGTATCCAGATGTAGAGGTGGATGGCTGTAGCTGTGAAGTCGCCTGCAGCATATTCCACCTGCCCATGAATACACAATTAACAGCGTGGACTGTGCCCCTTGTTCACCCCCATCCTGGTCGAAGCAAGTTTATGAAAAAGGAGTCGAAGGAACAAACCAGCTTTGCAGCCGTGTTGACAAACACACTACAGAGACGTCAAACAGCTGTAGCGACGCCAGCGCTCGAAGCGGTTACATTTCACATTGCAGTGACGAGAAGACGAACGACCTTTACGATCAAATCTACGGCGAACCCCTAGATTTGATCATATTTATTTGACGACAGAAGAGATTTGACAAAGTTCTCTATTACACCTTCAAATTTCTTTGATATAAATATTCGACATATCAACTTTGATAGTGTAATACCGGTCTTAGCACTTCAGGGTGGTGCGGCAGTGGTTGCATGTGGTCACAAGATGCAAACTGATGATTGGGCAGCTTTACCAGGAAGTGTAAGCTGAATGTCACGTCCAACTTCTTGGACACTAAGGTGGCTAGCAATAATACAGTTAATTAGGACACTCGGAATAAGTAATAGTTTATTAATTACAGGCAAACTTGGCTTTGCTCGCCAGGCTCCGCTGTACCAGTGAAACTGCTCACGTGGACCTGCGCTTCAGAACACACTTCATGAGCCACGATTAGTGAGTGGCGAATTGATACACGTTTTGATCCGCCCTACCGTGGCTTCACTACAGTCAAGTATCTCCTGTTGAGAAACAGGGCTTGGTGTCTCATCAAAACTGAACACCGTTTTATAAACTGGCATTCTGCTCCTCCTAGTGTATCTCCTACGGCGGTACGGCATGGCTGTGTGCTGCGTGCTGCTGCCTGCAGTCGACTGACGCAGAAACAGGAAGCGCGCCGAGCGCTACATTCACGAGCGTCTTATCGCTACGTCACTTCCGCTGATAAACTTGATTTTAGCCCGCCGCGAGCTAAGTAATACTAGAGCTCGCGGCTGCCTACTGCCTCGCCCAGCGGCTAAGTCCATAGACACTTGCTGGCACAGTGCTGACAGTGTTGGGGCGTAGGCGCAGTTCACAGCAGACAGTCTGCAATGTGGCACTGTATCAAATGCTTTCCGGAAATTTAGAAGCATGGAATATGCCTGTTTCCCCTGTTGCATACTTTGCCGTGTACCGTATCAGGAAACTGCGAGCTGAGTTTCACACTAGCGATGCGTTCTAAAACCGTGAGAATGTCTAAGAATTACGTTGACATACACATACTTACAAGGCGTTACCGAGTCTCCAACGACAGTACCAGAAAACATTTCATAACGATGAAGTGCAATCTCTAACTGGAGACTAGTTGTTAAACTACAGAAATGAATGATAAGCTCCACAGCTCTCTGTTAGGCCGTAAACACAAGTTGCTATGAGCAAGTGAATACTGTCACCGAATGAATACAGAAATACAGAAATAGCGCGTCTTTTATTTTTTCATTAATTTTTAGTCATAGGGATATAACAGCAATTAGTTCTGCGCCCAGTTTTCGTTTGACACAGCACATGTATGTTTTCTCATAGTGGATGTGGAATAAACAAGAATACGATCACTCTGTTTTCATTTCGTGGATTTTGTGTGTTTCTCGTCTGAAGAGTGGACTATAACATGAAACTTATTCTCTAATGGAACACATTTGCCATTGTGTACTTTGTGTCAATTAATTTTCGCCTTACCCCCTCTACAATCTCACAAAACACAGTTCGTTTAAGGCTATTTGATCCCGACAATCGGTCATTTCGACTTTTCAGTGCCACTTTACAGCAGCATGACCATGTACTCCCCTTATGTATCAACAATAAGTCACGACTAGCCTTACAGTTCTGCACGGTGCAGTAAAAGAGAACGAGTCGACGGGTATTAGACTGAAGCGCCGCAGTTTTCAGACTCGGCAGACTCGCGGAACTACAGGCGGAAGTATGCAACCCGCAACGTTAGACTCATACCCTCCCCATTGCTAATTTCTGCTCCTGTAGACACACACAACCAACACACACAGCCGATTCTATAAAGGACCCAACCCACATGTATGAAGCAGTTTAAAGTTTGTTGGAAGTCGCTAAGTGCTCTCACTATCAAATAATGAATGCATGTTGGCTGGGTAATACGTGCTCTATCTTAAGAAAAGCGAGTTTATGACTTCATATCTTCTCAACTGTGAGTCATACAACGATATGATTTTGCAGTTACGTTCAGTGGTATATGTGCACACTGTCTGCAAAATGTGTTGCGAATACAGTTAGTAGTAAAGAAATAATAAGTGAAACTCTCGTACCTGATGCTGACGTTACACTGCATTATCAGCTAAAAATGTAGGACCTGATAAACTTTTTTCCTATCGTTGTTTCGTGAAGGGTGTTGCTCAGAAAAAGTTTCGAAATGATTTGAAATTTTGAGTACAGTTTGTTGGAGGTCGCTAAGTGCTGTCATTATCAAATAGTGGATTGGTAATTTACACACCTGAGTTACGTTGCTGCAACACATACAGCGTGCAGGTTTAATACTTGACTTAGTGCATTAAACCTTCCATGTAAGATTAGAGATCTCACTGAATGGATTATGATAGCATTTTTGTTGTCCCTAGAAGCCGTTAGACAGGCAAACTCCAACTGGGACAGCGCGACAGATTTTGCGAAGCAAAAAGTGTTTGAAACAATGCAAAAAGTCGTACAGAAACGAAGATACATGCTCGACCACCACACCGAACAGTGCAAAAAGTATACAGGCAGAAAATCACTGGCATTGTACCATGATAAACATTTACATCATGTTGTTGTGTGGTCTTCAGTCCTGCGACTGGTTTGATGCAGCACCTCCATGATACTCTATCCTGTGCAAGCTTCTTTATCTCCCACTACCTACTGCAACCTACATCCTTCTGAATCTGCTTAGTGTATTCATATTTTGGTCACCCCTCTACGATTTTTACCCTCCACGCTGCCTTCCAATACTAAATTGGTGATCCCTCGATGCCTCAGAACATGTCCTACCAACCGATCCCTTCTTCTAGTCAAGTTGTGCCACAAACTCCTCTTCTCCCCAATTCTATTCAATACCTCCTCATTAGTTATGTGATCTGCCCATCTAATCTTCAGCATTCTTCTGTAGCACCACATTTCGAAAGCTTCTATTCTCTTCTTGTCCAAACTATTTATCGTCCACGTTTCACTTCCATAGATGGTTACACTCCATACAAATATTTTCAGAAACGACTTCCTGACACTTACATCTATACTCGATGTTAACAAATTTCTCTTCTTCAGAAACGCTTTCCTTGCCATTGCCAGTCTACATTTACATCCTCTCTACATCGACCATCATCAGTTATATTGCTCCCCAAATAGCAAAACTCCTTTACTACTTTAAGTGCCTCATTTGCTAATCTAAGACCCTCAGCATCAACTGATTTAATTAAACTACATTCCATTATCCTCGTTTTGCTTTTGTTGATGTCCATCCTATATATTCCTTTCAAGACACTATTCATTCCGATCAACTGCTTTTCCAAGTCCTTTGGTATCTCTGACAAAATTACAATGTCGTCGGCGAACCTCAAAGTTTTTATTTCTTCTCCATGGATTTTAACACCTACTCCGAATTTTTCTTTTGTTTCCTTCACTGCTTGCTCAATATTCAGATTGAATAACATCGGGGAGAGGCTACAACCCTGTCTCACTCCCTTCCCAACCACTGCTTGCCTTTCATGTCCCTCGACTCGTATAACTGCCATCTGGTTTCTGTAACAAATTGAAAATAGCCTTTCGCTCCCTGTATTTTACCCCTGCCACCTTCAGAATTTGAAAGAGCCATGGATGTGTGTGATGTCCTTAGGTTAGTTAGGTTTAAGTAGTTCTAAGTTCTAGGGGACTGATGACCACAGATGTTAAGTCCCATAGTGCTCAGAGCCATTTGAACCATTTGAAAGAGTGTGTACCAGTCAACATTGTCGAAAGCTTTCTCTAAGTCTACAAATGCTAGAAACGTAGGTTTGCCTTTCCTTTATCTATTTTCTAAGATAAGTCGTAGGGTGAGTATTGCCTCACGTGTTCCAACATATCTACGGAATCCAAACTGATCTTCCCCGATGTCGGCTTCTACCAGCTTTTCCATGCGCCTGTAAAGAATTCGTGTTAGTATTTTACAGCAGTAGCTTATTAAACTGTTAGTTCGGTAATTTTCACATCTGTCAACACCTGCTTTCTTTGGGATTGGAATTATTATATTCTTCTTGAAATCTGAGGGTATTTCTCCTGTCTTATACATCTTGCTCACCAGATGGTAGAGTTTTATCAGGGCTGGCTCTCCCAAGGCTGTCAGTAGTTCTAATGGAATGTTGTCTACTCCGGGGGCCTTGTTTCGACTCAGGTCTTTCAGTGCTCTGTCAAACTCTTTACGCTGTATCGTATCTCCCATTTCATCTTCATCTACATCCTCTTCCATTTCCATAATATTGTCCTCAAGTACATCGCCCTTGTATAGACCCTCTATATACTCCTTCGACCTTTCCGCTTTCCCTTCTTTGCTTAGAACTAGGTTTCCATCTGAGTTCTTGATATTCAAACAAGTGGTTCTCTTTTCTCCAAAAGTCTCTTTAATTTTCCTGTAGGCAGTATCTATCTTACCCGTAATGAGATAAGCATCTACATCCTTACATTTGTCCTCTAGCCATCCCTGCTTAGCCATTTTGCACTTCCTATCGATCTCATTTTTGAGACGTTTGTATTCCTTTTTGCCTGCTTTATTTACTACATTTTCACATTTTCTCCTTTCATCAATTAAATTCAATATTTTTCTGTTACCCAAGGATTTCTACTAGCCCACGTCTTTCTACCTACTTGATGCTCTGCTGCCTTCACTACTTCATCCCTCAGAGTTACCCATTCTTCTCCTACTGTATTTCTTTACCCCATTCCTGTCAATTGTATCCCTTATGCTCTCCCTGAAACTCTGAACAACTTCTGGTTTAGTCAGTTTATCCAGGTGCCATCTCCTTAAATTCCCACTTTTTTGCAGTTTCTTCAGTTTTAATCTGCAGTTCATAACCAATAGATTGTGGTCTGACTCCACATCTGCCCCTGGAATTGTCTTACAATTTAAATGGTTCAAATGGCTCTGAGCACTATGGGACTTAACATCTGTGGTCATCAGTCCCCTAGAACTTAGAACTACTTAAACCTAACTAACCTAAGGACATCACACAACACCCAGTCATCGCGAGGCAGAGAAATACAATTTAAAACCTGGTTCCTAAATCTCTGTCTTACCATTATACAATCTATCTCCATGGTTCTTCCATGTATACAACCTTCTTTTATGATTTTTGAACCAAGTGCTAGCTATGATTAAGTTATGCTCTGCGCAAAATTCTACCAGGCGGCTTCCTCTTTCATTTCTTACCCCCATTTCATATTCACCTACTACTTTTCCTTCTCTCCCTTTTCCTACTACCGAATTCCAGTCACACATGACTATTACATTTTCATCTCCCGTCACTATCTGAATAATTTCTTTTATCTCATCATACATTTCATCAATTTCTTCGTCATCTGCAGAGCTAGTTGACATATAAACGTGTACTAATCTGTGATAATCTGTTAAACAGTATTAACATCATCTACAACTATGTACACACTCTGCAAACCATCGTACGATTCGTGCCGGAGGGTACCTTGCACTAGTATTCTCTCCTGTTTCACTCGCAAACAGAGCGAGGGAGAAAGGATTGTCTAAAAGCCTCCGCATGAGCATTAATTTCTCGCACGTTGTTTTCATTTACGCGAAATGTACGTTGGCAACAGTAGAATCGTTCTGCAGTCGGCCTCAAATGCCGGTTCTCTTTCCTGCAAAAGTGCCTCGCGGAAGCAGCATCGTCTTCCCCCCTTGGATTCCATCTGAGATCACGGAGCATCTCCGGAATTGCTGGGTGCTGCTTGCGTGCATTAATGATGTTTAAATGAGTTACATGCGTTGATGGCTCCTAGCTCATGCGTTGATGGTTCAGGATGAGCACTAGTAAATCGAAACGCTTAAAGACTAATAATTTCAAATGTTGTGGCTGGCTGCGGTTCATAGATACAACTTGGCTCCACTTTATTCTCGCCAATACCCGATAGACGACCTGCCACACACAGCGAGCCGGAGCATGTGTGACGGTGAGGCTGACCCCCGTGACCTCGGCGGAGCCGGCCGCTCGCGGACCGGCGGCGACGCCTCGCCCGCCGCCTGGAGCCGCCGCCACCTCGCCCGTCACGAGGACGCCGCCTGCCACACCGCCCAGATAAGGCCGTACCGGCATCCCAAATCCCTAAACGTGAAGACACAGCTCTGATAACTAATCTCGCTCCAAATTCCAAGAAAGAAAAAGAATTATTACAGATCCGCTATGGCGTCTCAGAACGCCGGTAAATAATGTGATAGTCTAGTTTCTAGACGTTCACGATTATAGATGAGTTGCCTCCGCTATTGCCGTCGCTAGATATATACGGCGCTGGCTCCAAAACAATCCGGTTCGAATATAGGAAGTAGAAGGTATTTTTTCTCGCTCGAATGACGCCGACAACAGAGGGCGGGGATGGAGAGGCAGTAGGCGGTGCGCAGTGGCTGATATCCAGACTCTTGCACTGGAGACCTGGTCTACAATCCACGCCTCTACGTTGTAACTCTTACAACAGTTACCGTTAAACTTTTTTTTCTCAAGAGCCAAACATTAACAATATGGGCCTAGAACAGTGGATGTGTAAATAATGAAAGATATGAAGATCGTAAACTTACAGAAGTGAAATTATGTAGAGAACCTAGAAGTGTCATTAAATATTATCTATTTTAAATCGAAAATATAAAACTGTAAACGTGCAAAACAATAAATTATAAAAGAAACTGAGCAGCAACTAAAGCTTTTGGGGATAGCGTGTGTTCAGTTATTGCTAACTGCATTTTTTAATCTAACCAGCATAACACTGTGTGCGTGTTCTATAAGTGTCAGATTCTCCGTCATTTAAGCCCTCAGCAGATCGTTACTTGAAAATCTTAAAACTAACACTTAGATAAGCTATCTGACTGCGCATTTGAATACGAAAAACTACAGGAACAAATGAATTTGTAACAATGAATACCTAAGCTATCTGACTGCGTTTTTGAACAAGAATTTACAAGTGATACAGAATCTGACTTGTGCAGTGGAATTCACTGGATTAGAGTACGCGATATGTCGTGGTGTGTCAGTGTCTCTGTTTTGGCCCTACGTTTTGCACTCACCTCTTTAGATTACTGCTTTTTTCCATGAGATTTACAACAATTCGCAGCAGCGGCAGCTAAAGCTTATTGTTTAACCGTGCGGTTCTAGGCGCTTCAGTCTGGAACCGCGTGACTGCTGCGGTCGCAGGTTCGAATCCTGCCTCGCGCATAGATGTGTGTGATGTTCTTAGGTTAGTTAGGTTTAAGTAGTTCTAAGTATAGGGGACTGATGACCACAGATGTTAAGTCCCATAGTTCTCAGAGCCAGTTGAGCCACAATAAGAAAAAGTTTGTTGGGTCCTCTTAGCTACTAAATAACTTCTGAGAAGAGATTTCATAAATTAAGTCTATTCAAAACTTCAGAATCATCATAACCCATAACCAATAATAGACAGTGATAATTACAATGACATAGGTATCAATAATGCCTGACTGCCACATTAAAAAATTATTTCAATTTCAGAGTTAGATTAACATCTGCCACCAGTGACGTGAGGGCAGAGTGACACGTCTTCTGTCTCCGAGCTCTCGACCGACACTACTAACTGCTTCCACTCTCGCAGACAGACCTCGTCTCAACAATGCTGAGAATCGCGCTCCCGTGTTTTGCCCTCAGATTGTTACTGTCGATATCTGAGAGCTTACACAACGCTAAGAAGAGCGTCAAGCTGACTATATTGTTTCCAATGTAATGGACAGTTCTGACACCGTCCTTACACTGAAGAATGTGATACAGTCCTACTCCTTGATATTATTCATGGCAGGATGAGGTTTATTATTTTTGTTGTTTTAAATTTCTTGACATTGTAGAGAAGAAATGGTATGATTGAAGGGAGGTTTAACCTCTACCTCTGAGATGAGCGACCAACTTCACTTAACTCACCGCCCAATTTAGTACCATCAATTAAAATTAAGCACATGTTAAAGTATTACTTTTTACGGGGGTGGTTTGTCCAATGGAACTAAATGAATAGCTGTTTTTATTGCTCTATACGTATTTCGCTTCTATTTATTTGTGAAGCTGCTTCATTGCCGATTTGTGATCTTATTAGTGCGTGTGCGCCGTCCTGGAGTTCTACGTAGTTCGTTAGTGTACCCAGGATATCCGACTTTTGGCATTTTACGAATACAGGTCGGCTTAACACCTATCTCTGTACTTCCACTAGTCACTGTGTTTTGGTTTAATTTGTCTCTATTTTTGTATGTCACTCAGCAGGAAAGATACACTATTAAGAGGCTCTTAACGATAGTTGATGTTTTTGGGATCAGATTTTAGGTGCTGGATGCTTATTATTATAAAATACGGCTGAAAACACGGACCTCACGACTACTTGATTCGCGCCGCAGTTTGACGACCATTGTTTGAGAACAAGACGTTAAACCCGGCGGCATGTTTACTGCAGGTATTATGCAACGCAGGTTTCACGCTTGATCTTCCTCTAACATCAAAGTCGAGCTTGGCAACTCGATGCTGCACCACGTCGTACTGTTGCTTTTTGCTTTTATATCGATGGAACCCAAAGTTTTCGCATCGTGTCTGTAATTCACTCGACGAAATTCTGAAGGTAGCTGGGATAAAATACAGGGATCGAAAAGTTATCTTTAGCTTGTACAAAAACAATACTGCAGTTATAAAGAGCCGAAGGACAAAAAACTGAAGCAGTCTTTGACAATGAAGAGACACAGATCTGAAGCCTATCGCTACATTATTCAGTTTCTACATTCAGCAAGTAGTAAAGGAAACCAAAGATAATTTGGAAAGGCAATTAACGTTCAGGCAGAAGAAGTAATACCTTAAAGGTTTTCCGACGACTTAATTTTGTCAGAGGCAGACCAGGACTTGGCAGATCAGTTAAACGAATCGGTTGGGCTGTGGAAAAGGGTGTGTAAGTCGAAAATCAACGAAAATAAAAGAAGAGTAATGAATTCAAGTCGAATTAAATGAAGTGGTGCTGAGGGACTTTCACTAGGAAATGAGACACTAATAATTACTCGATACTGCGCCACAGTCCACTGTTGCGTATAAATCGACGGCATACAGAGTTGAGTAGCTGAGTTCTGCTATTTGGGCTGGAAAATTACTGATGATGGCCAAAGCACACGTAATTTATGATGCAGAAATTTGTAAACATCGGATATACAATTAAGTGTTGGTGCTCGTCTCGAATGTAGCCTTATGCGGTAGTGAAA
Organism: Schistocerca americana; assembly: GCF_021461395.2. Classification (NCBI taxonomy): domain Eukaryota; kingdom Metazoa; phylum Arthropoda; class Insecta; order Orthoptera; family Acrididae; genus Schistocerca; species Schistocerca americana. Next base: position 41,690,542 of record NC_060125.1, read on the forward strand.
GGAGAACAATAAACCAAACAGTTCAGACAAGAGTATCAGTTTTTAAAAAGTGGTTCTATACAGAAGAATGCTATAGATTACATAGATAAATCGGATAACTGATGTAATGATCCGAATCGAGGTGAAAAGAAATTAATGGCACAATTTTATTCAACGTAAAGATCAGTTTGTAGTGCAGATGTGCTTTGCAGGTCTGATTTATACCATCACAAGCCATATGATGTCTCTTAGACTGGACTCGTGTAGCTGTAAGTGTCTGATAACTGTCATTGCAGCCCAGTGTACTGTACTTTGGTTTCTCACGCTCTGATTAGCATCTCGTTGAATCAACTCTACGCATATTAAAACTCATTTACTTAGCTGTTTTCGACGATATGTTCCTTGAAAAGACAGCGTCGATTGAAGGCATCATTGAAATAAATGGGTCAGTATTACATGGCAGGCTGAGAACTATGGGAATGCATTAAAAACCGTGATGTTAACAAATCTTATTTATTACTCTGCGAAAACACAACTAGTAAAATATTTGTGGACGTCATCAGCATTCTTTTTAAGTTATTACAGACATGGTTGCCTCTACTGATTGGGCTACTGACTAAGCTGTAACTGTGCTCATCTGCAGCGAGCAAGAGTCACGCTGCAAAAATAATTTGGTAGAAAGTTTATCCCCATTTAATAAAACGCACACTGTGTCACAATTCTATTCATTGTGTGACAGGATAAGACACCCCACGGATGCCAGTTTCCTTGATAGATGTTAAGTTTCAGAAAGCTGTAGTGAATCTGTAAATAAACGAGATGACAGTACTGAAATTGCTGCCTCCTGAGGTCTTCGAGTCTCTTCGGTAAGGCCGGTACGTCGGGATCTCGCTGGAACAGTCAAGCGGAAAGAACGCGCTTTAATTCTTTGTTTTCGAAGCACCAGCTGTTCAAGAGGGCGAAAGGGGAGTTGACCGTTTGGAGCAGGAGAGGCGGTCTGCCCTCAGGAAGTGGAGAGAAGCCGCAAACCGGGGACGCAACTGCAGTCGCTACTGCGAACAGTACTTACACAGTGTGTCCAACACTTCACGATCAAAGCCACTCGGCAACTAGTCCGTGAAATGGACGGTTAGAAGAATGGAGTAAAGAGAGTACTGAGGAAGCAGCAATGACGCCCTTATGATAACTTGTGCAAGGAATGGGACCAAATCTAGAGTTCAGTTCCGCACTCGCATATGTTGTAATGTACTGACCGAGGCGAGTAATCGCCTCTTTCAACAGTTACGTGGCTGGTGTTATATTTTAGACCTAAAACTATAACATCCCTATTGTTTCTTTTTTATCTTGATTACTCACCGGAAACGCCATTAATTATGAAGGTGGGATAGTACGTGTTGACGACTATTTTTCTGCATTTGTATAATTTGACAGCATGTCATCTGCAAAATAGTCGGAAGAACTTTCTGCAAGACTTATTATTATTTTTAAGCGCTTTCCCGGAGAGTAACAGTGAAACGTGTTCTGTTCTACTGTACAGGTGTGCTGTTTTCTTTGTTGGTTGGAATTATATACACTGCTTTTCAAATTTTCTCTCTTAACCCTCATCTGGTATTAAACTTTCCATACAAAAATATGAGATTTAGGAAAACTCATGTCGCCACACTCATCAACAGATGCTATCTTGTTGTTGCCGCTCACTTCTTTTTTAAGAAAAACCGATAAGCCGCCCCCCCCTCCCCCCCACAATAGATTATCGGTTTTGTCTGTATGCAAATCTCGTTTATAATACACTAATTGAACTAGGATGATACGTGGACGAAAGGGACGAAAACGTAGAAAAAGGAGAACAAGTACAAAGATATCAAAATAAAATCAAAACAGAATGTGGTATGTGTAAAAAATTTGCTTTGATTCATAGATTACAAGTATAAATTCAGATTTTACCGAGGTGAAGTATTTCGTAAGTTCTTCAATAAATACTAGTAATGCAAGAAATAATTTCTAAAAGGGAAAATCAAAATGGTTCTGAGCACTATGGGACTCAACTGCTGAGGTCATCAGTCCCCTAGAACTTTGAACTACTTAAACCTAACTAGCCTAAGGACAACACACACATCCATGCCCGAGGCAGGATTCGAACCTGCGACCGTAGCTGTCTCGCGGTTCCAGACTGTAGCGCCTAGAACCGCACGGCCACTTCGGCCGGCTAAAAGGGAAAATCAGACATGAAAATCTGAATCTCACGAAGAGAGCTGATAAAGGCAGTGCAAGTAAAAATACTGGTATGAAAACTAGCGGATAATTGATTAGGTATAGTTCGAGTGTTTACCATCGCTCTTTGGTTTATGGGAAGAGCGAAGAATTCAGTAGAATTATTTTAACATTGTTCACTTTCGCAGACCTGACGTAGCGATTGTTAGACACTACTACATATCTAGAATGAGGCACGTGATATTTATTGTTCTAGCTGAACTACACGGTTCGATAGAACGAGCTGACGCATTCCGGTTTATTGCAAAGGAACAACATTGTTTTCCTCCCACGCAAAAGTAACTCTGTCCGTTACGTTTTCACGACTAAACCGCTGAACCGATATCCATAAATTTGGTGTGAGATAGCTTAAACTCTGATGAAGAAGGTGGATTACCTTACAAAGTATGCAGTACAAGATATTTATTGAGTTGAAGAATGTTATGCAAATTAAGGAAAAATACTTACTCTCTGAAAAAGCTATTTTACTCTCTCCACTTTTGAGCTTTGTCATATTTGTGAAAATGCTTTTATTAGTTAATATGTTCTGTGTAATATTATTCAGCGTAATAAATATAATGCTTTTTCAGTTCTCAATTACCCATACTTCCATACTAATACCAGACGTACTAATTGCGAAACTAAATCATTCTGTTACGTTTTCACGACTCCACCGCTGAACCGATTCCAATGGTATTTGGTATGGAGATAGCCTGAACCCTGAGGAAGACTATAAGACTACTTCATAAACTTGTATCTTTTGAGTATTATTAACATTTTTAAATATAATACACGTGGATAGCATGCAGACGACGTCGGCTCGATTGTCGGCGACCCTTAGTATAGTGCTTGCTTTCATATTTCACATACAGCAAAATAATAGAAACACATTCGTTATGTACCTACATACCAGCTACATACGTTTATTACGTATACGTCTCTACGTCACTATATATACACAGACAGCCTGCAGCGGTGGCTGAGCGGTTCTAGGCGCTCCAGTCCGGAACCGCGCGACTGCTACAGTTGCAGGTTCGAATCCTGCCTCGGGCATGGATGTGTGTGATGTCCTTAGGTTAGTTAGGTTTAAGTAGTTCTAAGTTCTAGGGGACTGATGAGCTCAGAAGTTGGGTCCCATAGTGGTCAGAGCCATTTTTGAATACACAAACATCTCGTAAAATTAGTAGCTTATCTACTCAGCATCACTCACGATAACAAAACTACTAACATGCGAGCGAAGCAGCGAGTAACAGCTAGTACATAATAAAGATATATCCGGGCTGCTATTATGGTCAAATATCAATAAATACGCCCCCATGAACCATGGACCTTGCCGTTGGTGGGGAGGCTTGCGTGCCTCAGCGATACAGATGGGCGTACCGTAGGTGCAACCACAACGGAGGGGTATCTGTTGAGAGGCCAGACAAACATGTGGTTCCTGAAGAGGGGCAGCAACGTTTCAGTAGTTGCAGGGGCAACTGTCTGGATGATTGACTGATCTGGCCTTGTAACATTAACCAAAACGGCCTTGCTGTGCTGGTACTGCGAACGGCTGAAAGCAAGGGGAAACTACAGCCGTAATTTTTCCCGAGGGCATGCAGCTTTACTGTATGATTAAATGATGATGGTGTCCTCTTGGGTAAAATATTCCGGAGGTAAAATAGTCCCCCATTCGGATCTCCGGGAGGGGACTACTCAAGAGGACTTCGTTATCAGGAGAAAGAAAACTGGCGTTCTCCGGATCGGAGCGTGGAATGTCAGATCCCTTAATCGGGCAGGTAGGTTAGAAAATTTAAAAAGGGAAATGGATAGGTTAAAGTTAGATATAGTGGGAATTAGTTAAGTTCGGTGGCAGGAGGAACAAGACTTTTGGTCAGTTGATTACAGGGTTATAAATACAAAATCAAATAGGGGTAATGCAGGAGTAGGTTTAATAATGAATAAAAAAATAGGAGTGCGGGTTAGCTACTACAAACAGCATAGTGAACGCATTATTGTGGCCAAGATAGACACAAAGCCCATGCCTACTACAGTAGTACAAGTTTATATGCCAACTAGCTCTGCAGATGATGAAGAAATTGATGAAATGTATGACGAGATAAAAGAAATTATTCAGGTAGTGATGGGAGACGAAAATTTAATAGTCATGGGTGACTGGAATTCGTCAGTAGGAAAAGGGACAGAAGGAAACATAGTAGGTGAATATGGATTGGGGGGAAGAAATGAAAGAGGAAGCCGCCTTGTAGAATTTTGCACAGAGCATAACTTAATCATAGCTAACACTTGGTTCAAGAATCATAAAAGAAGATTGTATACCTGGAAGAATCCTGGCGATACTAAAAGGTATCAAATAGATTATATAATGGTAAGACAGAGATTTAGGAACCAGGTTTTAAATTGTAAGACATTTGCAGGGGCAGATGTGGATTCTGACCACAATATATTGGTTATGAACTGCAGATTGAAACTGAAGAAACTGCAAAAAGGTGGGAATTTAAGGAGATGGGACCTGGATAAACTGAAAGAACCAGAGGTTGTAGAGAGTTTCAGGGAGAGCATAAGGGAACAATTGACAGGAATGGGGGAAAGAAATACAGTAGAAGAAGAATGGCTAGCTCTGAGGGATGAATTAGTGAAGGCAGCAGAGGATCAAGTAGGTAAAAAGACGAGGGCTAATAGAAATCCTTGGGTAACAGAAGAAATATTGAATTTAATTGATGAAAGGAGAAAATATAAAAATGCAGTAAATGAAGCAGGCAGAAAGGAATACAAACGTCTCAAAAATGAGATCGACAGGAAGTGCAAAATGGCTAAGCAGGGATGGCTAGAGGACAACTGTAAGGATGTAGAGGCTTGTCTCACTAGGGGTAAGATAGATACTGCCTACAGGAAAATTAAAGAGACCTTTGGAGAGAAGAGAACCACTTGTATGAATATCAAGAGCTCAGATGGCAACCCATTTCTAAGCAAAGAAGGGAAGGCAGAAAGGTGGAAGGAGTATATAGAGGGTTTATACAAGGGCGATGTACTTGAGGACAATATTATGGAAATGGAAGAGGATGTAGATGAAGATGAAATGGGAGATACGATACTCCGTGAAGAGTTTGACAGAGCACTGAAAGACCTGAGTCGAAACAAGGCCCCGGGAGTAGACAACATTCCATTAGAACTACTGATGGCCTTGGGAGAGCCAGTCATGACAAAACTCTACCATCTGGTGAGCAAGATGGCGAAATACCCACAGACTTCAAGAAGAATATAATAATTCCAATCCCAAAGAAAGCAGGTGTTGACAGATGTGAAAATTACCGAACTATCAGTTTAATAAGTCACAGCTGCAAAATACTAACGCGAATTCTTTACAGATGAATGGGAAAACTAGTAGAAGCGGACCTCGGGGAAGATCAGTTTGGATTCCGTAGAAATGTTGGAACACGTGAGGCAATACTAACCTTACGACTTATCTTAGAAGAAAGATTAAGAAAAGGCAAACCCACGTTTCTAGCATTTGTAGACTTAGAGAAAGCTTTTGACAACGTTAACTGGAATACTTTCAATTTCTGAAGGTGGCAGGGGTCAAATACAGGGAGCGAAAGGCTATTTACAATTTGTACAGAAACCACATGGCAGTTATAAGAGTCGAGGGGCATGAAAGGGAAGCAGTGGTTGGGAAAGGAGTGAGACAGGGTTGTAGCCTCTCCCCGATGTTATTCAATCTGTATATTGAGCAAGCAGTAAAGGAAACAAAAGAAAAATTCGGAGTAGGTATTAAAATTCATGGAGAAGAAGTAAAAACTTTGAGGTTCGCCGATGACATTGTAATTCTGTCAGAGACAGCAAAGGACTTGGAAGAGCAGTTGAACGGAATGGACAGTGTCTTGAAAGGAGGATATAAGATGAACATCAACAAAAGCAAAACAAGCATAATGGATTGTAGTCAAATTAAATCGGGTGATGCTGAGGGGATTAGATTAGGAAATGAGACACTTAAAGTAGTAAAGGAGTTTTGCTATTTAGGGAGTAAAATAACTGATGATGGTCGATGTAGAGAGGATATAAAATGTAGAGTGGAATGGCAAGGAAATCGTTTCTGAAGAAGAGAAATTTGTTAACATCGAGTATAGATTTAAGTGTCAGGAAGTCGTTTCTGAAAGTATTTGTATGGAGTGTAGCCATGTATGGAAGTGAAACATGGACGATAACCAGTTTGGACAAGAAGAGAATAGAAGCTTTCGAAATGTGGTGCTACAGAAGAATGCTGAAGATAAGGTGGGTAGATCACGTAACTAATGAGGAGGTATTGAATAGGATTGGGGAGAAGAGAAGTTTGTGGCACAACTTGACTAGAAGAAGGGATCGGTTGGTAGGACATGTTTTGAGGCATCAAGGGATCACAAATTTAGCATTGGAGGGCAGCGTGGAGGGTAAAAATCGTAGAGGGAGACCAAGAGATGAATACACTAAGCAGATTCAGAAGGATGTAGGTTGCAGTAGGTACTAGGAGATGAAGAAGCTTGCACAGGATAGAGTAGCATGGAGAGCTGCATCAAACCAGTCTCAGGACTGAAGACCACAACAACAAGAAAATCAATAAATAATAACGTGCATTAACGGTATCGCAATAAGAAATAAGTATGTCAGTGGTACGGGACATCTTGTCGTGTTTTCTGTGTTATTAATCAAACAGACCTTTTGTGTTTCAGAGCAAAAATCTATGACATTTACCAGGAATGTTGAATGACATTAACATTATAATTACTTAAACTGGTCAGGAATAATTAAATGTCTTATTGTATTATGTTAATGTGAAACAGTTTATATGTTGCTCCGTCATCAAGTTGTAGAAGAAACGACAGAATTGTAATACTCTAAGGGTAATACACATCACGTCTTTGTCAACTGGCCACGAAACATTTAAAGTTCTGTCAACATATTAAAGCACAGCACACTGCAAGGAAACTTAATTAACCGCCTTCCGCCATTCAGAATCATGTCTTTTCCAATTAAGAGTTCTCCTCTCCATACATCAAAAGATGTCCCACAGCCAGGGCACGCTAGTGGCATGTAAGCATTATATGGCAGAATTATCTACAACTACATACATACTCCGCAAGCGACCAAAGGCGCTTGGCAGACGGTACACTGTACCACCACTAGCTGTCTCCTTTCCTGTTCCTCGCAAACAGCGAGGGAAAAACGACTGTCTGTATGCCTCCGTATTAGCCCTAATTCCTCGTACCTTATCTTCGTGGTCCCTGTGCGACATGTATGTAGCGGCAGTGGAACCGTTCTGCAGTCAGCTTCTAATACTGGGTCTCTAAAGTTTCTCATTAGTCTCCCTCGAGAACTCCTTCCCTCCAGGAATTCCCACCTGAGTTCGCGAAGTGTCTCCGCGATAGTAGATTGTTGTTCAAACCTAACGGCCCTGCTTTGAAGTACTTCGATGTCTTCCTTTAGTCCGACCCGGTGGGGATCCCAACCACTCGAGCAGTACTCAAGAATAGATCGCTTTAGTCTTCTACACGCAGGCTCCTTTAAGGACCTTTTACACGATCGACTTTCTTGTCCCATTTGACTACTCGAGACAAATGGGACTACTGCAGCGCCCAGGGCGTTTTATCCCCTGCTGAGTCTTGCCTGTTGTCATTTTCGTTTACACGTCAGTGCCAAAATGTTCGGTGCTCTGAGAGCTGTTTTGCTATGCAGTTTGGCGTCTGAATAGTGAAAGTGAGGTTATGCAGGACTATTCTTTATACGGAAAAAACGAAATATAGTAACAAAAGTTAGAAATCAGCAATGACAACAGAGAAGCAGAATTCATAGTGAAATTCTTGTCAAATGTCCTGTGATAAATTGCTCACTCTCCTGATAACTGGAAGAACAGGAACAGCAGCATCCAAACATTTCAGACCATCTACATTTACTTGCTCGAGAAAATAAATACTTGCGAACACATCCGGCAGTAGGCAAAATGTAGTAAATAGCGCCTTTTTGCTTTATCCTGTGTGAGTTGTTTTCTTGCTAAGTTCCAAATAACGATGATACTTATTTTTCTCGTCCAATAATTTTCACTTTTTCACTGCTGAAATAATTTTCATGAAAAGCTTTTATCTTTTTACGTTCTTATTTATGCATAGAGTAGGTTGTTTTCCTCTATACACGTAAATACTTTTTGCGTTCAGATATTTCGTCTCTCTTGTAGGCTACAACAACGCTACCGAAAAATATACCAGGAGCTTGCATTATTTTTCAGTGTGCCACGGAAACAATGCAAAAAACGTAATAAAGATTTGGGAGCTGTCTCTTGTTTTAATAATAAATCTGAGTGAAGCTAAATGTTATTATTTTTACACAAAGAAAAACATTATCTTGTCAGTATCCTTCAAATCGTGTGCTACTCATACCAGACTTCTATATGAAATAGTGAATTTACTCGTGGAATTTTTGTTGCGCTATGTGTGTAATCGCTTTCAGAAGTCAGAACTTTGAACTGATGTTGCGTCCACGGACCACCGCAACAAAATAAAAACAGTTAATAGTTGAGGGAGTATGAATGAGAACAGTGGCGTATTTACGTTTGCAAACTAATGACAAGCTTTATTAAATCTTCAGTAATTACAACTTTCCGGAGAACTAGCTGATAAATGTTGCACAAAAATGACAAACACAAGTCAGTTAAGGAATGGTGTTTGAGAGTCAAAGCATACGTTACGATGGAAGCTATTCAAATTCTCCCCTGGATTAATTCCTTTTACAACGCAATCTGACTTTGTTCGCATGAGTCCATTCATAGCACTTGGAAGCGTTACGCCCAGGTATGTAAATAACGTGAGTGTGCCGAGTAGGACACTACTAACGCTGTATTCAAACATTACGGGATTTTTTTTTCTGCTCATACGCGTTAAGTTATATTTTCATACGATTAGAGGTAGCTGTCATTCATCACACCAACTAGAAATTTTATCTAAATCGGCTTGTATCCCCCTACAGTCAGTCAACTTCGACAATTTACCGAACACCACAGCATCATGAGAAAACAATCGCAGATCATTTATGTATAAAGAAAATACACTCAAGCGCCAAAGAAACTAGTATAGGCATGCGTATTCAAATACAAAGATATGTAAACGCGCAGAATACTGCGCTGCGCTCGGCAGCGTCTATATAAGACAACAAGTGTCTGGCGCAGTTATTTGATGGGTTACGACCGCTACAGTGGCAGGTTATCAAGATTTGCGTGAGTTCGAACGTCGTGTTGTAGTCGGCGCATGAGCGATGGGACACAGCATCTCCGAGGTACCGATGAGGTGGAGAGTTTCCCGTACGACCATTTCACCAGAGTACTGTGAATATCAGGAATCCGGTAAAACATCAAATCTCCGACATCGCTGCGGCCGGAAAAAGATCCTGCAAAAACGGGACCAACGACGTCTGAAGAGAATCGTTCACCGTGACAGAAGAGCAACCATTTCGCAAATTGCGGCAGATTTCAATGCTGGGCCATCAACAAGTTTCAGCGTGCGAACCATTCGACGAAACATCATCGATATGGGCTTTCGGAGTGGAAGGCCCACTCGTGTACCCTAAATGGCTGCACGACACAAAGCTTCACACTTCGCGTGGGGCCGTCGACACCGACATTAGTGGGTTGATGATCGGAAACAGTTGTCTAGTCGGACGAGTCTCGTTTCAAAATGCATCGAGCGACTGGATATGTACGGGCATGGAGACAACATCACGAATCCACTGACCCTGCATCTCAGCAGGGAACTGTTCAGGCTGGTGGAGGCTCTGTAACGGTGCGGGGCGTGTGCAGTTGGAGTGATATGGGACCCCTGATACGTCTAGGTATGACTCTGACAGGTGACACGTACATAAGCATCCTGTCTAATCGCCTGCATCCATTCGTGTCCATTGTGCATTCCGACAGACTTGGGCAATTCTAGCAGGACAATGCGACACCCCTAATGTCCAGAATTGCTACAAAGTGGTTTCAGGAACACTCTTCTGAGCTCGAGCAGTTCCGCTGGCCACCAGTCTCCACGAATATGAACATTATTGAGCACATCTGGGATGCCTTTCAACGTGCTGCTCGGAAGAGCTATTCACCCGCACGTACTCTTACGGTTTATGGACAGCCGTGCAGGATTAGTGGTGTCAATTTCCTCCAGCACAACTTCAGAGATTAGTCGAGTCATGCCACGTCGTGTTGCGGCACTCCTACGTGATCGCGGGGACCCTACACGATAGTAGGCATGTGTATCAGTTTCTTCGGCTCTTCAGTGTCGTATCGGTCCTATCACTCTTCCTCGGGACACTCCTGACGATACCCTTGTCCCTGACGAACACTCGCCGTCGAGAATACCGTGCCCAATAAGGATACTTTTGGAATAAATTATAGGGACAGCACTTGTGGACAGCCGTAGCGAGCTGCAGGTAGTCAGTCACCTGTTTGGGCCCGCACGTGTCCGCCGTCTTTGTTGTGGTAATAAGGTAATGCGGTGGCGCTGGGCGTCTGGCGTTATTTATAGCGGCCTGCGGCAGCGGCGGGCAGGAAGCGCGCCTGGCTGGGACAAAGCGCAGGCCGGCCTGGCTGCGCCGCTGCTCAGAGCCCCGTCTTCCGGGACCTGTGGAGGCGGCGCCGCACCGCGCCTCGCTCAGCCGAGCAGTCCCGGGCCCGCCTCAGTCCGCCCTGGCGCACCGAGACCACTGTGCGCCCTTGCGTCCGTTTCCCCGCGTCGTCCCGGGTTGCAACGGCCCTGGCTCTTCCGAGCGAAATGGGGTGCCTTCCTTCAGATGCCCTCTCCAGGTCATTTTATTGTACAGAAACTTGACTGTTGATTTGATTGATTTGATTTGATTTTAACAGGGAAGCTAAAACAGCTAACCCACCACTGCCCGCACCGAAACTGAGTTTATTGTGTGGTATCGCTCCCTGTATATCTAGTAAAGCCAACCAATGCCCTCGAGTGGTGCACCACTTTTTTGTTAGACACAATTTCGTCCGGTCTAGTTGTCCCGAAGGTCCCGTATCTCGGTCCTGTATCTTTTGTTCTCCAATGCTGTGCATTCGAAGATTAGCTGCGATGCAGTTTCTTGAGCCTCATCACAGATTCTACATTTAGGGTCTTCTTCCATTACACTAATTGTGTGTAGGTGTTTCTTGAAATTCCCGTGGCCTGTCATCAGTCCACTCATGAGTTTGATCTCTTTCCTGTTCAATCTCAGGATCACAGAGCTTCTTTTAAAACATGGCTTGGGCATCATTACCTTACCATGTTTCTGTTTATGGACCTCGGTCCAACATTCTACACACTGGACTCGCATTCGGGAGGACGACGGTTCAATCCCGCGTCCAGCCATTCTGATTTAGGTTTTCCGTGATTTCCCTAAATCCCTCCAGGCAGATACTGGGATGGTTCCTTTGAAAGGGCACAGCCGACTTCCTTCCCCATCCGTCCCTAATCCGATGAGACCGATGACCTCGCTATTTGGTCTCTTCCCCCAAACAATCCAACCCATCCGACATTCTAAGTCCTGTTTCCTAAGCCAGTTCAGTAGTTTGATCATAGCCTTGGTGATTATCAGGACAGGTTCCAGTCCAATAAACGCCGTGATTACCCCCATCCTGGCCAATCTGTGGGTTGTTCATTGCCACAGATCCCTGAGTGGCCAGGGACCCACACTAGGTTTACCCTATTGCTTCACCTTAGCTCCGCCAGAGCCCTGTGGAATTCTGCAACAATCTGATCTCATTGCAGGAGCTGCCAATGCTTTCAGGGCTGCCTGGCTGTCTCAATAGATGTAGATGCTACGGTCATTGTAGCACCTACGCATATTCTCCTCCACGCGTGCCCTGATTGCAGTAATTTCAGCTCGGAATACAGATGCCAGTTTTCCTAGAGGGATGATGCCCTCCAGTCTTGGCTGAACCTCGTACACCGCTGTCTAACTCCTCGGTCTGATTTCGACCCGTCGGTGAACCGAACGGTGTCCCTTGTACGGTATTGAACTGTTTTTCCCCACTGCTCCCTGCTTCCAATTATTATATTGTAAGGCTTGTTGAAACAATTGCGAGTTATTATATAGTTGGCAGGCATTTCCCCAGCCATTCCTATATTTACCTCACTCACTACCTTAGTGAGTGATTCTGGATATCCGAATGAGACCCAGTTTTTGCCAGTTTTAAGTCTGTATGCCCCAGGTGCTGTCTCCATCTTGACCCAAAGGTGTAGTGGAGGCATGCCCAGCATGGCTTCCAATCCAGTGGTTAGTCTGCTGCTAATTCCGCCTTTTACGGCTAAGCAGGCCAGTCTCTGTATCTTAGCAAGCTCCTTAGCTCCAACCCACTGTTCTACCTTCTTCCACCACACTACGGCCCCAGAGGAAATACTAGGTTTAACCACTGTGGTGTATATCCAGTGCATACCCCTGGGGCTCAGACAGCAGTTTTTGCCACAAGCCCTTCTGGTAGTCGCTAGAGTACTTTTTGCCTTGGAGCAGATGCTCTTAATGTGAAGGATCCACATTAGTTTCTTATCTAAGGTTACCCCTAGATATTTCACTGTCCCCTTCACAGGTAGAGTTTCATCAAAGAGCATTAGATTCCAACTTGAGTGTTAGATATGCCTCTTCATAAATGGCACCGCAACAGCCTTCTTAGGATTAACCCTCAGATCCTTGTTGATGCACCGATTTTGCACAATGTCCAATCCTCCTTGTGCCATATTTCTAACTGTATCAATAAATTTGCCAAGTATTACTATGACAATGTCATCTGCATATCCTTGGCAGAAGCATTGTCTAGAATTTAGTTCCGCAATTTGTTTGTTCAGATTCTACAATAAACGGGACAGAACTCCTCCTTGTGGGCAGCCTCTTCCCACAGGTATGGCCCTGGTCCACCTACATGTAGTGGTCCCCAGGTCATGCACCTCTGTTGCCCTTACCATGGAATCGAAGGTCGTGTTACTGAAGGCCCCCTCGTTATCCAGGAAGATGCAAAGGCCTATTTCTTGGAAGTGAAGACCTTTCTCCACCCTCTCAACGAGATGGTGGAGAGCTGTCTCACATGATTTACTTGGTTGATATTCGTTTTGGTTTGAATGTAGAGGGGCCCTAATTAGCCTTCTCTTCCCCCCCCCCCCCCAACATATACATTAACCCGTTTTCCAATGTTTTGAGAATTGCTCTCACATCCTTGGCGTTGGTATGATCAGCTCTCCCTGGCTTTAGAATGAAGACAACCTTCACTGCCCTCCAGGCATTGGGAATGATTCCTACTGCTAGGCTAACCCTGAATAACTTGCATAAGACTCTTATGAGCTTCTCTCCTGCCTGTTGCAGGAGAGCTGAAAAAATTCCATCTGGGCCAGGTGACTTGAACGGTTGGAATGTTCCCACCGGCCATTGGATTTTATTAAAGTCCACACACTCCTTGGCCGATTCCCAGTCCTCTCTTGGAGTGCCTCAGAAACAGTGTCTCTCCAGGATCACATTCTGGTCTGTGTTGTCTGGCAGATCATATTGAGGAAAGTGAGTTTTGAAGAGCAGTTCCAGCGTCTCATGTGCTGTCTTTGTACATTCCCCATCCTCCTCCCTCAACGTACCACCTGGATTGAGTGGTACTCTACTGAGAATTCGGGCCAGCCGGGATGGCCCAGTGGTTCTAGGCGCCACAGTCTGGAACCACGTGACCGCTACAGTCCCAGCTTCGAATCCTGCCTCGGGCATGCATGTGTGTGATGTACTTAGGTTAGTTAGGTTTAAGTAGTTCTAAGTTCTAGTGGACTGATGACCTCAGCAGTTGAATCCCATAGTGCTCAGAGCCATTTGAACCATTCTTTTTTTTTTTTTTTAAGAATTCTGTGAAGTCTGGCTTGAGCAGCCATGCTCTCCACTTCCTCACAGAATGCCTTCCAGGATGCCTTCTTTGCTTGTCTGATTTCAGGGTTGTAATGGACAAGGGCCTCACGATATTTAGCCCATTGCCCTTTACGTCTCGCAATGTTAAACAGTGTCCATACCTGTTTTCTTTGCCTTTCCAAATTATTCCACCAAGGCACACTCCTATTTGTGCACTTCTTAGTGATTGTGCAGTTGTCCTGATATGAGGTCACTATGGCAGAGGTAACAGCCCCTGCTACTTCCTCAAACTCTACTGGATTCCTTATCGAGGTTTTAATTTCCGATAAACTTAAGTCAAGGTCCCTCCTATATGTCTCCCAGTCTGTTTTCCTGGGATTCCTATAGGTCATGGTCTGTCTGATTCCCGTTTCAACCTTTAATTTAATATACATGTGGTCCGATGAGGATGGCTCTAGCACCACATGCCTTTTTTTGACATAGCTGCCCATCATCATGGAACCAAAGTTTACGTCAATTACTTCTCCCCTTCTACTACTCCTGAATGTAGGTTCATTGCCCATATTCAGGACCTACAGGTTCTTAGCTAAAAAAAATTCAAGAAGGTACTCACCTCAATTGTTGGTGTCCTTGCTGCCCCACACTAGGTTGTGGGCACTGGCGTCATATCCCACCAGCAGTTGGTCACCTTGCTGATGGCAAGCCTCTATCAGTCTCCTCACCTCCAAACCAGGAGGAGAGCTGTCTTCGTAAGGGTGGTATGCTGAGGCCAAAATAATTTCCCTCGTGATACATTTCTCACATTGCTGCAGTTTAATGGTCACGAAGTCCCTGGAGCAGAAATCCATCATTGGCATGAAAGAAATTCCATTTCTTACATAGATGCATGTTCTGGAGTTCCTTAGATTTCTAGCGTAAATCAGCTTACCTCCAGTGCCACTGAGGCCCAATACACCCTCTTTATATAAATAGGGTTCTTGTATCAGGGCCACGTCCACTTCCTGCCTCCCCAGGCAGCGGCTCAGGGCAGCAGAGTCCCACTTACTGTGCTGCAGATTAATCTGCAGCACCTCCAGTCTCTGTCTTGCTGCCATCTTTGAGGTCTTTGAGTATCCTGACGGTGGCCTGCGAGAAACCTAAAAACAATTTCAGGTCCTGCTCCCACAGTGCCTTCAGGGACTTCTCTCCGACGTCCACCACCAGGGTTCGTCCTTCTGGTACAACCTTGTGGTTCATCACTCTCCAGTCTTCTGTCGAGACTTTTGGGTTCTGGGCCCCTATTTTCTCGGTCTTAAGAGAGACTTCCTTAAGGATCTTTGGTACCCATATTGACACCTTTGCGGTCTTAAGAAGCTCCACTGCCATCTTGACCAGCAGCCTCACGTATTCCCACGGGGATATCATGGGCACCTTGTCCACCATGTGCACTCCCTCACAGAAAAAAATGAAAACACCACGATCTAGATAGACCCTCCTGAAGTTGGGTCCTGGGCCAGTGTCCCCCCCCCCCCCCCCAATCTTTTCAAAGAGACCCATCTGTACCAATTCCTCCTGCTGTGAGGTGATGGCTACAAGTGAATAACCTTCCTGGATAACTGCCATCCTAAAAAGAGAGACTTGCCTTGTTTTTTTTTTCTGGACTCGCTTATCCAGGGAGAAGGGAGTCTTAGATTCCTCCCTTATCCTCTTGCTACCTGTCTGCGACCTTGTGAGGGTCTGAGACAGTTTTTCCCTGGGTTCGGTTCAAGTCCCTATAATTCCCTCCACTTTTCTTTAGGAAGTCATTCTTTCCAGTCCTTTTTCCTCTGTTTCCTGAGCAATTTCCTCCTCTGGGCCCCAGAAAAGGCTCTGATCTTAGTCTGATCTAACTTCTCAGTTACAATTCCCACTTCTGTCTCAGGTCTAGACCCTGATTCAGTATGGGCATGCCTCCCATCGGTCCTGACCGCGATGTTTGGGTGTCTGAGGTCTCAATTTTCCCCTCAGTTTGTTTTTCTATATTTGCTTTAATCGTGTCCATAATGGTCCCACGAGATTTGGGGATCTACACGGTCCACACCACGAATACGCCGCATGGTGTAAGGCTACATACTGAGGGAGGTCGCCCGGTATCCCTGAGGCTCCGTTTGCGACACATCTTCCCATGTGATACGCACCCCTCGGCACAAGTCGCATCACACCTTGGGTTGGGTCAGGGAATTGGGTTGGACTAGGAGTGGATAGGGAAGATGGGACGTTGTGGGACACTCTCAGTCTGATCCATCGGCTGAGGCCTTTCCGGCAGTAGGTCCTCTACCTTCGGCATAGCCCAGCTTCACACGGATACGCAAGCCTCTCCACCCGCACGGACAGTCCTTCGTCAAGGTGGTGTCCCCCCCCCCCCCCCCCCCGGAGAGGAACTTGGTTGTTAATAGACTGTGACTGTTTTAAAAATATGAAAAAGCTTTCCAGCGACCACTACCAGTACACAAGTTTTTTAGACTTACCTAAATAATTTAATGTAGCAACATGTTTCGATCTACAAATCTCATCTTCAGACTACATTGTCAATATAAAAATATTTAACTAAAGTACAAATGAAAATTAAAATTGAATAAAAAGTTCTCTCGTTTCCAGCCACATCAAATGATTAGAATTACAGGAGCTTTCATCAAGCACTTTTTGTGCAGCGTCAAATGGTATGATGGCCAGTGGGCCGCTGATACGCCCGTTGCATACTGTAGCTGCTGGGTGACGTCACTGGTGCTCGCGGCATCGGGGATACGCCGGCTCGCTGTGCGTCGCGCCCATTTCAGACGCCGGATCGCCGTGCTGAGCTGCAGGCCATCGTCTCTATTTAGGGTGTTATCGGCGATTTTTTTCAGTGTCTTCTTTATTTGCTCAGTCCCAGAATCCATTAGCGCGAGCCACAACAGATGTTTCGTCAAATTTTAGACACTGTGACCGAGGCATCCACTTCATTTGAGGCGGACGAGGACATTAAGGAAAGACGATCTATTGTCCAAGTTCCAAGAATTCGCCAAGTTTTTCCGTCCGTGGAGCCAAATGACGAACGTGTCATCAACTTGTCGAAGGAAACAATTAAGCTTTAAGATATTAAATTTGTTCTTTGCAGTCTTGACATGTGCTATGGCCTTAATGTGGAGAAAGAGAAGGGGTCTGGTGCTGGCGTAAAAAAAAAAAAAAAAAAAAAAAAAAGAAAAAAAATAATAAAGTCTTACTTTGTTCACACAAAATTACTGTCTCCTTGCCGAGTGTTGTGTTACCTTCATTGCTGTGACTTCTCGGATCTTACTAACCATCGTTAAACTTGCAAAGGACACTTAAAATGTGTCGTCACAATCAACTCTGCTGTGCAGTAGACACAATATGGTGGACAAAATAAACCTTATTTCAACATAAATATCGATATCCGGGTGGATATCTTGGAAAAAAAGGAACCTATCCATCCATGGCCAAAAGTGAGAAAACGAGATCCTAAACAAAATTGGATTTCAAGACTCGCATTTTTTGTGTAGCATCAGTTCAGTATCGTCAAAACAGTAAATACATAACAATTAAGGATATATATGAATCTGTGTTGCGATAACAATATCTTTCTTATTCTGTGCAATAATCCTTATACTGTCGCTCCTTTCAAATGGTGCCATACTTAGGCGACGAGCACGGCGGGGGTGGATGCAGAGCTCCTGCGGTGTCTCAGTAGCGGTGCTTCGCCGCTGCCTGCCTCCGACCTGTTACGAAACGTCGAGTGTGTGTCTGCGTCCTGTGGATGGTTGTGGAGAGTGCTGTGCGGACTAGTTTTGGGTTTGTGTTCTCACGGACGAAGGAAAGGGAGAGGTTGAAAACCGGCTGGCACATGACTCTACGTCTCACGAAAAGCACAACGGGAGTGCCGAGTTTAGCGCCCCGTCCGACGAAAATCACCGTCAGGAGTGCCACATGCGTCTGTGGACAGGTTTGGAATTAAATCCAGGACACTGGCTTAAAGAATGATGATCGGAAACTTTACGCCACCACCTCTCTTCCAGTTGCCGGCCAAATGCTGTCAGTGAAAATTTCATCCACCACCAGGAGGATTGGAACCGGTTTACCTCCCGAGTCGAGCGGCACCACAGAGGCGCGCGTTAGCGATCTCGGTGACGGAGCCACGTATACTGTCGCAGTTAACATCAAGTTGTCTGTGTCTCTCTTATTGCAATATATTTCGTAGACCGACACCAAAAATGCCTCAGCAAGGGGTGCAGAAAACATTGCAAGTGTCCGGTAACACTTCTATATTCAAATCGAAACAAGCGTTGTGTTGACTGCCATCTTGTTTCAACTGCACAGTAGAGTTGATTCGGGGCCCACGAGGAAGACAGACCGCCACGCGCGTCTCTAGGGCAGACCTCGCTCAGCAGACAAACTGCGTTTCTGTACCTGTCAACTCGTGACTGGGAGTTTACGTACTAACGAGAATTGCATCTTCTACTGGAATCCTCTATTAAGGAGTCTCACTGTTTATTAGTCCTGGAACGATCAGAAGTCCATAGGCGTACCACTGATTGTTACGGCTGTACTGTAAAATTAAAATCGTGCCGAAATGATTGTCGGTTTCATCAGGCACTGTTAAGAAGGAGATACTAAATGCTATAAACCAGCCGTTAGACCATTTATGTCGAGCACATATCTTGAATTACAGCATACTGCCAAGTCGTGTATATTGTTGTAGTGCTATTAATCAGTAACACTCCATACTGGCAGAATGGGTTCAAATGGCTCTGAGCACTATGGGACTCAACATCTGAGGTCATCAGTGCCCTAGAACTTAGAACTACTTAAACCTAACTAACCTAAGGACATCACACACACCCATGCCCGAGGCAGGATTCGAACCTGCGACCGTAGCAGCCTCGCGGTTCCGGACTGCAGCGCCATACTGGCAGAGCCCAGTAGAAAATGCAATTCTCGTTAGTACGTAAACATACAGTTAGGAGGACAGGTTTGGAAGCGCAGTTTGTCTGCCGAGCGGTGCGAGCGGGCGCAGGCTTACTGCCTCAGTGAGGCGCGCGCCGCGGCCTGCCTTTCCCGTGGGCTCGGGTTTGTCGTGAGGACGTGCCGTAGTCATCTCTCGCCAGTTTACAGACAGTGAGTTACCCTGCACCACTAAACGTGGGAAAATTTAACATGCTTACTAAAGCATCGTAAATGTTACTAATCTACACTTTATTCAAAGGAAGTCATATTTCATGCACTAGTTAATTACAGTTGTTCTCCAGCAACTGTAATTAACTAGTGCATAAAGTATGACTTCCTTTGAATAAAGTATAGTTGAATAAAGTATAGTTAAGTTCTCCAGCCCCCCCCCCCCCATGAACCATGGACCTTGCCGTTGGTGGGGAGTCTTGCCTGCCTCAATGATACAGTAGCCGTACCGTAGGTGCAGCCACAATGGAGGGGTATCTGTTGAGAGGCCAGACAAACGTGCGGTTCCTGAAGAGAGGCAGCAGGCTTTTCAGTAGTTGCAGGGGCAACAGTCTGGATGATTGACTGATCTGGCCTTGTAACATTAACCAAAACGGCCTCGCTGTCCTGGTACAGCGAACGGCTGAAAGCAAGGGGAAACTACAGCCGTAATTTTTCCCGAGGGCGTGCAGCTTTACTGTATGATTAAATGACGATGGCGTCCTCTTGGGTAAAATATTCCGGAGGTAAAATAGTCCCCCATTCGGATCTCCGGGAGGGGACTACTCAAGAGGACGTTGTTATCAGGAGAAAGAAAACTGGCATTCTACGGATCGGAGCGTGGAATGTCAGATCCCTTAATCGGGCAGGTAGGTTAGAAAATTTAAAAAGGGTAATGGATAGGTTAAAGTTAGATATAGTGGGAATTTGCAAACTACGGTGGCAGGAGGAACAAGACTTTTGGTCAGGTGAATACAGGGTTATAAATACAAAATCATAGGGGTAATGCAGGAGTAGGTTTAATAATGAATAAAAAAAATAGGAGTGCGGGTAAGCTACTACCAACAGCATAGTGAACGCATTATTGTGGCTAAGATAGACACGAAGCCCATGCCTACCACAGTAGTACAAGTTTATATGTCAACTAGCTCTGCAGATGACGAAGAAAGTGATGAAATGTGTGATGAGATAAAAGAAATTATTCAGATAGTGAAGGTAGATTAAAATTTAATAGTCATGCGTACCTGGAACTCGGTAGTAGGAAAAGGGAAAAAAGGAAACGTAGTAGGTGAATGTGAAATGGGGCTAAGAAATGAAAGAGGAAGCCGCCTGGTAGAATTTTGCGCAGAGCATAACGTAATCATAGCTAGCACTTGGTTCAAAAATCATAAAAGAAGGTTGAATACATGGAAGAACCATGGAGATAGATTATATAATGGTAAGACAGAGATTTAGGAACCAGGTTTTAAATTGTAAGACATTTCCAGGGGCAAATGTGGACTCTGACCACAATCTATTGGTTATGAACTGTAGATTAAAACTGAAGAAACTGCAAAAAGGTGGGAATTTAAGGAGATGGGACCTGGATAAACTGAAAGAACCAGAGGTTGTACAGAGTTTCAGGGAGAGCATAAGGGAACAATTGACAGGAATGGGGGAAAGAAATACAGTAGAAGAAGAATGGGTAGCTTTGAGGGATGAAATAGTGAAGGCAGCAGAGGGCTAGTAGAAACCCTTGGGTAACAGATGAAATATTGAATTTAATTGATGAAAGAAGAAAATACAAAAATGCAGTAAATGAAGCAGCAAAAAGGAATACAAACGTCTCAAAAATGAGATCGACAGGAAGTGCAAAATGGCTAAGCAGGGATGGCTAGATGGCAAATGTGAGGATGTAGAGGCTTATCTCACTAGGGATAAGATAGATACTGCCTACAGGAAAGTTAAAGAGACCTTTGGAGAAAGGAGAACCACTTGCATGAATATCAAGAGCTTTGATGGAAACCCAGTTCTAAGCAAAGAAAGGAAAGCAGAAAGGTGGAAGGAGTATATAGTGTATACAAGGGTGATGTACTTCAGGACAATATTATGGAAACAGAAGAGGATGTAGATGAAGATGAAATGGGAGATATGATACTGCGTGAAGAGTTTGACAGAGCACTGAAAGACCTGAGTCGAAACAAGGCCCCCGGAGTAGACAACATTCCATTAGAACTACTGACAGCCTTGGTAGAGCCAGTCCTGACAAACCTCTACCATCTGGTGAGCAAGATGTATGAGACAGGCGAAATACCCTTAGACTTCAAGAAGAATATAATAATCTCAATCCCAAAGAAAGCAGGTGTTGTCAGATGTGAAAATTACCGAACTATCAATTTGATAAGCCATAACTGCAAAATACTAACACGAATTATTTACAGACGAATGGAAAAACTGGTAGAAGCTGACCTCGGGGAAGATCAGTTTGGATTCTGTAGAAATGTTGGAACACGTGAGGCAATACTGACCCTACGACTTATCTTAGAAGAAAGATTAAGGAAAGGCAAACCTACATTTCTAACATTTGTAGACTTAGAGAAAGCTTTTGACAATGTTGATTGGAATACTCTCTTTCAAATCCTGAAGGTGGCAGGAGTAAAATACAGTGAGCGAAAGACTATTTTCAATTTGTTCAGAAAGCAGATGGCAGTTATAAGAATCGAGGGACACGATAGGGAAGCAGTGGTTGGGAAGGGAGTGAGACAGGGTTGTAGCCTATCCCCGATGTTATTCAATCTGTATATTGAGCAAGCAATACAGGAAACAAAAGAAAAGTTTGGAGTAGGTATTAAAATCCATGGAGAAGAAATAAAAACTTTCAGGTTCGCCGATGACATTGTAATTCTGTCAGAAACAGCAAAGGAATTGGAAGAGCAGTTGAACGGAATGGACAGTGTCTTGAAAGGAGGATATAAGGTGAACATCAACAAAAGCAAAACGAGGATAATGGAATGTAGTCGAATTAAGTCGGGTGACGCTGAGGGAATTAGATTAGGAAATGAGACACTTAAAGTAGTAAGGGAGTTTTGCTATTTGGGGAGCAAAATAACTGATGATGGTCGAAGTAGAGAGGGTATAAAATGTAGACTGGCAATGGAAAGGAAAGCGTTTATGAAGAAGAAAAATTTGTTAACATCGAGTATAGATTTAAATGTTAGGAAGTCTTTTCTGAAAGTATTTGTATGGAGTGTAGCCATGTACGGAAGTGAAACATGGATGATAAATAGTTTGGACAAGAAGAGAATAGAAGCTTTCGAAATGTGGTGCTACAGAAGAATGCTGAAGGTAAGGTGGGTAGATCACGTAACTAATGAGGAGGTGTTGAATAGGATTGGGGAGAAGAGGAGCTTGTGGCACCACTTGACAAGAAGAAGGGACCGGTTGGTAGGACATGTTCTGAGGCATCAAGGGATCACCAATTTAGTATTGGAGGGCAGCGTGGAGGGTAAAAATCGTAGAGGGAGACCAAGAGATGAATACACTAAGCAGATTCAGAAGGATGTGGGCTGCAGTGGGTACTGGGAGATGAAGAGGCTTGCACAGGATAGAGTAGCATGGAGAGCTGCATCAAACCAGTCTCAGTACTGAAGACCACAACAACAAGAACAAGTTCTCCAGTGGTATGTCACGTACAAAATAAGTGCAAAATGTACTTGCCATTATTCTAGCGTAACAGTGCCACAAGGTAGAGTTTTTCCGCAGTCTCCTCATCATTTTCCATTTCGATGTCGGGTTTATCAACGAGCTACTGAAAAGATGATTTACCTGTACCTTGTGAGTGCTGTTATTTACATAATCTTGTTAATATAGTCTTCTGTCGTTTCGTGTCACAACACCTTCATAATTATAAACGAAAAGGACAATTTTGTGTATGTTGTAATGTATTAACTCATTTTAACTTGTTTTCAGTTTACAAAGCCACCATCAGACTTAAACTGACATCGTCGTAAAGAGGGTAGAGTACACGTGAGCATCATTGAAAAAGATGTTAACACTTCCACAAAGGGATATAAACACAGAGTAAATGCCATCTTTGATAACGCAGTGACAATGTACATAAAAAGAGCACATTGTAAATAACTGTAAAGAGAAGAAACCAGAGAAACACTAACATGAAACCTCTGAGAAAAACAGTAACAATTGAAATTAGATTACTAATCACAATAAAATATCTCCCCTGTTCTAAAATTCATTCGATCCTCATGGTTTTCCAGTGATTCCCGTGATGTCTCTTACATTCCATTCCTATATTTTTTTCTGTACTCATTTATTTTATTATGATTGTCCGCTGCGTTATTGTATGTACCATACATATCCCTTACGGTGAGATATGTCTACCGCCTTCCACATATAACACCCGTTCAAGCTAACCGTCAGTACTCTTGTATTAGTTTTATTTTATTCTCATTGTTAATTTAATTTAAATTGTTATACAGGCACTGTTTTGTGGTTTGTACCCATTATATTTATTTACTGTTTAACATTTTAATTACATTACCACTGCACTGTCAGAGCTGACATTATATCTGTGTTCACCTCTCTCTCGAAAGGCAGCGTCCTATTCATTGTCGTTCACGAATACACGAATATTGTACTCTTTCAAGCTTTGTAAACCGAAAGCCAGTTAAAGAATAAATGGATACTGTACAGCATAACAATATTTGTGCTTTTCGTTTACAATTAAGTAATCGATCATGATACTTCTCAAATCACTACCACGGGACGAGGTGACGCAGTGGATAGCACACTGGACACGCATTCGGGAGGACATCGGCTCAAACCCCCTTCCGGCCATCCTGATTTAGGTTTTCATTACTTCCCTAAATCGCTTCAGGCAAATACCGGGATGGTTCCTTTCAAAGAGCACGGCCGCCTTCCTTCCCCATCCTTCCCCAATCCAGTGGGACCGATGACCTCGCTGATTGGTCGCCTCCCCGCAAATCAGCCAACCAACCAAATCCCTACCAGATACGCGGCAGTTGATATTTCTCACCCTTCCACCAACCGAGCTGGCACTAGATTCGTATCCAGATGGCAAGTATACAGACTGTACCGACAATTCTGGTTTGAATTTTCCATGGTTTCCTACTTCTGTACAGACGAGTGGGGGAATAGCTGCAACTGCTAGACCACGGCCGCTTACTGCTCACGTATTTGTTCAACATTAACTACTGCTCCATCTGTAAACATATTTCGCTTCTTCAGCATTTTGACGACTGGCCATGGACAGTAGCGCTCAAGTAATCGTATCGTTGACCGCCTGGGCATTTAGGGAAACCGTGAATCTTTGTTAGTTCAAAGAACCCAGAAGGCAGTAGACTGCCAACCTCAGGCTGACACCGTGTTTGTTGACTTCCATGAAGCCTTAGATGCCATTTCGCACCGTCGCTAGTAAACAGAATACTTTCATACCGAATGTCTGAAGAGATGTGATGACTACCTGCCTGACAGAACTGTGTATCGTTCTTAATGGGGTGCATCGTCAGGAGCAAAGGATGTCCCTGTGGTGATTCAGTGTAGTGTGTCGAGAAGGCAAAAAGTAAACCCAGACAGAAAGTAAAAGATTCTCCACTAGTTGTAACGAAGAAGAAAATAATAGAAAGACTGGCCTCCTGAACGTAGGCGGAAACGACTCAAAGAAATAGCATTCCGCTTGTACATGTTATCTTGTTTGTTTTTCGGCCTTTTTTCCGCAGTTGCACCTACGCAAGTTGTATAGGTTACTTAACTGTAAAAAAAGTCTTATTAAGACAAGACGCGTTTCATTTTATTCTGAAGCAACTTCAGTGCTCACTGTAACGATATGGTTTTTTTCTCTTGCAATTTTGTTTGTTATGATCATGAACAGTTCGCATGTTTCATTTACTACTATAAACAGTTTTTATTCTTTTCGTTACTCACTTTTCATTTATTATTGTACACTGCATTATTCTTCATCTTCCACGCGTGTGTGTAGAGTTTTTGCACACAGCACTTTCACTGCAGTAAATATATTCATGTTTCTCTGTTGGGATGTATCACTGTCCTCTTGCCATATCGAGTGTTTTGTTTTGCTGTTGCAGGATGCCTTCATATTTTGTTTGGTTTGGCAGTGGTGGAAGCGTCTGCTATCGTTCTGTGAGAGAGAGAGAGAGAGAGAGAGGGAGAGAGAGAGAGAGAGAGAGAGAGAGAGAGAGAGGTGTGTGTGTGTGTGTGTGTGTGTGTGTGTGAAGAGAGCTATCACGTGCTAGCTACTGAGTGTGCAAGTTATTGCTTTTCTATGGTACAGTGATGGTTGATCAAGGTGCAGCTGTTGCCTAGTTTTTGATATTACTTTGTGCTGTCTAGGAGGGTTGTTCTTTCTCAACAATATGATTTATTAGTTTAAATAGCGCGTGTTTGCTGATGTTTGTCTGATCATTTATTACGTGTTTCTTATCTATTATTGCTTTTCAATTTCGAAGTTTTCTCATGGGTTTAGGAGATGTATCTTGTTTCTGAATGTGACTATTTTCATGTCCTTTCTGTTGTAGGAGAGTGTTGGCTTTCTTGCCGGAGGTGTTCTGCAAATATTGAATGGCTGGTGACACATTTACATGTTCTTTTGTGTTCCTTATACCTTATTTCAAAAATTGTGCTTGTTTACGCGCTCGCGTAGTTATAGACTTCAGAGTTACGTTCACAATTATTGTGGTTAGTGAAATACTGATAACGGTTAGGGCATGCAGTATTCCTGTTTTACATTGTGTAAATTTCGTTGTTCTCGTAGTTTTGAGAGGTTATTACTATCATAGTTTTTCAGTCGATTGTACGACACAAAATTATCTTGGAAGCTACGCTATAGCGATGTACTAAGTACTGAAGCAAATAAATTATTATTGTCGTAGACGTCTGAGGCACGTTAGAAGTGCGAGCGACGGCAAGTTAGAAAAAAATATTCAAATGTGTGTGAAATCTTATGGGATTTAACTGATAAGGTCATCAGTCCCTAAGTTTACACACTACTTAACCTAAATTATCCTAAGGACAAACACACACACCCATGCCCGAGGGAGGACTCGAACCTCCGCCGGGACCAGCCGCACAGGGCAAGTTAAGAGTTTGGAGGGAGTACAGAGTGTAAACAAAATGCCTCCCTTCCCTCCACCCCCATTAGAACCAAACTCTGTATGAACACAGTGACGATGCTTTTTACCCCCCGTCCTGTGACTTGCCATTCACTGGGTTGCGCGACTTCGGAACAATAACTGGAAGCAGTCACATTAGTAAAATACGCAGGAGTACGCGAACGGTGCGATTTAAAGTGGAACGATAACGTGAAACTAATCATTTGGAAGGCAGATGCCAGGAAATGTAGCCGCCCCACTCTTTCCTCCGAGGCTGTCGCTCTCCTGCGCCTCGCTACGCCCGCCACACGTGCGTCCCAGTTTGGCTCCTGGTCTCCCGGTGGCCGGCCCACAGAGGCTGTCCGTACTCAGCAGCGCCTTTTCTGAACTCCATTTCGTTGCTTCACTGACGCCATTTCAGTTTATAGCTCGTGGGACCAACAGCTGCGGGACGCGGCCTCAGACGGGGCTATGCTATCTACACTACTGCCCATTACAACTGCTTCACCGCGGAAGAATATTTAATAACGAACTTTTATTGACTATGCGTATACTACGAAGATTCAATATGTAGATAATTTGCGGGTACAGTAGAGGATCGACACTGTTTGGAGGCCGGCCGAAGTGGCCGCGCGGTTCTGGCGCTGCAGTCTGGGACCGCGAGACCGCTACGGTCGCAGGTTCGAATCCTGCCTCGGGCATGGATGTGTGTGATGTCCTTAGGTTAGTTAGGTGTAACTAGTTCTAAGTTCTAGGGGACTAATGACCTCAGCAGTTGAGTCCCATAGTGCTCAGAGCCATTTGAACCATTTGAACTGTTTGGAGGGATTGTCAACAGAAACTCAACATAAACAAATGTAACGTTGTTATTATTATCGTTAATTCCCCATTAAGGAGAGCGTTAAAACACAATCAATATTCACAATGACAATATGGTACAGAAATTGGTACATTTCAAATTCATGGCACTTTTTCTGTCTCTTTCTTTTCTCTTCCCAAAAACCTCTCATAAATTCACTGCGTTTCTTCTTCCTCTCTTCTGTCCACTTCTTTCCTGGTTTCTTCTCTTTTGGTATTTCTTCGAATTCTGTTTGTTGATTTTTTCTCTGTATTTTCCTCTGTTTGATATTTCTTCTGTAGAGATGTTTAGAGTTTTGAGGTCTTCCATGGTTTCCTTTACCCAGGTAGTTTTCACCTTATTCGTCACCACTATGTTAAAAATCTTCTTGGTCAGCCTATTTTCACTCATCCTATGAATGTGCCCATCGAATTTTGCCCTTCTTTTTCTGATATTGTCTGTAATTGTCTCTGCCTGCTTGTACAATTCCTTTGTTGGTCTCTTTATCCAGATCCCCTGTCTCTGAACTGGAACATAGATCTTTCTCAGAATTTTCCTCTCATGCTTTTCCATTTCCTTGATTTTAGTTCTTCCTCTGATTACTGTTGTTTCTGAGGCATACAAGGCCTCAGGTAAGACTACTGTTTTGTAATGTCTTAATTTGGCATTGAAGAAAATATTTCTTTTATTGTAATGGTTCCATGTAAGTCTGTATGCTTTTTATAGTTTTGTAACCCTTTCTTCATTGGCTGTTGAATTCAGTCCTGTTTTATGTATAATCTCTCCCAGGTATTTGAAACTTTCTACTTGTGTTATCTTTCTGTACTTTATCAATGGGCTTCTGTCTGTAGATTTTGTGTCCACATAATGGGTTTTTTCATATGATATTTGTAGTCCCGTTCTGGCTGCGATTTCATGCAATATCTGGCTTCTTTTCTGTCATTTGTAATGATGGCTATATCGTCGGCAAAGGCCAGACATTTTATGTTGACGGTTCTATTTTTCTCTCTCCCCATCTGTACCCCGTTGACTCCTTTGTCCCACGTCCTGATTATTTTCTCTAAAACAGCGTTAAATAAAATGGATGATAGGCCATCTCCCTGTCTCACTCCTGTCTTGATTTCGAAAGATTCTGAGATCTCGCCGATGAACTTCGCTTTTGACTTTGTGTTTGTTAATGTTTCCTGAACTAGTTTTCTGGTCTTATTGTCTACCTTCATTTCTTCTAGTGTATTAAAAAGTGTTTCTCTGTCTATGGAATCGTAAGCCTTCTTGAAATCAACAAATGTTACTGTGGTATTTCTGGACTTTCTCGTTGTTAATAATGTTCTCAGACACCAGATCAGCTCACTGCATGATCTTCCCTTCCTGAACCCTCATTGGTATTCTCCGATCTGTGGATCTTTCTGAGGTTCTAGGCGATTTAACAGAGCTTTTGATAGAATTTTGTATGTCACCAACAGTAACGAAATTCCTCTATAGTTATTAGGGTCTGTTTTGTCTCCTTTCTTGTGGAGGGGGTGTATTAGGGCTGACTTCCATTCTTCTGGTATCTTTTCTGTTTCCCAGATGTTTTTGATTATACTGTGAATTTTGGGTGTAATGTTTTCATGGTCTAATTTCCAGATTTCTGCAATCAGTCCATCTTCACCTGGTGCTCTGTTATTTTTTAATGATTTTATTATTTTCACGATTCCTTCATATGTTGCGGGTTCAGAGTCACGGTTGTATTCTGGTTTTGTAAACTGTAATCTCTGTTTTGGTTTATCACAGTTAAGTAACGTGTCAAAGTATCTGGCTAATATTTCACAATTTTTCTTCGGATTTGCCTCCAGTGTTCCATCTTGTCTTTTGAAGCATAAGCTTGGTGGCTGATATCCTGTCATATTTTCTCGGAATACTCTGTAAAAATTTCGTCTGTTGTTTCTGGTGAAGTCTTCTTCTATCTCCTTCAACCTGCTGTTTTCGTAACCTCTTTTTTCTCTTCGGATTATTTTTGAAGTGTTTTTCTGTATCCTGTTGAAGTCCTCCCATTTTTCTTGTGTTTTATGGCTGTTACATTTTTTCCAGGCTTGTATTCTGTCTTTTATGGCCCTGTCGCATGTCATGTTCCACCATCGGTGTTTCCTTTTTCTCGGTGGCTGCCCCAATTTTATCAGTTCTTTTATTTTTTCTGACAGTTCTGTCCAGTTGTTGCTATTGATTTTCGTAATTTCTTCTATTATTTCTTTCTTGTTTATTTGTAGGTACTCTGGATCTGTTCTGAAAGGTCTGTTGGTTCTCTTGATTTGTCTATTGGGTATCAATTTTACTTTAATTTGGAGAAGGTGATGATCAGATTCGAAAACTCCTTTCCTTGTTCTTACGTTCATTATTTCTCTCGTGTTTTTTGTGGATATTGCTACGTGGTCTATCTGAAATTCTCCTAGAGCAAGCATGGTTGGTGGATTTCCAAGTTACAAGTTTTCTGTGTGGTTTCTGGAATTGCGTTGGCATGATTTTCAGATCAAAATTTCTGCAAAAGTTTATCAAGTTCTCTCCATTTTTGTTTGTTCGCATGTGGGCCGTGTGTTCCCTGTCGTGTCTCGGAATTTTCTTTCCTTGCCTAACTGGGCATTGAAGTCTCCTAGTAACACTTTTATGTGATTCTTGGGGATTTTGCTGGTAGTTTCTTCCAGATCTTCCCAGAGTTCCTTTATCATCTCTGGGTTCTTCTTGTTATAATTGTTTGTGGGGGCACGTGTATTGATTAATGTATAGGCTTTGTTTCCAGATCTTATCGTGAGTGTCGACATTTTTTCTGATTTTGAGGTGAAATCTATTACGGAGTCCAGTATCGATTTATGTACTACAAAACCAGTTCCGAAGAGTTTGAGATTTCTTCCCGGGATGGTTATGGCTGGTTTCCCCTTATATATTCTGTAATTTTCAGAATCAAAGTGGTTCTCATCTGCAAATCGTGTTTCCTGTATTGCCATAACTTTGATGTTGTATTTTTCCATGGCCTCAGTAGTGTGTTGGTGTTGTGTTCCCATGTAAAATACTTTCTTCATCTTGAGGGTTTTTGAGAGGCCCCGATTCTTCTCTTCGTGACATGCCTGATCCCCTGGAATCCGATGATCAGGTCTGTTACCCAGTCTTACTGACTGGGGCCCAGGGTAGTGGATTCTTTCCCGTTGTTCTGTCATGATTATTGGTTTGTGTTGAGGTATTGGTGGTGAAATCACGAAGGATCTCACATGATTTCGACTGGAGTTTTGAGTTCCAGAAGATTAACTCACAGCCGAGCTCACAGAGCCAACAGACGCTGACCAGAGTACCGGTGGCTGCCACGCAGACGTGTCTGGATTTTGGGGCTTCGCATGTAACCCTATTCAGGGGCCCTCACAGGGTGTCACCATCCGGAGCCAGATGGACCCAGGTGTTTTTTTTTACGAGGTGTCACTCCTCCCCCTCCTCCTTCCTCATCACTTGCGAGATGAGGCCCCGGGCTTGGGACCGGCAGTGGCGGAGTGATACATAAATAGGTGAATTGGCAGAAAGACCAGTTATTGTATGATTACACGACTGCAGAACAATCACTGGATGCTGAGACATCAGTGAAATACACTTGGTGTCTTTCCCATCGGTTTTCAGGAGCATTTTCTCTGGTGTTTCTGGAGGCATTTACAATTTCGTTTTTACAATGTGTAGCTGGTGTAAGTCCAAAGAAATCCTGCTCATCTCGTCTTTCATACGACTCCCTGCGTCGACGGAATTCTTCGGTTTGTTCCCGTTTGAAACAAAATTATTTTTAAATAGGAATTTTACACTGAAGAAACTGGTATAGACATGAGTATTCAAATACAGAGATATGTAGGCCTAAACAGACAGAATACGGGGTTGCGGTCGACAACGCCAATATAAGACAATAAGTGTCGGTCACAGCTGTTAGATCGGTTACTGCTGCTATAATTACAGGTTATCTAGATTTAATTGAGTCTGAACGTGGTGTTATAGTCAGCGCACGAGTGATGGGACACAGCATCGCCGATGTAGCGATGAAGTGGAGATTTTCCTGTACGACCATTTCACTAGTGTACCGTGAATATCAAGAATCCGGAAAAACATTCGACGACTGAAGAGAATCGTTCAGCGTGACAGAACTGCAACCCTTCCGCAAATTGGTGCAGATTTCAGTGCTGGGCCATCAACAACCGTCAGCGTGCGAACCATTCAACGAAACATCATCGATACGGGCTTTCGGAGCCGAAGGCCTACTCGTGTACCCTTGATGACTGCACAACACAAAGCCTTACGCCTCGCCTGCGTCCGTCGGCACCGACGTTGGACTGTTGATGACTGGAAACAGGTTGTCTGGTCGGGCGAGTCTCGTTTCAGATTGAATCGAGGGGATGGACACACGAGTATGGAGACACCCTCATGAATCCATGGACGCTGCATGCCAGCAGGGGACTGTTCAAGCTGGTGAAGGCTCTGTAACGGTGTGGGGCGTGTGCAGTTGGAGTAATGTGAGACCCCTGACACGTTTAGACAGTACTCTGACAGGTGACACGTACGTAAGCGTCCTTTCTAATCACCTGTATCCAGTCATGTCCATTGAGTATTCCGACGGACTTGGGCAATTCCAGCAGGACAATACGACACCCCAGATGTCCAGAATTGCTACTGATTGGCTCCAGGAACCCTCTACAGAGTTTAAACACTTCCGCTGGCCACCAAACTCCCCAAACATGAGCATTATTGAGCGTATCTGGGATGCCTTGCAACGTGCTATTCAGAAGAGATCTCCGTTCCCTCGCACTCTTACGGATTTATGGAGAGCCTTGTAGGATTCATGGTGTCAGTTTCCTCCAGGAGTACTTCAGGCATTAGTCGAGTCCATGCCGCGTCGTGCTGCGACACTTCCGCGTGCTCGTGGGGGCCCTACATGATGTTAGGCAGGTGTACCAGTTTGTGTGGCTCTTCAGTCTACATCCACATTTTATAGATCGCAAACAGATAACTGTAGTGAGATAGTCATTTTACTGCTATGTATGAACAGCTGCAGCAAAACACTATGAGTAATCAGTACTCGAGCAGTCACTTACAGGGGGAGGCGACCACGTTGAGATGACGGTATTGTTTCAGACTTTGTACACCTTTAGTAGACCATTAAAAAAACATAATGTGCAAAGAGTAAGGTGCACTACAGTGACGATTCCGAGAAAATCGCAAGAGAAGTTTTACGCGTCTGTTCTGTCGCTCGTATATCTGTGCGAAGGTACGAACTGTAAGAAGTCGTTGTGGTTAAGCGGTTAGCGTTCGCGCATAGCATTAAGTTCGAGTCACGCAAGCACTTATTTTTAATATATATTTTTTTCACCACTGATCACGTTATTTAATTTATACGAAATTTGAGAGGTAATATAATGAAAAAACTGCGTTTTTTATGATATTGTATTGAATTTCGTATGTTATTTGACTATTTACTATTTGTAATTAAATGTTCAAGGAGGAGGGACAGAGTTGGAAAGCCCAAGTTGACACAACGATAAATAATGATGAGAATGACGTTATTCAGAATCAGTAATATAGTAAGTGACATGTGCCGGACCACAAGTGTAACGTATAATTTACTCGTCGGACGTTCTCTCGACATCATACGTTGCAGGATGGTATCTGTTATACAGACATGGGAAACATGAAGTGAAACTTGATGTAAATACTTCATGCAAATGCACGTTTTTTTCATTATATTACCTCTCAAATATCATATAATCATATAAATTAGATAATATGACCAGTGATGAGAAAATAGATTAATTATTAAGTTCGAGTGGGAGTCGAAACGTCGCTTCATATACGTTCGTTTTACGAAGCTCGAACGTTAAACACTTGTTCATCATTCATTTTGCTCGTTATTTATAGTTGTATTTCTTCGGGGCGGGCGTCCCGTGACGCTTGTTCAAGTTCATCGTTGATCCCATTAACTCCGGTTTTTTTTTAATTTTTTTTTTTTTTTTAACCACGAACTGTAACTTGCGGTCCCTGGGCACAGATACGCAAGCCACATAACGGACGCGCGAGACTTCTCGTGCGATGTCCTCGGAGTCGCCAGAGCGGCGCAGCTCAGAGCTCCGGTGGCCGCTGTCCTGTGGGCGGCGGCGGCGCGTGGCAGCAGCAGCAGCAGCAGCCGACGCTGGCCAGGCCGGCGCCGCAGGGAGCCGAAGGGCGTGCAGTGCAGCGTGCGCAGCAATACGGGTATCACACGTCCGAGAGATCAACAGCAGCACAAATGCCGAAGAAAACAAATATTGTTGCTAGAAATTTTCCGAAGCAATCTAAGGTCCTGCTGGGGACGTAAGACGATAAATTCGTTAGACCAGAGCATCCGCGCGAAACTTTTGCATTTTTATAGTTTCAAATAGTAACAGTGTTTCCTATAACTGTAGTCGTTGGGATAAGGGTAATGATGGAAAATGAAGAGAAAACATCTTTAAAAATGAACCGATCGACGTGAAATTATGATCACGAATTTGTGACGTATTTGTCTGTATACATTTCCGTATGTTCAAAAATATGTTTTGCATTCGATACGTTTGTCTCGGCTTGTGCGATGGGTAGAGATCAGGGACTGTCAGTAGGGCCTCAGAACCTATAAAGATCAACTCTGAAAACAATTTCATTACAGTAAGCACATTAGTAGCAATAGGTACATTACAGTTCAAGACGACAGTGGGATATATGTTTTGTCGTTTCGGGAAGTATATCCATTTAGAAAGGTCAGCTTGTAAGACGGGCAGAGACAATGGACTACCGCAGTGGTCAATGTTATTATCTGTGCAATGCCGTATACAATTTTTCCAGTCAGTAAGTATTTTAAAACAAATAAATAGTGTTTGTCATAAGATACTATAAAAAGGGAGTGTCTTGTTCGTGACTATCAAGATACAAGTTCGAAGCTGGGCATCCTTGAAGCCCTTTTGCCTACTATATTTAACAGTGTCTTCTATGATCTACATATGCAGACTGAAGCGACGAATGAAAATTTGTACCAGGGACGGGATTCGAACCTCTGTCTCCCACTCACTAGAAAGATGCGATAACCAATACGCCACCCTACCACAGTCGCTTTACACAACTACATGGACTACACGCCTCCCTCCCCAATCCCATTGTCTCTGTCAGTACATATCGGTGATGCGAAGATCGTACTAGCCCAATGGCCGAGCAAAATTCCATTTTAAAAATCATTTTGTTTGTAACGAGAAACAAACCGACGGTTTCAATCGACGTTGGGCGTCGTATGAAGGACACGATGAGCAGCATTTCTTCGTACTGGCTCTAGCTACACGTTGCAAAACCAAAACTGCAAGTGTCTGCCGAAACACCAGAGAAAATGCGCTCGCCGTTTCGTAGGAGAGACACTTTGTACAGGAGTATACGTACGGAGATAGTTGAAGTGGAACAATCCCGAAAAACTAATCGGAGGTAAGGCAAATGCCAGACAGATTCATTGCAGTAATCCTCAGGAAAAGTAAAGCACTCCGTCTTCAGGCCACGAGTGGCCTACCAGGACCATCCGACCGCCGTGTCGTCCTCAGAGGAGGACGCGGATAGTAGGGGCGTGGGGTCAGCACACCGCTCTCCCGGTCGTTATGATGGTATTCTTGACAGAAGCCGCTACTAATCGGTCGAGTAGCTCCTCAATTGGCATCACGAGGCTGAGTGCACCCCGAAAAATGGCAACAGTGCATGGCGGCTGGATGGTCACCCATCCAAGTGCCGGCCACGCTCAACAGCGCTTAAATTCGGTGATCTTACGGGGAACCGGTGTATCCACTGCGGCAAGGCCGTTGCCCTCAGGAAAATTTGTCATGGCTCAAAGGCTTACAAAGCCTTCGCTCGAGCAGTGCCTCTAACCAGCCCTGTAATACAAGTTTCATACAGCGTAAGTCAGGAGGAAATTGGTAATTTGTCGTAATGCCTTATGGAACCAAACTGCTGAGGTCATCGCTCCCTAAGCTTACACACTATTTAACCTAATTTAAACTAACTTACTCTAACGACAACACACACTCCCATGCCCGAGGGAGGACTCGAACCTCCATCGGGGGCAGCCGCGCGTGCAAGGTGCAAGGTGCCCTAGACAACGCTTAGTTCAAATGGTACAAATGGCTCTGAGCACTGTGGGACTTAACTTCTGAGGTCATCAGTCCCCTAGAACTTAAAACTACTTAAACCTAACTAACCTACATCCATGCCTGAGGCAGGATTCGAACCTGCGACGATAGCGGTCGCGCGGATCCAGACTGTAGCGCCTAGAACCACTCGGCCACTCCGGCCGGCGCGGCTAAGTCAGGAGGAAAGATATATGCTTCGAGGAAAGATAGTTTTAGTTATTCTAAACAAAAAAAGTCTTATGGACAAATGTCCTGTTCTTAACAGTTATCGAGGAAACTAACGAAAACAGTGGAGGATGGGATAAATGCAGTTGATAATAAATGAAACATTGTACGCTCATGTTTTGTTTAATTTTGTGAATTTCCTCACAAGAGATATTCAAAATGTCCAGCGTCAATGGTTCAAATGGTTCAAATGGCTCTGAGCACTATGGGACTTAACATCTATGGTCATCAGTCCCCTAGAACTTAGAACTACTTAAACCTAACTAACCTAAGGACAGCACACAACACCCAGCCATCACGAGGCAGAGAAAATCCCTGACCCCGCCGGGAATCGAACCCGGGAACCCGGGCGTGGGAAGCGAGAACGCTACCGCACGACCACGAGATGCGGGCCAGCGTCAACTTCAATAGATTTTATATGGGTAAATAGGTGCTGTCGTGCTGAGCTAAGCTCATTCGTACGGTCCTTTTTCATTGCGTAACCCGTAGACAAAGATCATGTCAGCATACACGGCATGCATGAAGATCTGTGGTATATTTCCACTACACTGACCCATACTGTTTCGACTGCACAGACACTCACTACAGTACTGAGGCGTGACGTAGACAACGTGTAACCTGGCGGGACTCGTCACCGCAAATGAAGTGTACTCTCAAATGGTCGGTAAAGACAACACTACGTGGCCTAAAGTCGCTCTGGTTGCATTCACATGTGAATGCTGGTGGAGAGGGACATGTGACTGACGCCCGTGATTTTCAACTGCTCTACGTCGGATACTGTTAACCCTTAACAAACAAACCCTAAGTCGTCGACGTTTACCTAGCTGGGATCTTCTGGGGACCCCAAGTGTTTTTCGTAATTTCTCAACTTAGTAGTGAAGAGCCTAATATGAGTAACTTTCTACACTACTCTCATATTAGGCTCTTTGAATGTCTAAAACTAATTTAAAGCAAATAAGCATTGATGAAACATTTCTTTACCGTCAAACATGAGAAACTAAAGAATATGTGCAAATCTGTTCCGTGGAGCAGTAAAAACACAAGACGAATATTTTCGTGTTTAGTCCACTTTTTGGAAACTCATTCCTTTCGGCAGCGATGAGCTCCAGCAATCAGTAGCACACTACAAAGCGCTCTCAGTTTGACAGAATCTACATCTGGCTGAGTTCATATTGGAACCCTCGGACGTTGTGGGTGCAAGATCACTTTCGTGCATTGGCCCAGGCAATCCTGTGACAGTGTTATGTTGACGACAGCGAGTCACAGGAGACACTCAAACTGTTCATTTTCGCCCTGAGCTTAAAAAAAAAAAAAAAGCATCTCCTTCATCGGAATCCCGATGAGAATTTTCGCTGGCAATGTTACTTTCTTTTGAATTGATTTCAAGGCTATTTTCCGATTCTGATGCATCGTATTCTGAAATGAATAACACATCTTCTGAGTCACTGAGATTACATTCATGCTGCATCATAAGAACGCCATCATCTTAGATTTTCTTGCATGCCAGATTTGCAAATTTATGGCGTTCAACTTATGAAAAATAACAAAATCCATAAAAATATGTGACGTGGTATACCGGGTCCTGTCGGTACCCCAATTCCGTTTTTGGTTGAAACGGTTCAAATGGCTCTGAGCACTATGGGACTTAACATCTGAGGTCATCAGTCCCCTAGAACTTAGAACTACTTAAACCTAACTAACCTAAGGACATCACACACATCCATGCCCGAGGCAGGAGTCGAACCTGCGACCGTAGCGGTCGCGCGGTTCCAGACTGAAGCGCCTACAACCGCTCGGCCACCAGCGGCCGGCATTCCGTTTTTGTTTTTGAAGTCATAATACATGTAATTACGTAATATATTTCTTAAATCAATTCTGGACATATATAGAAATAGAAAATAAATTGTTTCTAGTCATAAAATTGACTAAAGCTTTATCGCTTGATATTTATTTTGTACGTGACATGTAAGTACTGTTTCTTTCTTGTACTGTTAGTCAGTACTTACGCTTTTATATAAAAAATATTCCCATAATGTTGTACTTATGTTATAGGCCAATTTGAATGTTTAATTTCTAATGAAGGCACTCATAGAAGTGCCGAAACCAGGTCAAAAGACTTAATTTTTGCGACCGAGGGCTGTAATTGCTTTAACTTTTGTTTTTAAACGGTCACTCACCACGCAGCCATGTTTAAAACTTTAAAACCTACACTCGTACAGGATACCCGTAAAAGTCTACGGAGGTGATCGTGTGGTATCCGCTTCCAATCTCCTATGAGAGCCCTTGACAGTCCTTATGGAGTCTGTGCTGGGAGAGAACGACCACGAACACGTTCGACAAACATATCCCACGCAGGCCCGGTGCAGTTTAGGTCAGGACTCATCGCTGGACACTCCATTACCTGAATGTCCAGGTGTCGCGAGACATCCGTGATGACGCCCGGTACACGGGCCCTGGCGTTATTGGTGCATGAGAAGGGATTCAGGGCCACCACCCTATGCAGCGCCCATCACATCGTTCAACAGGGTCTGCTCGATGTACTGCCTGGCGGTAAGGCGACTATGGACAACGACAGCATGCTAAGGCTATCAACACTGATTATCCCCCCCCCCCCCCACACCGTCACAGAACCACTGATACTTCCCCCACACCGTCACAGAACCACTGATACCTCCCCCACACCGTCACAGAACCACTGATACCTCCCCATACCGTCACAGAACCACTGATGCCTCCTCCACACCGTCACAGAACCACTGATACCTCCCCATACCGTCACAGAACCACTGATGCCTCCCCCACACCGTCACAGAACCACTGATATCTCCCCATACCGTCACAGATACTCTTAACAGGATGTCTGGGGGTCGTAAGGTCCTTTCTCGCGACCTGTTCGTGGCAGTCTGATCGGACACAGCGAGTCCAGTGGCCCTTCTGAGATCGTCTTGCATTGTTCTGGTGGAATCCGTACGATGCCACGATGCAGAGATGGCCAGATATCGGTCTGCACGTGGGGTTGTAATGCGTCAGCGACGTTGTCCACCTCGCCATGTGCGCTGATCTGTCTCGTCATAGCGCTTCACAACCTATGGATGACACATGCATATGCATTGGTGTCTGCAGCAACACGACGGAAAGTGCATCCCTCTTGGATCGAGCAGACTCCCCTTGCAACTCGCATTGCATATGCTTGGTTGAATACAATTTAACTGCCGTCTGTGAACCTCACTTGACAACACTGCAACACTGGTACTCACTTTCTTCTGGGGCGTTATCTGATGCTGTAATACACGACGAATCCAGTTATTCCATACATTGAAAGCGAAGATCTGAGGCTATGTAAAAAGACCAGAAGTACCACCTTATCAAAAAGACTTAACATACTTGACGTTGGTACACATGTTCCCCTAATTCTTTTGAGCAGTGCATTTTCTTATTCCATTTTGAAATGATAGCATTCACTTTATGTGCGAGTATAGTGCAGTCTTTTTCTGAATTTACAAAATTTACTCCAGGAAAATAAATTTTCCAAACGTGCACAACTGTTAAAAGTTACAGCATGATCATTTACCTAGGAACAAATATTCCATTCAAATTTAAAACTGTTGCAATGGAGAAAATCTTGTCAGTACTGTCTTTAAAGGTCTATGTTTTCCTATTCACCAATAATTAGTAAGTGAAATCAAATTAAGAAGAAGTATTATCAAAAACCAGTTAAAAGTTAGAAACATTTTGAAACAGAAGGTATTGGCAGATAGTACAAATATCTATTTTCAAGACAGGGAAAATTGTTAAGACTTAGAAACTCGGTTCATTTGCAACCTTCTCGCGTTCCATGGTAGAAGGCTTTCTTCCAATTCAAGGTACAAGATGGTGCACGCGCGACAAAGCATGGCTTGACTGTACTCGCGTTAGGTAACTGGTTTTAAAGATGTGGAGAATTTTACTCACCAGAAAGCACTGTAACTGAAGAATTAACAGTGCCCTCCAAAGAGTCTTAATATATTACATAGTACTTAAACAAGTGGAACTCGTAACATTTATAAACGCTGGATAAAACACAGCCTCATGCTGTCACAACAGCAGAAATAACGGAAAAAGGCGAAATCTGCTCAAAGTAGTTTCTACTGCGCGTTTCTTTATTCGATTCTAAAATCAGCCACTCGGTAGAAACACCGACCGGGAAACATCAAGCGTTCCCAGGTACACTACCCTCCAAGTAGGACACCCTCACCTACCAGGAGATCCAAAGAGGAGCAGTTCGCTTAGTAAGCGCGAATGCGTCACGGAGATGCCCAGTCAACTGCGGAGTTGGGCAGTGCAGAAGAGGCGGTGCGCCTCACTGCTCAGGTTACGAGAGCGCACGCCTCTAGAAGAGTCAACCGGTGTGCCGCTCCCCCCTACGTACAGCTCGCTTAAAGACCGTACAGGTACAGTTAAAGATATTCGAGCTCACATAGCGGCCTACCAGTAATCGTTCTTCCCGCGAACCACTCGCTACTGGAACAGGGAAATGGGGAAGTGACAGTGGTACACACAATCGCTCGCCAAACAACGTAGCGGATTGTAGATGTAGATGTGTGCGGGTCGTCACATTTAGTACACACAGCTGGCACCTCCGACAGCAACATTGGCTGTAACTCGGCTGGACATCGAGTCTAACTGACAAGGGGAGGGTACGAATTTCCACCCGCCGATTTCATTTATATTGGCAGGATGTGTAGGGCACGATTAGGTCTTCAGCAGATGTAAACAGCAAGACGCAACTCTCGACTGTTTTCCATAAGATCCAGTTTGAAGATTTTAGTCGTGCTTGTATACTTCGCGTAGTCGCTAGGATTGAAGGAATCTGTTACCCAAAGTAGGGGCAAGTTTGTACTGTCCTCTCGTGAGCTTGGATGACAGATAAGGGTGCCCATGCTGTTCAACTCTATGACACAACTGACCAAACGTAATGGCTGGGGAGTAGCCGCTCGCCACTGGATGTCTGTAGTGGGTGTGAGATCTGGAAAACATGCTGGCCAGGGAAACAGTCCAACAGCCTCTGCACCGTGCTATGCCAAGAAAGCTTGTGCAACGTGCGGTCTTCCATTATCGAGTTAGAAAGATAACGTCGGGGAGACTTCGAAGATAGGATTGAGCTATCAGCCTTAACACATTTGCCTAGTGTCCAAATTACCGGCCCTGCGAACCAGAGGCGATCGAGTTGGGTACCAAATAGCACCCTCAAACCATTAAAGCAGCTGTGGATCCGTGTGTTGACGAAGAATAATCTGGCAGCGTTCTCCTCGGAGCCTCCACAGCGAATACGTCTACCGCGAAGCTGGACGCAGAACAGAGACTCGCCTCAAAAGACCACGTGGTGCTACCTCTTTTTATATAATGTGTGTGGCGAGGAGTGATCACCTTTGGCGATTTTTACTTCTACAGTGAAGCTGTTGGGAGAGGGTTTCACTTTATTTATTTACTGCACATTCAAAGGTACTTGGACCCTCTTTGGCCCTTCAGTATTTTATAGAGGTGGTGGTTACAGAGAATGTTGGCTAGAGAGGGTCGGAGGTGGACCTGTCGTAGTGTATGTCTCTCAGGCAGGCTGGTCTCGTGGATTCATAGTCGTTGCTCCAGGCAGCTTGTATTTGTGCCAGTGTTGGAGCAGTGCTTGGCCTGCGGTCGCCAGTTGAGACATGAGTGTCCAGCGTTGTCACCGGACGCGATTCTGTCTGCTGCCGCGTCAGCAGTCGCTGTGCTGACAGTCCGTGCTGCTGTAAATCTCTTCCCTCCGTCAAAACTTGTCGTACTGCAAACGACACCGTACCCTGACGCGAGGTACGCCACTTTGCTGTTCGATCCTGCGCGACCAGTCGAACAGTATGCCTGTCGTGTCGTGAGGCTGTTGAGCTGAATGACGTGGAATGCACGTCTTAAACCCGTCGATTCCGTACTCCCACGACACCTGTGGGATCCGAGCGACGCCGGCAGCAACACGGTGGCACGATAAACAACAGCCTTGACTCTCTCCTATCGCCGGCCGCGGTGGCGGTGCGGTTCTGGCGCTGCAGTCCGGAACCGCGGGACTACTACGGTCGCAGGTTTGAATCCTGCCTCGGGCATGGGTGTGTGTGATGCCCGTAGGTTAGTTAGGTTTAAGTAGTTCTAAGTTCTAGGGGACTTATGACCTAAGATGTTGACTCCCATAGTGCTCAGAGCCATTTTTTTCTCTCCTATCGATCGGAGTGACGCACTGGTTAACGCATTGCACTCGCAATTTGGGATGACGACGGTTCAAACCCGCGTCCGGCCATCCAGATTTAGGTTTTCCGTTATTTCCCTAAATCGCTCCAGGAAATTGCCGGGATGATTCCTCTAAAAGGGCACGGCCCGTTTCCTTCCCCATCCTTGACACAATCCGAGGCTGTGTTCCATCTCTAATGACATCGACGGGACATTAAACCCAGTCTTTCTTCCTTCCTTAGAAGTTTCTCCTACTTGCACGAGGCATAACACGTTCTTCTCACAAACTACCAGCATTCAACGACGACTTCTGAGCGAGAAAGCCGCTGGTAATCTTTCCTTACGTAGATATAGAACGTATTTTAATGGCTACACTAAGCTAACGACTGGATACAACAGAGACTGTCACGAAAAGTGCCTCATTTGCATGTTGTGTAATCATCCAAATCTGGCACGCCCATTTAGTCACCGCAAAAGTATAACGCGAAATGAGACTCACGAGAGTGTTGTGGCCATAAACGTGATTATTCCGTATCTGTTGTGTCGAAAGAAGAGAAACTACTATGGGCAGAAGAGCACATTCACTCTCATTTGAATGCTATGAATGGTGCTATACGAACAACGGAAATCGCCGCATGTCAGGTATAATGGAACAGTTTTATGTAGCAGTCCCTTACAAAATGCACTTATACTCTACATTCAAGGCATGGTTTAGGATACTTGGTCCCACTATTATCGATTTTCTTTCCTAGTTCATTTGTACGTACTCTATCTTCCGTAAGCGAAGTATACTACGGAGGTAGCAGAATGGTCGCACAGTGTTTTTCCAGTACAAGTTCTCGCTTTTGCGGAAACTGCGACGTCTCTCTTCCAAGGATTCCAACTTAAATTCCCGGAACATTTCCGTTACACTTTCGTATGGGCTACATGCATCTGTTGCAGTGCATATCTTCTGCCATACCTACATGGTAAGAGCTCCAGACACGAGAACAAAACTCTACCATTGGTCAGACTAGCGCCTTCTATGCAGATGAACTGCACTTCTGCGGGACCCTTCCTACAAATCGACGTCTTCCACCCACCTTTCCTAACACTGACTTTACGTGATCGTTCCGTCCTATAACGCTTATTACACTTACAGTAAATGCTCATACTATGTAACGTGCTTAGAATATTCGTTAATCTTGTAATCAGGTTATCGGGTTCTCTGTCTTTGTTATAGAGATTGTATATACTTATTCACATTTAAAGAATGTAGTTGTGCAATTTCTTACTATTGTCTAACGATGATACATTATTGTAAGCAACATTGTCGTCAGCGAACAATCTTAAAATGATGCCTGACCCTGTCTGATGATTGGTTCACTTATTGAAAACATTAAAGGTCCTACCGCGCTTCTTTAGTGAATACCAGATATTAGTTTCGTTTCTTTAGAGTATTCGCCGTCCAGTACATCGTAGTGGATTGTGCTAGTCAGGTATTCATGAAGCGTATGACGAATCAGCGAAGATACTCCGTATGAGCCTTTCTTGATTGGTAGTCGATTGTGCGCTGCTGTGTTGAACGCCCTTCGGAAATCCGATAGATAGAATCTAGCGGCTCAGCTCCATTCATTGTTTGCAAGACATCGTCTATCAGTAAGGAAAGCTGCGTTTCAAATGAGTGAGTTTTTCTGCTGTGTCAGTATGATCTCTGGTTGGTATTGAAGAAATCAGATACTTATAAGCGAAGGTGAGCTGTTGTGGGAACTACGTTGTGTGCCATCTAAATTTAACTGAAATATTACCCAAGTACACGTTGTCAGGCAAAGGCATTCAAGTTTGCAGGAGCCAGTCAATTATAGGTTTCCAGAAAGCTTTTGACGCTGTACCACACAAGCGACTTGCAGTGAAATTGCTTGCTTATGGAATATCGTCTCAGTTGAGTGACTGGATTCCTGATTTCCTGTCAGAGAGGTCAAATGATCGAGTAAAACAGAAGTGATTTCTGCCGTTCCCAAAGCTAGTGTTATAGCCCTTCGCTGTTCCTTATCTATAGAAAAGATTTGGGAGACAATCTGAGCAGCCATCTTAGATTGTCTGCAGATGACGCTGTCGTTTATCGTCTAGTGAAGTCATCAGAAGACCAAAACAAATTACAAAACGATTTACAAAAGATATCTGTATAACGCGAAAATTGGCAATTGATGCTAAATAACGAAAAGTGTGATGACAGCCACATGGGTACTAAAAGGAATTCGTTAAACTTCGGTTACACAAAAAACCAATCAAATCTAAAGGCCTTAAATTCAGGTAAATACCTAGGAATTAGAATGACGAACAACGTAAGTTGGAAACAACACATAGAAAAGTTGTGGGGAAGGCTA
Organism: Schistocerca americana; assembly: GCF_021461395.2. Classification (NCBI taxonomy): domain Eukaryota; kingdom Metazoa; phylum Arthropoda; class Insecta; order Orthoptera; family Acrididae; genus Schistocerca; species Schistocerca americana. Next base: position 41,734,532 of record NC_060125.1, read on the forward strand.
ACAAAAGACTGCGTTTTATTGACAGGACGCTTAGAATATGTAACAGATCTACTAAAGAGACTGCCTACACTATGCTTGTCTGTCCTCTTTTAGAATACTGCTGCGCTGTGTGGGATTCTTACCAGATATGATTGACGGAGTACATCGAAAAATTTCAAAGAAAGGCAGCACGTTTTGTATTACCGCGAAACAAAGGATAGAGTGTCACTGGTAGGATTTGGAGTGGACATCATAAAAACAAAGGAGTTTTTCGTTGCTGCGGAATCTTGTCACAAAATTTCAGTCACCAACTTCCACCTTCGAATGCGAAAATATTTTGTTGACGCTGACCTACGTAGGGAGAAACGATGAGCATAATAAAATATGGGAAATCAGAGCTCGCGCGGAAAGATACAGGTGTTCGTTTTTTCCTCGCGCTGTGCGGCGTTGGAATAATAGAGATGGTTCGATGAACCCTCTGTCAGTCACTAAAATATGATTTGCAGAGTATCCGTGTAGATGTAGATGTAGTTCTTGCACGAGCAATAAGTACAGTGCCCGGTAGAAAGAGTGAAGCGCAGGGAAGACACGGTCGGATGTTGGTGTACCTTCTGTACATGTGCACGTCATCAGCGGGCAAGTAAATGACTTGAGTTACGATTCTGTGAGACGTGTAAAACGTCCACCAGAGTGAATTAGTGTCGTACGTGTTTATTGTTGTTACCGGGTCTGGTACGGTATATAAAGGAGCGCGAACAATGTCAGACGTTGAGCTGTCATTGTGAACGACACGGAGATGCCGTGTACGCGTGTGAGATAGTATTATCAGCGCCTGGCAGAGTTTGTAAGTGGCGTCAGTGCGGGCCTCCATGTGGCTGGCCGGTCGATGGCGTAATATCCAGATTTTCTGGGCATTCGGATGTTGGACTGCATGGGAACTATGCTGTTCATTTTTGGATCAAAACCTACGGCTAGCTTAGAGACAGAAGTGATGACACTTTCTGCAGGACCTGACCATCGTTTTGCAGGACAATGCTCAAGCATGTTCAGTGCAAGCTGTCACTGATTTGTTTGACTGATGCGGCTGCTAAGTGCTATACCACCTACTGCACCCCCCTGATTTAAAACCCTCGTGGGTTCAACTCGATTTCTAAACTGCGGGAAACACTTTACGGCATTCGCTTCAGAACTGCAACAAGTTCGTCGGGCAATAGACCGCGCCGCTCGAACTGTCAACACAAGTGGCACTACTAAGGGTATCCTACGACTTCCACATCACTGGCAACGGGTTATACACAATGCTGGTGACTACTTTGAAGGTCACTGAAACTTATCAACACGTATCTATTTTGTACGAGCTGTAAATAAACAGTTGCCACTATTAAAGTTCCTCCCCTCCTATAAAGCTTCGTAGCGTTATGCAGCAATGATTGATAGATGAAGATGCTGTAACAGGATAGACTAGCACCGAGAGTTGCATCAAACCAATTTTCGGACTGAAGACCACAACAAAAACAACGATAATTTATACGTGGACATAGCAATCAGATTTCATAACATACACAAGTACAGAATTTCACACACACAAATATAAGAGAAACAACGCTACATTAAAAAAATGCCTAAATGAACAGATGTGGAAAGAAAAATTCTGAGTGAAAGTCAGCAGATAAGCAGAATTATAACATAATCTGTGAAGGCACGCCCCTTTGGAACTCTTTCATGTGTTTCTGCTGCCGCATTGTGACAGAAGTGACGCCTTACGGCTGGACTTGTAATTACACCCGTGAAGGACGGCCTGAGAAATCGTGAGTGGGCAAGGCAGTGGCCGCCGTTTCCACTGAGGCGCTCCCGAGACGCCTCGAGCCCCTGTGACGTGGAGGGTCGGTGGCGAGTGCCGGGGACAGCCACTTAAGGAATTAACCCGTTCAGAGGCAGGCTTCCTGCAGCGGGACGCGCCTCAGCTGGCTCCAGTTTGGTAACCGCAGAGGGCTTCCCCACTGGCCCTACCAGATGGCCAGTCGTCTCGCAGACGATGTCGCTCAGTTTCTCAGTGACGTATCAAAGATATACTGTTAATGAACTGCGTGGCAGGCAACTACCTGCAACGAGAGAATGAAATCCTTCGCGTCTGAATGAAAACCCACTGTACGGCGTCCGGCCGGCTATTCGGAGGTTAAAATCGAGATACAGCTTCCTCAGTGCAATGGAGGGCTACGAAAAACACACTCACCCTAAACAGGAGATGTGATCAACTGTAAAAGACTATCACTGGATGGAACCACCTAAAGGACAAGGCCCTGCCCGTCTCCTAAACTTCGCAATCCCACAGTAGACTACGCTTGGGAACGTTAAAGTCCAAAGCAAAGCACCCAAAATCCTTGTAATCTTTGCAGTCGTGGTGAGGTCGAGACAAACCGTGATTGACGCGCCCTCTGCAGCCTCAAGAAATTCATGTCAGTAATCCTAACGGTACTGATATTGGCCACTTACCGGCTAAACTAGTATAACGAATACGCCTTGTTTCATAAGAAACATTTTGTAATCCAGAAAGAATTTTCACTCTGAAGCGGAGTGTACGCTGATTTTAAAATTCCTGGTGTATTAAAACTGTACTCTCGATCTGGACTCGACGTGGGACATTTGCGTTTCTTAAGAAAGTGCCCCTATTGGAGAGTAGAAGCTTCGCCAGGTCAGTAGTTACAGCACCTTTCCGCGAAAGGTGAACGTCCCAAGTTCTAGTCCTGTTCTAGCATACAATCTAGCAGGAAGTGTTATAATTTGTAAAATTTAATTTGTGTTATAAGTGATTTTATTCACGTAATTTGATATTCACAGATTGTGGCAGGAATAAAAAAATCGCAAGTGATGAAAGACGGACATTGGTTCAGCCAGATTTCTCGGAAAACCCGACACGAACAATTTGCTAAACATTTACTGCTTGGAACTGCAGTTTCTCTCAAACGTGAAAGAATGAAAAAGATAAAGGAAACATAAAAACCGACACACCACGAAGAAATTGTCCGAATGGGACAGAAATCGGTATGTGTGATGTATATATACAGACAACAAATGATTACAATTTCAGAAAAAATCGCTTGATACAAGAGAAAGAGCTTCGCAAATCGAGCAAGTCAATAACGCGTTGGCCGATCTCTGACCCTTACGCAAGCGGTTATTCGGTTTGGCATCGATTAATAGAATTATTAGATCTCCTGCTCATGGATTCGAACCATATCCCATCAAATTGGCGCATTAGGTCATAAAAATCTCGATGCGGTTGAAAGGCCCTGCCCATAATGCTCCACCGTTCTCAATTTGGGAGAGATCCTGCGGTATTGGTGGCCAAGACAGGGTTTGGCAAGAACGGAGATAAGCAGCAGGAACTCTGACCGTGTGCGGGCGGGCATTGTCTTGCTGAAATGTAAGCCCAGGACTGCGTGCCGTGAAGGACAAGAAAACGGGGCGTAGAATACCACCGCTGCGCTGTAAGGGTGTCGCCGATGATGACCATAGGAGTCCTGCTATGAGAAGAAATGGTACTCCAGACGATCAGTCACGGTTGTCGGGAAGTATGGTCTGGTCTGGCAACCGTCAGGTTGGTATCCCTCTGTCGTCCGGGGCGTCTCCAGCCACGTCTTCGGCCTGGAATCTCTATGACTGGAGTAGAATTACCTCCAGCGATGAGTCACGCCTCCAACTGTGCCCAGCGACCGGCGAAGACCTGTGTGCAGACGCCCCTGACCATGGTGGGCTACCAACCCGATCGGCGCCCGCCATATGGCCCGACAACTGAAAGTGACGGTGTGAGGCGCCGCATCGTTTCACAGAAGGACCTGCCTGTCCTATTCTGTCTCCACCCGCGGCACCCTAACAGCACAGCGGCACGTCGGCGATATTCCAGGCGCCGTTTTGCTGCCCCTCATGGAAAGCTACCCTGGCCTTACATTTCGGCAATATAATGCCGCCCGCGACAGTTTCTACTGCTCGTCTTCGTGCTTGTCAAACCCTACCTCGGCCAACAAGGTCGACGCATGTCTCTCCAATTGAGAACATTTGGAGCATTGTGGGAAGGGCCTGCCAACTAGCTCACGATTTTGTCGACCCAAGGCGCCAACTGGACAGAATTCGGCACGACATCCCTCAGGAGGACACCGAACCACTCTACAATGACTGCCGAGCTGAATGACTGCTTGTATCAGGGCCAGCGGCGGACCAATGCCTTACTGACTTGCTCAATTTGGGAAGCTCTCTCTCTCCTGAATAACTCAACCAATTTTGCTGAAACTGTAATCATTTGTTGATCTGCACTTGTACATCACGTCTTCCGATTTCCGTCCCATTCGAATACTTCCTTCGTGGTGCGCCATTTCTTCCTTTTTTTATGGAGTGTATTGGCGGTAGCATATAAATGGGATGAAAACATAAGAATGTCATAAGGAAGGCGAAGACATGTTAATAGCAGAGTTGTAAGGAAGTGTATTGCAGGTGCGAAGAGGACCGCTTAAAACGCTCGTGCAATCTATTGAGTAGTGATCTGATGTCTGACAGTGACTGATATTAAGAGTCGGATGAGAGGAGGGGGTAATTTGGAGGGTAGACGTTTAACGGCTGTTGTGCCAGTAAGGGTACGGGGCGCGTATACTCAGGAACCTTTACGTGGGAAGCTTTGGAAAAAAAAGTACATTCTGTACCCGAAAGGCTTATCGCGTCTGAAGAACACTCGGTAAAAATGGAACTGACTCACCAATAGAATCGTAAGGATAAGATAAGAGACATCAGAATACGTAAGAAGACAAACATGAGCGAGTGGAACGCCAAGAAACTAAGAAATACAATTCGCTAAAGTTATCCATTCGTGACACATTTACGCTGTTAGCTTCAGTAACTAAAATTCAGCTATGCCACACTTTTCAGTGCTAAAGTTTTGTAAGATTTTTCTTACACCTTGATACACTTATGACACTATGACAATTACAGTCTTAAGGCACAGGATGTGTCATCAGCTTTCAGTTACCTGATTCATGATACCAGAGATATTTAAATTTAAGCTGAAACATTTTCACGTTGTACACATACTTCCTTCTCTGCAGAATTTCCTCTCAAAATGTAGACGTGTATCATTTCTGTAGTAGGGCATTCATTGGCATTGCATTTATGAGACTGTCTTGTTTATTTTGCCTTATTTCATCAACTTTTACAAAAAAATATTACATCGAGCATAAATAAAACGATACAGCTCCATATTAATGAAGGAGCAGAACGAAATCTGTGATCACCCGCGCATCACTTGTTGTGGAGAGTTGAAATCCGCAGACAAACGGACTAATAAATGTTTGGTAGATTTTGTAGACAGGAAAAGATCTGATCTTCTCTGGAAAACTGTTATGGAGAAGAGTTGTGTCTCGCAGTATGAATCATAGAGTGGTGCTACTGCTTCCAAAACTAGTAATGCAAAATCAACATCAAATGGTTTATGAGACCTATTCCCACATAAGCTAATGATCGAAGATTGAAGCTCTATGAAACATATTTTGCTAATTTCTTTAATACAATCTCTAATATAATCACTTCTGTAGCACTGTCGGTATTGTTCTACAGAAGTTCAAAATGTAAGTTACACATTATTAACGCAGGTCAAGTAATTTTTATTGAATGCTGTACTACACTTCAAAGTGACACAGGAATGTGACCCTAGTTTTCAGCATAGTTACCAAGTCTCTGCGAACAACGACAGGGGCACTCTACTAATCGTTCAAATACTTGACGATAGATAGCCGCTCTTTGATCACTGAGCAATTCGAAAACCGCTGTATAAACGTCCTCGCCGGCCGGGGTGGCCAAGCGGTTAAAGGCGCTACAGTCTGGAACCGCGCGACCGCTACGGTCGCAGGTTCGAATCCTGCCTCGGGCATGGATGTGTGTGATGTCCTTAGGTTAGTTAGGTTTAAGTAGTTCTAAGTTCTAGGGGACTGATGACCTTAGAAGTTAACTCCCATAGTGCTCAGAGCCATTTGAATCATTTTTGAAACGTCCTCAAGTTGACAAATCTGTTTTGCCCCAGGCGTTCTTCAGGCTACTGAAAGGATGGCGTGGCAGCATCACCCAAGTCTGTGAGCCCCACAGTTTCTCTACGGCTACACGCAGCATTGCATTTGGTCCACATGCCGCCAAAATTTCACAGGTACGATGTGTGCAAAGCAGACACTTTGCTCACAAGAACTATGCTGGCCCCCGTACTTCAGCTTCGTAGTACGTTTCCAGACGCCGCGCAATTTCAGTCGCTCATTGTGAAGCACCCGTTATCGGAACCGCAGCAGAACTACGTAAGCAGGAGACGCGGAACACGTGCAACCCGCTGACACTGGTCTTAGCGCGGGACGACGTGGGAGCTCACTCTCTCAAGTGCTACGGAGGTGCAGGTACTCACGTTTATATTCTTGCTTATACAGTTTCGCTTACATTATGCACAAAGGTTCAATGGCAATATGTGAATAAAACATGAAAAACGGCAAGGAAAAGGAGTTGCAACATTGCATACAACTTGGTACCGCACGGCAAAATGGCTCTATATCACTGAAACGAAACTCTGCAGAGAATGGAAGAAATGTAGTGGATGGAACTGTTTCAGCTTAAATTTAAGGTAGCACAGTTCATATTACTGCAAGCTGGTAATCCTTCCCATGCCTTGCAACAACTGACCGTAGGCAGATGCCCGTAGGTGCAAAATTAATCTCCCGAAAAAGGCAAGTTGACCCAGCATCTCCGTGACGATTCTTTTTTTTTTTTTTTTTGACTGGTTTTATGGTTTGATGTGGCCCGCCACGAATTCCTTTCCTGTGCTAACCTCTTCATCTCAGAGTAGCACTTGCAACCTACGTCCTCAATTATTTGCTTGACGTATTCCAATCTCTATCTTCCTCTACAGTTTTTGCCCTCTACAGCTCCCTCTAGTACCATGGAAGTCATTCCCTCATGTCTTAGCAGATGTCCTATCATCCTGTCCCTTCTCCTTATCAGTGATTTCCACATATTCCTTTCCTCTCCGATTCTGCGTAGAACCTCCTCATTCCTTACCTTATCAGTCCACCTGATTTTCAACATTCGTCTATAGCACCACATCTCAAATGCTTCGATTCTCTTCTGTTCCGGTTTTCCCACAGTCCATGTTTCACTACCATACAATGCTGTACTCCAGACGTACATCCTCAGAAATTTCTTCCTCAAATTAAGGCCGGTATTTGATATTAGTAGACTTCTCTTGGCCAGAAATGCCTTTTTTGTCATAGCGAGTCTGCTTTTGATGTCCTCCTTGCTCCGTCCGTCATTGGTTATTTTACTGCCTAGGTAGCAGAATTCCTTAACTTCATTGACATCGTGACCATCAATCCTGATATTAAGTTTCTCGCTGTTCTCATTTCTACTACTTCTCATTACCTTCGTCTTTCTCCGATTTACTCTCAAACCATACTGTTCACTCATTAGACTGTTCATTCCGTTCAGCAGATCATTTAATTCTTCTTCACTTTCACTCAGGATAGCAATGTCATCAGCGAATCGTATCATTGATATCCTTTCACCTTGTATTTTAATTCCACTCCTGAACCTTTCTTTTATTTCCATCATTGCTTCCTCGATGTACAGATTGAAGAGTAGGGGCGAAAGGCTACAGCCTTGTCTTACACCCTTCTTAATACGAGCACTTCGTTCTTGATCGTCCACTCTTATTATTCCCTCTTGGTTGTTGTACATATTGTATATGACCCGTCTCTCCCTATAGCTTACCCCTACTTTTTTCAGAATCTCGAGCAGCTTGCACCATTTTATATTGTCTAACGTTTTTTCCAGGTCGACAAATCCTATGAAAGTGTCTTGATTTTTCTTTAGCCTTGCTTCCATTATTAGCCGTAACGTCAGAATTGCCTCTCTCGTCCCTTTACTTTTCCTAAAGCCAAACTGATCGTCACCTAGCGCATTCTCAATTTTCTTTTCCATTCTTCTGTATATTATTCTTGTAAGCAGCTTCGATGCATGAGCAGTTAAGCTGATTGTGCGATAATTCTCGCACTTGTCAGCTCTTGCCGTCTTAGGAATTGTGTGGATGATGCTTTTCCGAAAGTCAGATGGTATATCGCCAGACTCATATATTCTACACACAAACGTGAATAGTCGTTTTGTTGCCACATCCCCCAATGATTTTAGAAATTCTGATGGAATGTTATCTATACATTCTGCCTTATTTGACCGTAAGTCCTCCAAAGCTCTTTTAAATTCCGATTCTAATACTGGATCTCCCATCTCTTCTAAATCGACTCCTGTTTCTTCTTCTATCACATCAGACAAATCTTCACCCTCATAGAGGCTTTCAATGTATTCTTTCCACCTATCTGCTCTCTCCTCTGCATTTAACAGTGGAATTCCCGTTGCACTCTTAATGTTACCACCGTTGCTTTTAATGTCACCAAAGGTTGTTTTGACTTTCCTGTATGCTGAGTCTGTCCTTCCGACAATCATATCTTTTTCGATGCCTTCACATTTTTCCTGCAGCCATTTCGTCTTAGCTTCCCTGCACTTTCTATTTATTTCATTCCTCAGCGACTTGTATTTCTGTATTCCTGATTTTCCCGTAACGTGTTTGTACTTCCTCCTTTCATCAATCAACTGAAGTATTTCTTCTGTTAACCATGGTTTCTTCGCAGCTACCTTCTTTGTACCTATGTTTTCCTTCCCAACTTCTGTGATGGCCCTTTTTAGAGATGTCCATTCCTCTTCAACTGTACCGCCTACTGCGCTATTCCTTATTGCTGTATCTATAGCGTTAGAGAACTTCAAACGTATCTCGTCATTCCTTAGTAATTCCGTATCCCACTTCTTTGCGTATTGATTCTTCTTGACTAATGTCTTGAACTTCAGCCTACTCTTCATCACTGCTATATTGTGATCTGAGTCTATATCTGCTCCTGGGTACGCCTTACAATCCAGTATCTGATTTCGGAATCTCTGTCTGACCATGATGTAATCTAATTGAAATCTTCCCGTATCTCCCGGCCTTTTCCAAGTATACCTCCTCCTCTTGTGATTCTTGAACAGGGTATTCGCTATTACTAGCTGAAACTTGTTACAGAACTCAATTAGTCTTTCTCCTCTTTCATTCCTTGTCCCAAGCCCATATTCTCCTGTAACCTTTTCTTCTACTCCTTCCCCTACAACTGCATTCCAGTCGCCCATGACTATTAGATTTTCGTCCCCCTTTACATACTGCATTACCCTTTCAATATCCTCATACACTTTCTCTATCTGTTCATCTTCAGCTTGCGACGTCGGCATGTATACCTGAACTATCGTTGTCGGTGTTGGTCTGCTGTCGATTCTGATTAGAACAACCCGGTCACTGAACTGTTCACAGTAACACACCCTCTGCCCTACCTTCCTATTCATAACGAATCCTACACCTGTTATACCATTTTCTGCTACTGTTGACATTACCCGATACTCATCTGACCAGAAATCCTTGTCTTCCTTCCACTTCACTTCACTGACCCCTACTATATCTATATTGAGCCTTTTTCTAGTTTCCCTACCACGTTCAAGCTTCTGACATTCCACGCCCCGACTCGTAGAACGTTATCCTTTCGTTGATTATTCAATCTTTTTCTCATGGTAACCTCCCCCTTGGCAGTCCCCTCCCGGAGATCCGAATGGGGAACTATTCCGGAATCTTTTGCCAATGGAGAGATCATCATGACACTTCTTCAATTACAGGCCACGTGTCCCGTGGATACACGTTACGTGTCTTTAATGCAGTGGTTTCCATTGCCTTCTGCATCCTCATATCGTTTATCATTGCTGATTCTTCCGCCTTTAGGGGCAATTTCTCACCCCTAGGACTGCCGTTGGCAGAATGAGGCTGACTTCTTATGCCGGAAGTCTTTGGCCGCCAATGCTGAATATTTATGAAAATCGAACCCGTGACCGAAGACGTTTTGATTATGAATCAAAGACGATACCCCTAGACCACGGGTCTATTCACGGTTTAGCACTTGCTAAATGAATCTATAAGGAAATGCGCCGGTTTTCTTACATCTTCTCCATTTACCCTATCAATCCTTTAATTGACGCCACTTCGGCAAATTGCATGTCGATTAAGATGAAATGATAATGAAAACAATACACAGTCCTGGAGAGGAGAAAATTTTCACCCGAGCCGGGAATCGAACCTGGGCCTCTCGCATGGCATTCCCCAACGCTGACCACTTAGCTATGGAGGCAAAAGAACGTGAAATGTCTCAAGTCGATGTGCGCTTCATAGTTCGTGTGCCACATCATATTGCTGGTTTGGTTATGCAACAGCCGAACCGCTAGGCTGGTTCCCGAAGCCAAAAAAAAAAAAAGGGGCACGAAACTTCCTATAGGACTGTGACTAAAAATTTCCGTCGTTGTTGTCACTAAACTTCGTTTGAGGACTTCTCTCGTACTTCCTCAAGTATAAAAAATGCCTGTCGTTCTAACTACGTCGTTGTTAACAGTTAGTTCGGCCTTAACAAAGGAAAATAACGGTAAGATACCAGAAGAAATATTTGCCTTGACGATTTGGGTGGTTTGTGTGCCGCAACGATACAGATAACCGCGAAGTAGGTGCAACCGTGTCGGAAGGTTGTGTGGTAGATGGAAAGGGGCATCAGACGTTTCAGTTGTTCCAGGGGTAACACTCTGGATATTGTCTGATCTGGCCTTGTAACACTATGCAGTATGGCTTTGCGGCATGCGGCATAACTGAAAGCACGAGGTAACTACATCTCTTACATTTCCTGAAGAACTGCTGCGCCACTAGAGCTGCATCAAATCAGTCTTCGGCTGGATGAGTGCAATAGAAACAATTGGTGGAAAAGTGAGTACTATTTTTGGATGTCAGCTCAACCTCAATTAACGAGCACGCGTGATTTTGCAAACTTCTGTTGTTTGGTGGTGATGGCTGTTCTGGAGGTGTAAATTTGTGGCTGTTTTGAGGGGTATAGGCCTGGGCGGATCGTGGTACAATTTCGAGTGTCATATTTTCAGCTCTGTATCAGAGCTGCAATCGATTACATAAAGTGTCATATTTTTAGGTACGTATCAGTAATGCTTTCAATTCGTTGCAAGGTAACCCAGGAAAGTTAAATTAACCTCTAATTATTATTCAAGGAAAATTCGCTGTGATCTTTTGCTTAGAAATGCCTTTAGTCCACTTGCCAACTGTTTCTACATTTTTTGACACGAAATGTTGCATTTACAAAGCTTCTGTCACGAAATACTGGATCCCGACTGCATATGTACAACGAAGATTAACAGTGGTGCAGTTTATTATTGGCATTCCCATGTAAGGTGTTTTACAAAATGGTTCAAATGGCTCTGAGCACTATGGGACTCAACTACTGTGGTCATCAGTCCCCTAGAACTTAGAACTACTTAAACCTAACTAACCTAAGGACATCACACACATGCATGCCCGAGGCAGGATTCGAACCTGCGACCGTAGCAGTCGCACGGTTCCGGACTGCGCGCCTAGAACCGCGAGACCACCGCAGCCGGCAGGTGTTTTACATAACTTTAAGATTCTTGAAGACCGATATCGGTTGTAGTAAAGAAGTAGCTATTAGCAGCTGTTGGGTGTTGAACTAACTTTTACTACATATCCGTTCTTTATATAGCTCCATCATTTGTACTAGATCTTGAGTTAAAGAGGCGTTTTTGGCATTCTGTACTGTCATAGCGGCACAGGCACGCTTAGTGCTCAGTACGCTACAAACAGTCGAGGAGGAAGAGATGGTTTGAAACTACTGATTCTGGACGTCGGTGACGTAATGATGTATCATATGACGTCATGAGCTGGCAAACAGAAACAGTACAGAAAAACAACAACGTTAACTTTTTTTATGTGGGTTGTGTTGCAGATCAATCATATGACGTCATGAGCTGGCAAACAGAAACAGTACAGAAAAAAAACAACGTTAACTTTTTTTATGTGGGTTGTGTTGACAGATCATCTGTAACGTAACCTCAGTCAGGAGCCGCGCGACCGCTGCGGTCGCAGGTTCGAATCCTACATCGGGCATGGATGTGTGTGATGTCCTTAGGTTAGTTGGGTTTAAGTAGTTCTAAGTTCTAGGGGACTGATGACCTCAGATGTTAAGTCCCACAGTGCTCAGAGCCATTTGAACAATTTTTTTGTAACGTAACCCAAATCCAAGTTAGTTTGGAAGGTGAGTGTTCGTTTGTGAAATGGCGATGCCAGCGAATATATCATGAGAAAAGCTCGGTGTGGATCATATTTTACGGATATTGGACGTAAAAGACTGGTTTATGTCCGCTATTTTGATAACGTCACCGATTAAAACAGAGTGGTATCGGCAGATTGAGTGTTTCCCTAGGATGCAGTTGACTCTGTGTGCACAGCAGAGGCGTGCCCGCTCGTACTGAGAAGGCAGCGCTCAGCCACACACACAGGGCAGCACGCAAGCGCGGCCCCCAGCGCTACGCCAACGTGTAATCCAATTACAACGAATGGTATCAAAAATGATGCAGCCATACATATTATGAAGATCGATGTGTGTATGTTACACATCCCTTCCTAAACCACTCGGCCTATTTCACGAAAACTTGGTACACATATCACCGACTGTCTGAAAAGAACCGCTGTGGAGGTGAGAAGCAGCTACTTCTCAAAGGGCTGCGGGTCGCGACGGGCCTGAAAAAGAGCGTAGCTCACGACGCCCAGCAGACATTTGAGGATGAGAGCACCTAATGACTTGCAACAAACTGTACACGTAATTCCAAAGATGTCTGGATAACACGGTGGCCACCCTAGTCGAGCGATGTCATTATTCTGAAGGAAGTCATTCACAAGATGTGCCTGATAGGGGCACGAATTGTCGTCCCTGAAGACGAATTCCTCGCCAGTGCGCTGCCGATATGGTTGCACTGTCGGTCGGAGGATGGCATTCACGTATCGTACAGCCGTTACGGCGCCTTCCACGACCACCAGCGGCGTACGTCGGCCCCACATAGTGCCACCCCAAAACATCAGGGAACCTCCACCTTGCTGCACTCGCCGGGCAGTGTGTCTAAAACGTTCAGACTGAACGGTTTGCCTCCAAACACGTCTCTGACGATTGTCTGGTTGAAGACATATGCGACGCTAATCGGTGAAGAGAACGCGATGCCAATCCTAAGCGGCCCATTCGGCATGTTGTTGGGCCCATCTGTATCGCGATGCGTGGTGTCGTGGTTGCAAACATGGACCTCGCCGTGGACGTCGGGAATGAAGTTGCGCATCATGCAGCCTATTGCGCACAGTTTGAGTCGTAACACGACATTCTGTGGCTGCACGAAAAGCATTATTCAACATGGCGCCGTTGCTGTCAGGGTTCCTCCGAGCCATAATCCGTAGGTAGTGGTCATCAATTGCAGGCGGCCTGAGCGAGGCATGTCACCGACAGTTCCCGTCTCTCTGTATTTTCTCCATGTCCGAACAACATCACATTGGTTCAGTCCGAGACGCCTGGACACTTCCCTTGTTGTGAGCCCTTCCTGGCACAAAGTAACAATACGGACGCGATCGAACCGTAGTATTGACCGTCTAGGCATGGTTGAACTACAGTCGACAGGACTGGTGGAATGACTGGAACTGATCGGCTGTCAGACCCCCTCGGTCTAATAGCCGCTGCTCATGCATGGTTGTGTTACATCTTTGTTCGGGTTTAGTGACATGTCTGAATAGGGACTGTGTCTGCTATAGAATATCTACAGGCAAGGTCTGTCTTCAGGAGTTCTGGGAACCCGGGTGATGCAAAACTTTTTGTGATGTTTTTGTATTTTCGCTGTTCATGCAGTAAAACTGCCGCATCAGACATGATGTTTTAATTTATTACTTCTGTACTATTGACTCTATTCTCAACACATTTTGCAGACAGTATTCACATACATCGCTAAATGTACTTGCAAAAACGAATCGTTGTATAGCCCATAGTTGAGGAAATGTGACGCACTAAATACTGAGGTACGTGAAAAACTGCCGCATCATGCATTAACTTTCTAATTTCTTTCTTCTTTGCTACGAATTCTATTCACAACACATTTTACGGACAGTGTTCGCATGTACCACTGAATGCACATGCAAACATATATCATTGTACGAGTCAGTTCACGAGATATGACGCCATAAACATTGAGCTGCGTGAAAACGAAACTGCAGGGTGAAGTTCGCTAGAGATACAGGTGAAATATGTGTGAAATAAGTTAAATATAAGTGAATTACAGACAGAGTGATGAGGAAAGATACGTGCTTTGTAAGGTGTTAGTATTGGTGATTCTGGATAAAAAAACCTTCTTATGAACATATGCTCTATTCCGAATAGTTTCCGAAATAGAACAGATTTAATGTACGTAGTTATTTATTTTCTGTATTATGCAGTACATTGTCCACGTTTGCAACGTACCACAGTAGTGTAGAGGAATTCGAGACGAGCAGTTCGATAAATAGGAAACTTGCGGTCCACCACACCGGGAACTGCCTCAGATTGGCCTGCAATGCAAAAACTACCTAAGCTGCAGCGTGTGCGTGTCGCGCTGCATTTTAATATTCTCTCAACTTGTTCGCGCAAACAATTAGCCCTAGAGAAAAAATGAATACGGCCTCTTTTGTAGTAAATTTAATGTAGTTCGTACTATGACAAGTTTTCGTTAGGGCCCACGGTTTTCGAGTTATTCAAGAAAAACGTATAAAACTTGTGTCTCTGGAAACCGTACGGAACAGGACTTATGAAGTTCTTTTGTACAGAATTGCCAATACTGTCACCCCTCAAAGCATGTGCCTTTCCTCCTGACTCATCTTGTATATGCGACGTGCAGGTGTTGGGACAGCGATGGGTGAAACTTGCTCTTTAACAAAAAAAAATATTCGAATGTGTGTGAAATCCTATGGCACTTAATGTTGTGTCTAGACAAGACAGCCTAGACACAATGAGAGGAAGCCGAAAGGCACGCGCTACGCTCACGCAGATGGGCGTGAGGTCTGAAACAGGATAAGTAATGAATGCTATAAAGAAAAGTACGTAGCTTCTGGAATACTTAACTTTAATCCATCCTTTTGGTACATCTGGAAATTGTGGCGATACAAGTGAGACTCTTTGGATACATGCAATGTTACTAATGGCGCCTTGCTAGGTCGTAGCCATTGACTTAGCTGAAGGCTATTCTAACTATCTGCTCTGCAAATGAGCGAGGCTTCGTCAGTGTGCATCGCTAGCAACGTCGTCCGTACAACTGAGGCGAGCCCTAGTCAGTCTCTCGATACGTGCCTTGTGGTGGCGCTCGGTCTGCGATCACACAGTGGCGACACGCGGGTCCGACATGTACTAATGGACCGCGGCCGATTTAAAGCTACCACCTAGCAAGTGTGGTGTCTGGCGGTGACACCACACTTAACTGCTAAGGTAACCAGTCCCTAAGCTTACACACTACTTAACCTAAATTATCCTAAGGACAAACACACACATCCGTGCCCGAGGGAGGACTCGAACCTCCGCCGGGACCAGGCACACAGTCCGTGACTGCAGCGCCTAGACCACTCGGCTAATCCCGCGCGGCCCTCCTTAACACATGCATGGATTTCAGCCAAACTTGGTACATATGTTACTTACCATCTGCAAAGAAATACTATACGGATGAGAAACACCAACTTCCCATTGAGGCGGGGATCGTGTGTGGTGATGGAGAGAGATGGGAGGAGAGGAGATGTAAAGAGAGGGAGGAGGGGGAAGTGGGCAGAGAAATGGAACAGGAGGTGAGAACGGAGA
Organism: Schistocerca americana; assembly: GCF_021461395.2. Lineage (NCBI taxonomy): Eukaryota > Metazoa > Arthropoda > Insecta > Orthoptera > Acrididae > Schistocerca > Schistocerca americana. Next base: position 41,750,344 of record NC_060125.1, read on the forward strand.
GGAGGAAGAGGAGGAGATGGAGGCAGAGAGGGGGAGAAGGAGGCAGAGAAATGGAACAGGAGGTGAGAACGGAGAGGAGGAAGAGGAGGAGGTGGAGGCAGAGAGGGGGAGAAGGAGGCAGAGAAATGGAACAGGAGGTGAGAACGGAGAGGTGGAAGAGGAGGAGGTGGAGGCAGAGAGGGGGAGGGGGAGGCGGAGTGATGGCGGTAAGGTTGGGTAAATACATATTCGGTTAACGCTGGGTACTCAGCCAGTTTTTGTACGTTTTCAATGTGCCGGTGTTTTTAAGTGGCGTAATTCTGAAGCATTTAAGTTGTGACACAAAAGGCACGAAATACAAAACCCTAAGCTACAATGTGTTGTTTATCGTCATTTTATTATAAGTAATCACACCAAAATCGACGCGTTAGCGAGAGAGCTTCGTGTGCCGGTGTTTTGAAACAGCATTTGTGGATTGTAATATAATATAAAAACCATCTGATATGGGCTTCGACTGAATCCAGTATGGCGTCTCCCATGTCCTGCCTGTGAAGCAGAAGGCGATTTTGCATCTCATTGGCCACGTTCGTACTTGTCTGATTCAGCCTTTCACGCTCGGAAATGTTCTGCGGCGCTAACTGCACGCTGTGACGTCACAAAACTCGCCCAGTTCCGCGTCCTCGTTCGCTTTCACGTTTCGTATGAGGACGTGTTGAACGGAAATGTCTAATGAACATTGAATTTGAAATTAGAGTAAATCGAAGGGAGACTAAAGTAATTATGGGTAGCGGTAATGAGATTCGCGATAAACTTAGCATCGAAATTGGTGATTACGAAGTAGACGAAGATAAGGGATGGCCGTGCAGAGTGGCCGCTGCGCGGCCCCTCCCAGCGGAGGTTCGAGTCCTACCTCGGTCATGGGTGTGTGTGTTGTCCTTAGTATAAGTTAGTTTAAGTAGTGTGTAAATCTAGGTACCGATGACCCAAGCAGTTTGGTCTCTTAGGAATTCGCACACATTTGAACATTTGATAAGGGATTCCGCTCCGTTGGAAGCAAGACGGTGAGGAGGACATAAAAAGCAAGGAAAGAGGGCCAAATGAAGTGTACTCGTATCAAAACTTGGCCTCAGTCTGAGGAAGAAATTTCTGAGAATGTTTGTTTGGAGCACGTCATTCCTCGGTAGTGAATCTTGGGCTGTGGGAAATGGGAAAAACGGGAAGTGAGAGAATTGAGGCGTTTGAGATGTGGTTCTACAGAAGAATGTTAAAAATTATTTGGACTGACAGAATAAAGAAGGAGCAGATCCTCTGCAGAATCGGCGAAGAATCGGACATGCGGAAAGTGTTGAGAGGGAGGAGGGGCAAATTTATAGGACGAGTGTTAAGACACTAGGCAATAAATTCTGCGGTACTACAGGGAACTGTAGAGGGTAAAAACTATAGGGAAAGACAGATTAGAATAAATCGAACAAATACTTGAGGTCGTGGGGTGCAAGTGCGACAGTGATATAAAGAGGTTGGCACAGGAGAGGAATTTGTGGCCGGTCACAGCCAAGCGGTCAGAAGACTGATGACGCAAAAAAGTGAGGATGGCTTAACACAAAGTACTGTTGTTTGTGGAATGAGGCGCGAGCTTCTGGAAGCGAGGTTTGAGTCGCTGTGGCTGCCGCCCGCGGAAGCGAGAATTCGCCACGTTCCACGGCGCGCGCCGCTGCGACCTCCGGGGAGGCAGCAGTCTGTGAAGCTGGCGAGGAACCTGAGGCGCGACCGCGGATCACGACCGGCCAGCCTGCGGCGTCTGCGCGTGGTGGCCACGGGCTCCTCACTCACTCGCTGCACTGACTATTTCACAAACACGGCCTGCCCTGAAGTGACGCATAATGTTCCTCAACTGAGGAAAGTTGTAAGAAATTAGCTGCACTATACGTGTCAATGTGGTTTACAGATGTACATAACTGGGAAAAACTACTGAAGTGAGTTTCTCACTGATCTGACTGTAAATGCTAGATGGGAAAAGCACTCGCATTAAAACATCTGTCCTATATTTTTGCTATATGTACACACATTTGCTATCAAGTCTGTAGTAACATTCAGTTGCAAAAACGGAAGAACAAAAATTATCACAATTTTTACTAACCTGTTCATTCTTACAATACACTTACCCTATGTAATAGCCAGTGTAAGGTTTTTACTGACCCGTTACTCAAAGAACCACACTTTCGTCGTTAAGTAATACGTTTATGAAAAAACGCAGGACGTTTAATTGTTTTGAAAGCACACTCAAATACTATGCAGATGATGACGTTTTTTACTCTGAAAGTTTGTAAGAACTCCCCGCTTGTACTAAATCTCCAGAAATGTACCAGTTTAGCTAGTGAGTCCGTAGAGGATTGTGTAGAAGACGAACAGTATGATTGGACGCCCTTTTCCAACCGAGTTTTGGAGAGATTAAGGCAAGCCATCCTTGGATTCCCTTACTTAGTCGTCGTATAACATTCTTTCTATCTGTCCTCCCGGGAAGCTCTCGAAGTTTATGTCCCCCGCAGAAGCAGTATCCGCGCTGTGGGTTTCTCAGCATAGTGAAACTCTACTTCTTGTGATAATAAGTGATGAAGCGGAAAGCTGTATTTTTCGGAATAATGTTTATAAGGGGGGGGCAATAATAACTATTTACTAAACACCATAAACTGGTAATATCGACAAGTTAATAATGGTTTAAGTGAAAAGTAACGATTTCCTGAGAGCATGGTCTTGCGACAGAACTATACCGGAAGCTATCGTACTGGCGAGTGGCAACTGTGGCGCAGAGGCTGTATGTACCTCGTGGTATTAGGAACTCGTTCCCACACTTCCGTTATCTCAAACATTATTCGTTTATTTATTAAAATGATGGACTTCTGGCGTTGTTATATTGTTCTAAGGAGGTGTTTCTCCTGATATCCGTATTGGAAAAGGCACCTTTTACTAGCAAATATTTATTAATCAATATTACTTGCTTCACACCAGAATAACTATGCTTTTGCTACGTACCTTCCTGCTGACGTAGCGGGCGTTCTCACGTCTAGCAATACGCCATATGGTCCACCGGCTCCTTCAGCCAGCGTGAAAACTGAAATCTTACTACCAACTGTGTGCATTCCCCAATACCGCTTTACTCACTGAATGCTACGTGATATATGCAGACGCGATACAAAATTGTAAAACTGGAAAATAGAATGTGGCTTGAACACAAGGGGGACCTTACAAGTTCACGGTTATGACTGCACTGCACACCATGTAGTATTTATACCGTCCCAAAGTCTCGGTTTTCACTAAAGAATCAGAAATTTTCGTAGACATCATCCATGACTGATGATAAAGTGGCCGGCCGAAGTGGCCGTGCGGTTCTAGGCGCTGCAGTCCGGAACCGCGAGACCGCTACGGTCGCAGGTTCGAATCCTGCCTCGGGCATGGATGTGTGTGAAGACCTTAGGTTAGTTAGGTTTAACTAGTTCTAAGTTCTAGGGGACTAATGACCTCAGCAGTTGAGTCCCATAGTGCTCAGAGCCATTTGAACCATTTTTGATCGTAAGGTTTTACCATTAACTCAGAACCTCCAATTACGCATTATTACTCGGTTTTAATGAAAATGCCTAGAGCTCGAGGCTACGCGACGTTCCGTCACAAGAGCTCCCCCGGACTACTGCTGACTCTGGCCGACCACTCACCAGAGCGCGCGAAAGCCCTCTTCTCTCATTGGCCGAATAACACAGTTCATATTTCGATTCACATTACCCGGTACACTCCTTCTTTGCACCAGTGTCCGTTTAGAAAATCACGTTACATGAAATTAGAAAATAACACATTCCAAAAATAAAAAAACGGACAAAAACAAATTAACGCAATCTTTAATCGTCTGAAAGACTGAAGTTGGTTTTTTATTTCTAAAATATTGACAAACTGACTGTTTTACAATTATCATACCCCCAGATTCACATCAAGGCTGCACAATGTGGTTCCCATTCTCAGTCGTTCTTAGTTATTCATAATTTCAATGACTCAAACTTGCACAACAAACCAAATTTAAAGAATGTTATCCGTAAGAATGAATAATAGCAGTGAAATTGGAATTATTGCGTTGGTTTTTAGTGCTTTCATCGAAATGTAGTTTACTTCGTTATGTAAGCTTAGGTAATAACTTAATGTACTTCACTGAGTTCTATACATAACGTATTAACATGTCAGAAAGTTCCTCTTTATCAAGGGAACTCAAAACTCCTGTGTTTCACTTAATTTTTAAACATACCAAAAGTTGATTAACGTGAAAATCTGGTATTCATACTGTTGTTAAGTATCATCTTTACAAAAGGTTATACAAAGTTCCACAACAGTTGGGTTACTAGAACTCTCTTTAATAATTCATAGCAATGTTCGTAACGTTCGATTGCCGTTCAGAGCAAGCGCACGGCTTGAAGGGCCGGATGAGTCACGTATAAACATACGGTATCCATGTTACTCGCAGCGTGCGAAAGCATTCTCTGGGGGTCCTCTCAAGTCACTGCGTGTGACGAGAAAGTGTCTTGACAGATTCCCTTCGGGCGATGTATTTTGGCACGCCTCACGTCGTTTTCCTAAATCGTTTCAGGAAAATAATTTCCTTAAATCGTTCAAGGGAAATAGCTCCTTTGAAAAAGTGTCGGCCGATTTCTTTTCCCAGTCTTGTCCAAACCGAGGTCTAATGCCTCGTCGTCTATGGGACGTGAAACGATCTTCTTTGTCAATTCTAAATTTAGTCGACTCACGAAAAATGGGTAGGTGTGAGTCGAGCTCCGAAAGCGTACATGTTATCAGTAAAGAATAATAAAGCGTGACACCACAAAAATGAGGAATAAGATGCCTCCATGTCACACTATCCCTCCCTAAAATTTACTTATATAATTTTTCCAGTTTTGTTTACCAAAACAACTGAGAGGAATTATATTTAAAATGAAAAGTTGTAAAATTGTAATGAAGGAATAGTAGTTCAGGAGCGAGGGACTGGATGCGGAGAACGAATGGGAAATACATGGTTAAGCCGAACACCAGCGCCGTAATTTCGAGGGTTTCCCTGGGAACTTTTTTGAGTATTTCAGTGTAAGGGCAGGGAGCTGTGCTCCCCAGTCGCTCGTTACCAGCAAGCACCGTGGGGGAGCGCAACACAACAAACATAGTGCGTACTGTCCATATTTACACTGTTGTACGGATATTTTCAATGCATATCTATTCATAAATCGAGTTAACAAATCAAACGAAATACAATTACTTTGTAATGTACCACAGGAGACCACGTGTTCATTATACCAAAGCACGCAGAAAATCTCCTTGACCGACCTTCGAAATTTTTGTTTGTGATAGCGCATCTACAAGAAAGGAAATTTCGGATGTGAAATTTGACAGATGTGTATCTTAACTCTGATGGCGTAGTTTCAGAAACGTCACCACTCACGTGGTTGCGGCCTCAGACCTGTTAGACCTGTCTTGGATTATCTGTGGGTAGGATCAGCAGCTGTCAGCAGTGACAGGCGGATTATCGGCATTTAGACGTCTTTGTTCCATGACCCGTCATATCACTGATTCTGGTTGCTCCGAAGCTGCGCGACTTTTCTTGTCATACAGTGCCCGTCTCAGTCTGGTCGCATTTCGTCTACTCTACATGAAGTACTTATGGCTCTTCAATCACATGAAAACTACAGTTCGGCTCCAGAAATAGAGATAAGCCTAGCGGAAAATATCTGTCTTGTCTGTTTTCGTTCACACACAGTATCCACTTTTGACAATGCGAGAAGTTTTACAAAAAAAAAAAAAAAAAAACCCTGAACCCAACTGTCCATACGTCGCCCAGCAGCTGACTAATTTTAAAAAAATCCTTTTCTCTTTCGGAAATTACATAATAAAAGAATGTTTACGTCGTTTGCCGTTACTGTGAAACAACAACACTGTGCTCACGCACTGGAACGGAGTCGGTGCGCCACTTATCACAGAAAACCTTTCAGAATTGATGTAAGTGGCACAGGAACACGATTTAAAAGACTTTTATTTTATTGAAATAGCGCCTTATGCTTGCGGTTAGACCATGTGACTGTGGTTTTCGAAGCACCTGGTGTATTGTCTATAACTCTGACGTCCGGAATGTTGGTAAACATTTTACTATATTTTGTTCTACGTTTATTTATTCCTACCATTTTTAACTTTATTCGTGTTTCATTTTATTGTATATCACGCAGTGACGCACTGATTTTCCAGTTGTGTGACACAAACAAGTATGTCGATAATATTCCGAGTACCTACATTTAACGGGAGTTGAAGCGCCCTGTCCCGACAATGTTAGATTTAGTGACTTGGCTTCCCTGTATTTCAGGAACCACTGTAGTCATTGACATGAAACTTTTACATTAAACTATATGTTCTGAGTCTACTTACTGAAATACAATAATTGCATTTCAGCCACTGCTTTCGGATATACATTTTTTTAATTACACGGTTGCAGTTTCGTGTACTTTTTTTTGTACGTTATCCTAAATAATTTTAATTAAACACAACATTATATTCTTCTTTTAGTTCAGTAGACTCAGGATAAGTATTTTATTATTCCCTGAAAATTTGAATACTCTACTCGAGGTGGTTTCTGAAATTTAGGGAAAAATGCAACAGAAAATATAAAATTTCAGGAACGGCTTCTAAAGTTTCAAAAGACTGTAACTCACTTAATATATGTTTAATTTTTTATATTTAGTCACTCAGAAGCACCCTGCACCATACTGTATATCATCCTCTTGACCTTTTTCCCAGTTTTTTCTTCTTTTCTTCTTTCTGGACTCCTCAGTGGCCAACTGTGCTGCATACTCTGCTTTCTCAATGCGAACCTTGTCCATCCGATCAAGTTCTCTGATGAAGGTTGCTCCAGGATTAATTGCCAAAAGCTGTAGCACTTTCACCCTACCAATGTTGCCATCATTAAAAGCAATAACAGCATCACTGACCCCCACTTTAGTGTCTTCATTCCAACAAAAACATTTTTTGGTAAGCGAGTTCGTATAAGATTACGGAAAGACGCATTGGGATTTGGAGTCTGACCATGCAGACACTTCTTCAGAAATTCAAGATCTGCCAGGTCTCTATAAATAGGTTTTATGATATCCATGACTGCTGCTGGGATGGAATGTTCATAGCTGTACGAACTGTTTGAATAGTGGGCATTGCGGAAATTGCACCACGAATCAGGTCCGCCTCCATAGCGTAGCGGTAGCGTTACAGGGTTCCATACACGGGACTGGGTGTTGTGTGTCCTTCGTCATCATTGACTCGCAAGTCGCCGATGTGGCGTCACCTGAAGAGGACTTGCAATACGGCGGCCCAACTCCCCCGAATGGGGCCTTCCGGTCAACAAGGCCATACGATCATTTCATTTACCATGAATCAGGTCCAGGAGAGCAAAGATGGTGTACTGGTTTTTCGTTAGTTGACAGTCTGTGGAAAAGGTATCCCATACTACCTGCTTCATTTTCAACAAATCCTCAGTATTATTTCTAATGGCCATCCCATAATACTGCTGTAGTTCGTCAATCATTTTGCCTGTAAGCCTGCGTCTTATGTTTTTACCATCAGAAAGTTTCTTGTCTCTCAAACTTTGTTTCAACTTCCTCAAACTGGTGCCCATCATCTTCTGGACATGAGACAAACAAACACGTAATTTAACCTTTATAACACAGCAATCCACAGCCTTCTATATAAAAAAAATACTGATTTTATTAGTCTTGAAGTAATGTATGTAAAATTTTTAACATTTTCAGCGAGTGAAAAAAATTCCGTTATTACTCCTCTTAATTGTTAGTACTGTGCATCTCCTCGTTTAATTTTGTCGACTAAAGAACCAATGTTTATGTTCGTCTCCATTTTCGGATGAGTGGTTTCAAATAACTGTAACTGACTGAAAATATGTTTTGCTTATCTCCTTGCTTCGAAAATATTGTAATTGACAAAGATGAAATCCAGCAATAATTTTGTGTAAAGATACTAACGTTAGATTTTTTTCGAAAAGTCAGTGATAAACTCATGCGAGATAACATTAGAAGAAACTACAAGATGAGACTAGGCAGCAGGTATGGTGCTATATGAGCTTCCGTGCTTTGGATATTACTTCCTGACCCCTCACAGTAGACTGATATTGACAGCCAGAACTAGGAGATATTTTCCTTTCTGCGTTGGAAATACCTAGACATAGTTTCGCGGTTGTAACGGGCCTATATTTATATTTTTAGATACTGCTTTTTTTATAAATAAGATTTTCGGTTGAAGAAATGACGACGGCCTTTCGAAGCAGATTATTTTCATTTGTTCGAATGCGGCGCTGCTCCATGGAGAATGTGATTGTTCCGTCTTGGCGAGGACCTTCAGAGCTTCGTTGGACTCAAGGATTCCAATAACTCCAAACTCACCCACGCGTAACACGTCGATGCCTCCATGGATGGCCTTACAGGGAGAAACCACCACAACTCAGGCTGACCGTGAAGGCGGCCGAGTCGGCGTCGAAGCGGTTGCGGACATTACTCAAAGTCGGATCGGGCGAGGACGAGGAAGGAAATCGACCAGGAAAACGAACCGTGCAGGTATACACGTTAAATGATGCAGGAGAACCATGGTAAGCCGAAATCCGAATGCCTCGACACAGACACGAACCCTACTGCTCCCGAATACGAATACAGCCTTGGGTGGTCAGTCAGATCGTGACACGGTGTGGCTTTTATGCCACTTTGCGGGCTACGATCTGTCATATCTTGTAGCAGCACACGCTGTTGCAGAGATGCAGCTCGGCGTAGAAGTCATGCCATATGGACAGCGAGCGTGGAAAAGTCAAGTTGTCCTTGAACGATGACAAATCATACGGAATCCCATATCAGATTTGACACTTAGATGCGTAATGTCCAGTGCTCGTATTTAATGTTTTACTGATTAAGAAACTAAGCTGACAGTGCTAGAGTCTTAGAATTAATTTTATGTGTCGAATGTTGCTAGAGATTGTCGACCCATCACCAAAGTGTATCCTGCACAAATGGGCTAGAAATAGTGAGAGACTTTTTAAAGTAGTTTAGCTATGCCGTCTATGACCTGAATATGTATTAATCACGAGCGCTTCATTTCACTTAAGCAAATGATTTAAAGTTTAATTTTTGCTAATGAAACGATAGTTTGAAGTGAAGAAACGGTGAATTATGCTTCGTATTGTTTTGTGAATATTGGCTGACTGTGACAAAGAAGTTTTCCCTTTTTTTGGTTTGGTTTAGTAAATCATATGGCATACGTCGTCTTGAGATGCTATTCTAATGTCGTAATAACATTCCGAAAAACCTCTCCAAAACTCACTGTTAAAATCGCATGTTAGATACAGCGGCCTACGGAGAAGAAATTCAATGGCGACATGGAGACAGCTTTAGGAGATATGAGATAAGCAAGCCTCCACTCTGTTATATAGGAAAGAATTGAGTGCAGTTTGCTAGAATTTACTTTGGCAGTTCATTCAACGTTGCTTCCCACACGCAACCTTCCACAAACGATTTTTTTTAAAATTTATTGACCTTTGGTATTACCCACTTTGTAAGAGAAGTGAGTAACCACAGATTTCGTATTGAACATCATACACCGTGCGAGGTGGCGCAGTAGTTAGCACACTAGACTCGCATTCGGGAAGACGAGGGTTCAAGCCCGCGTCCGGCCATCCTGATTTCCGTTTTCGGTGATTTCCGCAAATCGCTTCAGGCAAATGCCGGGATGTTTCCCTTGAAAGGTCGCGGCCTTCTTTCTTCCCCATCGTTCCGTAATCCGATGGGACCGATGATCTCGCTGTTTGGTCTCCTCCTCCGAATTAACCAACCATCCAATATCATATACGCATCATAGGCATTATAAATTAAATTAATTCCAGATAAACTTCATGGGACACTTTGTACATTCACACATGCACTACAGTCCGGATATCACAATGTCTGCCGGCCGCGGTGGTCTCGCGGTTCTAGGCGCGCAGACCGGAACCGCGCGACTGCTACGGTCGCAGGTTCGAATCCTGCCTCGGGCATGGATGTGTGTGATGTCCTTAGGTTAGTTAGGTTTAAGTAGTTCTAAGTTCTAGGGGACTGATGACCACAGCTGTTAAGTCCCATAGTGCTCAGAGCCATTTGAACCATTTGAACCATCACAATGTCTCAGAAACCGAGTGATACTGATATTGTCAGTTGTGGTCAGCTGTTGAAAAAGGTCCGTGACAGACGTATGTTGGGGAATTGCTGCTCTGATCAACGCCGTAAGATATTTTGCGGAGTTGTCTGTACGTAACGGATAACAGCCGTGGCCCAGTCGGATGCGCGTTATAGTAGTGGTGTGATGTCTAGATCGTCTGATTCGGGAGAACCAGGTTCTTCGCGGAATACTCGGCTTAATGTCCTCCTGGACTGTTGTGAGTGTGAGATCTCCCACGTCTGTGACCATTCTTGATGGGCCTTTTTCTTTACGCCAGCCACACACACACATACACACACACACACACACACACACACACATATATATATATATATATATATATATATATATATGAGGAAAGATCGGAAACTAGCGTGTAATAATTTTATTACCAAAATGTTTAATAAGTAACAAAATCACAAATGAACTTACATCTTTTAGCTACTTTTCTACATAGTCACCAACGTTCTCAACACATTTCTCCCATCGTGGTACCAATTTGAATATGCTCTGTTGTTAGAAGTCCGTTTGGGTGGAGCATAGCCAACTACGGATAGCTGATTTCACTTCCGCATCGTCGCAAAGTGTTGGCCAGCCAGGAATTTGATCATGGGACTAAACAGGTGAAAGGCGGACGTTGCAAGGTCCGGACTGTATGGTGGATGCTGGAGCACCCCTCACCTAAAATTTGGCGATTTCTTCACATTGGCCCTTGTAGCTGTCTGTCAGGTTCTTAAGCTCCCGACGATCACTAACTTTAAGAAATTTCAGTATGTCATGAACAAAATCGTACACCGCACCGTAGGAAATGCTGAACTTCTGCGATAGGGTTCGCAGTTGCACACGCTGGTCGTTCAAAATTGCTGCCTCAGTGGCTACGATACACTGCAGGGTGGCAGCTGTTACCGGCCGCCCGAAGCGTGGCCAGTCACCAAGGCTCACACGGTCCTCATGCAAGAACGCGCGCCACCCGAGTCGTCGCTACGGTCCACACAGTCGTCTCCAGACACGCCACTCGTGTCCCTGTGGATTTCACTCGGTTAATGCTGCGGTTAATGCCCTTTGGCCCACAAATGGCTGTGTGAATTTGCCTTATGCAGCTGTGTACGGCGTGTGACCTTGATGCGGACTTAGCCGCTGAGCGAGGCTGCCGGGCAACACGGGCCCTAGTATTACTAGGCCCGTGTTGCTGGAAAATCAAGATTGCGCAACACTGATAAGGCGCGCTGGCTCTGTGCGCGCGAGTGGGGGCCGGAAGTCATGGTGCTTGATAACTGTGTCGAGAGGCCGCAGCATGTTCATTCGACTCGAGGCAGCCGCACGAAGCACACAGCCATGCCGTACCGTCGTAGAAGGTACAGGAGGAGGAGCACACTTCCAGTGTACAAGACAGTGGATACATTTTCAATTACACCAAATGAGACTGGTCAACAGGAGTTACTGCAAGGACCTATTACTTTTGTTGGTTGCAAGATTCAATTTTCTTGTACTACAACAGAAGTAGTTAGTGGCAATGCATGGTTAACAATTGCTGTTGTGAGAGGTACTGACAAAGCTCTTGAAGGATTGGAAGCCTACAATGAGAGGGACATTATTTCTTATCGCACTTTTGCAATTGGAGTTATACCTAACCGTAATTATGGAACATGTGTTGTTACAACAGACAAGCCATTTTCACTTTACACAAGGAATCGTCGTAGGATTAATGCAGATGAGAAGATAAATGTTTGGTGTAAACTGTCTGGTGTTTTAACTAAATATATTCTTGTACAAGGAGATATCACTTTGTATTACCATTCCTAATAAAGATCATTATCCTAAAAAAGGCAAGTTGTCGACAGTAACATGCGCACCATGTTTATTTCGTATTTCAGGCTTCTCTCGCTAGAGCTGCCCTTGAAAACGAAATACCGTCAGTAGCGCAAACTGCAAACTATACCGTCGTGAAATGTGAACATTTCAGCTGCAATACCATGGGAGAAAATATGATTGTGCGTTACCTGCCGATCCTCCCTCGTTAACAACTTACTCAGTTAGAACGTCCGGCGCAGTAATTTGTCACGGGAGGAGCTTCAGTTTTTAAGAGGGGAAACGTTATTGTGACATGTTGGCCAATCACTATAGCTTCTTCAAGATTTTAAACTAACACTGTTGTGCTCTTTTATATTTTACGAGTTGTGTACGAAATCATACCACAGTGCTGGAACGACTTCAGCCAGTGGTCATCTTCAGGTTAAGAAGAGGAGATAAAGACTTATCCCAGAATCTTCAAAAGATACCGAATAACTGTGTGTTCTTAATGATAAAATAAGAATAAAATTTTACTTGGAAGCATATGCTGCAATCGCTAATGTAGCGTCCCCGTCGCGTTGTTAGCATAGCTGCAGTACTGCACTCCGGCAGGTCGTGATGTATTCATTTCGTTCGAAAATATCCTGGAATCAGTGATTTACACAGAGCTAAGTTTTGCGACGTCACTTGATCAGAGCCTATCATTAAGTTCGTAGGTTTCAGCGGCCGCTGTCAGGTTCCATAAAATCGACTCATTCAATTTATGCAATATTTCTGGTGTAGTGCAACTCTCTTGTCCCTGTAATTCCTTGAAAGGACTGTAAATAATTCGTCATACGAGTGGATGTCGAAAGTGGAGAGGAAGAGAGACGAAGTCACTACTGTTTGTAACTTAAGGCGGAATGTTATTGGCCCACGTTATCGAGTTGGGGGAGAGGTGCTTGCCGCGACGCCGTGCTGCTGTAACAAACACAGCGGTGTCTCCGCCCGCGGGCAGGACGTGGCCACGTGGTTCCGCGGAAGAGTTCGCGTCCTCGCGAGGTGGGCCGGCCTCTCTGGTACTTTCCTTATGGAGGTAAGTGGTTGCCCAGTTACAACGCGAACTACCTCAAACTGCGTGTGTCTCCTCCCCGATTAATTACGTTGTCCGAGCCTTTTCTGACATACGTGCTGTTTAAAACTTGTTCTTACTAATATAATTGCGTAAGCTTCCGCGGCCAGAGTCAGTCGACATGAAAGTTTTCTGGGTATGGTACCGCGTCATAATGTAAAAAAAAAAAAAAAAAAAAAAAAACGAGCAGCAGTAGTTTTTTTTTTTTTTACATTATGACGCAGTACCATGCCCAGAAAACTTTCATGTAGATTGTTGTTACTAGTCGCCCCACCTCTCGGTAACTCCGCGTAACTTCAAAACGTACAGCAACGAGGCACTTTTTGAATAGCTTAACTTATGCCGACACACGTTTCGGCCTTTCATCCCTCTACAGTTGGCGTAATATCCGCTCAATGTTTTTTCGACTGAATTGTGAACACGGCTGTTGCCCCATGTAACATAATTCCTTTAGGTACTACGTTTTTCGAAATGTGTATTTGCTTTCAATTAATAGTTACGTGCACGTACTTTTGTTCTATAATTTGTAGCTCATGTTTTCGCTGTTACAGCCTTAGCATAAGCTCTTGTATACATAGGTTCCCTGACGCAGCGCGGCATTCGCCATACGACCAATTTCTACGTCTTTTTATGTCAGAAATTGCATTTAAACTCAAGTTACGATTTTTTATGTCTTTAGAAGCTGTTTCTGAAGCCATTTTCGTTCTTAGTCTTAATATTGCTGGCCCTAAATCTTGATACATGCCTCTGTTAGACGAAAAAAATTGCTTAATATTCAATGTAAGTACTGTAATGAGTAGAATTATCTCATTTTACAGGTAGTTTTTTTTAATTGATGCTACAACGATATTAGCAACTGACGTGAATGATTATCTACTTAGAGGAGTAGTGACTGTTTAGCATTAACAGAAAAACTGAATTATGTCGAGTGTTACAAAAATTGGTAATTATAAATAATTTAAATCATTTACTTCATGCATTTATTCAGTCTAAAATGTTAGTCAAATGTGTCATTCTATTAAGTGTGCGTAAAGTATGTGATAATTATTACTTATATGTAAAATACGCCATACTTCTTGTGGCATTCGACGTAATTTAATTACCATTCTCTTAATGCTAAGAAGTCACTACTCAACCATTCATATTAACCGCTAATAGCCATTTTACATTTTTAAAAATAACCAGGCACGACTCATTGCAGTACATAAATGTAATATTGACAATTTTTAATCATATAAAGGCATGTACAAGTTTTCAAATTAACAATACTAAGTTTGTAAACACAGCTGGCTTCGGAAGAAATTTCAGACTATAAGAAAATTGTAACCTGACTTCAGATGTATTTTTCGGTATAAGTAAACACATATTCGCCACTTGGAGAATGCTGTTCTGCGTTAGTAAGCATAAAAGTGTCGGTGCAATGCTTAAGAAGGCGAAAATCCAAAAACAGATTAATGAACAAAAGTAAATACACCTAAATATTAATTACAGATAAAACACAACTCGTGAACGTGGCAACTAAACTCGTTATGTTGCACAGCGCACCTGCAGAGTTCACAATGTACTCGCTATAAACGTTATACTGGCGAAGCTACGAATGTATTATGCCAACTGAAGACGGGGAAAGCCCTAAACGCTTCTTGGCATAAATAAAGCTGCACAAAGAGTGGCTGATTTGGCCCAGACGGCCGGTGCCCCTCTGCACGTGTGGTGGAGACACGGGTTGCACCCGTCTCACCCGCTCCTCTCTGTACCCTTTGTGTTCTGTCGACGTACTTTTGTTGATGGTCTTTTTGCTGCATCCGTTAGCTCTGAAGGCCGTCCGCATCTCCGACTTTTATGTTGTACGTGTTGCATCTCCGTGAGCGTATGTAATGCCGAACTCTTCTTCTGTCGTTGGTGGTGGGGCGTACATACGGAAGTCAGTCAGTGCCTCTGAGCCTCCTGTGGGCTGTGTGAACAGGTTTACCATACAGCAACCTGTACACTTGCACGTCGAGAAATGTCCACTCTATTTCTTTTATAACTTGTTTCTTTCGGCACTATGCGATGAGTGGAAGGTGCGGAGTTCTGTTTCCCTGTGGCGCCAGATGACGAAACTGTCATCAACATCGCGAAGACGGATTTTGATTGTAGCAGAACGGATTCGTATGGCGAATTTTATTGACACTATAATTGCGTAGGCTTCCGCGGCCGGGACACTACTTGAAGGAATCACAGGGAAAAGTGTGAAGCCACTATAAGAAAGTTGTATTTCCTCAGTCACATTATAGACCGCGATAACGGTCTCTTTGAACATGTCATTTTATGACATGACGTGGCCGACAACGCAGAAGATATTTACAGGAAGAAAGGGGCATCGTCTTCAGATGTCGACAACACGACATTTTTTTTACTGTCGGCATATGCTACGAAGTACTATTTTTAGCTGCTAGATTGTGCACAACCGCACCACGTTCTGGAAGAACTGTAGAAGGCTCTTCGTTCTTCTGATGTGAACGTAGTTCATTGGCCGCGTATCAGCGTTGGAGTCAGCCCTTTTCTAATTACGATTTCCGTTGCAGTCTGTCCACTCCTGACTGTAAGCGTTGTCTTCGGCGATTACATTATTTGGTTGTCCGGTGAAATTTATATAAAATACAGCTGCACTACACCTACGTCACGCAGATGAAATGTCCTGTGACACATCTTTTTTGCTTTACATTTTTGAGCAATGTTCTTTAAATTAAATCAGCCTTTGCAGTTTTATTATTTTTCCGGTGTTTCTCGCTTTTAGGTATCACTTATGGAAATGGCCGTGATGGTCTAGCCGGGCGCGTAGAGCGCTAGACTCCCAGCGTGGAGGTCCCGCTTTCAGTCCCAGATAAGGGCAGGGATTTTCCGTCGTTCCAGTCCCTCCAGGACGGCTCAGGAGATCCTGCCATCGGATGGATTTTTCCCGTAGTCAAAAAGCCGCCGGCGTGATGGGCTCCCCCTCCCACTGCTGCCGCGAACGAGAGCGGCACTCGCTGTACCCGCAGTCGGGCTGGAGGCCGTGCCCGGCCACGGAGTAAACGCCGCACGCCCCACTCGGCGCCTCTCGCGTACGCTACACTGCTAATTTACGTTTTATTGTTAAGGGCGCCGACCAGGGTGACGCTCGATTTTTGAACCGATACCCATGATTTTTCCAATAAAATAACAAACTTCAATAATGACTTTAAACCTTCATTATACACCCTGAAGATTATGTTTTAAGTGAAAAACTTGCACCCTGCGGCCCCTACAAGACATCGACGAAAGGCCTTCGCAGAGAGCGAACTCTGAACGCCACAATTTTCAACCTAGAACAAAATTTCAAAAGCCTACTTTAAACTGATCATAAGGTCTAACGTAATACGTACGTATATTTAAATGAAAGGTGCCGCTCTGGAAGAAGAGTCAATTCTTACGACTAAAAAGTCGTCGTAAAACCGTGCACAAAAATCGAAATCAAAAAATCTCGCAAAAATCCTACGTACTACAGGGAAAAAAAAAAAAAAATGCGGCCAGAGAAGTTGAAACGTCCCCTTAGAACAATTATACATGACTGTGCTTAAACTGACACACAATATTTTTTTAGCGCAACGCAATCTGACTTTTAATAATCCTTACAAAAGAATGGCCCTGACTAACAATAACCTATACCTTTCACAAATCACTTACCTCACAAAAATCTTCGTTACTCGAACTACTGCAATACAGCGAGCGCCACTACTGCCAGCTAAATAAAAGATTCAAACTACGGAAGGCACTAACTACTGATAGGCATAGATAGCAAATGAAAGATTTTAATAGAGATCAAACAATGTATTTACCTTAATAGTCATAATATATATAGCAGTTCATGACATCCAGTCTTACAAATTTCAAAACTCCGCCATTTCTCTCCCCACATCCACCACTGCTGGCGGCTCACCTCCAACTGCGCAACGCTACGCGCTGTTAACATCCAGCTGCCCAACACTACAATGGCAGATATTCCAACAACAATGCAAACCAGCCACACACAGCACATACAGAGCGCTACGTGGCGTTACCAATATAAAAACTTAAACAGCCTACTTACATAGCCCCCATCCTCCCCACAAAAAATTTTACAAATTGTTTTGGGCATTGGCCAATAAATATTTGTTAAAATTTTTTCACAATTACAGTAACAAAGAAATGAAATGCACACACTTATTGATACAATGTTGGTCAAAAGCTAAAATTTTCTCACAGTCCACAAAGACAGTCCTGATCATTCATCACAGTATTAATTACAATTTTATGCACAAAGTCCAAGCAGTAAAAGAAAATGCACACGGAAGTAGTGGATTTCCATGCAGTCTTGAAGAAGTAGTGTTGTCCTTCCAACGGAAAGACAGTGCTGACTCTCGACATCCAGACAGGTAATGGGCCACAACAGAGCAAACCCACAACAGAGTCATTCGACGTTTTGAAGAATATTGGTAGGTAGGTCATCTCAGAGTAGACCCACTGTAGTCCTGGTACAGATTGTGGTATTGGTGGGCCACCAAAGGTGCAGACCCACTGCAGTCCTTGTAGAAATAATGGTATTGATGGATCATCAAAGGTGTAGACCCACTGTAGTCCTTGTAGAGATGGCCAGCAGCCATCTGCTGCGACTGTACAGGTGCACAATCACCATCGAAGAGTCTTGCGGACAATATAGCAAGTCCATAACCACCACTTGTGCACTCACAAAGTTTTTGGAATTGTCCTTAGAACCAGCAATGCTGTTATCCAGTCCCTTGCTGAATTATTAACACACGTGCAAACACTAACAGTCCCTACTTCTCACATATTGTCCATATACTATGACCAACAGAAACGTGTGCAGTGAAATGGAACTTACAATAATATGATGAACTGGCGTCAATTACAATTTTATAACTTAAGAATACAATTATAAAGGTACAAAATACATCATTAAAGAACATAACAATACAGATAACATTTGTAGTACAGGCTTTACAAAAGAATCGAAATAACATACACATTAGTGTTACAGGAATTATGACATAAGTAAATACATAAAACATCAGAATAACTTTTGAATCATCACCTTCACACATAAACAGAACAGTGTCTAAACATCTTTATAAAGAAAATAACATATTATCAGAAAAATTCTACAATGTAACTCTCATCAGATAAACACATAGAGACATGAAGAACACAAATACCCAAGGGTACACAAACACATAGTGGAATAACACAAGGAAAGGACAGGGTTTGTTTTACTGCAGTGTTTTCCAAACAAAACTTTCTTTACTTCTCGGAGACCTCCCTTCATTCCTCATTATTTCCAAAAGGTCCTATCTATACCTGCTTTCTGTACTTTTTTCATATAACTTCTCAATGCATTTCTTCCAATTCATTGCAACTCATTCTCTTATATACGAGGGTAGTTCAATAAGTAATGCAACACTTTTTTTTTCTCGGCCAATTTTGGTTGAAAAAACCGGAAATTTCTTGTGGAATATTTTCAAACATTCCCGCTTCGTCTCTTATAGTTTCATTGACTTCCGAAGGTGGCAGCGCTGTACGGAGCTGTTAAAATGGCGTCTGTAACGGATGTGCGTTGCAAACAACGGGCAGTGATCGAGTTTCTTTTGGCGGAAAACCAGGGCATCTCAGATATTCATAGGCGCTTGCAGAATGTCTACGGTGATCTGGCAGTGGACAAAAGCACGATGAGTCGTTGGGCAAAGCGTGTGCCATCATCGCCGCAAGGTCAAGCAAGACTGTTTGATCTCCCGCGTGCAGGCCGGCCGTACACAGCTGTGACTCCTGCAATGGCAGAGCGTGCGAACACACTCGTTCGAGATGATCGACGGTTCACCATCAAACAACTCAGTGCTCAACTTGACATCTCTGTTGGTAGTGCTGTCACAATTGTTCACCAGTTGGGATATTCAAAGGTTTGTTCTCGCTGGGTCCCTCGTTGTCTAACCGAACATCATAAAGAGCAAAGGAGAACCATCTGTGCGGAATTGCTTGCTCGTCATGTGGCTGAGGGTGACAATTTCTTGTCAAAGATTGTTACAGGCGATGAAACATGGGTTCATCACTTCGAACCTGAAACAAAACGGCAATCAATGGAGTGGCGCCACACCCACTCCGCTACCAAGAAAAAGTTTAAAGCCATACCCTCAGCTGGTAAAGTCATGGTTACAGTCTTCTGGGATGCTGAAGGGGTTATTCTGTTCGATGTCCTTCCCCATGGTCAAACGATCAACTCTGAAGTGTATTGTGCTACTCTTCAGAAATTGAAGAAACGACTTCAGCGTGTTCGTAGGCACAAAAATCTGAATGAACTTCTCCTTCTTCATGACAATGCAAGACCTCACACAAGTCTTCGCACCCGAGAGAAGCTCACAAAACTTCAGTGGACTGTTCTTCCTCATGCACCCTACAGCCCCGATCGCACCGTCGGATTTCCATATGTTTGGCCCAATGAAGGACGCAATCCGTGGGAGGCACTACGCGGATGATGAAGAAGTTATTGATGCAGTACGACGTTGGCTCCGACATCGACCAGTGGAATGGTACCGTGCAGGCATACAGGCCCTCATTTCAAGCTGGCGTAAGGCCGTAGCATTGAATGGAGATTACGTTGAAAAATAGTATTGTGTAGCTAAAAGATTGGGGAATAACCTGGTGTATTTCAATGCTGAATAAAACAACCCCTGTTTCAGAAAAAAAAATGCGTTGCATTATTTATTGAACTGCCCTCGTAGTCTACCCCCTCTTAAGCTGACTTAGACCTACTGAGCTCAGATGCTAAACTAAGGGATGACGCAATGCAGCAGCACAAAACAATTAGTACAAACAGCAATGAAAAAAAATTCAAATTGCGAAGCAAGCAGCAGTAAATCTAAATTAACAGATAAAATGCAAAATTACAACTAATATGAGCCAATTTGCAGCAACAAGAAAAATAAATCAGTAGTAAAACTGGCTTAACAGAGTAATGTAAAGTGAAATTTAGTAGCACTATGCCTGGCAAACAGCAGCAGCAAATGCAATAACTTATATCTAATCATGAAAAAGCTCAAGCAGAAAAAATATTACAGTAAAGATGGCCATGTCTAATACCTATGTCACATCTTAACACTAGAGTGATGCATCACTGTAACTTGCTCTAGCAGACAAGTTACCAAGTCACTGACAAAAATTATGTATGCAATTCCTGTGAAGTGGAAATGTCTTTTTGTGCTCCCTCATTTTTTTGGAGTACATCCATCATAAAGTTATTTTTTACTGGATCTGTAGGCATAAAATATTTATACTAGTACATCTATAAAATTTTATTTTGACCAATGCTGCAATGCAGCTAGGAACTAGATATTAAGCAAAATAAGCAAAGCAAGGCATGAAACGTCATTCACTAGCCATATGGCATTTCATAATGCAGTGAACAATCTTTCAACTAGCAAGACAATAGACATGAAATGTTTCTCATCATTTCATTTCAGTTAATATCATAAATTAAGAACTCTACAGTGTAATCATGTTTTCAAGTTTGAGGGTGTCGTATTTACGATGCTTTCTACAAAGGAATGTCAATGGCGAGAATAATAGCCTCCCTCTTTTTTTTTTTTTACCTGTGCCTCTGAATAGGCACACACTAATGGCTTTTTCTCCAGGCGTCTGTCACAGCTGGCTGCTCAAGACGCATTACGTCAAGGTCACTTGGCTTTCTTACCGAAATATTTACGACACCAGTTTGCACTACTGTGACAGTCTCATATAAAAATTTCACGGTTCGAGAATTTGCGTTGCAAATCTGTAGAAACAAAATCCTATAAATATAACAGTGTCCAAAAAATATTCGTCGGCATTGTGATACATTCATGTATTTAGACACATTTGATTACTCTTATAGTACGATTCTTGGTTTCCAACATACTTTTTCACAAGTCAGAGTCCCTAACCACTACTCATTATTCCTTACCTTATTACACATATACATATTCGTTGACACTTCTTCAATATTTCATCATAATAAATACGTAGCATAATCAAATTCCTCATATAGCATCAGCTTATTGATCATAAACATACCGCAAAAGCGTAATACACATCGTCATCATAACATTATAAAACCTCAGCCAAATCTCAAAAAAGGCGTAGCTTTCTGCAATAATGTCAAAACCTAAAAAAAATTCTCTGCTCATTTCAATAGTGTCATCTACCTCAAACGTACTTTAAAAATCATTCTCCCTTACCAAATACATCATTCAAAGCTCTCATAGTATCACAATGGTTCCAAAAAAATATGAACAGTTCACAAAGTACAGACAAAATACAATTTCATAAGTGTGAAGTTACCCAACTGTGTAACTGCATAAACATGTGTCACTGATGTAGTAAAAATATGTTTATCTCTCAGTTAACTGATCAGATAGCTGTGTAATTTGTGTGTTAGAGAAATATGGTACCGATGTGTAAAGTTGTATAAGCAAATACCATATAAGCTAGAGCTCCTTGTGCTTGCCAGACACATGGTACACAAAGTAAGCGTATACCCCCTGAGGATTAATGTAATTAGACCCTCAGGTGTTACAGATTACAGCAATGGAATGAAATGTATCACGAAAAACTTTCTTTGCAATTCAAACATCTTTAAAAATAAATGTTTTAAGTATAAAATTAATCACTCAAATACGTGTACTGTAGCGCTAAACTATGCGTCTTGTTGCAACATAATCTCTGTGGAAGTGTCGTAGTTATCGTCCTCCGAAAGCTAAGTTCTGCAGAAGTCAATGTACTTACCTCATGATAAACAAAAGTGAGATGCTTTGCGTATAGATACCGTAGTTATTATGCTTATTGCCGTGATGAAGAAAGTACTATAATGCAACGTATTGTTGCGCTACGAAAAAGGCTGTCTCATTGTAGCTATACCACAAAAGTTACTACTAAAACATGTTTTACTTTCCAGAAGAATTCAGAAAACCTGTGCAGATATAAAACAGATACACTGCAAAAACAACATTGTAAATTGTCACTCATTAGTAGCGTCGTGATAAAATCGTGTAGCTGTCACATAAACTAACCACTGTGTCATCTGGTATCTCACAGAAAGTACTTTAAATCCAGAATGTAGTTTCAAGTAAACCAAAATGTTGCATTAAAATCTCATTAGCAGTACTGGTAAATGTTCTAAGTATGTAAGCCTTATAGTCGTTATGTAATCGTGCAACTAACAAGCAAGAATGTACACACACAATAACACTGTGTCGTCTGTTCACTATAACAATGCACTTGTTAAGACTGTCTAAAAATGTTCCCTAGGTTCTAGACTGGATATTTAACTTCAAACATTGTTCCATGTTAACAGATTCTCAGTGTGACAAATTGTACTGGTAGCGTGAAGTGAAAAATTTTATGGCAAAGACTAAGTTAAATAGCAGATTACATGTGAAATATGGTGTAAACCTTTACTCTTCCTACTATGCAGAGCTCCAGCTTTAGTGGAATTATCATGTGGTATATGGTACATCGGTAAAGAATGCTAAAATTTTTTTTTCAAGGTTAGCGTCTATGTTATTTTTTTCTGAGCCAGCCGGCGCAAGCGGCCGCCTGCAGTGCGAGTCATTGTCTGTTCCTTTGTTGGCGCGCGTCGTTATTGGGATTAGGAGACCTAACTTCTACAAATTCACCTTGACGAGAAGGCCCTGCCCTGTTTGAAGCTCGCCAGTTCTGATGGAATTCAGGTCTGTCGTTTTGTCGGTAGTTTACATAGTTTCTTGTTTGTCGGTCATGTGGTGGAGAATTTCTCCCGGAATAGTAACTGCGTGGTGGACCGTTGCATCTGAAGTTATTCTGTCTCCCTTGATAATAATTATTTTGGTTCCCATATTGTCTGTTTCTATGGTTGTCTCTGTCACATTCATTACTATGGAAAAGCGATCTTGTCGTGTCTTATTTCCGTCATCGTGGAATTGTGACAGATGTGACCTGTAATTGTTGTGCTCCTGTTTTCGCGTTCCGCGATTGTCAGTGTCAATTTCCAGTTCTTGTAACAGTCCCTGAAAAGCTTCAATGTCGTCTTTGCAACGTCCTGCTAAAATAATATGTCGTAAATGTTCAGGCAATTTGATTAAGCAAATGCGGATGAGTTCTGAGGGGCTGTATGGGTTTGAAAGATACTGATTCTTATGCAACATGTCTTCAAAATATTTCATAAGACTGGAAAATTCAGATTGTTCGAAACGTTTCATCATTATGATGCTATGTTATACTCAGTCTTGTGTAGTTTGAGACCAATATGCTGAGAGGAAGGCATGATAAAATTCTCCTTCACTGTGGCAATCGTGAATGACCGATCGCATTCTTACAGCTGGTTCATTCTCTAAATAGCCACACATAAATTCTAACCTGTGCTCCAATGACCAGTTGGGAGGGAAACAATGAGAGAATTGATGAAGTCATGCTTGTGGATGAATGTCATTGTCAGAATTCTTAAATGTTTTGAATTTACGTGTAGTAATGAACAGCTTATAGTCAAAATCATGGTGTCGGTGAGTCGCACATCGCTCATTGTTACTTCGTTTCGGCGGTTCCATCTCAAAATCCAATGCACCTTGCCAATTTCTTTCATAATTTTACAAAAACAGAATATAATGTCTCATGGGATAACAGCAATCAGTGATTTTATAATGTTACTTTAAATCCGTCTTGATTGCAAATTTTTTTTTTTTTTTTATTATTCATGTGACCGCTTTCGGTTCATTCAGAACCATCTTCAGATCTGATATTTAAGTTACAGGAGTAACCCATCCAATTCAGCAACTTTCACATGCTACGTCACATAAAATGATGTAGCATGTGAAAGTTGCTGAATTGGACGGGTTACTCCTGTAACTTAAATATCAGATCTGAAGATGGTTCTGAATGAACCGAAACCGGTCATATGAATAATAAAAAAAAATTGCAATCAAGACGGATTTAAAGTAACATTATCTTTCATAATTTCCGAAGTGTCCTGTGTTATTATTTTGTGGTTGTTCCGTATTTCTATGTCCCTCTTCCTGTACTGGAGCGCGAGTGTCCTCTGAAATATGTAATTCTTGTATTACTTGTGCCAAGTGATCTTGTACTTCCCGGATATTTATACTGTGTATTGATTTGATTTTGATTTTGTTTGAATTTTCTAATTTGTTCATACTCATCAGTGTCCGTGACGGCTACAGGTATTGTGTCATTCAGATCATCATCTACCTTTGTAGATAAGTTAGTGAACTGATCTGAAAGTTCGGCTACTTTATCCGTTAGTGAAATTATTTCCTCTGTGTGTTTTTCAGAACCAAGTTTCAGAGTGTCCATTTGTGTTGAAATCGTATCTACTGTGTCTTTTAAGTTTTCCTGAGTTTTTGCAAGCTGCATAACCGAATCGGTAGATGCAGCTGAGTCAATTTTAGCTTGCAAGATGTCGTGATTTTCATGAACAATAGTTTGCAGTTCCTTTATGGCTGCTTCGTGATTCTGTAATGCATTTTCATGAAGCGAAAAAATAGATTGGAAATGCTCACAAATTTGTGTTTTTACGTCGTTACAGACTTTTTGACATTTCGATTCGATTTTATGTAACTCAGTAGTTAAATCTTCACGTGTTTGTTCAAGCGTGGTGTGAAGATTTTGTTCCATTGCGTCTAACTTTTGAAGATTTTGTCCCATTTGTTTCTGATTTTGTGTCTAACTTTTGAAGATTTTGTTCCATTGTGTCTAACTTTTGTAGCCTTTGTCCCATTTGTTGCATTAACTGTAATAACAATGCACTGGTGTCTGAAACATGTTCTTTAGTGCTTTTCGGCAGTGAATTTGCACCGGCAACATTCACATTTTGACAAGCGGAAAATGTGTCTTGACTCATTTGAGAAAACGGTGAGAACCCAAAACCTGAGTCTACAGTATTTGCAATATTGTGTCCTGTCATTTCGGAATCCTGAGGCAAGCTGTTGCCGACCGATCGATCGATAATGCTTCCCTGTTCACTAATTGTTTCACTGCCTATACCATTATTTGCAGCCCGCTCCATTTCCCTATGCACAGTTACCAAATTACTATGTTGAACATTAGTTAATTCATTACACGGTGGCGCTAACACACTGCTTTCGTCTTCACTGTTAGTTCTCAGTTTACTTTGGAGCCTGGTATTACGTTTTTCACACGCCATTATTGTCACAATATTTCGCACGATAACACAGAAAACCACAATTTGAAGAGCAAAAATAAGAGAACACATTAACATAGCACTGAAAAAAATATCTAGTTAATTGCAGCTGCGAAATACTTGGTGCAAATCTACATGCATGCCACAACTGTTTTACTGTACATTAATGAAAGACTGCAACTACAAAGGAGATTTTCTCTAGAATTACGTGCTAGCAATAAACAATAGCTACACTAATTACACAAACTACAAGAAAAAATAAGAAGATTCCAGTGAGGTATCCTCGGCTAAGGGTCGACATATGAAACGTCCCCTTAGAACAATTATACATGACTGTGCTTAAACTGACACACAATATTTTTTTAGCGCAACGCAATCTGACTTTCAATAATCTCTACAAAAGAATGGCCCTGACTAACAATAACCTATACCTTTCACAAATCACTTACCTCACAAAAATCTTCGTTACTCGAACTACTGCAATACAGCGAGCGCCACTACTGCCAGCTAAATAAAAGATTCAAACTACGGAAGGCACTAACTACTGATAGGCATAGATAGCAAATGAAAGATTTTAATAGAGATCAAACAATGTATTTACCTTAATAGTCATAATATATATAGCAGTTCATGACATCCAGTCTTACAAATTTCAAAACTCCGCCATTTCTCTCCCCACATCCACCACTGCTGGCGGCTCACCTCCAACTGCGCAACGCTACGCGCTGTTAACATCCAGCTGCCCAACACTACAATGGCAGATATTCCAACAACAACGCAAACCAGCCACACACAGCACATACAGAGCGCTACGTGGCGTTACTAATATAAAAACTTAAACAGCCTACTTGCAAAGTTACAAAAAGGTATAATGTAACTGTAATGTATAGTTAATGAGCCAAGTTAATAAATGTTGTTCTGAAAACCCTTCCGTTTCAAGTTTCAGCTTGTGTTTTTTAATATTGAAATTGATCAAACCTTTAATCGGTACTGCCGGCACCAAACAGTTGGCCATTTTTCGCTGGCGTCGAAACACTGTCATTTTGAGGAAATTTATCATTAACTCTTTCGCGTTTAGCAATCGAAGCGTTGTTTTCACGATTGCGATTACTTTTTGAATCTTTACAATCCGTATAAATACGTTTGTTTGTTATTTTCAACTACTCGCGCCTTACTTCGTATTAATAAATAAAATAAAGCCGGCCGCGGTGGCCGTGCGGTTCTAGGCGCTTCAGTCCGGAACCGCGTGACTGCTACGGTCGCAGGTTCGAATCCTGCCTCGGGCATGGATGTGTGTGATGTCTTTAGGTTAGTTACGTTTAAGTAGTTCTAAGTCTAGGGGACTGATGACCTGAGTCCCATGGTACTTAGAGCCATTTGATAGTAATGTGATACTATTCGAAACTAACAAGACACCTACTCCGTCGGTAACTACTATGGTATTAGATCGGTTGCATTCGAGCACTCGAATGTGCCAGACCGCCATGCAGTAAATCGCGGTTTTAACATATTTTAACGTTTATGCACGCTTTATATAAATGAATCCTAAAAATAGTTTCTCTAAGAAACTTTTTAAGCCATTAAAAAATTGGACTAAAAAATTCTACCCTTGTGTACCCTTTTAAGGTGTTAGGGTAGGACTAATCTCAGTGCCCGTGCGGGACACTGCAAGTGCTGATCCCTCCAGTAGAAAGTAATGCGCTCGCTGCTATATAATCTTACCTTCTTAATCGGGAACTGTAGTGGATAGGTGGATAGAGCGTTACTAGGGGAGGAAAATCCAATGGACGTGATAGTAATGGCGAGAAATGCAGAGCGCCGTGTTGACTTTGGAGAGAACGGGGTACAGCGACGCCACCGCCGGTTCCGCTTTGCGGCACTGCCCCCTCCCCCCCCCCCCCCCCCCTCCCTGCACGTGGGGGGCGTGTCCCCGTCACGGGGCGCCGCCGTGGCGTGCCTCCCTTCCCGCTATAATGCCCACCCGCCAACTTCCTGGTCGCCCGACTGTGTTCAAGCACCGCGTTTACACGCGATGCGACTTACGGAACACGAGACTCTAACTCCGGAAATCGATTTTCGCTGCCTTATTTACATGCTAGGCCAGCGCAGATTTTGTCAACCCGGTCTAGCACCGGTTTTCCGAGCGTCAGTTGCTTACTGTTTCCGAGTGTCAGTTGTGAAGGCAAATTGGGTCTGTAAACCAGCTGTTCCGCTTCAGTGAACACAGTGATGTGACGTTATTTATACCTGGGTAAGTTTTTAATAAAGAGAGGGTACGATTCCCTTACGGACGTCAGCGAATTGGAGAGGAGGAGGAGCGCGTCGTCCGCACAGAGATGGTTAACGATCATACCAGTGTCAGGTAGTATATGTGAACCTGTTTTATTACACGCGACTGGATCCAAACAAGTTACAAATGATCACTGGAACATTTAGGAGACTCTGAGTGGCTAGAAAACTTCCGAACGTACAAATAATTAGAAAAAAGAATTAGGGAGTGTTTTCTCGGGAGCCATTGATTGTGTATGGCAACATATTTTAACTGACCGTAATTAGAACCGGGCGAATTAGACTGACGAAAGGTTTACGGGTTAAAATTTTAAAGGCATTAAATATTATTCTCTCGGAATAACTGGCTTGGCTTTGTATTTTCGTGACCGTGGAGATTTCGAATACATCATGTGCGCTAATTTGATTCGCACTACGCAATCCGGCCTTTTTAATCGGATGAGACACAGTTTGTCTAAACAAACATCGTTCAGTTCTGTTATTTGCGCTCGTGAAACAAGACTCATCCATATTTCCACTAAGGAACCTGTCAATGCCGGCCGGAGTGGCCGTGCGGTTCTAGGCGCTACAGTCTGGAGCCGGCGAGCCATTTGAACCGTTTGAACCTGTCAATAATGTATTAAAAAGATTACTGTTAAAAAATAATAAAACAAGAGTCATTCCTTGAACGGAATAATTATTCCCACTTACATACGTTTACAATAATACATACATCTTAGCAGATCAATGTCAGGAGGAGGAAAGATAACGAACGAAGTGACAGTAGAAGAAAGACAAACGATGGAGATTAATCACAAAGATATTGTAATTTATACTCCTTCCTACAGATTTTGAAACAGTATGGGTTCACATTTGAAGAATAAAACTCCTTTCTTTGTCATTACTGCCTCAGTGCATAATTAATTCATTATATCTAGTAAAAGCAATTTTACTGACAATAAAAGCAAGAAAAATACTATATAACGTTATACTATGTCACCCCAAAAAAAGAATGCGTATAGCAGTTTACAAATGAGCCAGCTACATAGTATATGAGGAGGCTGTTGGCAAGTATTTCGATTTTGCTATTTCGCCAATCACGGCATTATTGAAGAACGACGCCTGTTACGTGATAAGGAATGTTTATAATGTACAACACAAACGGCCATATTTTGTTTTGGTTGACTGTATCGAAAAAACACCGTTACCGACTTGGAGTTTACGCACTTGGCGTATGACGGCTTGCATGATTTTATCAAAGCGCTTGGTACGTTGGTTATAGGTGATTCACCTTCGCATTTCGGTTTCGCTTATTACATAATTATGTCAGATTTTTTGCTCCTCTTCCCATTTAATAGAGGTAAAAATGTGCTTTCTGTAGTTAAATGGATAATTTCCTAGTCAGTGCAGTACTTTTTGTTTTGCTTCAGTCCACACATAATCATTTCGTCCAGGTAATCACGATTTTAAGAAACAAGTAGCAAGCTGAGAACCAAGTCGCGGCTAAAATGCGAAAGAGCTTCCACATGGAGCGTAAACAGATTGAGGGATAGGATCTCCGGAATCCAAATTCACATTTCCAGAATCGATAGCGGAGCTTTTACAAGGACAACCAGGAGCTGTATCCAGAAATCGAGTTATGGAAAAACCGGATTTGTGAGCCCATAAAGGCGCAGTGATGAAGACGTACCGAAGAGCTGACGTCACAATCATTTTTCCCAGTTCGGCGGTTGCCGGTTATGATATGTTGATAGAGGTTCCGCAAAACACCAGTCCTTTCAATGGAGGATACCTACGTCACAAGGAAGGATGATTAGGATTTTACGGACTGCCGACAATGTAGCCATTAGAGACGGGGCACAAGATCGGATTCTTCTGTTTAAGGACCGCGAAGGAAATCGACCCTGTTCCTTCAAAGGCACTATTCCGCTTTTTACCTGGAGCGATTCAGAGAAATCACGGAAGCCTAAATTAGGATGATCAGGCGTGGATTTGAATCGTCGTCGTCCTCCCGAATGTGTGTGCTGTGGGCCAACGTATTAAACTGTCCGCAGGTGGGACATTCGCAGTCACCTGCCACTGTGTTGCTAACCGAATTCCCACCTTCAAGTCGTCTTGCAAGGCACGAGAACGCAAACGTTGACAACAACGTGGTCTTGGTGAGCGCACAGAGACGAACACAAGCGTCAACCGCACACAATTTCAAAATGAATTTTCACTATCCAGCGGAACATGCACTGTTGTGTAACTTCCTAGCAGGTTTCAACTGTGCCTCGAGTCGGGACTCGAACCCCGAGCCTTTGCCTTTGTCCACCCTCACAGCTTTGATTCCACAAGCACTTCAGATCAGCGCACAATCCGCTGTAGAGCGAGAATTCATCTTGGAAACAATACCCTGGGCTGCGGCTGTGGCTAAGCCATGTCTTCGCAGAATCGTTTCTTCCAAGAGTGATAGTCCGCTAAGGTATGCCGGATAACTCGTGGAAACTGGAAGGTAGAAGACGCAGTGCTGGTAATCACCCAGGCATTGATTGAGTGTAATGTCCGGAGTTATTTATATTTTCGTCCATATTTTCACTTTTACAGCCATAACAGCACTGTCAAGCATCTGCGTGACGTTTTCTGACATCCTATCCGGTTACAACGTTTGACTCACGTTTGTACATACTTTATCAAGTTAGTTCCACATTCGGGTTCTATTATAACCTTCCTTGATATTATCTAGTTCTTTACGGCTATAAAAATGCCGCCACAATCGACGCCTAGAATATCCTTGCATATACAGGGTGAGTCACTAGCTATTGGCACCTAGAATAACTCCGATAGTATGATAGTAGCTGAAAAGTTTGTGGGACAAATGTTACATGGAACAACGGGGGCATAATATGTTATGGTTTTTTGTTGCTAGGTGTAGTCGCTTCAGAGGTCAACTTTTTTTTTTCGAATGGGATGCTATAGTTTGGTACTTATTTTCTGGTAGCGGCTATCGAGACGAATCCAGTGATGTGTAACAGTAAGGTCTTTGAAGGTCAACGAAGGTCACAAAGGTAGCATGAACGTCCATTTACAGAATGTGTTCGAAGTGATGACCATTGGTATCAACGCAGTGCTGCAATCTTCTTAGAGTGGAAGCTATAGCATCCCATTCGAAAAAAAATACCTCTGAGGCGACCCCACGTAGCAACAAATAACCAACCTCACATTATGGCCCCCGTTGTCCCACGCAACTTTTGTCCCACAACCTTTTCAGCTACTATCATACTTTCATAGTTAGTGACTCGCCCTGTATATTCAAATCTGAATTAAAAATTTCGCTGTTATTCACAGTTTACTGACAATGCTAACGTCTAATCATTGGGCTCTGCAAGAAGTTCTGATCTAACTTCGTTTTCGGCAGCAAATCATCAGTGATGTTATGGAGGGGTTCGTCCAACTTAAAGAAACCCCATTGTCACGCCACACGTGCTCTGCCACACGAGTAGCCGCCTGCCTTCTGTATTGCACGGCTGGCCGATTGAGGCGGCCCGTGCAACTCTCCTTCCGGTAGCAGAGGTCGAGAAATCCGCATCCGAGACACGCAGAGTCGCCTGAGCCTCTGGTTTAGATCCTGCACTCGGAGACCACTCGTTCCCGGGTACGATGCCGCAAACAGCGGCCCGTGCGTGCACCTTGCTGGAGCGGCTAACTATCTTCATGAATTCATCAAACTGTCTGAAGGAAGCGAGGATGGCCTCAGAATATCAATTGTAACAAAATCGACGCATTTTTTATGGATTTTTTGATGCACTTGGGCTTTGAAACGACATGTTCTCTTACAGCAATCAAAATCTAAACAGTCTGAGACGCTACAAAGGGAACGGAAGTGATAGTAAAGATTCAAAGAAGAGATGCACTGTTCGTGACGGGCTTGTTAAAAATCATTATAGGAGTGTGATTCCTGAGTAAAAGCAATATGTGGGGGGGGGGGGGGGGGGCGAGGAGTTCCATTGCACGCTATGTACCCTCCACTTGCGGAGTACAGACGTATTAGGTTGGTGCATAAGTTCGTAGAATTCTTCCATGAGTTTAATAAACACAACAGATGCACACAACAGAGAATTTAGCCATGAATAATATATTCTCCTTCACTATTTGGAACAGTCTACCAACGCTGGCATAACTTTTCAAGTCCGCGACTGTAGAAATCGCATGGTTTTGAGGGAAAGAACTAGTCGATCTATTTTCGGAGCGCATCTTCACGTGGAAAGGAAGTTCCTTGAAGGTTTTTCGATAGAGAAAGCGGAAAAGGTGACATCTGAGGGCGCAAGACCACGTGAACGAGGTGAGTGCGGAATGACTTCCCAACCCAACTCCTGTATAGCGTTTTTGTGATTCCAGCAGACTGCGGGCGGGGTTGTGGTGGAGTAGCGTCACGAGTCTTCCTGGTCGTTGTTCTCGGACTGCATCAGCAAGACGTTAACAGTGAATGTCGGCAGTGGTGGTTACGCTTTGGGAAACAATTAGTACGCCATACTCTCACTGTTCCACTAGGTGCATAACATTGTCTTTCGTGGATCACATTTGCCAGTTCTCGAGTACAATGACCTGGTCGTTGTGGATTAATGCGTTTAAAAGACCTTCATCAAACCCCTTTGGTCTCCCAGAATGTGGACAGTCAGTAAGGTGAGAACGATCTTCCTCGGCATGCTCTGTCCAGTGGCAGTATCCCCACATACGCAGCAAACACTTCTAGCTGCGTCCGCTGTGTTCACCCCTCCACTGAACTCAAAGAAAAGAACGTGTTGGGAATGAACCGATTTCTCCCCTTGGCACTCCGTTTTCTAGTTTCCACAGCTCCACCAAATATCTCCAAATGACAATATAACGATATGTGAACTCCAATAGCAGCAGTAAACTACAAATAACAAATGTCAATCGATAAATAAACCCTTAGAACCGGAACACAAATATGTAAAACAAAAACTATGCAAAGTTATGCACCAACGTAAAAGGTAAAGATTTTTCGTTCCATAAATTACGTAAGCGAGGGGGATCAGATTGAGAAGTAGAAACACAAGGAAATAGTGAGACGTTGTCGAAATGGTACGTACCATTGTAAGTTTCACCACCGTGCTCTTGTTGTTGTTGTCTTCAGTCGTCAGACTGGTTTGATGCAGCTCTCCATGCTACTCTATCCTGTGCAAGCTTCTACATCTCCCAGTACCTACTGCAGCCTACATCCTTCTGAATCTGCTTAGTGTATTCATCTCTTGGTCTCCCTCTACGATTTTTACCCTCCACGCGGCCCTCCAATGCTAAATTTGTGATTCCTTGATGCCTCAGAACATCTCGTGCAACTGGACCCTTCTTCTTGTCAAGTTGTGCCACAAACTCCTCTTCTCCCCAATTCTATTCAATACCTCCTCATTAGTTACGTGATCTACCCATCTAATCTTCAGCATTCTTCTGTAGCACCACGTTTCGAAAGCTTCTATTCTCTTCTTGTCCAAACTAGCTATCGTCCATGTTTCACTTCCATACATGGCTACACTCCATACATATACTTTCAGAAACGACTTCCTGACACTTAAATCTATACTTGACGTTAACAAATTTCTCTTCTTCAGAAACGCTTTCCTTGCCATTGCCAGTCTACATTTTATATCCTCTCTACTTCGACCATCATCAGTTATTTTGCTCCCCAAATAGCAAAACTCCTTTACTACTTTAAGTGTCTCATTTCGTAATCTAATTCCCTCAGCATCGCCCGATTTAATTCGACTACATTCCATTATCCTTGTTTTGCTTTTGTTGATGTTCATCTTATATCCTCCTTTTAAGACACTGTTCATTCCGTTCACATGTTCTTCCAAGTCCTTTGCTGTCACTGACAGAATTACAATGTCATCGGCGAACCTGAAAGTTTTTATTTCTTCTCCATGGATTTTAATACCTACTCCGAATTTTTCTTTTGTTTCCTTCACTGCTTGCTCAATATAGAGACCGAATAACATCGGGGAGAGGCTACAACCCTGTCTCACTCCCTTCCCAAGCACTGCTTCTCTTTGATGTCCCTCGACTCTTATAACTGCCATCTGGTTTCTGTACAAATTGTAAATAGCTTTTCGCTCCCTGTATTTTACCCCTGCCACCTTCAGAATTTGAAAGAGAGTATTCCAGTGATTGTATGGTAGTGAAACATGGACTGTGGGAAAACCGGAACAGAAGAGAATCGAAGGATTTGAGATGTGGTGCCATAGACGAATGTTGAAAATTAGGTGGACTGATAAGGTAAGGAATGAGGAGGTTCTACGCAGAATCGGAGAGGAAATGAATATGTGGAAAACACTGATAAGGAGAAGGGACAGGATGACAGGACATCTGCTAAGACATGAGGGAATGACTTCCATGGTACTAGAGGGAGCTGCAGAGGGCAAAAACTGTAGAGGAAGACAGAGATTGGAATACGTCAAGCAAATATTTGAGGACGTAGGTTGCAAGTGCTACTCTGAGATGAAGAGGTTAGCACAGGAAAGGAATTCGTGGCGGGCCGCATCAAACCAGTCAGTAGACTGATGACAAAAAAAAAATTCCAGTCAACATTGTCAAAAGCTTTCTCTAAGTCTACAAATGCTAGAAACGTAGGTTTACCTTTCCTTAATCTAGCATCTAAGATAAGTTGTAGGGTCAGTATTGCCTCACGTGTTCCAATATTTTACGGAATCCAAACTGATCTTCCCCGAGGTCGGCATCTACCAGTTTTTCCATTTGTCTGTAAAGAATTCGCGTTAGTATTTTGCAACCGTGACTTATTAAACTGATAGTTCGGTAATTTTCACATCTGTCAACACCTGCTTTTTTTGGGATTGGAATTATTATATACTTCTTGAAGTCTGAGGGTATTTCACCTGTCTCATACATCTTGCTCACCAGATGGTAGAGTTTTGTCAGGACTGGCTCTCCCAAGGCCGTCAGTAGTTCCAATGGAATGTTGTCTACTCCCGGGGCCTTGTTTCGACTCAGGTCTTTCAGTGCTCTGTCAAACTCTTCACGCAGTATTGTGTCTCCCATTTCGCCTTCATCTACATCCTCTTCCATTTCCATAATATTGTCCTCAAGAACATCGCCCTTTTATAGACCCTCTATATACTCCTTCCACGTTTCTGCTTTCCCTTCTTTGCTTAGAACTGGGTTTCCATCTGAGCTCTTGATATTCATACAAGTGGTTCTCTTTTCTCCAAAGGTCTCTCTAATTTTCCTGTAGGCAATATCTATCTTACCCCTAGTGAGATAACCCTCTACATCCTTACATTTGACCTCCAGCCATCCCTGCTTAGCCATTTTGCACTTCCTGTCAATCTCATTTTTGAGACTTTTGTATTCCTTTTCGCCTTCTTCATTTACTGCGTTTTTATATTTTCTCCTCTTAGGTTGCCAAATCAATTACTCCGACGTCAACCCGTCAGGAAGGAGGTACGTAGCAAGGTTTATCCTTGATAGGCTGAAGAGTTCACGTAGTCACAAATCGGCTGCGTAACAAATACTGATAGTGGATGATAATTGTGGTGATATCTAATCTGCGCTAGAATTGTGTTCAGCAGATATTTGGTGGTTTAAATCGGTGTATCGTGCCGAGCGCACTGAGGGAGGGAGAATGGAGGGCTGCGATGTGCCGGCGCGCAGGGTGGGTAACGAGTTGGCTGGCGTCGCCGCGTGGCGCGCCTCCTCCACATCCCGCCCCCAGGCCGCCTGTGTGGTCCCCTGGCGGCCCTGGGGATTAAGTTCGGCCGCGTTTAGCAGGGGAGCGAGCGCGCCGCCGCCCCCACGCACTATGTATAGGACCGGCGGGCCTTAATGACGCTCCCAGGCGGAGGGCGGCGGGGCGCCGGGGCCTCTGCTGGCCTCTGCTGGCCGTGCGCGGACGGCACAGGCGGCGGCGCTGGCGGCGGCACGGGTTGCGCAGTAACGTAGTCAAGCGACAACCGCTCCCGCCCCTCTGCCGTTTTGTTTGGACGACTTGTCAACGTTCTCTAGTTGCACAATTTTTTCAGACGGATAAATTAGGATTCTGTGTTACTGTTGCTGTGGTTCGAGGACTGGTTTGATGCTGCTTGCTACGCGAGCCGACCCTGTGTAGGCCACTTTGTCTCCGCTTAACTGCTGCAAAATTCACCTGTTCGATCCTCGTCACCGTAGACGAGCCTCGGCGTCCCTCCACAATATTTATCCCCACACATTTCCCTCTGTAACCAGATCACTTCTGTTAGTCAAGTCGAGACACACATTTCTATTCTTTTCGTGTCCATGTTTCACTTCCGTTGAAAGCTACACTCCATTAAAACGCTAGAAAACAGAAACAGTATATAATACCCAGATTTATATTAGATGTTAACGAATTTATCGCTTTCACAAATGCTATTCTTGCTATTGCTCGTCTGTCTACCTCGTCCATCATCAGTTGTTTTGCTGCCCAAATATCAGTATTCGTCTACTACTTTTAATATTTCATTTACTAATCTAATTCCTTCAGCATCTCCTGATTTACTTCGACTACGTTGCGCTATCCCTGTTTCACTTTTGTTGATGCTCACCATACAACTTCTTTTCAAGACACTATCCATTTCGACTAACTGATTTTGCAACTCCTTTGCTGTGCTGGTTTCCAATACAGCTTGCTCAGCGTCAGTGGTCACCAGATGGATTAACGTATTTTTGCATCGTGGAATTTACTTGGAGTACGCGCGAGTGCCGTCTGTTTGCCTAACAGGAAAGTGGCAACAAGATTTGGAATCATCTTGCATTCATACAGGGATGCATGTGCATGTAAGAAGTAAATTCCAATATGTACGAAGGCGTGCTAAAAATAATGTTTCGAGATGTTCAAGATGAAATTGTCAACAAAATGTTCGCGGAAAGATGTCAACAATCACGAGAGGTGTACAGTGGCCCCGTTCCATGCCATCGCAGAACATCACTCCATCACCACCCAGTTGCACAAGTGGGGTGTTACCGTGTTGTATCCGAACACGTTGTCTGCTATTATCGGGGTACAAACAGATTCAAGTATCGTCCGTAAGCAACACTGGACGCCAGTCCTGGGGCGCCTATTACGCATAATTTCGTGCCCATCTGTAACGGAGACCATAGCGTACCACATGGCACTCGCCATCGTCGTTGGGAATGGAGATCCGGATCATGCAATCGTCTCCTAACGATTTGATGCGGTACATGACGTCTTGTAGCCTCTTCCAAAGCCGAATTCAATTCTGGATTACTCAGTGCACGGTTACTTTCACTCAAAAGTCTTAGACGTTGACCATCTTGTGCACACGTCGAACGTGGGCTGCCTGTGCGGTGTAGTTTCTCAACACATCTTCGGCATCGCGTCATTACGACTCCGGTGCTCACAGGAAGCAACTTCGCAGGCTGATAAGCCTACTGCGTGTAATGCAATGATGCGAACCACGGATGTTCACTCTACTGTTGCACAGAGTCTCTAATGCGTCGCCACTAGTGCTTTACTTTCAGCTGAAATGCTGTTATCCATTACAGTGCGGCGCTCTACCAGCAGGTGTTTGTTTCTAAACAATGTCTGAGGTGACCTCCCGATCGGTACATGGAAGGTCACAATTGCAACACACCTGTACGACATATCAGGGTGCTGCAACATTTTTGTCGATGTATGTAGAAAACCTCTATCTCCTCGCCTCGAGCCATCAATATCCACCACAGATACGATCGCTGCTGAAGACTCTAGTCCATAAAGCTCGAATACTTTCGGACAAAGACAGCTTCGATGAAGAATTATACCTACGAACAGTGTTCAGAGGGAATGCATGCTCAGACCGTCAAATTCAGCGAGCGTTGCAGCCAAAGTCAAGAATCCCTGAGAAAGTCGGATGGCTGAGTCCGAGGAAAAGAAGCCAAAAATCACTAATCTATCATATACTAGCCAATATCCGGAAAGATCGATAGATTCCTATGGTAACATGGCATCCAGTGTATTTTGTTCCCTTCAACTAAGATGAAAAGTCTTCTTTGTAATATTAAAGATGATCTATGTCTCCGAAAGGGGTTGCGTATAACATTTCGTACGATTGTACACTCATGTTCAGAAAAAAAGAGAACACCTCGAACGACTGGAGGTAGAACGTTCATATTCACCAGAATGCACATTAGTACAGTACGTTCGGCAGAAATGATTTGCATTTCAGACACCTCTGTTCAGCACGTGTCCTGTTGCCTAGTAGGAACAGAGTCCGCCGTGGCTCCTGATAACTTGTACCACGAGTGATGACACCGACGCGTATAAGGCGCGAATGGCGTCTCGTGATGCGACCATCCATGTTGCAGCGCCCCGGTTCCTAAGTTCGCCGGTGGTGGTCGGCACTGGGCGAGAGCGCTGCGCCCGTCCTGTCACCACAGCCCACACGTTTCCCACTGGCGGCGAGTGTGGTGACGTGGCGGGCTGACCGACCTCCCGTGACACCGAGGAGGCACGTGTTCGTGCAGCAACAGGTGGCCGTGCATTGTCTCGCTGGAAAATAGCGTCTGGGATGTTGTGCGTCCAGGGTGTGGGTGCGGGCCGCAGAACGTGATTCTCGTAGGTCACACCGGTCACAGTGCCCTGGACACGCACCGACTGTGGTTCGTGCTCGTACCCGACAGCACTCCACATTAAAGGCCTCGAGTTGCCGTTGTATGTCTTGTGCGAATGTAGTCACTGCGATGCCCTCTGTCTGCGGCGAACCAAACTGCAGCCAGCATTTTTAAACAAACAGAACCTGGATTCGTCCGAAAACAAAATCTGATGTCATTTCTGTCCCCAATGACGTGTTCCATACACCACTGACTTCTAGCACTTTTCTGCACATTCGTCAAGGGTAGGCGAAGAAGTGAAAGACGCACACGTAACCCGTGCCGTAATAAACGGCGACGGTTTGGTTTTGTTTGGCTTTAGGGCGCAAAAAACTACTGAGGTCATACGCGCCCAAGTCAGAACTGTAGAACACGAACACAGAGAGGAGTTAAACGACTGTAAGTCAGTCCCAACTGACATTGTAGAAGAAGACAGCTAAAAATAGGCACGTGGAAAAAGGGCTAAAAAAGACACGATACAGAAACGGAGGTCCAAAACTAAAAATTAAATGGTTTTCGCCATATTGCTTTGCCGGATAAAAAGTAAAACGCTGTCGACAGCCCGCACATTTGCTGAAACGGCTGATAAATCAGGCGGCACACCCGAGTGGGAATGTGAGTGGTTAAAAAAAAGGCATTCCATCAGGAAGTGGCAGACAGTCAAAACTTGGGCGCAGTGTGTACAAAGTGGTGGGGCAGTGCCACTTAACAAATGACGATGGCTAAAAAGGAGGCAGTGCCCAATACGCAGCCGAGTTAAAATAATCTCCTCCCGTCGTGAGGCCCGGGAGGACGTCGTCCGAGTCGCTGGGAGAGGTTTTTTTTTTTATTTCTTAACATAATAATAATTATACAAGATTGACCCACCACCTTATTGATTAGTGGGTCCTATGTTTCTACTTTATACAATAGCAGCTTCTACATTACTTAATTACAGACAGTTATACGATTAGTACTTAGGCAGACTACTTCTTATTTTAAGTTGGCTTGATTTCTAGTTACTACAAAGGGTTAGTGCTAACTGCCTGCATCGTTACAATTGTGCCAGTGTAATTATATAAACCTACTTGGAAGCCTTGCCCATAGAGCTAATCCGTATGGGCGTGCCCCTGGCACAGGGCAGGCAAGGGTGGTTTATCGCTGCAGGTTCCTTATTTACTATCCTATTCTAATTGCCTAAATCTACTTCCTATTCTACGTCATGGTTGGTGCGTTGTCACTATTCGGGATCACGTCAGTCCCCCTAGTCCTGGTCGTGGCGGATTCCAACCGTGAAGTCGACCTATCCACGAACGGGCGGTATGGGACTGGAGCTATGGTCGCAATCGGTGTTTTCTATCTAACTAGGCTTGTAGGTCTCTCAAAAAAGTTTTTAATACTTTTTGTGATACCTCGTTTGCTAGCATGTTTTGTCTTTGAAAGGTCTCCTCTTGTCTCAAAAGGTCATAGGTATTTGTATTTGGTAGCTGTCGTCTCAGTGTCCCGGCTACATCATCGAAGAGGGGGCACTCGTAAACCACATGGTCAGGAGTACCCTCCGGTGCGCCACAGTCGCACGCAGGCGTCGCCCTTTTCCCAAACCGACTTAGATAAGTCGGATATGGGCCATGACCGGCGAGAAAGTGGAACAAACCCCTTGTTGGCTCAAAATACTTCATTTTTAGTCTTTCCTTGACGTCTGGTAGGAGCTGAAAGGTTCTTCTACCAGTTTCGTCCGACTCCCATATCTCCTGCCATAGATCTATCCCTCTTTCCCTTATCTCCCCTTTTTCCCTGACTATTACCCCCATAATTTCCTCTACCTTGGTGTTAATACCCTTTCTGGCCCAGTACCAAGCGGCCTGTTCCCTAATCTTAATATCTAAGGGGCAGAGTCCCATTATGATTAGCAGTGCTCCACCCGGAGAAGTTCTATAAGCTCCCACGGACCTTAATATCATGTTCCTTTGTAGTCTCCTCGCCGTCACGGCAGGCACCACCCTCGTGAGCCTGTGAGCCCAGACTCCTGAGCCGTAACCCACTATTGATGTAAGTATACTATTGTGGTAAAGCTTGATTAAATGAGGCGGGAGGTGGAATCTCTTGTGTCCTATAGAAATCAGGTTATTTAATGATTGTAGGGCTTTCTGGGTTACGGTTTCTATGTGCCTTGCAAAGTTCCACCTTTCATCGATGATGATTCCTAGGTAGCGCGTTTCTCGTCTCCGTAGAACGGGCGTACCGTCAATTCTCACAGTCGGGTTTCTCGTTAATTGTCCTTTAAGTAGTAGGTGAGTCGACTTGGTTGGTGAGATCGTCATTTTGGTGTTTCGGCACCATAGTTGTAGTTTATTTAGTGCTCGCTCTATTTTAGGTTCTATATCCTCGCAACTTCGGCCGCCGACCAGCAGGAGGAGGTCGTCAGCGTAGGCTATCACCTCTAGCACTTCTTCGCTCCGTTGCAGGCTTTCCAGAAAAGGCTCCATGTGGATGTCCCAAAAAAGTGGACCCAACACGGAGCCCTGGGGGCAACCCTTGGTGATGGTTTTCCGGACTTTCCCGCTAGGGGATGATAGCCATACCTCCCGGTCTTCACAATAGCTCCTCAAAAACCCGTATAGCAGCCCTGGACACTCCTTCTCCCGTAAGCAGGAGAAGAGCGAAGGCCACCACAGGTTGTCGAAGGCGCCACTGATATCCACCATGATGCCAACAACATACTTACACGGGGCTGAGCTGCAGACCTCGGCCGCCAGGGCGATTGCATCAGATGCTGATCGCCCCGGCCTAAAACCGAATTGCCTGTCGCTCATCCCCTGCAGCATGCGGTGAGCAGTCAGTCTGTTCGCTAACAACTTTTCAAGGAGTTTGCCGAAGCCGTCCAACAGGCAAATGGGCCTGTAGGACTTGGCCTCAGCAGGGTCCTTCTCGGGGCCTTTCTTGATGATTACTACGTCTGCGGTTTTCCATGGTTTAGGAAATTTGCTTTGTCTAAGGCATGCATTATAAAGATGTGTAAGTGGGGCAACTAGTTGTGGGGCCAAGAACTGCACCACCTCCGCCACAATGCCGTCTGGTCCGGGGGCTTTCCCTCTCTTTAAGGACTTGATAAGAGCAGCAACTTCCTCTTCTGTGAAGGGGAGGACCGCTTCGTCATTTACGTACCTATGAAGGTTTTCATTTCGTAATTGTCGCTGCTCTTCGGTGTCATTATTCTTGTCATCGTCAGGCAGCAGCGACTGAAGGAGGACCTCAGCAGTTTCCTGCCAGGATTCCATCACTCCCTCGCCGTGCCTGAGCGTTGATATCATTGTTGGGGAGCGAATTTTCTTCCTCACCAGTCTATATGGTACACCCCAAGGATCGAGGGCCAGCTGATTAGTTACAAAACTTTCCCAGCTGTTTATTCTGGTCTTCTGTAGCTCTCTTTGAAAGTTGTCCTTTGCCTCCCGGAATAACTGTAGCCATCTTTGCTTTTCCCACCAGACGACACTGCGCTGGTAGTGCTTCCTCAGTCTTCTAACAGACTGACGTAGTTCTTGCAGCTCGGCTGACCATGGTGCCGGTGTGGCCGCCACGGCCCTCCTCCTGGTTGGTACGGCCGCCTTAATCGCCCTAGTTACCGCTCGTACCAGTCCCTCGGCTCTGTCGTCCACGTTGAAGTCCTGTCTTGCGTCTCCTTCTGGTAACGGAGGAATGTCTGGCTAGGCGTTCCCAATCTGTTTTTCTGAAATTTCTTTCCACCTCCCACCCCATGGCCCAGCGGCACTCTCTGCCTCCTACAGTGAAAGTGATTAAATTGTGATCACTGGTGGTGGCATTGTCTTCCACTCTCCACTCTTCTAACATATTCAATGCGTTCGGCGTGACCAGCGTCACGTCTATGTTGGTGCCCTGTCCTCCTCCAGCCACATAGGTGGAGGGA
Source organism: Schistocerca americana (assembly GCF_021461395.2). Lineage (NCBI taxonomy): Eukaryota > Metazoa > Arthropoda > Insecta > Orthoptera > Acrididae > Schistocerca > Schistocerca americana. The sequence continues at coordinate 41,792,470 of NC_060125.1, forward strand.
TTACCTGGTCTGTTTGCCACCACCAGTTGAAGAGCCATTATCGTCTCCTCTGCTTTAGCACCATTTTCATCCCTTGTGCCACTGTACCATAGGGGGGATTTGGCGTTTATATCGGCAGTTATAATGATTTTGCGTCCCCGCAACGCCGTGGCCACACTCGCGAGGTGATCTAAGTGTTGTTCAATTCTATCACCGTACTGAAAGTACATATTGATGATAATGATAATTCCGGAAGGAGATTGTATCTCCACGACGTTGCAGTGACTATTGGAATATTGCGACAGAGGTGTTGCACGCAGTGCGGTGTTTGTTATCAAAGTAGCCGCTCTGGGGTTGTCCCCGCTGCTGACAATTTGCCATGTTGCGGCAGTGAACGCAACTTTTCCAGCCAGAGAGTACGGCTCCTGTAAACAGAGTACATCTAGTCTCCTCTCCACCACTTCCTTTCGGAGCTCCTGCATTACTAGTCGACTGTTGTGAGTATTTAGTTGTCCAATTTTTATTCTAGTCGTCATGGAAAATAAGTATGTATGTGGTCATGCGGCCAAAGTTTGTTCCAGTTATATGCCAGTCGTCCGTTTGCCATCACTGATTGTTTGTAAATTTCATCTAAATCAAATTTTTCTCCTCGTCTGTCAAACACTTTTTTGAGTAGGTCTCGCAGTGCTCCGAAGTCAGTGGGGAGGTTCACCGACTTTAATTGTATTCTATCCACAGCCTCCATCACCGAGAAGGTTACCCTTCGTCCGTACTCATGTCCTACTCGGACCACGTGACGCAATGCAGTGGTCAGTGTAGCCGGCTGCTCCAGTCTAGCCAGCTGCATGGTGTACTCAAGGTCTGGGTACACCCTCACCGGGTCCACGGGAGGCAACCTGACCACCGGGCTGTCTCTGGTGTTGGGGTTGGCGGTGGAACTCGTTATTGTGCTTTCTTGGACGGGTTTTACAACATTGTCTGTCACTACCACAGGATGCTCTTGCCGTTGTGGATTTTTAATCGGCAGCTTATCCCGGCATTGGGAGGAGGGTGCTCTAACCTCTGAGGAGAGCTCAGTTTGTATTCCAATGTCCCTGGTAGGGGACTCAGTTTGTATAGATTTGTCGACTGTTGGTACGTCGACACTGATAAGCGACTTCAGGTAATTCCTGAATCTCCTTGCTCTCATTGCATCCCTCCTCCTTTTGCTCGGGGATTTATGCTTTGGCATCCTGCATGGTATGCTGTTTTCAGCCATAATCGATGCGGGAGATCAACCTTTGTTCGAGCATCCTGTAGGTAGGGCAATTTCGTCCTGTGGCTCCACAAGACTTCTTGCCACGACTCTTGCATGGGATGCAGACACCTGTGGCCTTACAGTCTTTCCGGGTGTGTCCGTTAGGTTTAATAAGTCGAAGCTTATTCCTGTGAAGGGACGCCATCTCCTGACAGACGGCGACACAGAGATCATCGGGGGGAAGAGAGGTGCTCGCGGGCTGAGGTACGAGGACTGCAGCCTCGGCAGCAGCGTCAGCAGCCTCGTTTCCTGGCAGACCGACTTGACCAGAAACAGCACACGCTGGCTCCACCAAGAGTGAGCAGGTGACAGTTTTCCTGGGCCTGCTGCACTAAGGGATGGGCAGTGTACAGCGCACAGAGACTTTGAAGGGCACTGAGTGAGTCTGAGCAGAGGGCAGAGGGCACAATAGAAATGGCTGTGTCGCCGGATGTACTCCGTGGCCCGTCACCCCTGATGGTGTACGACGTGTTCCACTGTTCCGCCAGAGCCGAGGAGGACGCAGATCTTTCCTGCAATGTCATTCGTATGGAGTGTCGAGCTCTCGGGGGGGGAACGTTGTCTGCGTGTTGGGAGCTGACCAGCTGACCCGTCTCGTCATGTTCTACGGCATTACGGGCACCATTCTGTAGACACGCGTTGCACTGCCGGAACACTTCGTCCCACACGAGCAGCGATTTCCCGGATGGATGCATCACATTCCCTCATACCAAGAAAGCCCCCTCTTTCAAACTGACTGATTTGACGGTGCGGATCGCTTTTGCGTCTGCCAGGCATCCTGCACGTCTGCTCAACTCACCCTGATCCGTTACCTTCGGCTTATAGCAACAACGAGAGCCGCAGGCACATCTTACCGGTAGGTGGTGTTGTGCCGCGATATCGATGTTGACCTCGAAGCCGCGGGCCGACATGGTTCAAATGCTAATGTTTTCTGTAGAACATACTAATGTACATGGCCTGCCTCTAGTAGTGTTCTGTTTTTTCTGAAGGTAACTGTAGCATGTCGTACGTGGGCAGACTACTAGAACAGTAGAGGAGAGGTGCAACAACATCAGCGACACTATCCACAAAAACAACCAGGCAAATCAGTCGTGCCCGACCACTGCCTCGAATGTAATCATGAAATGAAATACGATGAGTATCGCGGTACAAACGCCAAATGTCTGGGACACAGTAATTCACCACCCTATCGAGGGGTGGAGGTTTCAGTTTAAACAAGACTTGGGGTCTGGTAGGCAATTTATAAAAATATCTCGCCAACACATCTAGCAGAGCAGGAAAACGCTGAGAGAATTTGCATTTCACGGGATATCAGCGCAGGCTGTGAACGCCTAAAGAGCGTAGCAGGCATAGGGAATCGAACTCCGCTGTAAATAGCGACGCGAGAACCACAGGAGTCCACAGTCTGGTTGAAGTTGAGGCAGCGAGTACACGTAACAGAAAACTGGCAGCTCCTGAAGAAAACGACTTCGTCATTCGTGGGAAAACTGTGTTTAAAATGGAAAAAACATATCAAGAGAACACCCAGAAGTACACCATAGACTGGCGATTTATCTGGTAATAAATATGCAACCAGTCGAATTTTTTAATTTTCTGATATGATTATTCAACCACAAACATGTTTTCGAGTCACTGCAGGCTCATCGTCAGTTGGAGGTGTTACAAGAACATTACGCTGTGGAACAAGTGTAGCTACACTGAAGCACCAGAGAAACTGGTATAGGTATGCATGTTCAAATAACGAGATAGGTAAACAAGCAGAGTACGGCGCGCGGTCGACAACGCCTACATAAAACAAGTGTCTGGCGCAGTTGTTAGACCCGTTACTGCTACTTAATGCCAGGTTATCAAGATCTAAGTGAGTTTGAAAGTGATGTTATAGTCGGCGCAAGAGCGATGGGACACAGCATTTCCGAGGTAGCGATAAAGTGGGGATTTTCACGTACGACCATTTCACAAGTGGACCGCGAATATCAGGAATCCGGTAAAACATCAAATCTCTGACATCGCTGCGGCCGAAAAATGATCCTGCAAGAACTGGACCAACGGCGACTGAAGAGAATCGTTCAGCGTGGCAGAAGTGCAACCCTTCCGCAAATTGCCGCAGATTTCAATGCTGAGCCGTCAACAAGTGTCAGCGTGCGAACCATTCAACAAAACATCATCCATGTGGACTTTCGGAGCCGAAGGTCCTCTCGTGTACCCTTGATGACTGCATGACACAAGATTTACGCCTCGCCTGGGCCCGTCAACGCCGACATTGGACCATTGATCACTGGAAACATGTTGCCTGGTCGGACGAGTCTCGTTTCAAATTGTATCGAGCGGATGTATGTGTACGGGCATGGAGACAATCTCGTGAATCCACGGACCGTGCATGTCAGTAGGGGACAGTTCAAGCTGGTGGAGACTCTGTGATGGTGTGGGGCGTGTGCAGTTGGAGTGATCTGGGACTCCCGATACAAGACTCTGGATGGTGACACGTACGTAAGCATCCTGTCTGTTCACTTGCACCCGTTCATGTCCATTGTGCATTCAGACGGATTTGGGCAATTCCAGGAGGACAATACGACATCCTACACGTCCAGATTTGCTACGGAGTGGCTCAAGGAACACTCTTCCAAATTTAAACACTTCCGCTGGCCACCAAACTTGCCAGAGATGAACATTATTGAGCCTTGCAACGTGCTGTTCAGAAGATATCTCCACCCGCTCTTACTCTTACGGATTCATTGTAGCACTACGTCAGACATTAGTCTAGTCCATGGCTCGTCATGTTGCGGCACTTCTGTGTGCTCGTCGGGGCCTCATATGATATTAGGCGGGTGTACCAGTTGCTTTGGCTCTTCAGTGGAGGTGCAGTGCTTACGGTTGTTGCGGAAATGAGGGAAATATAGTATTCAGTCACGAAACGTTTACGAAACCGAAAGTTTCTTATGTTTTATGTACTTACAGTGCACTGTCTTGTGGTATCCGTAGTATCCGTATCGAATCTCTTCCTATAACGTACAATTTTAAGCCATGTACACAAATTTACAGAGAATTTAACTGCACTTGGTTTTACACCGACTCACAGAAAGTCATATCTGTCATATAAATATTCTTTGTAAAAACATCCAGTGTTATTTTCTGTGAATCAGTGTAAAACTAAGTGCAGCTACATACTGTCTACGTTTGTGTTCGTATCTTAATATTGTACGTTATAGGAAGAGATTTGATATAGATACCATACGACAGTGCACTGTAAGTACCTAAAACATAAAAAAAAATCTGTTTCGTAAACGTTTCGTCACCGATTACTAAATTTCCTTCATCTCCGCCATGAGCATCAGCAGTGCTTGTAGCTACACTTGGTCCGCAGCGTAATGTTCTTGTAACACCTCCATCTAACGATGAGTCTGCATGTGTATGGTTAAATAAATCGTATTAAAAAACTAAAAAAAAGCGACCGTCCGCATATTTATTACCAGATAAATCGCCAATTTAAATCACAGTCGCAGTTCGTTATCCACAGTCAATATATTGAAAGTGCACCACAGATTTTGATTAAGGTCGTCACGGCGTACGGGCAGCATTCAGCCTTGGAAAACAGCGGTGCGCCTACACGATGCGACAGCCAGTTCGAACAGTCTCGTTTCTTTTGTTTGCAGGTAGTATTCTTGAATCTTTGACACAGGCTGCAGCTGGGATCGTCAGCTGGCCTTTTGTTTTGATGAGGAAACTTTTGGTAGCTGCTAGCTATCCACCGTGCGGTGCGCTGACAAAGCTGGCCTGCTCAGCTGGTGGATGTAGTCGAGCTCTGGAGGCGGATATGCCGCGGCGATGCGCGAAAGCAGTCCCCCGGCGTCTGTGCCGCCAAGTGTCCTCTTATCTGGGGATACAGGCGCGGCAAACAAGGCCATCTACCTCCTTATCGCGCTATTGTCTCCACTGCTCCAGTTTAAAAAGCTAAGGCTCCTGTGGAAGGTGCAATGATCTGTCTGCGTGCGATACTACACGGCTGGCTTTGCGGCTGCATCTCACCCACCTACAGTGGCGAAAGCATTTTGCAGCCCCTTGAGGGCTGCCTCCGGAATGACGTCACGTGTTTACGAATTGTTGCAAACCAAACGTCCGTACAAAGGACGTAATATTGTGGCTACACGGCAGAGAGATTCCTCTTGCTGCACCTTTCGCATCCCATCCTTAGCCCAGGAACTCGATTCGTTGTGGAAATACATGTGCTACTGGACAAAGCGTGTAACACGCTTGTATTTCCACCACTAAAAAAAAAAAAAAAAAAAAATTGCTCTGAGCACTATGGGACTTAACATCTATGGTCATCAGTCCCCTAGAACTTAGAACTACTTAAACCTAACTAACCTAAGGACATCACACAACACCCAGCCATCACGAGGCAGAGAAAATCCCTGACCCCGCCGGCAATCGAACCCGGGAACCCGGGCGAGGGAAGCGAGAACGCTACCGCACGACCACGAGATGCGGGCTTTCCACCACTAAAAACATTTTGGTTTTACCAACATTTGTAGCTATTGTTTCTCAATTACAGTGCTGTTTACCTTATAGAGAAGAATAACTGTTTGTTGTTATGCTGTTGAAGATTTATTAATGGAAACATGGTTCACATAAGTGTTATACACGCAGTTGAGCGGTCTACAAGGAAGTATGCATAGCTATAAAACGTTGATTTGAGATATGTAGTGTTTTATAACATTACTTTTTATTATATAGTCAAAATATTTGGAAGTAAATGGTGAAGCCCACAGTAGCTTTATGTACGTTACGCTGTTGTACGTTGACTGGCTATCCTGTAAGCACTTCTGGTCTCAAACTTATTTTCTAAGTTTTCATTTAGCGTCATGTCAGTACATTGCTGATCACTGCCCTTCACCTTAGCAACAGAGTGCGATGTTAGAGCGTAACGGTGGGCGGCGTGGTAATGGGGACACTGATGATTTATACGAGTATTTTTATTTTTTTGTATTTTTAAGCAAAGGGTTATTTACTTTGTTTACTTCTAGACCACGGTAGATGTCTACAATATCTAAGCGAAAGATGTCTGGTTGAAAGCAACAACAAAAGTCCAGGTGAGTAGTAACTGTTCTCACCCACAAGACAAACAGTAACTTTTTAGTTAGCAGAGAACATAGACCTCGTAAGTCAAAGTGAGAAGAACTTGGAACTAATAAAAAAAATGGTTCAAATGGCTCTGAGCACTATGGGACTTAACATCTATGGTCATCAGTCCCCTAGAACTTAGAACTACTTAAACCTAACTAACCTAAGGACACCACACACATCCATGCCCGAGGCAGGATTCGAACCTGCGACCGTAGCAGCCCGGCGGTTCCGGACTGCAGCGCCTAGAACCGCACGGCCACCGAGGCCGGCTGGAACTAATATTCAGATAAACTAGCCACAGCTGCGGGTAGTTCGATGTACCAAACTAATATTTCGAACCTCAGTCTAACGTCGCACTCGTATTTATGACCACCAGTTTCGATAGAGACACGAATATCTCGAGAACAGTTAAACCAAATAAAGTGTTGAACTGCTCTGCTGGACTGCTCTCGTGGCCGGTTCTGCAGTCGGCGTAGCGCCGTCGACTGTTCCAGCTCAATAAGGGCGGTATTCGCTCCTTTACAACAGTTTCAAAACTATTATTATCAAAAGTACGTTAATTAACATTTTTCGGCCGTTCACTAACGCTATGTTATTTAATAGCTATCTCCCTACTGATCCGAAGCACTTTGGTGCACATTACTCAACTGACGTCACAAATTGTTAAAATAACAGCGCCTGAGCAAGTACAGATGACAGCCCCTATGTTAGAAAAGTGAGTGACACGGTGAACCTGGACTGGAGCAGTAGTTTGTACGCTTGACTGCGGACTCGGCGAACCACGTCGCAGCTGCAGCACACGGCGAGCACGGCAGTGGTCGCCGCCACGGCAGAAGCGACGCGCGCAGCCTGAGGTGCGCCGGTGTCGCCGAAACGCTGCTGTGAGGAGGCGAGGCGAGGCGAGGCGAGGCGAGGCCGGTGCGGACGCTGGCACACAGACTTTCCCGTCTCCCTGGGCCGACCACACGACAGTCCGCTGCTGGCTGAGATTAGCGGTTTAGGGGGCTACTGCCCTCTCTCCTACTATCTCCAACACATTTTTAATGCAGCTGCTCCGTGCAACCGGCTACCTTCGCGCTGGCTTGCAGTAATTTATACGTTTCTTTATCGGGTTCAGGGTGTGTCAGCCATTGCGTTATGAAATTAGTGAACAAGATCATAAAAGGTTTATGTCATATATGTGGGAAACAAGAGGTGAAAAGTCAACAAACAGGTAACAAATTAGAATGTCACTGGCGTGGTGTAAATTATGAAACTCTCGTGTATAGAATGTAATCCATGTTTCTGATTTACCACATCGACGATTTGTTGTGGAGAGACAGTGTACCGAAGAGCAAGTCATGTACGAAACCGAGTCATTTCACTGCTAAAGGAAGAAAGATTGTTCCACATCCTCGTATCTTCTTCTGAGTGAAAGAGCCTCCTCTGTCACTCCGGTAGCCTTTCGGACCAACTAACCGACAATACAGAAAGAATGCACCCTGCCAACCGTTGTTACAGCAGAGCAACAGGTGAGGAGCATCGGTGGTGCCAGGTAGAGGGCGCACAAAGTGACGCACGCATACAGTACATCAGAGAGGAAAGCGCCCCAGCTCCGTAAATACCACCATCTGGTTCTACTGCTTCCAGTTCGCCGACCTTTCAATCACGTGAATGGCGTGCTTAATCATCAGAGCTCCAGCTGTTGTTTTGAAAGTGCTGTGAGTGTCTTTCCATCGGTCTCTGAGTGCCGTACACTGTGAACGAGACTTAATATTTGTGCCAGTTCATTTATGAAGACTCGAGGAACTTTTCTCGAACAATTTCCAATCTCCTGTAAACCTGCACGTTCTGAACTGTGTCGTATAGCTGGCTTTTGCAGACATCCTAAAATTGATGGCAACGGCCTTGCAGCAGTGGATACTCCGGTTCCCGTCAGATCACCCAAGTTAAGCGTTGTCGGGCGTGGCCGGCATTCGGATGGGTGACCATCTGGGTCGCCATGCGCTGTTGCCTTTTTTCGGGGTGCACTCAGCCTCGTGATGCCAATTTAGGAGCTACTCGACCGAATAGTAGCGGCTCCGGTCAAAGAAAACCATCATAACGACCGGGAGGCCGGTGAGCTGACCACACACCCCTCCTATCCGCATCCTCAGCTGAGGATGACACGGCGGTCGGATGGTCCCGATGGGCCACTTGTGGCCTGAAGACGGAGTGGCAGTGCTAAACTTGATGCACACGATCAACATTCTCTTCGGTCCAAATTCTTTTTGCACAACCAACTCTTTTTCTTTTCTTTGCAGTGCTATCAGTGGTTTCAAAGTTTCTCTCAAAAACGCTGATGATGTTGGAAGATGGCGCAGGAGTCCCTGGGGGTAAATTAAACGCTCGACGGAAAGCGCGTTGAGCTCCAACTCTTGACTGACGCTCCACGCGTACTGAAGGATGCACCTTCTACACGGCCAAGGTGAGTTCTCTACTCATATAAACCCCTCCCGCACCCATCACCACCACCACCACGGTCTCGCATTCTGGAGGATCATGGTTCAAACCCGCGTCCGGCCACCATGATTTAGGTTTTCCGTGATTTCCCTAAATCGCTTCAAGCAAATGCCGGGATGGTTGGGACCGATGACCTCGCTGTTAGGTGCCCTCCCCCAAGTCAACCGACCAACCAAACACCACGGTAACCAGCCGGTCCTCGATTCTTCCTCTCGACTGCTTTACCCAGTGAAAGAGGGTTAACTGACGAAGCTTTCTGCTCATGTGAATAGGCAGACTAAATGCGCTACTGGTCCACGGATAAAACGCACGTCGTGCATCAAACTCCCTCGATTAATAAAACAATAAGAATCTGGTGTTCGGTTTCCGGTGGTAGAATTATCGGCCTGGTGTTGTTTGAATCCACGAGTTTATCAAGGTGAACGCCGCCATAGAGTAGCAGCAGCACGTCCTGACTACCTGTATCTTCACGCATCTGAATGGCGAGCCGGTTAAGCGCCATTGCTAGTACCAGAGGTGACACCTCTGTGTACTAAATTGTGCGCACTACATACCTCCAAATCAGCAACAAATTGGATCGTGTATTCTTTCTATTATACTGTATAGACAAAATAAGTAAAAATTTCGTTGTTAGCTTCCATTCTTGGCGTAGCAGTTTTACTTGCCAGCTATGTACCAGGAGTGCGCAACATGAGGCGTTCTAGACCGAGAATAATTTTATGGAAATTAGGGATCATGTTCGTATGAGGGACAGTCAAGCGAAAACGAGACAGTGGGAAAAAGTAACGAAACTGCTCCTTATTACAAAAGTAATTGCCATAATTGTAAATACATTTATCCCACTGTGAGACAAGATGGTCGGTGTCGTCATGGAAAAATTTTTGTGGGTGCTTGCGGAACCACGATTCTACCCCAGCGTCCACTTCTTCATCCGAAGCAAATCGACGGCCACTTTTTTTTTCCAGGCCTACAAAAATATGGAAACTGCATGGGGAGCCATCGGTGCTGTAAAGATGATGTGGAAGGACTTCCCATAGAAACTTCTGCGTCGCAGTCGAAACTAGCTTGGCTACATGTGGATCTGCCTACGTGTTCGCGACGTTTGTCACCGCGATTTCCATATATTTGACAAAGAAGTGTTCGCTTGCGTAAATCATGCGTCCGTAGGCAACCGAAAACATTTATTCATGATGGCACTGATTGTCTTGTGTCATAGGAGGATAATGAATTGTCCGCAGCTCGTGGTCGTGCGGTAGCGCTATCGCTTCCCACGCCCGGGTGCCCGGGTTCGATTCCCGGCGCGGTCAGGGATTTTCTCTGCCTCGTGATGACTGGGTGTTGTGTGATGTCCGTAGGTTAGTTAGGTTTGAGTAGTTCTAAGTTCTAGGGGACTGATGACCATAGATGTTAAGTCCCATAGTGCTCAGGGCCATTTGAACCATTTGATAATGTATTAACAGTTACAGCAGTTACTTATATAATAATAAGTTGTACTTTTTCCATTGTCTCATTTACATTTGACGGTCCCCTATATCTTTTACCGAGACACGTCGTGTGCAGCAGCACGGCCATAAACAATTAACTCACATTGTGTACTCGACGTAACACCCCATGTCCTAGGTCCAATCGGCCGGCCACTGTGGACGGGCGGTTGTAGGCGCTTCAGTCCGGAACCGCGCGGCTGCTACGGTGGCAGGTTCGAATCCCGCCTCGCGTATCGATGTGTGTGATCTCCTTAGGTTAGTTAGGATTAACTAGTTCTGAGTCTAGGGGACTGATGACCTCAGATGTTAAGTCCCATAGTGCTTAGAGCCATTTGAACCATTTTTCTAGGCCCAATCCGAAAGTATAGTTAAAAAAAGAGGTAAGGAGTGTTACAAACACGTAAAATAGTAGTGTAATAATGTACGACATGGTGCAATATAAGCACCAACTCTCTCTCTGTCTCTCTCTCTCTCTCTCTATCCTGTGTGTGTGTGTGTGTGTGTGTGTGTGTGTGTGTTAGCAATATTGATAACAGTTGTAACATACTGAGTAACTGTGTAGCATGTTTTCTAATGAATTATTAATGGGAAAAAAAATCATCTCCTCTCGCAGGCTGGGCTAACGGCATCGAGCTAGGAACTTACGCCCGAAAACGATAACAGAATATTCCATGTCATAGTTATTCGCCGGGTATGACTTTTGTGACAGGTGAAATAATTTTACCACTCAAATTTTTCGGGCTCGCACGGTCTACAGTTGCCTCCTTATTTGTAATGGGCATACGTACGACGGTGGCCCACCTTGAGCGAAGTGTCGGCGGTACGGAATTATCCGTTAAGTCTTAAAATAATAAACGCGAGGGAAGTGGAGAGCTTCAAACGCAAGAAATATCGGAAGTAAGATCGGTTCCATTCAGGAGGCGCACACAGCGGCTCTGTGAGAGTCCGGGGCCCTCGGCTGTAAGGCCGGGCGGCAGCGAGACGGACAAAGAGGCGGCCCCCCGCCCCCGGTTCTGTGAACGCGTCTGTTCACGCGACAAAAATCTCCCCGGCAGAGGCGCGGGGCCGTGTTTACTGCGCGCCGCGGCGGGGCAAGAAGCACAGAGCAGCGGCGGCAAAAAAGCGCCGGCCGGCTGTGGGCCGCGCGCCGCCGTTGCTGTCGGCGTGGCTGGGGAGCGAGCAGTGAGCAGTGAGCGGCCCCGAGCCCCGCGGCCGAGCCGGCTGCCGGCTCCTGACGCAGCCCGCGCCCGCTAACCGCACAGTCGCGTCCGCACGCGGCTGCTACCGTCGACAAAAGAAAAAACGAAAAGTCCGAGTGATTATCCTCGGGCAGTTGTACCAGTGCTCTCAAACAACAGATTTATCTCAAACATTTCGTCATATTTCAAGAAAACATCTTCATTATTAAACAGCTAAAGTCACAAGTTCCAGTTCCAGGCTGCCTATTTACCGGACACCAGAGGCAACACGGTTTGATTTTCAGTATTTCGTGTAACTACCGACCTAGTTTAAAAATTTAAAATGCTCTCATAATCGTACAATCTTACGTTAAAGGTTTAAAGTAGGAAACTGTGTATATGTCTCGAGGCAGCGTAATGCACAGCATCCAAATTAGTAAATGACGCAGTTTATATTCATCCGGTATTGGAGAATTACAGCATTTGCCGACTACCAACCAACTTTACACATAATTCGATATCTTCCCGGAACTTTTTATGACACACCACAAACACTAGTGTCCTAAATTAAAGCAGCGAACCGCTGTTTCCCCATTCTGTGTCTAATTCGCGGTATAATCCTACAAACTGTCAACAGTGTCCGTAGGATCGTGTCGTGCACGAAAAATGGCGTTCCAGTCAACGGACGACGACGTCAGCGATGACATCGGGGCAATTATCAAAAGGGGTAGAGCTTGCCGGGTAGTTCCACATTCACAGTCGTCGTGTGCACTGTCACAGACGGTGCTGTACGGCACAGACAAAACGCCTACCACACTCTCTGCAGTACAGGGTCGTAGGAACAATGAATGCAGGACAGTCGCAAAGTGGTGGGGCTCGATGGCTTCGTGTAACTCGTTCTGTTGTTTCTCGGAAACTGTATCCCCAAGGCCACGGCAGGGCAGGCCCGAGCGCGTGTCACCCTGTGCCGAGGGCGCGACATTACCGCCTCAGTACTGCACTGTAACTGACATCTGACTTCGCAGCATATCGAAGCAAACTGTGTACGGAAGGCTTCGGCAGAGCGTCCTTTAGTGTCGCAGACCTCCTGCGTGTTTACCCCTAACTCGTCCTCGCAGAAGGGAACGCCTAGAGTGGAGCCGTCAACGTGCCACCTGCACGGTCGAACAGAGCGCCAGTGTTCTTTTCGCAGATGAGTCCCGGCATGGTCTGCAGAGTGATTGGCATTCGCATCTGGAGGGGACGTGGAGCACGATTTCGGGACCCAAACATTATGGGAAGAGATAGATATCTAGGAGGATCCCTAATGTGGGCAGGGATTATGTTGACCACTCTGACACTTCTCTATGAATTTGTGCGGCTAAATGGGCAAGATTGAACTGCTGGTGTCGTGACGAGATCGTGGGACCACAGTGCAGTTGTCGCGGGGTGCTGTCGGCTCAGACTTCGTATTCCAGGACGATAATGCTCGATCTCATAAAGCATGCGTGCTTGGCACTTTCTTGGAAACGGAAGACATTCCGTGCCTGGCGTGGCCTGCTCGCTCTCCCGATTTCAGTCCCATAGAGCGTGTCCCTCATGCACCAGGGACACAGGTTACCTCACATCAGCATCTACCGACCACTCTCCAAGACTTGCGAGCTTCTCTGCAAGAAGAATGGGCGTTATTTGTAAACGTTTCTTTAAATTACCGCCACCAGTCACAAACTTCTGGCGCCAGAAGAACAAAGCGAGTTACTGTTACAAAACATTTTCATGCAAACATCAATCCAGCTTCCAAACTGACATCGCCTCTTACAAAGTTTCCTCTTCTTCCACAGGATAACCACTGCATTTATGAAAAGACTACGTAACATCAGTATAATCTTATGGTGAAATTGTTTTTGTAACGCCTTTTAGCCTTAAGATAAGGTATTCCCTCTAAACATGTAGGAAAATAAATAAATAATACACTAGTTAACGAAGTTTGTGACTGGTAGCGGTAATATAAAAAAAACCTTTACATATTTCTTGAGACAGTCACGGTCGAAAAACAGTCAAAATGACTTCAAGTAGGCATTATTGCCTCAACGTGAGATTGATGACACATTCACAGTATGTCCCGTCTTTGTCAGACCTGTATTGCTGCCAGAGGTGGCCACACCCCATACTGAGTACATTAACCAATTGTCGGAATGTGCGTGCAAACCCATTAAGTTGGCGAAAACGAAGAACCTTTTTGTCTGTCGTTATGCTTGTTGCAGTTGTCTACGTTCTGTATTCTGCAAGTAGTTCCTACTTTACTATCACTTTTTTATAGTGTTTTATGGCAAAATAAATGTCATCTTGCAAAATTTTCGTTTGTTAGTTTAATTTTGGACACCAGTGTAATAATGAAAGGAAAAAAGTTTATCACTTAACCACATTTTCATGGTTCCTGCAGTAAGACTTCAGCATCATGCATGACTCTTTAATTTATTACTTCTTTGCTGCTAACTCTCTTTGCTACCCATATTCAAGACAGTAACCACAAATACCACTGGATGTACCTGTAAAATTATGTCATTCTGAGTTTTTTCAGGGGCTATGTCGTAACCGCGGAGTAGCATACATTTTGATGGGAAGCGAAGCGACAGCTCCTTGGCGTTCGTTTCATTGCGGGTGCACTAACATCATCCGAATTCCTATGGGAAATAATAATTGCGATAAAGGGTTAATGGACGAGGGGACTCTGCATTGCAGCGTGCAGTAAGTTGGAAATTTAGGACTGTCAGGGACCACGTCCGCATGGCCAAAGTGGTTTGGACAACCCCTCACGAGGAGAAATCCCCCCAGGGGGCCCACAGTCCCTTTTGTGGGTACATGTGTGGCGCGCATGGGCCCGAGCTATTGCAGTCTCCTTACTTTTTCCAGATTGCATTTCCGTCCCTGATTCTCTCCTTCCATGTCCTCGCTGCTTTATCTGTGCCCACTCCCTACATGCCTGTGCTCCCCCACCAGTATGCGTAAAGTGCAATGCGGAGCATCCTCCATGCTCGCCAGCATGCCTGGCATATGTGAAAGAATGACGGACTCAAGAGTACAAGACCTTAGATCGACTTATTGAAAGTATCAAAGTCTCCGCCCGTGCCTGTAACTTCTACTTTTGCTTCAGTTGCGCCAATTCCCCCTCCTACCCCCTACTCTTCTCAGCCCTGCCCCATTCGCTCCACATCTTCTTCCTCACGCTCCCTCTCCCACTCCCCTTCCCCCTCCCCATCAGTACCCATAATCACCCCTTCGGGTGCGGCCCCCCTCCCTCGGCAGAGAAGCGCTCCTGTTCTTTGGCAGCTGCCAGTGCTGGAGCTCCTTCCGAGGTCTCCTCTTCCTAGCACCCCCTGAAAGGCGGTCTGCAGCTCCACGTCAGCCATTTGATGCATGGCCAGTGGGCGCCAAGATTGCCAGATGTAATTCTGTGCCCGACCTTGCTGCAGTCTTCCCTTCTCTTCCTTCACAAGAGAAGAAGCAAAAACACAAGAACAAGGGCAAGGCCCCCTGACGTGCTGCCTTCCCCTCTTCCAGCCAATGAACTAACAGTGTCTGACCCCTCCTATATGGACATTACCCTATCCTTATTGGTGATGGATGGCGACTTGGCGGCGTGACCGGCTCCAGTCCGTTCGCTTCCCATTTGGACTCCAGCTTGGGAATCCTCCAGTAGAATTGTAATAGATATTTGCGTCACCTCCCAGAGTTGCAGCCCCTTCTTTCCTCCTACTCTGCTGGTTGCATTGCTCTCCAGGAGACCCATTTTGTCAATTCTTACTCACCCACCCTTCGTGGGTTCCATGCATTCTGTCAGAACTGAACTGGCCCCTTGTGGGCTTCTGGTGGTGTTTGCACCTTGGTCCTCAAGGACATTCTTAGTAAATGGGTTCACCTCCATACCACTCTGGAAGCAATTGCTGTCAGGGCCCACCTGGCTACTCTAATGACAATCTGTAATCTCTACCTCCTGGCTGACAGGCTGCCCACAGTCCTTGCCTTAACCACCCTTCTTCAACAACTCTCGTCTCCCTTCCTGCTTCTAGTGGACTTAAATGCCCACAACCCTCTTTGGGGTAGTCATACGACTACTGCCCTGGGCAGGACAGTTGAAGCTGGCACTTTATCTGTCACTGACCTCTCCATCTGCAGTCCTGGCCTTCTTCCCTCCATTCAGTGGGGTGTCCATGATGACTTATGTGTCAGCGATCATTACCAGGTGGGCCTTCTCTAAAGCTGATTTGGGTGCCTTCTCCTCTGCTACCATCCTCCCTGCACTACCACACAGCAGTATTGATGAGTCTACACAGACTTTGACTGCTGCCATTGTTTCCGCAACTGTTTCAGCCATCCCTTCCCCCTCGTCGGTCCCTTGGTGGACTCCGGAAATTGCTGCGCCCATAAAAGACCGCCGCCGCCACTTCAAGTGGCACCGTTCTGCTGCTCTCCTTCTGGTCTTTAAACGATTCTGTGCATGGGCCCATTACCTAACCAAATTTCAGAAATGGATTTGCTGGGAACGATATGTGGCTGCCATAGGACCGCACACCCCCTCTTTACAAGTCTGGGCGAAACTCACGCGAATTTTTGGCCGTCGTCCTCCCACCGGCGTCGCAGGTGTCGTCCTTACCCATCCGGACTTTGTCGCAAAGCATTTCGCTCAACACTTTGCCCAAGCCTCTGCATCGACTCAGTATCCGACCATGTTCCTCCCCCTGAAAGCGCTATAGTATTCGTCCATGTTCCTCCTCCTGAAAGCGCTAGGACCGACTGCCTTTGTCTTTCGTTTCTCGTTGCTTGGAGCCTTATAATGCCCCATTTAGCGAGTGTGAACTCGCCAGCGCCCTCGCCCTTTGCCCTGACACGGCTCCTGGACCGGATCGGATACATAACCAAATGCTCCAACACTTATGGGTGGCTGGCCACCTTCGTATACTGATCCTTTTCAACCATCTGTGGAGTGAGGCGGTATTTCCTACCCAGTGGCAGAAAAGCATTCTTATTCCGGTGTTGAAGCCTGGGAAGCCACCTCTTCAGTTGGATAGCTACCATCCAATTAACCTTTCCAACACCCTCCGCAAGCTCTTTGAACTCCTGATGAGTCGGAGGCTGTTTTGGATCCTTGAATCCCGCGACCTTTTGTCATCGACTCAAGGTGGTTTTCGCTGTGGCCGCTCTATGGTGGATAACCTGGTCCACCTGGAGTCTGCTAGGACAAGTAAAACCGGGTTCGAGTCCCGGACCGGGACAAATTTTGAACTTTCACCATTGCATTAGCACAACGTCTTGTGCGGCTGGAAGTCACGAGTTTCCCACCTATGCTTTTCCCTTCTTTCGCCATCCTCTATTTCATATAAATATACAGCGAGAAGCCAGAATGTTATGACGACCGACCTACTTTCGATGTAAACTTTTCCAGGCGACAGGAGTGTCACCTGGTGAGAAATGACTGCTAGTCAAAGACACACTCACGGTGCATGTAATATCAGTGAGCGTGTTGTCCGTGTTTGGAATGGGGAAGGCAAAATTTGGAAATTTGTGAAAAGTTCCTATCGGACCAAACTGCTGTCATCGGTCCCTAGGCTTACACACTACTTAAACTAACTTAAACTTACGCTAACGACATCACACACACCCATGCCCGAGGGAGGACTCGAACCTCCGACGGGGGTAGCCGCGTGAGCCGTGGCAGGGGGTAAAAGACCGCACGGCTACCCCGCGTGGCAATGGGGAAGGCGCGCGATCTATTTGAGTTTGACCGAGGGCAGTTTGTAATGGGCTGCATGCTGGGCACGAGCATTTCAGAAACTGCACGACATGTCGGGTGTTCGAGGAGTGCTGTGGTGAGTGTCTTAAGCACGTGGTGAAGCCAAGGTGGAAGCATGTCAAGACGTGGGGGGTTTGGCGGCCACCCCTCATTACAGGACAGATGGCGAGTTGTAGCGGAACTCACATCAGACTTTGCTGCTGGGCAGAGTACAATTGTGTCTGACTACACGGTGCACTCCTAACAATAGGCCTCTGCAGCCGACGGCCCGTGCAGGTGCCAGTGTCAACAGCACGACGTCGGCAGCTGCGACTGAAGTGCGGCAACGGACGCTGGCGCAGTGGCGGCGCGTTGCACGGTCTGGGGAATCCCGACGCCTTGTTCATCGTCCCAATGGGAGGACGCGAATCTCGCTTTCCTGGGGAACAGCTCCTCGGCACCTGTACTGCGGGGCGAAGACGGGCTGGCGGCGGCTCCAGTATGCTCTGGGGAACATTCCAGAGGACATCCGTGGGTCCAGTGGAGCTCGTGCGAGGCACCATGACGGCAGTGGCACTTTTCAGCAATATAATGCACCATGTCACAAGCCAAAGAGTGTGATGGTGTGGCTCGAGGAACACAGTGGCGAGTTCCAATTGATGTGCTGGTCCCCAAACTCGACAGATCTGAACCCAGTCGAACACATCTGGGATAGGAGTAAACGTAGCGTCACAACTCACCGCCGCCCCCCGGAATTTACGGGAATTAGTAAGTTGTGTGTGCCGATGTGGTGCCAACTCACTGCAGCGACCTACGGAGGGCTCATTGCTTCCATGCCGTGACGTGTCGCCGCTCTTACACGTGCCGAAGTTGGATGTTCCTGCTGTTAGCTAGTGGTCGGTGTGTGTACCCGCCGAGCCATCACGAGCGGTGCCAGTTGTGTTGCACATACAACACACAACAGATACCAATCAGGTACTATACGCAGTGATATATTGCCAATCCTTTAGCTACAATGTGATAAGATTTCGTACCACTGGACACGATAATAAATACTAGTAAATCACTGAGTTTATATTTCACTGACAAACCTATGCTAAGTAGATGGCCTTCATTTTTACGGATGTAATGATGATCCTAGAGACAAAAACTAGTAGTAGCAAGTTCCTGTCGTAGCAACTACTGAACGTACAGGTCTTACTTGCTTAATTGTCGAGTCTGTCTGAAGTGGTGGCTGCAGTGGTGAGGCTAGGAGGCGCCGACGGCAGACACGGCCTCCGGCGCCGCGCAGAAAGAAGCCGCAGGCGGGCGTAAGGCGACACCCGGCGGGGCCGCGTAACGGGCCGCGAGGACGCCGCAGCCCCGCCGCCCCGCGTGAAGAGGCCGCTGTTGGCTTCATTACTGCGAAAGCTGTACAGACCTTCCTAACGTGCGCCACTTGTTCGAGAACCCTCCTACACTGACAAATACCGAAAGCCTTACGAGCGTAAACACCTTGAGCGAACGTTATCAAACTGATACTCCAATTTTTTTCGAAATGGTGTCATGTTGCTTTCAGCTCTTAGTGTTTCGTTTTACGATTGCAATTTCGGTATTAGGCCATTTTCGAGCATAAGATTTGGAAATGGCTTAATACCAAAATTTAAAAAACTTCTAGAAGCTGTTGACCCATATTACAAGACAATATTGATACTCCAGAATTTCCTTGCTTGTAGGGTAAGATGATTAAAATTCGAACCTTAAGGCACCGTATTTCCAGTACATAAAGCATTTCAGTGCTTTGTTCATTGGCGGCCTCGTGAAAGGTTACAGGAAAAAGCGACTCGCGGGAACCATACTTCTCGATCCCCTTGGATTACGATGTGGGGAGGTAGCGAATATAACAGGACAAATTTGGTAATTGCTGAAGAGAAACTGAATGCTCGGTACTATGTGGCAAGAACGCTAAACCTTGGCATCATACCCCGCATAACCGAGATACTAAATGGCGCATTCCACCCTGCAGTAGACGCCACAAACGGCTTGAATACGGCACCGATCACTGACTGCCTACTCGGTCATTTGATTTGTTACCCGTACGTGGTTGGGATGCGATGGGAGTACGTATATTTTCATACCAAGGAGTCATCGTCATGCACTCGCACAGCACGTGTTTGAGGCACGCTAAGAAATTCCTCAAGATATCCTTCGGAGGCTGTATGCTTCCATACAATAAGTAATACAAGAGTGTTCTCGTGCCTGTGGGGATCTCACCACATACTGGTGTTGATATTGCACATCAGTTCAGAATAGAATGTAACTCGAATCATCGTGTAACACTTTCCATTTCCGTCAATGTATTTTTGTCGCGCACGACTTCGTACACAGTGGTGAGGAGAGGAAAGCTCCGTGGGAGCAGAAATTACTAGCGAACAGTTAACACAGCAAACAGAAGATCTACTGAACTTGTATTTCTCCAAGTGTACAAAGACTCATTACAAATAATTCAGCAAGAAATAGAGCCCAGCTCTCAACATAAAGAAGGTAGAGGCACGGACAGTGGTGTCGTAGCGAAGAGGATCCGAGTGCAAGTTGACAGTGGCAGCCACTGGCCATCCTATTTTGCGGTGGCAGAGGGCGTTTGTAGTCCGGGTCCACTGGAGGCGCGGCTCAGAAGGTGCGCACCACTGGCTCCGTCAGACACCGCGAGGCCGCTGCCGGCGTCGGGCGGGAACTTCACGCTTCAGTTGGCAGCTGTGACGCCTTTAGGGTGCTAGCGATACGTGATGCCACAGTTTTCTGTTGCGAACGTTTACGACAATGCTCCACCTTTGCCTGAGTAGCTAAAAAAATTCTGTGTGGGCAGAGCGAAAAATACTTCTGTAGCCACTTTTTACGATTAATATTTTAGAAATCTAACAGAATTTCAAAGCAGTTGCGATTTATTCATTTATTTCCTAACATGCTTCTTTCTACAGAGGAATGGGTACAGAAATAAAGTTTCTTGGCGGACTAAAACCGAGTGGGGCGTCGGTACTCTGAACTCGATGATACATGAGACGATTGCTGGGACTGTTCCTTAAATATGCGAGGGCTGCCAGGGCTGCTCCGTGCCCCATTCTGCCCACCAAAGCCATTGCTCCGAGCCAAACGTGTAAGGCGTTGATGAGGCATCGTCCTCATTCTATCAGCCACATAAGGTACAGCTGAGCAAGTACCTTCCGTCCACGTAGATTTCCAAAACGCTTTCGATATTATCTGATAATCTTGATAGGATCAAACGAGACCTTTCATAAATACATGTTCGTTCGAGGAATTTTTCACAAATACACTGGACGAAGAATTTGAACACAATCAGTAGTAACATCAAGTGCTTCCCGAAGAAGCGTAATTTCCGCAGCGTATATAAACTATTTGCCAGATAGTGCCAGAATCACTACAATTATTCACCTACGGTGAAGTTACGTTCAAGAAACCCACTTCACTAGATTATCAAAAGTCAGTACTGTGCGACTTGACCAGTATTAACACTTGGTGTATTGAATGGTAGCTCTCTTTAAGTGTGGATAAATGCTACATACCAAGTTACAAATGTCACTCACCCATCCAGCCCCCTCCCTGTTCCATTTCCAGCACGCTGATCGAGGGATACAGTCATTTTTTCGTGGCTCATAGGGAAATGGAAAAAGAGAATACTTAACATTGGTACGAAGTACCCTCCACCAAGCAAGGTACAGTGACTTGTATGGTGTCTATGTGTAGGTGCAGTTGCTCTGTTACGTCTTTTAGACCACAGTTCATTTTACTGCGGAGCGAGTAAACAAAACATCGGACTTGCGTTCCCTCAAGACCAGCAGCACGCTTAGAATCGATGTTAACCATTAAGTGGAATCTCAAGGCGCATTATACGCTGTGCACTGCAACGGAGCACGTGTAATTTCAGTACTGAAGGCAAATATGCCTTGTATTTCCCTGGTGCGTAAGCTGCACATAAAACATTCGACTATTTTTTCGCCTAGTATCTGTTCTTTTAACGGCACTGTTTGTTTTTTCTTCACACATAACAGAGAGCTGTAAAGTAATGCTAGACGTTTCCGTGGTATTGGACGAGCTCGGCACGGGTGCAGACCGCTCGCCGCAGCCTGTACGCTGCTGGTGGGTGACTGCAGTTCACGACCGCGACAATTACCAGACGCACAGCCGCCTGTCTGTCTGTCAGTAGGGTATTCTGCCAGCAGGCCACGCGCCCAGTGCACCGCGACAAACATCCTTCACGTCCCGCGACGTCAGTTTTGAGATACAGCCGTACATTATCGGACAAGGAAACACAGAGAGTCATAAAGCAAAAGGCATGTCTCTCGATTATTCGAAAAATCTCGTATTATTTCCTCGAGCTGCTGCTAAAATACTTCATTTACAAAATCAGTTTCAGCATTTATGTCATGTCCATCATCAGGATCATAAAAGTATCTTCGGCATTATGTTAGGCGAAATATAAAATCAGTATCGTCAGGTGAAAAACCATGAATTACACACTGTTATCGTAATAAAAATTTCGTCGTCAATCTATAATCTCTATGACAGGTAGCGTACTCATTCATGTTAAAACTGTAATAGGTATTAACGCTTTGAACTTACAGATTGACGATGTAATTTACTTTAAGATGTGATAACCGTATGTAACTCATGGTTTTATCACCGGATGATAATGATTTTATCTTTCGCGTAACATGAGGCTGTGAATGCTTTCATGAACGTGATGGTGGCCAGGCGACTGCAGCTGGTTGTGTAAACGAAGTAAGCTACCAACGGCTCGAGGCAGTAGTGGAGCACTTTTCTAATGTATGCCAGCTGTGGGGCATAAACTCCTGAGAAATGTATTGTTATTTGATTACTGATCACATTCTGTCATTAGCCTAGCTGAGGTGTGCCAACCTTAGTAAAAAAAAAGGAGCAACTGTCTCTTGGCAAACTGTTGTTTGTTGTGAAATGCCTTTATATATATATATATATATATATATATATATATATATATATTTACATGTAGCAGTGTAAGACCAACAGCAAGTACTTCAGACAGAACACAGTAAAGACTGTGAATGAGAAGCAAGTCGCTCTTACTCAACTACACAGTGCAAGTGTGGCAGTCTCTCTTCTTCGGCCAGCTGTTCGCACGGTTCCCTTCGCCGATCTACTGAGTGTTTAATGTCGTCGTGTTGTTCTTTTATGGCACGCACATTGGTCGACACTTCCCCATAATAAATTGCGGGACGTGAAAGCTCTTCCCTGTGCTTGGACCTCTTCCTCCCGAACGCGTCGCCGGGAGGAGGTAATTTTAACTAGACTTCGGGTAGGGCACTGTCTTTTTAGCCATCGACATCTTTTAAGCGGCGATCCTCCCCCACTCTGTCCCCACTGCTCTCAACTGTGGACGGTAAGACACCTTTTACTTGAGTGCCCCTATTTTACTCCATTACGCGCCCGTCTACAGCTGTCGCCTGATATATCTTCCATTTTAGCAGATGACACGCGATCAGCCGATCGCGTTCTCGAGTTGATTAGTGCCAGTGAGATGACGTCCGTCATTTGAAGCTCTTTTTGGGGACAAACAACCTCCCTTCTATAGTGGTTTTTTAAGCTTTCCTTCTGTTTTTGGTTTCCCCACTTTTTTGAGTTTTGCTCCCATTGCTGCTGGTTTCCAGTTTCGTTTTTTTTTAACTTTTCCTAAGTCACAGACCGTAGCAGTTTTGCGCCCTAAAACCATAACAAACTAAAAAAAAGTGTGGCAGTTTAAACTGCCGAAACTGCACGATGAACTGGAAGAAACTGTCGCATAATAATTCACCTTAAAATCCACCCCATTACATGTCCTACTTTTGAGTTTTCAAAAGGAGTGATTTTTTCGCAGCAGGGAAGAAGTGAACATTACATTCTAATTTAAAAACTATTACTGTCGTGTGGGACAAGTAGTTCAAATAGAATGGTATGAACAAAGTTATAATACCTGACTATATATATATACGAAGTAGTCGTTGTTGGTTTTTTTCTTCTTCAGGACAAGAGTTTCGTACCGTCACTTTTCCTGGAAACAGTGTTTGCGGTGTTATAGGGATGAGGAAAGCTATGGAGTTTAGGCTACATTCCATTACACTATCTTCCATATTTCAAAACGACACTGGACAAAAAGTTATTCACTCCCAGGAGACATCACGCTAATACCGCTGCTTCCAGCGTTCGTAAAACCTCAGTTCTGTGAGGAACAGTGTCCACAAATTTCTTCATGCTTCCCATATCCAGCTGAAACCACTCACTGACGACTAGATCCCCGAGGAACACCAAATTGCAGGAGTGCTGAGTGCTAAGTTTCATCCGCCGTTCGAAACATACGCAAACATTTTCTATGAGATGATGATCGGGTGGTTAAGCGGGCCACTCAACGTTGGATGGGGTGCCCTCATGTTCGTTAAACCAGGAACGTACGCCTGCAGTGCAGTGAACGAGGTTGTTGTCCTCTTTTATAATGGGAGATTTTGCAACATACTCAGCACGATGACGTACAAGAAAGGACAGCACTTTGTCACTGCGAACGATGGAATTAACATCGCGGTTCATGTTCACGGTAATGTGTATTAACGGGAAGAAAAGCACTCCTAAAACACCTCTCAGTCACGTCCGGATCGAACAACGCCGTCTACACACACACTGCGGCCAAGTATCAGACTTCAAATGTCCATTGCGTGCAGTTCCATGCGGAATGTTCACTCGGGAAGTGACTGAGATGGGCATGCTTTCACTGACAACAGCATTTCCTGTCCGGTGTGAAACAAGTTGTCTCTGACAAGCCGTGACGCCCTTCTCGTTCGCCGTCAGTTAGGATCAGTTTTTATAATCCTCTTCTACGCCGTGCTACGCGGCTGCAAATGACTCGACCATTCGCTGTAGACAGGTGGACAGCTGGTGAGCTGATCAATCATCGCTGTGATTGACGCTGTCCGGACGATGACTTGCTGTTCTTTGTCTCATATTTCATTCTGCCATCCAGAGGTTCAGGAAACGAGTCCAAGATGCTTCGAAAGAACAGGTGAGAAACGGTAAATATGGAAGAAAGTGTTGTGAAAGAAATGCGGAAACCGTTTGAATTACGTCATGTCGAAAGGCGTATCCGTCAGTGCGGATCACTGTTGAAAGCACGTCCCAAGCGAGCATCGCCGGGACCATCCCTGAGCATCCTCGTAAGGCTTCCATATACCATTCGACTAGGCCTCGAGAGCCCAGCAAAAGAGTGAGACTGTTTGTAAGTAAGTACCGAGGCAATTAAATGTAAACCCGAAATCCAAAGTAAGCAAATATTTGTTAGTTGGTTTTTTATGTTAATCAGTAGATCAGTAGACGTTGCTTCGCGTTTCCTCCCATTACCTACGACTATGCGTAAAATGCTGTGGTCGGTAATACGGAGAGGCGTGCAGTGCTCCCTTAGCATATCAGCCGCTGCTGCTCTTGGGAATACGTCAGGTGTCGCGTTCCCATGTGACTCGGCACCTGGGCCGGGCTGCTGACAGAAGAGTGTGCCGATGCGTCACGTGTAACGGGAGACGGCTGCGGCCGCTGTAGCGAGACGGAGCCACTGGACCGCGGCCAGCTCACTCCGAGGTGAGGGGCCGGCGGCTCCCTCATACAGCTCATCTGTCCCGGGAACATTCGGCGATACTAGCTCTCTGCTGTGCGACAGTGAGTGTCCTCGTCTAGGTCGCGTTTGTTCAGCATCTAGCCGACAAGCTTCTCACATCCACCAGTGTTCATCACACTTGTGGAAGAACTGGGTAAACGGTCTCAGCGCGATCGCCACATGCGTGTGTAGCATAAAATATTGGGAACTTAAAAAACCGTAAACAAATGCAAGAGAAACTCCAGGAAGGATAGCAAGTTGGGGAATGTTACTTGTGTGTATACAATATAGCAGAAATAAAGCGAGATTAACTGTTTAGGTGATTTGCCACCTCTGGCAGAAACAGTGGCTCGGGCTTTGAGTCACAATGGGCTTTCACGAACCGTAAGGGTACGTCATTCCACGCTGTTTCAACTCTGTGACTTAGTTCATCAGTCGTAGTGGCTGATATTCCAGTGTCGTGGCAACCCGTGACCAGACGTTTTCAGTTGGTGAGAGAACTGGAGAAGGTGCTGGACAATGCGACAGTCGCACATCTTGTTATCGAGATAGGTCAGGACAACAACAGTGATGTGCGCCTTGCGTTATCTTGCTGACATGTTGAGGAGACTTCAAACAGAGGCGAGAAGGAGAAGTAATGGTGATGTGTGCCCAATGGCTCTCGGGAAGGAAGGGAAGGCTGGGTCAACGTGCCGTCGACGTCGAGCTCATCAGACGTAGAGCACAAGCTCGGATTGTGTAAAGCGTGGGGAAGGAAATCGGCTGTATCCTGCCAAGGGAATCATCTCAGCATTTGCCTGGAGCGATTTAGGGAACTGACGGAAAACCTAAATGTGGACGGTCGGACGTAGGTTTGAACCGTCGCCCTACCGAATGCAGGTCCAGTTTGCTAAGCACTGCGCCAACTCGCTCGGTACAGCCCACGGTACGGGCACCAGGTGCTAGGCACACATGACAATGACGAATACAACCTGACAGCATTCATCCTCCTTGTAGCCTCCATCGTGATGCCGTAGGCAGAACTGGCCGGGCCTCACTTGAAAAGACAGTTTGTTCAGTGTTATCCGAAGCACTACTTACGGAGTCCCTTTGTATGCTACTGCATCAAGAAAAGCCTTGTAGACAGTCCTCGTTGTTCTAGGTGTCACGGCATGTCTTATTGCGATTTAGCTCATTTCCTGACTAGGCACGTGACGTTACTGTGTGATTTTGCACGGCCAGCCAAACAATACTTCTGTCCTCTTGTGCGTAGGGTATATTTTTCCTTCTTTTCTTGCTGTTGTTTATTTTGTAAGATGTTTGGTGGGTCGTATACCAGCACTAGCGGAAAGTTGCATCCCTGACCGATATAACAGGGTATTATTTTGCCTATCCCACTATATCGCCAGATGAAGGTAGTATTACCTTTATCCTCTATTCTCAGAGTAGTTTTTTTTTCTTTCTTGGTTGCCGGATCCTTCCGTGCCACCTCTCTGTCAACCCAACTACGGTGAAGATTACTTGAATGCTTCCGCAAGTTCTCTCTATTGCGCTGCTGAATAAATAGCCACACTTCTCACAAAGAGGGGTATGTTTTGTCCAACATTTTCACTATTACTTTTCACAAGAGAATTAACAATTGCTACGGTAATACCACTGTCTTGAGTACATTCAATCGTCCGTACATGCATACTGGAGGAACTCAGAGAAAAATGAGAAGAAAACAACTACCACTTTTCAGTTGTTCAGTACGTCCTCGTTGGTGCGTTGTTTACTCCATGGCAGGCACTTGCTGCACCAGTGGTTGTAACACCATTCTTAGTGGTCCCCTTCTCGCCGACTGCACCACTGCTCCACATTCACAGCATACGAGAAAGGCAAACGCACCATTTCCCTTTCCCACTACAATTATCCTTATTCAATTTACTCACGAGCGTCTCTTGTCGAGGGCCTTCCAATGGTGTCTTGGGATGTTTACAAATACCACGAAGCACTACAGGCGCTGCTCACGCGCAAGTGTTGAAATCGTGCACGGTGCTGAGCCCATCGATTCCATACCCACATGACATTCACGGGATCCCGTCCAAAGCGAGCAACGATATTGCAGAGTGATAAACAGTCCTGCCGGTACAGGATTCCGTCTCGTGCCAACAGGTGTTGCTCGTTCTTCCACCGTGCGCTATCACGTGTCGGTACCACCCCACGGGCGTCACGGAGTTGCTAATGAAGTTGCAAGTTTCCATCCGCCGGCGATAGGGATCGCGTAGGATCTGGCGGATCCAGTGGCGCACGCCTGCTGAGCGACGCCTGCAGCGGCTCTCGACTGTGGTCGCCGCCACCTGCCGCAGTGTAGGACGGCAGGCGGCAGGCGGCGGCCGCTCGCACTCCACTTGCACCTGGGGCCCGACCGCTGCGACGCCACTGCTCGTGCTCGCTGCAGCGCCGGTGGTGAAGCACCAGCAGTCTCTAAGCGATCTCGAGCTCAGTTCAACGCACACGACCCCAAACCGTTCCCCTCCCTGGCCACACCGTGGGAGGAACGTCAGGCTAAGGATGGCAGCAGATCTTATTCGCCCCAGTACGTTGGATGTTCGAGACCTGATAGGGAATCTTTCGTGACGATGAAGCCTCAGTTTTTTGTTGAGCATTTAGAGGACAGTTTTGGGGAGGTGGAGGGCTTGTCCAAAATGAGATCTGGGTCAGTCTTGATCAAAACAGCATCCTCTGCCAGTCACAGGAGTTACTCGATTGTGACAGGCTGGGGGAATGTTTCTGTAACCTTCACGCCCCATAAGAGCTTAGATATGGTCCAGGGTATCATATTTTACAGAGGCCTTCTTGTGCAGTCCGACGATGAGCTTTGCGCCCATTTAGAGCGGCGAGGTGTACCCTTCGTCCGGCGTGTCCAGCGTGGTCCGAAGGATAATCAGGTTGCCACCGGTGCCTTCATCTTGGCTTTTGAGGGAGATACACTGCCAGAGATGGTCAAGGTGATGGTCTGCTGGTGTGATGGAAAGCCCTATATCCATCCGCCGATGCGGTACTTTAAGTGCTGGAAGTTTGGCCATGTCTTCCCGGTGTACTTCCAGCGTTACATGCCGAGGTTGCAGACGCCCATCACATCCCAATACTCCATGTGCCCCGCTTCCCATGTGTGTCAACTGCGGAGAGCACCATTCGCCTTGCTTGCCTGACTGCAGGATTCTCCAGAAAGAAAGGAAAATCATGGAGTACAAGACCCTGAACCGACTGACCTACACTGAGGCTAAGAGAAAATTTGAACGCCTGCATCCCGTGCGTATGACATCGTCTTACGCAGCCACAACAACAGTTCCGTCACCATCAGTTCTGCCAACCCAGTTCACCTCTCAGAGCCGAAAGACTACAACTACCCCCTTGATGGTGGGGGGAATTTCCCTCCCTGTTGCTCCTGCACCACCTACTTTGGGAGCAAATCCCCCCACCCATCAGGGACGTCCATCCCCACTTCTAAGCTGGAGAAGCGTAAGTCTTCTTCAGCTTCTGTCGCTAGGAAGGGGTCCCTTGGGTCACTCTCTTCCCAGGTTTCTACTAGTGGGAAAGACGACACCCGCCAGTGGCTGAAGAGCCCAAAAGCAGCTGGTCTGAGGGCTTCACGCTCATCCTCAGTCCCAGAGACTGAGCCAGTGAAGTTCTCCCAGTCAGGTAAACCCAAGTAGCAGCGAGAGAAATCCTAAAAGAAAGCGCCTAAGACCAAGGAAATTGCGGTGACACCCACACCACCGCTACCTACAAGCTCTGCGGCTGAGGATGGGGGTGGAGATTTTGGCGTCCGCTGAGGACCTAGATCTCGCCAGACCCTCAGACACAATGGATATAAACTGCTTAGGTAATAAATCGGTGGCAGTAGGTGACTCTGAGGCGTAAACTGCCTCACTGAATGTTCCATGCCTTCCCAGTCTCACGATGTCATCCTCCAGTGGAATTGCGCCGGTTTTTTCCACCGCCTGGCTGAGCTACGGCAACTATTAAACTTTACACCTGCTATTTGCATTGCCCTCCAGGAAACCTGGTTCCCAATAATGAGGACCCATGCCCTCCGCAGCTATAAGGGATATTACAGGAACTGTAGCGACTACAATGGAGTGTAAGGTGGAGTTTGCGTTATGTCCTAAACTCGGTCTGTAGTGAACATGTGCCCCTTCAAATCCCTCTTGAAGCTGTAGCTGTCAGAATGAGGACGACACAGGAAATAACTGTCTGCAGTGTATATCTTCCTCCAGATGGTGCAGTACCCTTGAATGTATCACCTCCACTGATTGATCAACTCCATAAACCTTTCTTACTTTTGGGAGATTTTAATGCCTATAACCCCTTGTGGGGTGGTACTATGCTTACTGGCCGAGGCAGAGATGTCGAAACTTTGCTGTCGCAATTCGACCTTTTCCTCTTAAATACTGGGGCCGCCACACATTTTAGTGTGGCTCGTGGTAGTTACTCGGCCATTGATTTATCAATTTGCAACCCTGGATTCTCCCATCTATCCACTGGAGAGCACATGACGACCTGTGTGGTAGTGACCACTTCCCCATCTTCCTGTCACTGGTCCAGCGTCAGGCGCACAGACGCCTTCCCAGATGGGCTTTAAACAAGGCGGACTGGGGAACTTTCGCCTCTGCTGTCACCTCTGAATCTCCCCCACACGATAGCATCGATGTGATTGATGGTTGAGCAGGTGACTAGCACAATTGTTTTTACGGCAGAAAACGCTATCCCTCGCTCTTTAGGGTGCCTGAGGCGTAATGCAACCCCTTGGTGGTCGCCGGAAGTCGCTGAAGCAATTAAGGAGCGTCGGCGAGCTCTACAGTGACATAAGCGGCACCCTTCCGTGGAGCACCTCATAGCCTTTAAACGGCTCCGTGCCCATGTTCGCTACCTTAACAACGGAATAAAGAGAATTGGGAGAGATACGTCTCCACCATTGGGTGCCACACGTCACCTTTCCAAGTCTGGGCAAACATTAAACGTATTTTCGGGTACCAGGCCGCAGCAGCCGTCCCTGGTGTTACCATAAATGGCGAGTTATGTACCGACGCAAACGCGATTGCCGAACACTTTACTGAGCACTTTGCTCGAGCCTCTGCGTCGGAGAATTACCCCCCAGCCTTCCGAACACTCAAACAGCGGCTGGAAGGGAACGTCCACTCATTCACTACACCCTGCAGTGAATCCTATAACGGCCCATTGACAGAGTGGGAGCTCCTCAGTGCCCTTGCACATTGCCCTGACGCAGCTCCTGGGCCAGATCGGATCCACAGCCAGATGATTAAACATCTCTCATCTGACTACAAGAGACGTCTCCTCGTCATCTACAACCATCGCAATGGTGGAAGAGCAGCATCGTTCCGCTGCTCAAACCCGGTAAAAACCCGCTTGATGTGGATAGCTATCAGCCCATCAGCCTCACTAACGTTTATTGTAAGCTGCTGGAACGTATGGTATGTCGGCGGTTGGGTTGGGTCCTGAAGTCACGTGGCTTGCTGGCTCCATGTCGGGGCGGCTTCCGCCAGGGTAGCTCTACCACTGATAATCTTGTGTCCATCGAGTCTGCGATCCGAACAGCCTTTTCCAGGCGGCAACACCTGAATGCCATCTTTATTGACTTACGTAAAGCATACGACACGGTTTGGCGACATCATATCCTTGCCACATTGTATGAGTTGGGTCTCCGGGGACCACTCCCGATTTTTATCCAAAACTTCCTGTCGCTCCGTACTTTCCGTGTCCAAGTTGGTGACTCCCATAGTTCGATCCATATCCAGGAGTTTGGAGTCCCACAGTGTCTCTATTTTTAGTGGCCATTAACGGTCTAGTAGCAGCTGTCGGGCCCTCCGTCTCACCTTCTCTGTATGCAGACGACTTCTGCATTTCGTACTGCTGCTCCAGTACTGTTGCTGCTGAGCGGCGCCTCCAGGGAGCCATCCACAAGGCGCAGTCATGGGCTCCAGCCCACCGCTTCCAGTTTTCAGCCGAAAAGTCGTGTGTCATACACTTCTGTCGGCGTCGTACCGTTCATCCGGAACCCGCACTTTACCTTGATCCACTCACTATAGCGGAGACATATCACGTTCTAGCACTGGTTTCCGACGCTCGATTGACTTGGCTCCCTCACCTTCGTCAGCTTAAGCAGAAGTTATGGCAGCACCTTAATGCCCTCTGTTGCCTGAGCAACACCAATTATGGTGCAGATCGCTGTACGCTGCTGCAGCTCTACCGAGCCCTTGTCCAATCCCGAATTGGCTATGGGAGTGTGGTTTATGGTTCGGCAGCGCTTTCAGGATTGCATTTCCTCTACCCTGTGCACGTCTGTGGAGTTCGATTAGCGACAGGAGCTTTTAGGACGAGTCCGATGGCCAGCTGGTGTCCCTCCACTGCAGATCAGTCGTGCGCAACTGCTCGCCAGTTACGCAGCACACATTCATAGTTCCCCTGAGCATCCGAATTACCGTCTCATTTTCCCGCCCGCGGCAGTCCATCTCCCGTGTCGGCGGCCCAGATCGAGGCTAACGGTAGCGGTTCGCGTGCGGTCCCTTCTCTTCGAACTGGAGTCCTTCCCTTTACCACCTCTACTTGCGGTCCGTTCACGTACGCCTCCATGGTGTACACCTCGGCCGCAGCTTCGTCTGGACCTTTTGCATGGCCCTGAGGACTCCGCTAACCCCGCTGCTCTCCACTGTCGCTTCCTCTCGATTCTTGGCGTGTTCCAGGGCTCTGAAGTGGTTTACACAGACGGCTGAGTGGCTGATGGTCACGTAGGCTTCGCATATGTTCATGGAGGACATGTTGAGCAGCACTCCTTGCCAGTGGGCTGCAGTGTTTTCACTGCAGAGCTGACGGCCATATCTCGTGCTCTCGAGTACATCCGCTCATGCCCTGGCGAGTCATTCTCCTGTGTACTGACTCATTGAGCAGCCAACAAGCTATCGACCAATGCTACCCTCGGCACCCTCTGGCAGCGTCCATTCAGGAGTCCATATATGCCCTGGAACAGTCCCGCCGTTCCTTGGTGTTTGTGCGGACCCCAGGACACGTCGGAATCCCTGGCAACGAACTTGCCGGCAGGCTTGTCAAACAGGCGACGCGTAAACCGCTTCTGGAGATAGGCATCTCCGAAGCTGACCTGCGTTCTGTGTTACACCACAGGATTTTCCGGCTTTGGGAGACGGAATGGCATAACAGCACGCACAACAAAGTCCCTTAAAAAGGCTTTGAGGGGTCGACGATACCTCGTGGACGATAATTTGCAGCAGGCAGTTCCGTACTTCTTCACACGACAAGCTGTAGATAGCGCAGTACAATTACAACTACTAGTGTAAACATCCATACCTTCATGTGAGAAGAATAATAAACAATTAAACCCAATGAAGATAGCACAATAAGAGCTGAAACATGTGTGGGTGAAAACAAAACTACAAAGGTGTCTTGCATAAGGCGGAATTCCTCTCCAATTATATTTAACCTGTAAATCCAGAAATAACACGTATCAACAAAAATAGCTGGTTAATACGTGGGTATTACCTAAAATAAGAGAATAAATGATATAGCCACATTTTCTGTAGTTGTTCGTTGCCGTGAGCTTGTTGTGTACACCACTGGAGAGGTGGACAAATGAGAGAACTGTGAATTTTACAAATGCAAATCATCGGAGACATTTATGGGACATCGAAATGAATGTATAAGAAGATAAGTCTGAAAAAACGGTTACGAAACTGTTGCCGCCGAGCTCCGAATCGTGCCTGACGAAACGTATAAAAAACTCTCAAGTCTTCCAACCTATGCCAGATGGGAGGCGAGAAAGATCCGCAGACTGTACGTGCCTCTAAATCCACATGGCTTACATTTGATGCCATTCTATCTCGAGGCGTAAGTAAATCAAGGACTGATAGTATACATAATGACGTGTGCTAGTGAAAAAAAATTACTTAAAAATCGTATATTTATTTCAAATCTCTTTTAACAAAATCTTTCAGTCCTTCTACCAAAGCATTGCATACTTCTAGTACGACGAGGCTTGTTAATGAATAGTTAACTTTATTACAGGTTCATTACATTTCTGTTCGTATCAGCAGTAGTACCAGTAGTCAAACCCGAAGGTTGATCGCCAATCGGATTGTAACTGGTATACTCTCTCTTACATTTTTTTGAGTTTCAGCAATTCTCGGGGAAATTACTTGTACGAGATATTAGAAATCGTGTTCCGAAATTCTGATAAACTTGTAGAATACGTGTGTATCCAGCGTCAGTTCACTAATTACACTTTTTGAAGCGTTCCGTTCAGTTAAAAAAGAACGCATCGACAAAACCCAGTTTTTCTTGTTCTTTCTAACTTTATTCCTTGTCTGATGTAAGAGCAGGATGGCAACACTCACTTCCACTAGCTCGCGTTCGTCCATTTTTTGGCAATAGTGTAAACACTTCGGGCTCAGAAGTGTATAGCTGCAAATACTGCCGGGCAGCCGGCCGCAGTGGCAGAGCGGTTCTAGGCGCTTCAGTCTGGAATCGCGCGACCGCTAAGATCGCAGGTTCGAATCCTGCCTCGGGCACGGATGTGTGTGATGTCCTTAGGTTAGTTAGGTTTAAGTAGTTCTAAGTTCTAGGTGACTGATGACGTCACATGTTAAGTCCCATAGTGCCCAGAGCCATTTGAACTGCCGGGCAATAGTGGCCGATAATATCGTCGTACGCGTGGCTGTAGTTCGTGTTGCCGCAAAGTTGACAGACAACATTGGCGAGAAATATTGCCGGCAATAAGCAAATTTTAGGGCCCATGTAAACGTGCCTTTAGGTCGACTGCTCGTCCACTGGAAGCGAGTCCGGCCGGAGCTGTGCATGAGGAGCGGTGGCCGGTGGGCGGTGGGGAGCGGCTGGCGGCCGCTCGGCTGTCGGCTTGCCGTGCGGACGCAGCACTCCGGCGGAAGCAGCGGAGTGGCGGGCGGACCGCCGCTCGCACTGAGGTGTCAGAAGCCGTGGGGTAGCGACACGCGCACGTACAGGTGGCCGCAGCATCGCGCACACGGGGTACACAGGGGCACTGCACTGGCGGAGCTGGCATTTGTTTCCAGGTGATTCGTGCGGAAAAGTTTCCGACGTGATTATGGCCGCTCGGTGGGAATATCAGACTTGAAACGCGGAATTCTAGTTGGAGCCAGGCGCATGGGACACTCCATTCCGAATATCGTTAGGGAATACTGACTGTGCCGGGGTACCACATCTCAGGCGTTACCGCCCACCACGGACAACGCGGTGGCCGACGGCCTTCACTTAACGAGAAGAGTAGAGTTGTCATTGCTAACGGATAAGCAGCACTGCGTGAAATATCAGCAGAAATCACTGTGGGACGTGCGACGAACGGTATCCGTTAGGACAGTGCTCTGTCAGTGGGCCTCTTTTTATTTTCTGGTCTACTTCTCTTCTCCTTCTTTTACGGCTTTCTATTCTCTCCTGTATGGTTGTCACCACAGAGCAATGTTCTGATCCTATTTCTGCACCTCTTTGAGATTTCACATTCTGGATAGCACTACAAGTATGTGATCTCTTTGGTTCTGAATCTCTTGGTCAGGTGACTTCCATGTTATCTTATGGATGTCTTTGTGAGGAAAGTAGCTGCCAGATTGACCAATCTCATTGTATTGTTGTTAGAGGAATCGTGCAGACCGTGAAGGCCAGCGTAACGTCTCCAAATATCTCCTCCTACTACTTTACCGTTGGCGTCACCAAGGTAAACCTTCACATCGTATGAAGGTGCATCTTCATACACTGATTCTAGGTCTTTGTAGAAATTGTCTTTGTCACTGTCATCTTTATCCTCTGTATGTGCATGGAATGAAACCAGAATTTACGTTGTAGAATTTTCCTTTTATTCTTATCCAGCATATTGTTTCATTAACAGCCTTGAAGTCCATGATATTTCACTTACGCTGTTGGCTACTGCAAAGCTCACTCCAATCTGATGTTTAACTTCTTTATTTCCACTGTAGAAGTAGCTGTACCACTCTTCTTTATGCATTCCTTCTCCAGGCCGTCTCGTATCTTGTAGTGCCACTATGTCAAGCCTGTACCTTTTCAGTTCTTCATCAAGGACCTTCGCCTTTCCAAGTGAGAATAGTGTTTTTACATTCCAAGTGCCACACTTGACTCTATGTTTGTTCCGTGATCGCCTGGCATTAACCTTTGACTTGCTGGGGTCGTTTCCATTGTTCCGTACCGAATCCGAGGCTATTTATTGGTGTTTCGTAACAATCATCTTTCTTACGGTGTGGGGGTGTTGGCCCCACGCTCAACCCCCAACCTGGAGCACCAGGGTGTCCCATTTAGTGTGGATCATCTCCTTTGACCTATCTGGTATGGGAGACCCTACTAGTAGCAAAGCCGTCCCCAGCCTAGCTCTCAGGATCATGAACATTACGTGGAAAATATAATTATAGAAACAGAAAGGTACTGATAAGCGAAGATAGCAGGAAAACACAACAACAAAAAAACGGTACAAACACAGAATCTGTAACACTCGAAGAACTTATGGAAGATCTTCAGAATGAAATTTCCATGATTGCTAAAGCACACAAGGGGAACCCAGTACTACTTACAGACAAAGAACAATACACTGAAAAAACACAAGAATTCATCTCAAAAAATAACATAACAAAATTAAAATCAGACCAAACAAACCGATTCCAGACAACATTAATAAACCCTCTGAAAAATACAGATATCACACTGGATAACACTGGTGAAAGAAAGCTGATATAGATTAACCCGCTGCACCTGTCTTCCGAAGCGAACCAAAGACCCACAAGCCGAATCTTCCTTTGAGGTCAATACTGCATTTCAGAAAATTCCCCTCGTACAAGCATACATGTTAAAATTACTGTCTGGAAATTTCAAAGCACAAGAAGACAGTAACATTAAAAACACTACACAGCTAATACGACAGATCAAAGAAACAAAAATCCCAGACACAGTACCACTCCTCTCCTTTGATACAGAAAGCTTGTATTCCAACGTACCAATACCAGAAACAGCAGAAATTATAGATAAGAACCTGAAAACACAGTCTACTCACTGATGAACAGATTAATGAAATACATTAATAAAGCTCATAAAAGAACAAAATTACTTCCAATTCAATAATGACTTTTATGTAGAATATGATGAATTACCAGTGAGGTCAATGTGTCAGGAGGCTTAGCAAATGTTTTTGTAAACCACAATGAACAGATCATTTTCACAAAAATAGAAGCAAATGCAGCATACTACACTGGTTCAGGTATATGGATGACATCCTCTGCTTAATAGACGAAACACACGAGCAGCACTCGTCCATAGACTCAACACAGTGCCATTCAACAAGGAGAACTACCAAAAAGAATTTGACACAACAATGCAGATAGCCCAAAACAATGGTTACAATAGTAACATAGTCACAAAGCTAAACAACAAATGTAAAAGTAAAATAAAAGCAGAAAGCACAAAACCATTCACAACATCACAACAGAACAAAACACTATTACAAACACTCAGTACCATAAACAAGTACACAGAATAATCGGGAAAATATAAGAGGAAAAACAAGATGATACACAATGATGCAGAGACACAAACTCACACAAAAATCATCAACATTTTCAAAAGACAGGGAATAAACATAGCATACA
The DNA here is from genome assembly GCF_021461395.2 of Schistocerca americana. NCBI lineage: Eukaryota > Metazoa > Arthropoda > Insecta > Orthoptera > Acrididae > Schistocerca > Schistocerca americana. Next base: position 41,829,073 of record NC_060125.1, read on the forward strand.
CGACAGACAATTCTATCCAAAAATACCTCCCAAAACTGGCAAAAAAACACAGACATATACCAGAAAGTAGTACACATCAATTAAAGTGTAACATTTGTGATGGCAGATACGTGGGGAAAACAGGCAGAGCACTGGAAGTATGGGGCAAACCAGTCCACATCTGCGGAACACCGAAGAGAACACAAACACAAACCAGCCACGAGAGAAGAACTCATGTAATAGTACGAATCAACCATAAAAAACGCCTCTTAACCCTACAAGAAAATTACCACATACAGAAAACCAAAACAGAAAAGAAAACCCAGTTGAATGATCAAGTACACAAGCTAAATAACTCATTATGTACACTAATAGATAAAATAATAGAGTAACACAACAGAGGACTATTCTCATAATGATGATGATGATGATGATGATGATACCAGCGGGCCGGCATTTGAGGCTTCCTGCCCGAGGATGATAACTAGACAAGTATGATAGCTACATGGCTCGACACCAGTTTTAGTGTCTCTTGCACTTGTTAAGCAGGTATCGTCATCGCTATACTCCTCATGTACAGTCGAGGACAAAACGAGCGAGACCCCTCGCCTTTTCGTTATGCTGATCCGCACAGCTTTGAAGTCTGCTACACACCATAACAGTCAAGGCGACGAAGTGCTACCAACATACAATGCACAGGCGTGAAATTGAAAAACTATCCGAACTTTCTCAGACTGGTTTCAATCATGTCTAAGACTATATTAATGCTGATTAGTGTGTTAAACACAACACGTAATTATAAGATATAAGTGAAACGATCTGTATCAAGGTTCAGACCAGTCATACTGGATTACTGTTGCGTAAATTTTCTTTACATAAACAGCCGTATCTTTAGATTGCGATCACACAGAAGCTCACTTTTTTACACCACCAAGGGACCGTATACCGCAGGAAGTGCGACACATTTCCGCTTATTATGTCTACCCGTACACGAGGTAAACGGGTTTTAAGGGTTGGGTAGACAAATAGACGGACAAGAAAGTGAGACTAGTAGGGTTCCATTTTTACCGATTTAGGTGACTAAATCCTAACAACGTAAATAGCTACGACAGTTACTGAAGACGAGGGCCGCATAGATAATTCCCTCTACTCTTTATTCGAAATTTTCTAGATTTAGTCGATTCATCAGCATATTAATCGTAACTACGCTTTCGATCCACATCACGTTTACAGGAAAGCAAATAAAATGCATTTACCTATACACGTGGTAAGTCAGATCCTAGTATTAATGCCACCGCGTTTTAGAACTGCAATCATTCCCATAGCTTAAGAAACATTTCGGCTAATGAACGTTTCCTGGCTGTGGCGAGTCTAATGGAGAATTCGAAACATTGTAGTATACGTTTGGCAGCTACGTTGCCGTTTATTTCCTGGGGTGGTGCAGAATTATCCTACTAATTTTACTCGCTAATAATAGTATTTGGTATTTCGATAAACATTCCGAATGATTGTCACATAAGTGGTGACATAAAGGTAGAAAATTCATGTTTTTGAGTCCAGAAAGCTCTATGCAACAAAAACTGCAAATCATTTTGCCATTTTCATTGCGAAATTGCCAGCTTATTCATGTCTGGGGTAATAATAGAGGGCTGTTTGCCTAGGCAGTCTGCTAGCGTAGTGAAAGGTGTTTGCTACTGCTAGGGAGGTCTGGTTTGTTTTCGGTTCTAATCTCGATGAAGGCAGATAGACTATCAATAAAGCAATTTTAAGAATTTCTCGCGCCCCCGATACGTTTCATTGCTACCTTTATTATGTACCAGCGCCCTGTGGATGTCAATATGAAACTCTTGTAGAATTTCATACTTGTTACTGCCTAGTTTTTCCGATTCTGTCAGTAATTGAATTTCGTTATGAATCTTCACGCATTGCTAAATTTGCACACTTTCATGGCAGGTCATCAACGGTTATCCAATATGACTGGACTGAACTTTGACACAGACCGTTTCGCGGCCGAATGTGCATAATATTTAGCTAATTCGTAACGATCTGGGGTATTTTGTCTTACTAAAACAGTTATGGTATCTCGACAAGCTGAAATTCATTTTTATTAGTACAGTTCACACTAATTAGCATTTCTTCTTTCATTTATATCTTATATTTACGTGTTGTGTTTAACACACTAATCAGCATTAATATAGTCTTAGACATGATTGAAAAGAGTCTGACGAAGTTAGAGTAATTTTTCAATTTCTCGCCTGTGCATAGTATGTTGGTAGCACTTCGTCGCCTTGACTGTTATGCTGTGTAGCAGACTTCAAAGCTGTGCGGATCAGCATAACGAAAAGGCGAGGGGTCTCGCTCGTTTTGTCCTCGACTGTACATTGTCCGCACAGTCGAGCGTAGAAGACACCACACACTTCACTGACTTATCCTGCAGAAACGCTAATATTTCGTCTGCCACTTCTTTGTTGCTCTGCAAAATTCCTTTCTGACGAAATGTCAACTTCGGCCACTGTTGCTATAGATATAATGCACTGTTTGCTCTGTTTATCGTCCATATTGTTCTGCTATGTATCTACATTTACATGATTACTCTGCAATTCACGATTAAGTGCCTGGCAGATGCCTCATAGAACCACCTTTGAAGCTACTTCTCTACCGTTTAGCTGTCGAACAGCGCGCGGGAAAAACGAACACTCAAATCTTTCTGTGTGAGCTCTGATTTCTCTTATTTTATTATTATGATCACTTCTCCATGTGTGGGTGGATTTTCACACTCTGAGGAGAGAGTTGGTGATTGAAATTCATGAGATCATCTGCCGCAACTAAAAGCGCCTTTGTTTTAGTGATTGGTGACGCAGTTCACACACCATATCCTAACGCTCTCTCCACTGTTCCACGATAGCACAAAACGAGCTGCTCTTCTTTGAACTCTTTCATGTCCTCCGTCGCTGCTGTCCAATGTGGATCCACGTGGAACTGCAGTACTCCAAGAGAGGGTGGATACGCATAGTGTAAGCAGTCTCTTTAGTGGACCTGGTGCATTTTTTTAGTGTTTTGCTAATAAATTGCAGTCTTTATCTATATGACCGTTCCAATTTAATTTATTCGTAATTGTAATCCCTAAGTATGTAGTGCATTCACAGTCTTTAGATTTGCGTGACTTATCGTGAAACGGAAACTTAGCGCATTCCTTTTGGTACTCGTTCAGATGACATCATACTTTTCTCTATTTAGATTCAAATTCCATTTTTCGCACCATAAAAGTATCTTGGTTGTATGGTTTTGCAATATGTTTTCATCATCTGATGACTTTATAAGACGGTAAATGACAGCATCATCTATAAACAATCTAAGAGCGCTACTCGGGTTGTCTTCTAAATCGCTTGCATAGGCCCCTGACACTTCCTTTGGGGGACGACAGACATTACTTGTGTTTTACTCGATGACTTTCCGTCAGTCACTACCAACTGTGACCCTTCTGACAGGAAATCACGAATCCAGTAGCACAACTGAGACAATAGTCCATTGGCACGCAATGTAATTAGAAGATTCTTTTGAGGTGCGGTTTCAAAAGCTTTCTGGAAATTTAGAAATATGGGATCAATTTGACATCGCCTGTCGGCAGCACTCATTATTTCGTGAGAATAAAGAGCTAGTTGTGTTAGATAAGAACAGTATTTTCTGTGTCCATGTTGGCTGTTTGTCTGAAGGTCGTTTCCTTCGAGATAACTCATAGTGTTTGAACGTAGTATATTTTCCGAAATCCGATTGCAAATCGACTTTAACGATATGAGTCTCTAACTCAGCAGATTACTCCTGTTTCCTTTCTTGGTTATTGGTGTAACTTGTGAAACTTTCCAACCTTTAGCTACGGATCTTTCTACAAAAATCGATTGAATATGATGGATTTTCCGAAAGATTTCAAGACAGTTTCGTTGTGGACAACACTAAAAGCATCCCGCATTGAAGTTCGAGTTACATTTCGAGCTTCTTTAAAACTTCGCCAATCTCTTGAGGGTTTTTCGTTCGTTTGAATTTCACAAATTTTTTTCGTTGATTCTACAACAGTTTTCTGACCTGTTTAGTATACCATGGGGGATCAGTACCGCCTCTTATTAATTTATTTGGTATATGTCTCTGAAAGCCGTCGATACTATTTCTTTGAATTTAAACAACATCTGATCCACATTTACATACTCAGCTTGAGAGGAATGGAGACCCTCGCTTAGGATGGCCACAAGTGAACTGTTGTCTGCATTTTTAAATAGATCTATTTTGCGATATTTCCGGCGGGTCTGGGTGTTACGGTATTCAGTCTCGCTGTAGCAACCTTGCGATCATTAATCCCTGTGTCCGTCATGACGCTCCGTGTTTGCTAGCCACTATTTGCTGCTAAGAGGCCAAGTATGTTTCCACAACCATTTACACTTAGAGTGGGCTCCTGCAATAATTGCTCAAAATAATTTTCTGAGAACGCGTTGAGGACAACTGTAGCACTGTTGAGAGTAACTCGCCCACTAAGGAGTTCAACTACACTCCGTAGCCTCTTGCTGTGCTCACCATTGGATACCTCCAGTCCTGCCCCCTGTTGCCATTAGCAGCCAATATTGTGGTTGCGCGGTAGACAATATGTGGGGCGTCATTCGCCTTTTGTGACCTCGCACTCAGGGGGTTCCAGATATTCATAGGGTATAAGTTATCTTATAAAATCCTTCAGCTGAAAACGACAAATACTATATGACATCCCGCAAGTTCTGCTTGTGACGTAGGGAGGGTTATAGCCTCTTGATGGTCCGACATTTCGTGAAACTTGCCCGAAATATCGCACAATTTATTTTGTTCCCCACGCGAGAGGCTAACTAGTTCCGCGTGAGGAAGGCTTAACGCTGCTAATCGACAGCTGGTGTATTTGTACAGTAATCAGCAGGCTTGTAAGATTTTGAACTTCGATTTATAGAAAACGCTTGAGAAGCGCGTCATACTAGAGCATCTCTAAGTGTGTTCTACAATCGTGCAAAAGGTGTGCAAAATCAGTGGCCCACTGGATGTATGTTTCCCTTGTAAGATCTGTGGATCGAGTGCGCTCGCTCCGTATCTGTCAACATCGAGTCAGTGGGTCCTGGCCCGTCTGCTTGTGTCCCTGTCGGTTTCCGGTCCAGATGCTTTCTCCGCAACGATGCACTGCCTCAGGGTTCACGTCGCGCTCCAGCGACACCTCAGCGCACGGCCTGTCGGGGAAATCAGCCACGAAGCTCTGACGAAAACAACCGCAGACCGATCAAGCATCGCCTCAACGCCTTGGTAGGGCAACAACTGAGGTTCTTGCGTGGCAAGTGGGAAAACCAAGCTCTACAGCGACATTCATTTTATTCATCTTCGCCCACGGACATATATCAGTCCGGGACAACAGGCACTCGAGCCGTCACACAGTAGACAATTAGCAGAAACGTGTCACTTTGGGTATTGAGAAGGTAAACAAATGCATTGCCTTCAAAAATGGCCAACTGTAGGCATTATCTCACTCGGACACTGCTGGCGCATATGCTTTCTTTGGATTCGTGTCATTCCTATTTTTTTTTTTTTTTAAGTGGTGAGGATTGTACCGGGACCAGACTCCATCCCTTCGGAATTATTTCAAACGTTGCGCTTTAGAAGGACGTTGTAAATATGCTGAGCGTATAAGAAGTGGAATCGTGATGTCGCAGAAAGAATAAGCTGCGACAAAAGTCGATGGAAAACACTTCACTGAAGAAAGGACACTTTGTACGGCACAGATACTGGGACAGACTACTATGGACGGCAGGAGTGTCTGAGAAGTACCGACCGGCTCACGGCGTGAAGAGATGAAAGAAGGTATGAAGCAAAAGTATCGTATAAAAAAAGTAAAGCATCCAGAAGACATGTAACTTCGTACATCAACGCGGATATTAGTGTTGCAGTTGTCTGTGACAGGCAGGAGTGGATTAGTGCTGTTCGTGATCGGTCTTGTCATCACGTAAATGGCCCGAACAGCGTCAGATGTTCACGGAAATGCCGCGTAACCGTGTGGGGCAGCACCATCAGACCCGACAAAGCGTCTGAGAGGAGGCTCATTGTCGATCTCCGTTTAGCCAGCTGGCCGAATCGTGCAGCATCCAGACCTGCGGGGCATTCTGATGGGACAGTGGCCCGGTGTAGCACAGCATAGGAGTGTGAAGCCAGACATGCTCCTCATCACGCTACCAATCGACCACGTCAGACCACCGCAAGGGTGGGTCGCTGTACTGAGCACCCTTCACATTTGCGTCAGACATATGAGAAGAAATGGGCTACTGCAACGTCCTGCGTCATCCTGCACCACTGGTCAGAGACTGGTAGCAACCGGGCTAGGGAACTACCTTACCGTCAACACCATGACACAAATGCCTGCATTTGGAGTGGCACCTTCATCAGGAAGCGTGGACTACTGATGAATGGCGTTCCATTGTGGTCGGCAGTGAATCACGGTTCTGTAATTCCTCGGATAAGCATTGTCGACAAGTAAGAGTGCGAAGTCGGGAGAAGTCCTAATCTTCAATTGTGTAGTAGAGGCACAGCGGTGTTACTCCTGGCATCGTTGTGGTGGGAGCCAACGGGTGTGACCTGAGGCCGTGGTCAGCAGTCTTTTAGGGAACACTGACGGTACAACAGTACGCCACTGGCATGCTCGACCTCATATGCAGCCTCTTGAGCGACAGTACTGTTGTGCCATTTGCAACAGGACAATACTCATACACACGTGATACGTATCTCTGTGAGATACTTGTTTGATGCTGAAGTACTCCTCTAGCCAGTAAATCCCGAGATCTGTCCCCAGCAGAACACGTGTAGCACCAGCCTGGACGTCAACTCCGTTCCAATGACAGTTATCCAGGATGTCAAGGACCAGTACAACCCTTGTCAACTTTTCGACCGAATCAGTATATGCAGCAATGCGCAGAGGGGATACTGGTGTGTGGGTTCATACTGCCTGGTTCTTGAGTGCTTCTCTTCTTTTGTCTTTTTTCATACATGTATATACGAGCTGAAATGTGAGTACATCTCATTTACTTGATATTGTGTATTGTGCATTAAACCGGGGACCTAGAATCGAAGGAGAGGCTTCGTCCCGCCGTAGCCTTCAGTGGTTCACAACCCCACTACAGACCACAGCAGTCCACCCACCTCACCGCCGCCCCACACCGAACCCAGGGTTATTGTGCGGTTCGGCCCCCAGTCGTCCGACCCCTCCCCCCCCCCCCTCCCCCGGAAACGTCTCATACCAGACGAGTGTAGCCCCAAATGTTTGCGTGGTAGAGTAATGATGGTGTACGGGTACGTGGAGACAGTGTTTGCGCAGCAATTGCCCACATAATATAACTGAGGCGAAATAAGGGAAACCAGCCGGCATTCGACGAGGTAGGTGGAAAACCGCTTTAAAAACCACCCACAGGCTGGTCGGTGTACCGGACCTCGACACTAATCCGCCCGGCGGATTCGTGCAGGGGACGGCACGCCTTCTCGCTCGGGAAGGGCTAGCCGGGCGGGCGACAAGGATACAATTTAAAGCACTCCATGTGATCTGCAGATCCTACGGTCATTTGCCTAGAATACTCATGTAATCTTTTTCGTGTTAAATACGTGATCGATTCTTTTTTTCCCCTCGGTTGCTGGCATCGTAATTCTACTTCATGCTGTTGAATGCAAAAAATTAAAGAAACACAGAAACCTGAAAAGACGTATCCGTCGTAAAACGTTGGAAGACATAGTTTTAGAAAACATTCTAAGTACTGGCAGGGATTCTCACTGCAGAAGTATATGAGTAGATGAAGATTTCAATGGGCAAGCTTTTGAGAGGCACGATTTAGCGAGAAAAATATCACCAGCGGCAGGAAAAAAAGGTCGACCGGACCAGTGGAAACGTATTTAGAGAGCAAGACAGCAAAGGAGACGACTCACTCGCCTTGTATCTGGGTCATTGTCAAGAACTTGCGTGTATGTCTCTCAGCCAGCGTTGACCGAAGTCTTGGGCCAAGCAATGAATTCGCTATTGCTATAGATTTGGGTTTCAAAGAGTACGCACAGATTATCATTGACCTGTCTTGAAATCCAGTTGAAAAGTCGCCAGCTGCTTACATTAGTTTCGCTTTGATTTCCATTTCCGCCTATTATTGCATTACTCGACATAATTTTGGGCTCAGCTGCAGTTATAACAGGTGGACAAGTTCGGTGCGTGGCTTAGTTCACAGTGAACTCTGCGTCGTTCTGTCAGACGAGTCTCGGTGATTAATGTCCCAATCAGTCTCTTATACATTCCGTAATCCGTCGTACTCAGCTGTCAGCAAATGAGGAACGTTTTCATAACAGGCACATCCATTGTACATATGGCACACGAATAGTTGTTAGTGCGTAGGCTGCAAATTAAATGCACAGATTTATGGATTGATTAAGCTATTTGTCTTCCGGCGGTTTACTACGTTTATAGTCTGAAAACTACGTGAAATGCGCAGCAAGGGGTACTTGCAAGTCTCCGTTGTCTTGCGCCTGGTGATGATATGATGAGGAGTACAACACAACAGCCAGTCCCCGAGCGAATAAAAGTCCACCCGGCCGGAAATCGACCCCCACGGTCCAGAGCAGTGGTTCGCAGTCTTTGTGAGACTAGAGCGCCAGAGTGCAGCCACGTACTGGCTAGTTCCCCAGCCCGCACCCGCCGCGCCGTCATCAGCAGGCCTGTCCCCACTGTGGTGGTGGGTGGGACGTGTCGCCACCCCCTCCAGCCGGTACTGCCACTAGATGAAACCTGATGATGCCGCTGCTTCTTTATTCGAGCGTATCTTCATCCGGCCTCATGAGACTAAGTCGACCCCGCTCCAGACCACTCTACCTTAAACGAAGATCTGAGGAGGACCTAGGAATCGTAGCCGGGTCTTTCCGCGCCGAAGGCAGCGACGCCAATCGTTCAGCTGCGTAGGCGGGATACTAATAATAATAATAATAATAATAATAATAATTATTATTATTATTATTTTGTGCAGGCCTTCAGCAGTGCAGTAGGCATTATAGTTACTTTCATTTTGAATGTCAGTTAGTTCACTCATTGATAACTGAATAATGAAGCAATTTCTAGTTTATTCTGGGTAGTACCTTCAGCTCGAAGAAAGCATTTTCATGAGCTATTGAGCGTATGTGATGTACACTGAAGCGCCAAAGAAACTGGTATGGGCATGCTTCTTCAAATAGAGAGATATGTAAACAGGCAGAACACGGCACTGCGGTCGGCAACGGCTATATAAGACAAGTCTGTGGCGTAGTTGTTAGATCGGTTATTGCTGCAACAGTTGTAGGTTACTAAGATTTAAGTGAGTTCGAACGCGCACGAGCCACGGGTCATGACATCTCCGAGATAGCGATGAAGTGGCAATTTTCCCGAACGACCATTTCACGAGTGTACCGTGAATATACCCCACCCCCCATGAACCATGGACCTTGCCGTTGGTGGGGAGGCTTGCGTGCCTCAACGATACAGATAGCCGTACCGTAGGTGCAACCACAACGGACGGGTACCTGTTGAGAGGCCAGACAAACGTGTGGTTCCTGAAGAGGGGCAGTAGCCTTTTCAGTAGTTGCAGGGGCAACAGTCTGAATGATTGACTGATCTGGCCTTGTAACACTAACCAAAACGGCCTTGCTATGCTGGTACTGCGAACGGCTGAAAGCAATGGGAAACTACGGACGTAATTTTTTTCCGAGGGCATGCAGCTTTACTGTATGGATAAATGATGATGGCGTCCTCTTGGGTAAAATATTCCGGAGGTAAAATAATCCCTCATTCGGATCTCCGGCCGGGGTCTACTCAAGAGGGCGTCGTTATCAGGAGGAAGAAAACTGGCATTCTACGGATCGGAGCGTGGAATGTCAGATCCCTTAATAGGGCTGGTAGTTAGAAAATTTAAAAAGGGAAATGGATAGGTTAAAATTAGATATAGTGGGAATGAGTGAAGTTCGGTGGCAGGAGGAACAAGACTTTTGGTCAGGTGAATACAGGGTTATAAATACAAAATCAAATAGGGGTAATGCAGGAGTAGGTTTAATAATGAATAAAGAATTAGGAGTTCGGGTAAGCTACTACAAACAACATAGTGAACGCAGTATTGTGGTAAAGAAAGACACGAAGCAAACGTCTAAAACAATAGTACAAGTTGGCTCTGAGCACTATGGGACTTAACATCTGAGGTCATCAGTCCCCTAGAAATTAGAACTACTTAAACCTAACTAATCTATGGACATCACACACATCCATGCCCCAGAATAGTACAAGTCTATATGCCAACTAGTTCTGCAGATGATGAAGAAATTGAAGAAATGTATTATGAAATAAAAGAAATTATTCAGATGGTGAAGGGAGACCAAAAATTAATAGTCATGGATGACTGGAATTCGATAGTAGGAAAAGGAAGAGAAGGAAACGTAGTAGGTGAATATGGATTGTGGATAAGAAATGAAAGAGGAAGCCGTCTGGTAGTATTTTGCGCAGAGCACAACTTAATAATAACTAACGCTTGGTTCAAGAATCATAAAAGAAGGTTGTATACTTGGAAGAAGCCTGGAGATACTGACAGGTTTCAGATAGATTATATAATGGTAAGGCAGAGATTCAGGAACCAGGTTCTAAATTGTAAGACATTTCCAGGGGCAGATGTGGACTCCGAACACAATCTATTGGTTATGAACTGTAGATTAAAACTGAAGAAACTGCAAAAAGGTTGGAATTTAAGGAGATGGGACCTGGATAATCTGACTAAAGCAGAGGTTGTTTAGAGTTTCAGGGAGAGCATAAGGGAACAATTGAGAAGAATGGGGGAAAGAAATACAGTAGAAGAAGAATGGGTAGCTTTGAGGAATGAAGTAGTGAAGGCAACAGAGGATCAAGTTGGTAAAAAGACTAGGGCTAGTAGAAATCCTTGGGTGACATAAGAAATATTGAATTTAATTGATGAAAGGAGAAAATATAAAAATGCAGTAAATGAAGCAGGCAAAAAGGAATACAGATGTCTCAAAAATGAGATCCACAGGAAGTGCAAAATGGCTAAGCAGGGATGGCTAGAGGACAAATGTAACGATGTAGAGGCTTATCTCACTAGGGATAAGATAGATACTGCCTACAGGAAAATTAAAGAGACCTTTGGAGATAAGAGAACCACTTGTATGAATATCAAGAGCTCAGATGGAAACCCAGTTCTAAGCGAAGAAGGGAAAGCAGAAAGGTGGAAGGAGTATATAGAGGGTCTGTACAAGGGCGATGTACTTGAGGGCAATGTTATAGAAAGGGAAGAAGATGTAGATGAAGATGAAATGGGAGATCTCATACTGCGTGAAGAATTTGATAGAGCACTGAAAGACCTAAGTCGAAACAAGGCCCCGGGAGTAGACAACATTCCATTAGAACTAGTGACAGCCTTGGGAGAGCCAGTCCTGACAAAACTCGACCAGCTGGCGAGAAAGATGTATGAGACAGACGAAATACCCTCAGACTTCAAGAAGAATATAATAATTCCGATCCCAAAGAAAGCAGGTGTTGACAGATGTAAAAATTACCGAACTATCAGTTTAATAAGTCACGGCTGCAAAATACTAACGTGAGTTCTTTACAGACGAATGGAAAAACCGATTGAAGCCGACCTCCGGGAAGATCACTTTGGGTTCCGTAGAAATATTGGAACACGTGAGGCAATACTGACGCTACGACTTATCTTAGAAGCTAGAGTAAGAAAAGGCAAACCTACGTTTCTAGCATTTTCAGACAGAGAAAGTTTTTGACAATGTTGACTGGAATACTCTTTTTCAAATTCTGAAGGTGGCAGGGGTAAAATACAGGGAGCGAAAGGCTATTTACAATTTGTATAGAAATCAGATGGCAGTTATAAGAATCGAGGGACATGAAAGGGAAGCAGTGGTTGAGAAAGGAGTGAGACAGGATTGTTGCCTATCCCCGATGTTACTCAATCTGTATATTGAGCAAGCAATAAAGGAAACAAAAGAAAAGTTCGGAGTAGGTATTAAAATCCACGGAGAAGAAATAAAAACTTTCAGGTTTGTCGATGACATTGTAATTCTGTCAGAGACAGCAAAGGACCTGGAAGAGCAGTGGAACGGAATGGACAGTGTCTTGAAAGGACATCAACAAAAGCAAAACGAGGATAATGGAATGTAGTCGAATTAAGTCGGATGATGGTGAGGGAATTAGATTAAGAAATGAGTCACTTAAAGTAGTAAAGGAGATTTGCTATTTGGGGAGCAAAATAACTGATGATGGTCGAAGTAGAGAGGATATAAAATGTAGACTGGCAATGGCATGGAACGCGTTTCTGAAGAAGAGAAATTTGTTAACATCGAGTATAGATTTAAGTGTCAGGAAGTCGTTTCTGAAAGTATTTGTATGGAGTGTAGCCATGTATGGAAGTGAAACATGGACGATAAATAGTTTGGACAAGAAGGGAATAGAAGCTTTCGAAATGTGGTGCTACAGAAGAATGCTTAAGATTAGATGGGTAGATCACATAATTAATGAGGAGGTACTGAATAGGATTGAGGAAGAGTTCGTGGCACAACTTGAGTAGAAGAAGGAATCGGTTGGTAGGACTAGTTCTGAGGCATCAAAGGATCACCAACTTAGTATTGGAGGGCAGCGTGGAGGGTAAAAATCGTAGAGGGATACCAAGAGATGAATACACTAAGCAGATTCAGAAGGATGTAGGTTGCAGTAGGTACTGGGGGATGAAGAAGCTTGCACAGGATAGAGTAGCATGGAGAGCTGCATCAAACCAGTCTCAGGACTGAAGACCACAACAACAACAACCGTGAATATCAGGAATCCGGTAAAACATCAAATCTTCGACATCGCTGCGGCCGGAAAAGGATCCGGCAAGGACGGGACCAACGAGGGCTGAAGAGAATCGTTCAAAGTGACTGAAGTGCAACCCTTCCGCAAATTACACTACTGGGCCATCAACAAGTGTCAGCGTGCGAATCATTCAACGAAGCATCATCGATATGGACTTTCGGAACCGAAGGCCCACTCCTGTACCCTTGATGGCTGCGCGACACATTGCTTTACGCCTCGCCTGGGTCCGTCAACACTTATTTTGGTCTGTTGATGACTGGAAACGTATTGCCTGGTCGGACGAGTCTCGTTTGAAATTGTATCGCGTGAATGGACGTGAATGGGTATGGAGACATCCTCCTGAATCCGTGGACCCTGTGCGTCAGCAGCGGGCTGTCCGAGCTGGTGGAGGCCCCATAATGGTGTGGGGCGTGTGCTGTTGGTGTGACACGGGACCCATGATAGGTCTAGATACGACTCTGACAGGTGACACGTACATCAGCATCCTGCCTAATCGCCTGCATCCATTCACGTCCATTGTGCATTCCGGCAATCCCAGCAGGACAATGCGACACCCCACCAGTCCAGCATTGCTACAGAGTGGCTTCAGGAACACTCTTCCGAGCTTAAACACTTTCGCTGGCCAACAGACTCCCCAGACATGAACATTATTGAGCATATCTGGGATGCCTTGCCACGTGCTGCTCAGGAGAGATCTCCAGCCCCCCGTTACTCTTACGTATTTATGGGCAGCCCTGCAGCATTCACGGTGTCAGTTCCTTCCAGCACTACTTCAGACATTAGTCAAGTCCATGCCGCGTCGTGTTGCGTCACTTCTGCGTGCTCGCGGGGGCCCTACACGATATTAGGCAGGTTTACCAGTTTCTTTGGCTTTTCATTGTATGTATCTCAGTTTTACTATCATAGATCCATGGTACAAAGTACAAAGCATGTATGTAGTGGTTGGACTATGTGAGGAAGACGACGTTCATACACACAAGGTAATCACTATTACAGGCTTACAAAATGTCCTTTCGGACATGTCCAAAAGAACAGACACCACACATTCATAAAACTGATTCGCATCGATGAGCAATTGATCTACTTCCTTCAGTTCTGATGCACATTTAAGTTCAAACTCCAGCGGGAATCTGAAATTAGCGTGCATGCACACGATTGAAGATAGATGCGTTAGATGGGAGTGTGGGTCAGCAGAGGAGGGTACTGAAGATACTCCGCGCATTTCTATTAAACAACGTGTGTGTGTGTGTGTGTGTGTGTGTGTGTGTGTGTGTGTGCGTGCGTGGGGCGCAGTGGTTAACACAGCTGCCTAGTAAGCAGCGGATCCCGGATCCGAGTCACGGTGCTGCACACATTTTCACTCGTCGTTGCCAGTTCCGCGAAAATCCCTTCCCTTTCCTTTCCTTCTCCTCACCGCCGGTCAACCAGCAATTACATAATATTAGGAAACACTGACAAGAGAAATGATCTTTTAAAACTAGTTTAGTTTCGTTACAAACACTAGTCATAGAGCAGGTGTATGGTCGAGAAGGCCCTTGCCACACGTAAAGTAAAAAAAGTAAGTAGAAACACTATTAAACCCGAAACTTGGGGGGTGGCAGATTAAAACTGTGTGCCGTCAGACACTCGAACTCGGGACCTTTGCTTTTCGCAGGAAAGTACTCTACCAGAGCTAGTGCTCTCAGTTGGTAGAGCACTTGCCCGCGAAAGGCAAAGGTCCCGAGTTCGTGTCTCGGTCCGGCACACAGTTTTAATCTGCCAGTAAGTTTCATATTAGCGCACTCTCCGCTGCAGATTGAAAGTCTCATTCTGGACTATTAAACCCTTTTGTTTTTGTCCCTCAGGAAAGTTAATTTTACCCCTCAGGGGGTAATTACCGCCAGGTTGGGGACTGGTCTCGAGACGGCAACGTTAAGCACTAGACCACGAACTGAAGAAATGTAATTTAGTTAGCGCTGTCGTAGCCATTCGTTTTCGTATAGCGTGTAGTACGCTGAACACCAAATTATAAAAATTGCAAGGTCGGCGTTAAGGCCCCTGTAAACGAGCAAACATTTTTGGCAAACGCACCCTTGTGTAGCTGCGAATTTGTCAAACAAGACCGCACACGTACAAATAAAATTTGTCAGTTTAACCTCACTTTGAAGCAGATGCTGTTCGTGTTCGTGACTATTTTTACAGCAGTGAAAGTGGCCACAAATGCAGAGAAAGCAATCCTACTGTTGACTTTAGCCCTGTGTTTGAAGACAAGACACTGGTCAAGTGACTGGCTTAAAATGAAATATTTACCAATGAAAATCTGTTAAAGGAAATATTACTATCAGAACTCGATGATTGCATCAAATTTCTTCGAATGAACCATGAAACTTTTAAATACTTGTTGAGACCCTCGTAAAAGAACAAATTTATCTGTCAAATGGGCTACGGACGGGCCACACAGACAGACCGTACGTGCAGCAACAAAGCATGTCCATTTAACCTTACTTTTGAAACAGACGCTTTTCGTGTATGATATATTTTGGCGCTAGTGGGAATGGCTACGAATGTCGCTAAAGCATTTCTAACATTGATTCTGGCACTGTGTCGAAAGAAGATCACCATCAACAAGAAAAAAACAAGACGCTTGGACAAGAAATTGTTTAAACGAGAGAGAAATATACGCGTGAAAAACTGTTAATGGAAATGTTGCACTGAGAATCTGATGATTACATCAACTTTCTGCTAGAAGAACCGGAGAACTTTCGATTTTTTTTTTTTTCATTGCACTCCTACTTGTATGTCGTGCGTAAAATAATGATTTTGTTCATGACTCTTCCTGCGTAATATACAGCTGCGAAAGATGTGATACCTCTACCTTTTTGACAATTATCCTTATTAAATTGGATTGATAAAAGAGATAAAGAAGAACCAACGAACAGTGGCGTGCTTTGCACGAGAACTGATGGAGATGCTGAACAAACTCCTCAGGGAGCGTTACAAGAGAGCCGTTTGGCACCACGGAGAGGTTTAGAAATTATTTTTATGGAGGCTTCTTGAAAGGAACGGGGAAGGGGAGCGAGACTGTGGTACCAGAAGTGACGTCCCCTCACACGCCGTGTGGCATCCGGAATGTAGATCTGGAGGTAGGTGTAGAATACGTCCACCTAACCAGTATGACAAAACGTTGCACGGTGCAGGACGCTTATAACGCGCAACGTCACTGAGAAAACAGTCGCTTGTCTGTGTGTGTGTGTACAGAGAAAGGCCAAATCGTGACTTCGACAAACGTTTCACTGAGAATGTCGTAGCAGTGCGTGCGCGATGGAGGGCGGGCAGCCCTGTCCATAAAGCAGAAGAGGCAGCAGCCGGAGCCGAGCATTATACACAAGCGACGCCTGCCTAGAGAACGTGTTGGTGGTAACAGTCCTGAGGGTGGGGGGGAGGGGGCGGCGGGGGTCGGGGCATACTGTCACGGCTACTCCCGCTGCGAGCGGACGTCTTCAGACGGCGAAAAGTAATCCGTTTGTTTTTTGCTTTTGGTGTCATATCAGTATTTATAAGTATTCCCATAATGAACCAGAGAGAAAAAAAACTACGTGCCAAGATATTGTTGGGGGAGCTTTTGGTCGGTTTCTGATATTGAAGACTTGCCTTCGCGTTAATTATATAATTTCCACAAATGTGACCATATGGCCGCGAAGCGAGCAAGGAGAGAGCACTCTATCGCCTACACCAATGCGACTGTCGCTCGCTAGATTAAGGGAAGAGTTTTTATTGCGACCACCGTCCTGCACTGCGGCAGAAAAAATGTTGTTTGTGGGAGAACGGATCGAAGGGCAGCGGAAGGAAGTACTCACGCTCTTCAACCCACCATAGGAGGGGAAAAAAAACTCACCGGCTTTCTTCCCAACTTCTTTGTGTGTCGCCATTGTCAGTCCTTGGAATGCGCTGGTTATTAGTCAGTAACTTTCTATCACTAACGTGTTTAAGTGCAAGCGTTTTCGTTGCATCGAGAAATGGTTATTCGTGACCATATGTTCTCGTTATGCCGCCTGTTAGAACGTTAATGTATTTCTGTGAGCATTCTTTGGTATAACCGTATCTCGTTTAGCCATGCAGCATCCAACACCACCTCACACTGTCAAGGCGTGGCAATAAACCAACACATCAGTCTGCTGGTAAACTCCTGGCGCGGTGCTCCTCAGTCTAACTAGCAAGTTGCTATCAACGTAGACGCACTTTATTTAAAAGGTACGAAGTACTACTGGTCATAATTTATGTTTATTCCAGTAAGGCCTGTGGTATTGGACGATTAAACCTTCATTACCATATGAATTACTGTCAATTAATAAGACGTGTGTATTGTATCTGTGACTTTTGGGCACCTTGCGGCAAAGTCTGCTACCATAACACAAAAAAACAAAACCCTAATTAAGTACAAGTCTCAAAGTTTTGTGAAGGTCTTTGATTGCGAAGATGTAGAGTGATACAAATGTAATTACGTCCAGTTGTAACATTACGAGTCAAGATAGCTGTAACGGAACTTGAATAGCGTAAAGTTATCGTTAAAAACGCACGCCGCGCGATTTGTTACGATTTGGTCGGTCATAATAATAGTAACATGCTTTTGAATACAATTAAAATATAACGGCGATACCTGTTTAGTGTTATTGGAAATAATATGTAGTAAATTAATGAGTAAGGTAGCCGATCCTATAAGAAGAGGTAAAATTGGGCATATTAAGGTGTTTTGCTTTATATTGACTAAGCCGATGATACGGCGTCTTTTTTTCCGTTTACTCTTAGAAAAAAAAACAAGTAAAGAAGTGCTAATTGTGCGTTGTGAAAAATATAGGGGCGAATTTTAAATAGCTACAGTGTATAATCAGACTAACAAATCGACATTCAGTTACGCGAAATAGCGGACAGCGAAGTGTGGTCATTAAACTGAGTACACGTACAGGGCCGTCAATTCCGGGATAAGTCTATTCGCATCTCACGAGGGACGCGGTATTGAGACCTTTTTTTTAAATTATATCGCGGAGAGCGGGCTTCAATTTATAAAAAGGACAAAAGCTGTATCATTATCATTGACTGTTGGTGTCAAGCAAACAAAACTGTTCATCAAAGGGTTTCGGTGAACGAGTGGTGAATACGAAATGAAACTGTGAACGAAGTTATGTTAAATAAAGCAGAAGAGACAAGACAGTTTGGTCGTATCTGTTATTATTCCATAAACTGTAACATTTCTTCTCGTTGTACGAAGCCTTTAAGACGATCGTTATGACAATTTGCTTTGAAGGGAACTCGTTACCAGTTAAGTTTTGGGGACCTGGTCAGGAGGGGATAGTTCGTAGATCCTAACTACTGCAGCTATTCTGGAATCAGGTGCTACCGTGACCGTTGTGTGTTGTCAACAACTTAAGGTTACCATATCTCATGCTCTAAGATCGACGCGCCTTTCCTCTTGGTATAACGGTGTCTCACGGTAACAACGACAACGCCGACGACGAAGGAAGATACGGTAGACAGTGGCGCCACAACGTGCGGCTCGATCGAGGAGGATTGCTGCAACGAGTCGAGTGTCATCCGGATTCACGAACCCTAGAGTTGGAAAATATTGTAGCAGGCAGTGAGTCTGTCCAATGAAAGAGGTATTCTTCAATAATCGCTAAAAGTGAGCGATACTACCAGGTATGATTAAAATAACTGTATAATTATAAAAAAAGGAAGTTGAGACTTGTGATTTTGGTAGATAAATATATATAAATACATAGTGAAAATAAGTGTATGTCTTGATAGTGAATAATCATGTCAAAACGAACGAAAAGAATAAATGATAATGTGCAGTTGAGTAGAGTAATGAGTGGAGAGAGAGAGGAAAGTGAAGAGGATATGGATGATGCATCCCATGAGCTCAATTTGGGACAGGAGACATGTACAGATAATAATACAGTTATTGATTTAGAGCCGTTAGGAGATTGAAATACAATGATAAGTAAGGTAAGCAGCGTGGGAGAACATATAGATCTTGAGGTTTCGGAAGTAGATCAGCAAGTTGATCCTCAAAATGGAAATATTAATCAAAAAATGTTTGATATGCTGGTATCAATAAATACTCAAATGGATGTAATCAATGGAAGACTTGGTTCACTAGAAAAAGATAATAAGGAATTAAAAGCGGACAATCATAAGTTCAATGAAAAATTTGAGGCCAAATTTGGTTCATTAGAAGTTAAAATGGATTCTTTGGAAAGCAAACTGAACACCTTTGCCTATAAACTGGTAAATACTAAGAAAGAATTAAAGGCGGACTGGGAGACTCAATTAAATGCGAAATTTGGAGAAGTAGATGTAGAGTTTTCTAACACCTTAGAAAGGCAATATAATAATTTAATGGGAAAACTTCATGACGTAGAAAAGAAATATGAGGTAGTTTCGAAGAGTTATGATGGCCTGTCCAATAGGATGGTTAAGTGTGAAAGCAGCTGTTTCAATGCTAGCGCGCAGATAGAAGAGCTTTCGAAACAAATAGTCGAGTTTGAGTCCGATGCTCGTAAGGGGATTGACAAGTATTTTGTAGATCAAACTAAAAGACTTGACGAAGATCTATCTGAACGGATAGAAATAAAGGGAAATGAAATTGTAGACGAGGTTAAGACTACTATTGGATCCCAGCCAAATGAAAATATCAATGAGCACTTAAGTAGAAATGATGAATTAATTAAGCTCTTCACTAGCGAAATTCAGAAAATAAAAGACAAAATAGTTGATGAGTTACCTAAATGGCAAAAGGAAAACAATCATAAATTGGCGGAGTTAGAACGAGATTCATAACAAAATTTGTTAACAGAGGACGAACGTTCGGAGAATAGGTCGAAAAACAACCGAACATGTGATAATACGAAGTACAATTGTGGTGAAAATTTGCATTGGGAAGTTGATGATTTGGTTGGTAAAGATGATGATTCTTTTGGTCAGCGAGGATATTTGTCTTCTTTAAAGGTGGAGAACAGCATTTTTAAAAGTAGACAATTCCCAACATTCTCCACTGAATTAACAACCTGCATCCGAAAATCTTTATCAATAACTTCAAAAGAATATTTCCACGTAGCTGGTCAGAACACGACCGACTTCAATTTATAGTATCCAAAATTACCGGAGACGCTGCATTATGGGCCGCCGAAGTAAGTGAAAGTCGCCGTACTTGCGCTGAGTTTGAACAACTTTTTTTGGCTAAATACTGGTCGTCGAGAAAACAAGAGAAATTAAGAAAAGAGGTTTACCAACCTGAGTATTTTAACAGTGAAAGGAGTACTTTAAGGCAATATTTTGAAAAGTACATAAATAAGACACGTTTTTGGAGTGATCCAATTTCTCACAAGGAAGTGATCAGATTTTTAAGGGAAGGTTGTCCATAAATATACGTGAAAAGTTAATGTTCCTGACCACGATGTAGAACAATTCTTGTCGGTGATTGACTCTTAGATATGATTATGGAAGACGCAAGACAAATGAGTAGTAATCAAATGTCGACTCACACTCATAGTAATACGAATAATTATAATAATAATTTAACGTATAATAATAATAATACCGAAAACCAGGTCAAACCCGCATCACAGGACCGTGGACAATCTTCGTCCTATGGTTGCAATAAAAACAATGATTATAATAAATATAGAAGAGATACTTGCTGTGCTAGAGGTAAACCTCGATATGGTGACATGAATGTGCATAGTAGTGATATTAATAAGAGTAACAGGTACCCAAGTGATGAACCCAATTGTATTCGACCTTGGGAAGATAATTCGAAGCATAATGTTCATCGGCAGGATGGAACAAATGCCTCGAGTCCTCATCCAGCACAAGGAGTTATACCAATGGGAGAAGGAGCCTCCAATGTGCGACGGGGTGAATACCATAACTCGGATCATACTGTACGGATTGTGGAAGTTCATGAACCCCCACCGATGACTCAACGAGATAGATTAAACTAATACCAGTCACCAAATGCCTTCCTAGGATGACTGGAAAGGAGAAGGAAGGCAGGCATCAATTTGAACTGAGAGTATTAAGGTACAATAATGATCAGGATATAAGGAATGAATTAATTGAAGAAAAACCTGAAGTTTCTAATAAATGCGGACAAATTTTACAGGCAATAATTCCAACAATTATAAATAATGTTGATGTTGAAATATTAAGTGATACTGGAGCGACTATTAGTGTCATGACGCTGGACTGTTTAAAACAGATAAGCCGAGGGGTAAAAATACCCACTTTTCCTATCACAGGATGTACCGTGTCTGGCGCGTTCAGCGCAAAAATGCAAAAAGTTGTGAAACAGGTACGTGTCGACGTTACAATACAGGGGGCTCAAATAGAAAGTACATTCCTGGTTGTTCCCAAAATGACAGTACCATGTATCTGGTGTTTGGATTTTTTATGTGAGACCGGTACAATCATTAATTTAGAGAAAGGTGAATGTATATTTAATGCCAATGGTAATGTTTTGACAGCCACCCTTAGAAAGGGCCGAGTAATTCCAAATCAATTGTGTATGAATCTAATGGTAAAATATGTCAGTATTGATGATGAAAATGTGTATGATATCTCCCTTATTGAGTGTTCTAAAGAAATGATGGATAAAATGTCATTGCAGGAAAAGGTGTTAGAATCAGAATATTTATCTGTTATCCAAAGGGACGAATTGTACTACTCGTTGGAAGCATATCAGTCGATTTTTAGTAAACGTCCGGGTATAATAAAAGACTTTGAAGACCATATGAAGACGTATGCACATAAACCCTTTTGTCGTACTTCCTATTCTATCCCATGGACAAAGAAAGAAGTAGTCAGAAAGGAAATCAATAAAATATTAGAATGGGGTATTATTGAGCCCTCAGATTCCGAATATTTTAACCCTCTTGTGGCGGTAATTAAACCCAATGGTGACATCAGATTGGTGTTGGATGCCAGAGAGATCAATAAGATCATTATACCTGTACAAACGCGACCGGAGAACCTAGAAGAGTTAGTACAAAAGTTATACGGTGCCCGCTTCTTAACTTCTTTGGATATGCGTAGTTCATATTGACAAACTAGAATATCGAAAGAATCTCGAAAATATATTGCATTCCTTTTTCTGGGCCGAAGTTACCAGTTTACCGTCATGCCATTTGGGTTGAAAATAAGCGGTGGTGTTTTCATATCGGCATTAGATACCGTACTGGGCAGAGACCTTTTGAATGAAGTTACTTTATATGTGGATGATTTGCTAATTGCTTCTGAAACTTGGGAGGAACATTTGGACTTATTAAGAAGAGTTTTTTCGAAATTTTTGGAATACAGAGTTACTGTAAATTTGAGCAAATCCAAGTTTGCTCATAACCAATTGAAATTTCTTGGACATATAATTACTCCTGAAGGGATAAAACCAAATCCTAAAAAGATGGATGCAATTAACGGATGTGCTTATCCAAAGAATAGAACGGAATTAAGGTCATTTATCGGCTTAGTTTCATTTTTTCGACGATTTTTACCCAATCAGTTAGGAGGCCAAGACTGTTTGTTACGGCTGTTAAGAAAAAATGTCATGTGGGAGTGGAATTCCGGATGCACGCAAGCTTTTGACAACATCCGCAATGCTTTGACTAATGCTCCACTGTTACATCATCCGAGACTTGATCAAGATTTTTATATTGTTGCGGATGCTTCTGAAACAGGATTGGGTGCCACTCTTTTCCAGATGGACAATCCAGAAGATATCAGTACCATCAAAATAATTGGGTTTGCCAGCAGAACACTCTCTAGCTGTGAACGTGCGTATTGTACTACTGAATTGGAAGTACTGGCCGTGGTCTGGTCCCTTAGAAAGTTTCGCTATTTTGTATATGGAAAGAAGATCATTGTATTCTGCGACACAAAGCTTTATCTTTTATTTTAACAGGAAGGATGTTCCATTCACGTTTAACCCGGTGGGCCTTGCTACTGCAAGAATATGATATTACGCTCAAATATATCAGAGGGAAAGACAACATCATAGCCGATGCTCTTTCAAGACTACTGAAAAGAAAGAATGACGACGAGTGTGAAGAACGGACTATTGACTTTAAAGTCATGAATTTATCAAGGCAATTTTGTGAGAGGCAGATTTCACAGCTATGTCGAAGTCTTCCACAACTGCAAGAATGTGATAAGTTGTGGAAAGCCATCAGACATGCTGTTGAAAGCAAAACGCTAAGTCACTCTCAAGAACAGTATCAATTAAAATCCGGAATATTGTATCGGAGGAAGGATGAAGAAGATGTTTGGAAAGTTTGTGTTCCAAATAAATATTTAGAATCACTAGTATGGTACACTCACTTGAATTGGGGTCATTTTGGTGCCGCTGAATGTACAGCCAAAATAGCACAATACTGCTATCATCCAAGTTTGGAACGTCTAGCTACAAATATTCTTAATAAGTGCAAAATATGTCAGAAGGCAAAACCCATAAACTATTGTCGGAAGATAGAATTACATCCGATCATCCCACAACAACCTTTAATGTTGGTGTCCTGTGATGTCTGTGGGCCATGTCCCATGACACGTGGAAGGTTCAAATATGTTTTGGCTTTCTATGATCTCTTTTCAAAATATGTGAAATTATATCCTTTGAAAAATCTCCACGTTCGACCCATGTTACGCAAATTTATCAACAACTATATAACTGAGCTCGGCAAACCTATAATGATCTTGACAGACAATGCTGCTTATTATACAAGCAAAGTATGGAGAGACACTATGAAAGAGCAAGGAATCCAGCACATTTAAATCTCAAGATTTTAGCCTTGTGGAAATCCGGTTGAGAGAATCTTCCGAGAGTTAAACCGATTTTTCCGGACGTACATATCCAAACAACATTATAAATGGATCGATTGGATTTATGAATTTGAGAAAGTGTATAATGACTTACCACACTTATCGACAGGTTATTCACCTAACCAAATAGTATTTGGTGAAAGTATTGTGCCAGAATGGATAAAGAAATTACCTGCGATAGAACAAAAGATTACCAAGAAAGAAGATACGGTGAAGAAGGTCTACGAAAACCTGAAGCATCAAGCACAATTGAGAAAAACCCGTTTTGATAAAAATGTGAATAAAGTAGTCACATATGATGTAGGGGAAGAAATTTTATTGAGAAATCACCCAAAAGCATCAACCAGGAAAAGACTGAATAAGAAATGGCAATATTTATATACAGGTCCATACAAAATAATGAAAATACCTCACGAAGGGAGCTACCTCCTGGCAGATTGTCATACTGATGTAATTAAGGGCTTGTTCCCTCACATAGACCTGAAGAAGTATTATCAATAATGAGCAAAATATAGATTCAAAAAACACTGAATGATACCAAGACTACACTCAGAGTGGACTAAATAAAAGCACCAGTGGATAAATATGTACTTATACTAACTTACAAAGAAAATTAAAGAGTGTACCGACGATTTTCATGTGATACCTTCTTGGTATCAGCAACAATGACGACCCTGAAATACGATTTATTCTCTCACCGAACAGCGAGGATGGCTGATTTAAAAGTGGAATTAAGAGGAAAAGAAAAGGACCAAATCCTCTCTGGTTAAACAAGTGGCCTGATAAGGGTTTTGGTCTAGGATGCCAATCGTCGAACCCGGCTGCGATCCCTGCCTTGCACAGTCGGTTGAAGAACTGAGGGCTTCATCCAAGAAAAAAAATGCGGTGTGAATATGAAGTGATTAGTGCGAAGGGTTTCTAAGACAACCTATAAACAAATGTGGAATTTAGTTAAGGACATTTTGTCTAGGCCCATTAACTCAACTTAAATGGTTCAAAAATGGTTCAAATGGCTCTGAGCACTATGGGACTCAACTGCTGAGGTCATTAGTCCCCTAGAACTCAGAACTAGTTAAACCTAACTAACCTAAGGACATCACAAACATCCATGCCCGAGGCAGGATTCGAACCTGCGACCGTAGCGGTCTTGCGGTTCCAGACTGCAGCGCCTTTAACCGCATGGCCACTTCGGCCGGCTCAACTTAAATATTGTAGAATGTATGTACTGACTTGTTGAGTGAATCTGAGAGTGAGTGTATTCGCGGAAACAAATACCCTCTCCTGTCACAGTACACAAAAAATAAGCCTGTTCTGTCTGGAACCCTCTTCAAGACATCACAGTCTGGGGGGGCCGTGTAACATTACGAGTCAAGATAGCTGTAACGGAACTTGAATAGCGTAAAGTTATCGTTAAAAACGCACGCCGCGCGATTTGTTACGATTTGGTCGGTCATAATAATAGTAACATGCTTTTGAATACAATTAAAATATAACGGCGATACCTGTTTAGTGTTATTGGAAATAATATGTAGTAAATTAATGAGTAAGGTAGCCGATCCTATAAGAAGAGGTAAAATTGGGCATATTAAGGTGTTTTGCTTTATATTGACTAAGCCGATGATACGGCGTCTTTTTTTCCGTTTACTCTTAGAAAAAAAAAAAAAACAAGTAAAGAAGTGCTAATTGTGCGTTGTGAAAAATATAGGGGCGAATTTTAAATAGCTACAGTGTATAATCAGACTAACAAATCGACATTCAGTTACGCGAAATAGCGGACAGCGAAGTGTGGTCATTAAACTGAGTACACGTACAGGGCCGTCAATTCCGGGATAAGTCTATTCGCATCTCACGAGGGACGCGGTATTGAGACCTTTTTTTTAAATTATATCGCGGAGAGCGGGCTTCAATTTATAAAAAGGACAAAAGCTGTATCATTATCATTGACTGTTGGTGTCAAGCAAACAAAACTGTTCATCAAAGGGTTTCGGTGAATGAGTGGTGAATACGAAATGAAACTGTGAACGAAGTTATGTTAAATAAAGCAGAAGAGACAAGACAGTTTGGTCGTATCTGTTATTATTCCATAAACTGTAACATTTCTTCTCGTTGTACGAAGCCTTTAAGACGATCGTTATGACAATTTGCTTTGAAGGGAACTCGTTACGAGTTAAGTTTTGGGGACCTTGTCAAGAGGGGATAGTTCGTAGATCCTAACTACTGCAGCTATTCTGGAATCAGGTGCTACCGTGACCGTTGTGTGTTGTCAACGGCTTAAGGTCATCATATCTCATGCTCTAAGATGGACGCGCCTTTCCTCTTGGTGTAACGGGCCTCACGGTAACAACGACAACGCCGACGACGAAGGAAGATACGGTAGACAGTGGCCACAGGTTGCTGTCGTGTTTGTATCATATACATGATCACATTTACAACATTCCTTCCCGTGTTTCATTCGTGAAGGGCGCAGGACAGTGGTAACACACTGATGATGATATTCAAGAGTACAGAACGCTCACTGTTTTCAGCTGGCCCCCATTTTGTAAACATTGCTATATCTGCTATCTTACCGTAAAATGTGACAACTAGCTACAGTAGAGTAGAACAAAACTTCGAGAGTTTGTCTAGCCAGTGTTGAACGATTATAATCGTTTGTTTTCTATTGCCTGTAAACACGTTTGAGGAAATCCCGACAATCATTATTACAAATGGGTGTCCATTCCACAGATTTCGCACATTCACCTCGTCAGTGAGGATTTTAGTATACACAAAAGGTTCGCCATTGCTTCTGTTTATTAGTTTTAGCACTATACTCACCACAAAAGAAGGAAATATTATAGAGAGGTATTCGAACGTGAACAAGGAACCTCCTTATCCATATACAGAATGTGTATTTAACACATGAATCGATCGTTATTCACTGTTGCCAAGTATGTATGTACAATATCCACTGTGTGTGATATATTTTGCGACCTATGCTATTTGGGCATGTTTCGTGTAATAATTTACTTTCACAGGTGCTGAGTTAAGAGATCCGAATATCCATGCCTCGAGGCGTTATTTAAAAACCTCCTCATTGCTGTAACTGGTCCACAACTGGAGGTCAAACCAGTCGGTCCCGGCGGGATGCTTCCGTTGTGCTCCGTCCGAGGTCTTGTGCCGCGGGCAGACGGAGCTGGACTTCTGCGCGCTGTAGCCAGTAGCCGAGCGCTAACTGGCTAATGCCTCTGGCAAACAGAGGCAACAGCCAGCTAACGACGTAGCACCGGGACAGCGGTCAAACAATCCCGTCGCTCATTCCGGTCTTTCCAAAAACAATTTTAGTTTTTCCATTTTGCGAACTTTCAACCATTACCTTCTCGGGACTAATGTGGGGTACCCCCGACTGCTGTTGTTCTGAATAGTTCCCTCGAATGATTTGCACGACGATTCACTAGCGTCGCCATTTGTGGACAGAGCTAGAGTGCACGGTTGTCAGGGCAGCTGAGTCACTGCACGTATGTCAGGCAGCTGCTTGTGATGTAACAACTCTCCGGTGCAGTAGCCGCTTATACCTATGTAGACAAATCACATAAGTCTACTACTGCCGCATTGCCTGTATTCTACAGGAAGTTACTATGTTACCTTCATAGCCGCACTGACAGGTCTTTCATCGGGGCGAGACATAAGTCTCTTGAATAACGAGGGGAAAAAGCTTTGTCGAATGGAACTCACACTGAATTTTTCTTTAGGTCGTAAGTCTTATACTATGCCTTAATCTTCATCTCAAAGTTGCCTTTACTTCCAACGATCTCAGTTATTTGTTGGACGTATTCAAATCTCCTTCTACAGTTCAGGTGCAAAAATCATGGCATTTTGAAGTGTGAAGTAGATGTAAAAACGGATTTCATACAATTTTTAAAAACTCACATTTACATCTATGAAACTTAATGTAACAGAGAACAAAGTAAACTGTGTTTGTTCATTTAAAATTAAGTTAGCCTTTCTTTGACATACGAAATAACTTTTTGCATATTGCACATTATGTGGCGATAGGTATTCATACCGTCAGGCACATATAAATCACCGCCTCAGTTTCTGATAACAAATGCTTCAGGTGCCACTACTGGCTACTTCTGTAGATATCTTTAGGTGACATCTGCCCAGAACCTCGCCTAGTGATTTGGTACATATGAAAACAGTTTCGCAAACAATTTTCATAAAACCAAATTCTATTCTATTTTTTCTCCTGCCACCCGAGGATGTTCAGTGAATGGAAGCGGTTGCAAAAATGAAAAAGTTTCTTAACAGCAAATGACTTGGTATTTTACGTAAAAGGAGTAGTAAATATTTTTTAGTTACGTATTATTTATTTTTATTTGTTTGCACAAAAGAGTGTGCAGTTCCGGTAAACAGTGAAACTCCCAGGCCACAGTACGGCATCACGCGGCTAGAAGAGCCAAGAGAAAACATAACCTCCACTTTGCCAGTGGCCTACGCTATTTTGTTTCAGCTTCTCTGGCGATGCGCTACGGGACTGTGGCGGCGTGGTTTCAGTGTGTACCAGGGCTGTACCCGTATATTTCCAGCCAAAGGAATAATTAATTACGAAACTTCATTGCTCCGATGTGATGAGTAAAAGTTCGTGATTACCCTCCGTACCAAGAAAAAAACAGTATTTCTTGTAGTGTCTTTTTTGTGCCTTTCTTCACTGTATGAAGAATCTCACATTCTATGTCCTGTAGGCTGCTTACTCTCAGCAAATTCTCCGCAAAGGCTAAATTTGTCTTTTGCAGTCTCCAGGCTCTCACATTATTTTCAGAACTTGCCTGAGAAGCTGTATATTAAAGAAGAGGTCATCGTAAGTTTGTTTGTGAGTGAAACGGGGTCTTCTAAGTAACTAAGAGGGTAATAAACTTTTTTAAAAGATATCGTCATCGCCTTTCACTATTAAAATTATTTATTTACAATTGGAATTTCGGCATTTTGCTATTTTCACGTGGAAGTAGCTGAAATGTTCCACTTAAAAATGGTCAGAGGGCTAAATTTTAGTCTTCAACTTCACAAACTAATAATTTTAGCGGTAGAACTCTACAACGGTCTCTTTTAAAAAGTTTTATATGACTGTGAGCGCCACTCCAGGAAAGATTATCGAAGGTAAAAAAGGTGTTTTGATGCAAGCAGATCATTTAACGTTGTGGTGTGCGTACTGTAAGACCTTCGGTACACACACCATCAGATTATTTGACTTGTCGCTCTAGCGAAGTAGGCGAGTGTCAGCAATATGTCTCGTGGTCTTATCGTGGCGTGTTTATCTTCTGCCGTTAGGTCAGACGATAGAAATGCCACTTGCACACGTAGAGCAGCAGACTGACGGTGACCAACTTTAAACAGAACTTGATTAATTTTCACACACATTTATTAAAATAGTAACAAGCATAAACCTTACGTAACTTGATTCTGGATGCTATTTACAATTGACAATCTGAAGTTCCTTTGGTCTTGGTACTTTAATCTTATTCTCACATATCTCTGATACTTGACAAAGTGTCTATACATTTCTCTTCATGGCTATGTACAGGAATATGATAATCTTATTAGGCGCAGACTGAAACTTGACAACTGAAACTAGACAACTGAAACTTGACTATAGACTGGTACAGACAAGTGCAGACTGGTACAGACTAATGCAAACAAATGCAGACTGGTGCAGATAAATGCAGACTGACTAATCGGACGTCTGTACACTCGTTATAATGCCTCGCGCGTTCAGGGATCACTGCGCGAGTGTGATCCTCGAGGAGAAAAAGTTCTACGTTAGCAGCAATCTCATTGGCTGCGTTGCATATTAATACGCGGATCGGCCGAAGCAGAATTTGGTCCGTCTCTAAGGCATCGCCATCTCGTAGTGCGGAGACGGACGAGCGCTGCGCCTGCATTGTTGTGGTTAGCGGGGCGCGCTCTAGTGGGAAAGTTGTGTACGCGCTGACTGCGCAACAAAAGTACACGTTATTTTACTTTCCAATACAGCAACGTAAGCATACTTGTAACGTCGTAGGCTTTTGTGGCAGGAGACAATTTCCATAAGATTCTTGTGGCTTGTCGACCGCGTCAAGTCGTAAAATGCACCAACTTGAAGGCAGGTATTGTAAATGGCCAAAACGTTGGTACATTTTACGACATGACACGGTAGACAACCCACAAGAATTTTATGTTCAAAATGTTCAAATGTGTGTGAAAACTTATGGGACTTAACTGCTAAGGTCATCAGTCCCTAAGCTTAGACACTACTTACCATAAACTATCCTAAGGACAAACACACATACCCATGCCCGAGGGTGGACTCGAACCTCCGCCGGGACCAGTCGCACAGTCCGTGACTGCAGCGCCCTAGACCGCTCAGCTAATCCGGCGCGACCAGAATTTTATGAAAATGAGTGTATTTTTGTGAGTGTTGTGTGCGCCTCAGCAGTGTATTTGTTGTGTTCTGTGTCCGTGCAGGTTGTGGGCAGCAGAGTCGGCCAGCCGGCGACTAATGCGAGCTCTGGGCGCATGGGCCGCCTGAGGTTCGAACTCGGGCCTACCATCGTGGAGGGTGAGCCGAGCCCCTGTGCCTCACACACTAACCGCACCGCACGGCACGGCACCTCACCAACCTCAGCACCGGCGCACCCGGTGGCCGACAGCGCTCCTAGCACACTAATAACGCCCACTAACACCGTTTATGGTTCTGGGTCTAAATCTGTCTGCAAATACTGCACCTCACCTACTAGTTTAAGTACTGACCCATGGACTGATAAAAGCATGAACACTGAAACCAGCACGGCTCCACTCACTTCTAATACATTATAATTTTCCAGAAAAGCTCTTTCACTCCGCAGCGGATTGTACGCTGTTTTGAAACGTTCTTGCAGATTAAAATTTTAATTGTTCTGGAGTTGAACCCGGCACTTTGACTCTTTGGGCACGGCTCTTGCCGATCAAGGTAAGAGCTTTCTAAATGACAGCTTCTTTGCCATTTGTCTCTTAATTATGTCCACTATTGCAATTTGGTCAATAGAGCTATCGTCAAGTGCAGTGCATCGTCCCTCGCACATGTCAAGTATGTCACGCAGAAATCTACCTACACTTTCGTCAAACATACCCCATTTGACGACATCAACATACTCCATTTGACGATGTCAAACAAACTCCACTCGACGGCGACATTATATGCAGATTTTTGCGCGATACGTTTGACATATGCTGCGGGTACTGAATAGTAAAACGGCGAAAATTGCCGTTGGTGGGGAGGCTTGCGTGCTCCAGCGATACAGATAGCCGTACCGTTGATGCAACCACAACAGAGGTGTATCTGTTGAGAGGCCAGACAAACGTGTGGTTCCTGAAGAGGGGCAGCAGCCTTTTCAGTAGTTGCAGGGCCAACAGTCTGGATGATTGACTGATCTAGTCGTGTAACACTAAGCAAAACGGCCTTGCTGTGCTGGTACTGAGAACGGCTGAAAGCAAGGGGAAACTACGGACCTAATTTTTCCCGAGGGCATGCAGCTTTACTGTATGGATAAATGATGATGGCGTCCTCTTGGGTAAAATATTCCGGAGGTAAAATAGTCCCCATTCAGAACTCCAGGCGGGGACTACTCAAGAGGATGTCGTTATCAGGAGAATGGCGTTCTACGGATCGGAGCGTGGAATGTCAGAACTCTTAATCGGGCAGGTAGGTTAGAAAATTTAAAAAGAGAAATGGATAGGTTAAAGTTAGATATAGTGGGAATTAGTGAACTTCGGTGGCAGAAGGAACTAGACTTCTGGTCAGGTGACTACAGGGTTATAAACACAAAATCAAATAGGGGTAATGCAGGAGTACGTTTAATAATGAATAGGGAAATAGAAATGCGGGTAAGCCACTCCAAACAGCATAGTGAACGCATTATTGTGGCCAAGATAGAACGCAGCCCATGCCTACTACAGTAGTACAAGTTTATATGCCAACTAGTTCTGCAGATGATGAAGAAATTGATGAAATGTATGATGAGATAAAAGAAAGTGAAGGGAGACGAAAATTTAATAGTCATGGGTGACTGGAATTCGAGAGTAGGAAAAGGGAGAGAAGGAAACATAGTTGGTGAATATGGATTGGGGGAGAGAAATGAAAAAAGAAGCCGTCTGGTAGAATTTTGCACAGAGCATAACTTAATCATAGCTAACACTTGGTTCAAGAATCATGAAAGAAGGTTGTATACCTGGAAGAATCCTGGCGATACTAAAAGGTATCAGATAGATTATATAATGGTAAGACAGAGATTTAGGAACCAGGTTTTAAATTGTAAGACATTTCCAGGGGCAGATGTGGACTCTGACCACAATCTATTGGTTATGAACTGTAGATTAAAACTGAAGAAACTGCAAAAATATGAGAATTTAAGGAGATGGGACCTGGATAAACTGACTAAACCAGAGGTTGTTCAGAGTTTCAGGGAGAGCATAAGGGAACAATTGACAGGAATGGGGGAAAGAAATACAGTAGAAGAAGAATGGGTAGCTCTGAGGGATGAAGTAGTGAAGGCAGCAGAGGATCAAGTAGGTAAAAAGACTAGGGCTAGTAGAAATCCTTGGGTAACAGAGAAATATTGAATTTAATTGATGAAAGGAGAAAATATAAAAACGCAGTAAATGAAGCAGGCAAAAGGGAATACAAACGTCTCAAAAATGAGATCGACAGGAAGTGCAAAATGGCTAAGCAGGCATGGCTAGAGGACAAATGTAAGGATGTAGAGGCTTAACTCACTAGGGATAAGATAGGTACTGCCTACAGGAAAATTAAAGAGACCTTTGGAGAAAAGAGAGCCACTTGTATGAATATCAAGAGCTCAGATGGAAACCCAGTTCTAAGCAAAGAAGGGAAAGCAGAAAGGTGGAAGGAGTATATAGAGGGTCTATACAAGAGCGATGTACTTGAGGACAATATTATCGAAATGAAAGAGGACGTAGATGAAGATGAAATGGGAGATCTAATACTGCGAGAAGAATTTGATAGAGCACTGAAATACCTAAGTCGAAACTAGGCCCCGGGAGTAGACAACATTCCATTAGAACTACTGACAGCCTTGGGAGAGCCTGTCCTGACAAAACTCTACCATCTGGTGAGCAAGATGTATGAGACGGGCGAAATACCCTCAAAACTTCAAGAAGAATATAATAATTCCAATCCCAAAGAAAGCAGGTGTTGACAGATGTGAAATTACCGAACTATCAGTTTAATAAGTCACGGCTGCATAATACTAAAGCGAATTCTTTACAGGTGAATGGAAAAACTAGTAGAAGCCGACCTCGGGGAAGATCAGTTTGGATTCCGTAGAAATATCGGAACACGTGAGGCAATACGGACCCTACGACTTCTCTTAGAAGCTAGATTAAGGAAAGTCAAACGTACGTTTTTAGCATTTGTAGGCTTAGAGATAGCTTTTGACAATGTTGACTGGAATACTCTCTTTCACATTCTGAAGGTGGCAGGGGTAAAATACAGGGAGCGAAAAGCTATTTACAATTTGTACAGAAATCAGATGGCAGTTATAAGAGTCGAGGGACATGAAAGGGAAGCAGTGGTTGGGAAGGGAGTGAGACAGGGTTGTAGCCTCTCCCCGATGTTATTCGATCTCTATATTGAGCAAGCAGTGAATGAAACAAAAGAAAAATTCGGAGTAGGTATTAAAGTGCATGGAGAAGAAATAAAAACTTTGAAGTTCACCGATGACATTGTAATTCTGTCAGAGACAGCAACGGACTTGGAAGAGCAGTTGAACGGAATGGATAGTGTCTTGAAAGGAGGATATAAGATGAACATCAACAAAATCAAAACGAGGATAATGGAATGTAGTCGAATTAAGTCGGGTGATGCTGAGGGTATTAGATTAGGAAATGAGACACTTAAAGTAGTAAAGGAGTTTTGGTATTTGGGGAGCAAAATAACTGATGATGGTCGAAGTAGAGAGGATATAAAATGTAGACTGGCAATGGCAAGGAAAGCGTTGTGAAGAAGAAAAATTTGTTAACATCGAGACACGCGGAGACACGCGGCTGAGTAGTAAAATTACCGTATCGTCTTCCTACATTCCGCATCCATTAAATTTACCCAACACAGTTTCTCGATACCAAACTCGTTCTTCCAAAGCGTCTCAGATTCCCTCATCACCTATTTTGGGAACAAAAGTTTCACAGCCATGGAGATGTCACTAAATGAAAACAAATTGCAGTAAACTATCCGCGAGAGAAGAAGGAGCGAAAAAGGTCGTATAGATATATGGCTGGTAGTGCATCCCGAGGGACGTACACCACTTGAAGGTGGAAATTTAGGATGTTTGACAGCGCAGGTGTCAGTGGATGAGAACACACGTTATGTTTGCAGCATTGGAGAGAGCAGTGAGCTGCAGCAGCGTCACGCCTTGTAGCGCCGAAGGCACGTCTTCCGCCCGGAAAGCCGGGGTCATCTGCTGCAAGTGCAGGCGTGCCTCGCCTTTGAGGCGGCGTGGAAGGACGGCTGGCCCCACGAGGTTGTCGCCAGCAGTCGCCGCCGACATGAGGGGACTGAACTTGCGCTGGCGGTTCGATGCGACCGTACCGCGCGAATTCTCCTCAGCTCACAGGTGGCTGTCGTGAACGTCGACGATGCCGCTGCTCGTATAGGTAGCCTAATCGGTGAATAGGGTGGATGATGGAGATCCCAGCAGCCTGGTGGCCTGTGCGACGAATCGGCGATAAATCCGTCGCCGCGGAGGCAAGCCCGTAGGCAATAGGGCGTGCACGCGTCGGAAGGGATACGGATAGTGAGGGCAGAACGTCGGCCGCGCCTGCCTGGTGCCGACGCTCACTCTCGTGTACAGCCCAGCTGCCGAGCTGGATCCGCCGCCAGCTGCGACTTCTCATGAAGCCGACATCATACACGAACACGGTCTGCGACCGCAAAACTAGTCGCGAAAAAATATATAGATGAATGAAATACCTAGTGTAGCTGACGAACTTCTGTTTCCAAAACAAATACTTTAAAACTACGGACCAGCAAATAGAATTCTACGACCAAAATAATGGAGAGAATCGTGAAAAATACTACTCACGATCTGTGCTACATTTTACTATTGGATATATTTGACATGTTACGATCCTAGCAGAGCGTCTACGAATATCTTCGATATCTGCCTTTTCGACTGACGACCCCAACGCTCGAGCAGTACTGCACAGTAGGTCGCACAGACACGCTCTAAGCGGTTTCCTTCGCAGATGCGTCGAGAGATTCTCGAAACCTTTCCAACACACCTAAGTCTTCCGTTCGAACACGCAACTACTAATTTCACGTGTTCATTTAGTTTCGTGTCGCCTTGTGGTACGATCCCTAAAGACACTGCCCGACAGAAAAGTTCATTTGCAATTCACTGTGCCAAGCAGGACAATCACCAGCGTGCTTTAGTCTTGTTAGTGTTCAGTGTTGTTACCAGACGTTATAGGATACACAAGGGGCGTGAATAGCGTCAGGTGTCACTGAACGACACGGAATTGCCCGGTACACGTGTGAGCCAACGTTATCGTAGTTTGTTAGGAGCCTCACTGCGCGTCTCCATTTGGCCCCTCGGACGAATCGTACAGATCCAGATTTGCGAGGGCATTTGTTTGTGAGAGTAAACATGTACTGGGCAGCTGCAGAGCGGTACGGCAGGCATACTCGTCGTAGAGGCTCTGGTCAGCCACGTCTGTCCACCGCAAGGCAGGATCGCCTTCAATCTGCGGATGCCATCCGAGAGCAAGCGGCGGACTGGCTGCTGCTTTCTGTGCCATCTCGCACCATTCGTCAGAGATTAGCCGCACCTGGACTAGGGGACTATGGTGCCACGTGTGTGTGTGTGTGTGTGTCATCCGAAATAGTGCGTCCTTCCAGACCAGAGTGGCCACAATATCGTACTGACAAGTGGGCTTATACTGCCAAGTCCTGTGTTGCTCTATTTTGTGACCACTGAATAACAAAAAATCACATACCCTCTGAACCGGCGAAATTTCTTTTCGTTTCTTCCACCACGTCCAGGTGCTTCATTTTTTTCTTTTGTCAGCTGATGTATGTAAGAGATGAGCTGGGTATAACAGCTCTTTTGTCTTTGTCATCGGCATTATCTTGCCTTTCCCCACATGTAAAGAGAGCTGCCAGTCATTACACCTAGCGGAAATCCTCTCCTTACGACCATCCACCAGTGATATGTTCCTCTAGACAATAGGTCCGCCACCTGATGTATACATAACAAGAACACTAGCGCCACAATTACGCATTCTGGGAGCTCACGTGGTGCTTTTACTTCACATTCGCCATCCTTGGGTTCCCTATTGCAGACGTGGCTACGGTAGCGGCGTTTCACTTACGGCTGTAGCCGTCCGTCAGTGCGATGCTTGTCCATTTCATTCCCCTCGAGATTTTTGTTACAAAGCATGAAATAAATGCTACTGAAAATTTGAACTGCGTTCACTATCGAGGGATAAAGAGAAATGGAAATTCGATTTTGCTTTTTTTCCCGTATGACGGTAGACGATATTAACAATTAAAATTTAGTATTCCTGTCGTAGCCAAAGTCGCTAAAGTGATGGTTTATTTTGATCTGGAGATAGTTATTTTGCACCCTGGTTGTGGAAGAAACGGCGAAGAGGAAAAAAAAATGGTTCAAATGGCTCTCAGCACTATGGGACTTAACATCTCTGGTCATCAGTCCCCTAGAACTTAGAACTACTTAAACCTAACTAACCTAAGGACATCACACACATCCATGCCCGAGGCAGGATTCGAACCTGCGACCGTAGCAGTCGCGCGGTTTCGGACTGCGCGCCTAGAACCGCTAGACCACCGCGGCCGGCGGCGAAGAGGAGCAGCAGGGAACACTGACCGTATATAAAGAAGGCCAGCACGGGTGGTCACTGGTTTTCTTAGAGTCGCGGTAGAGCGCCACAGAAATGCTGAAAAACATGACTTAGCAGACACTCTCGAAGGTAACGCATATTAACCCGGAAAAGTACCCGTTGGTCAAAAAATATTCGACACAGGATTAATAAAAAATAAATAAAATTTAAGATAGTGATTTATGCTCCTTCAGGTGTTCTACGTAGTCTCTCCCCGCTGGCGTACACTGCGCAGAAGTTTCATTCAACCAACTGAAACAGTCAGAGAAGGGCTGCTTTGATATGTTGTTCATTTCGCACGTCACGTTGGCCTCAACGACGGTTAATCGTCAAATAGTCCAATCTTTGTTTCAGTTTCTGTACTCTGTCGTTTCAGTTTCTGTACTCTGTCGTTTCGTGGAAGATTCGTACGTGAAGTTTCGTCACCGGTGAAGGTTTTCCCCAGAAAGCAACTGTTCGCGCAATCAAGTCGCGGCCGGCGTCCGTGCGTCGTTTTTGTCCGTGTGGGTGAGGGCTCGCACCCACTTTTCTCTTCTTTAGAACTTTCTGGACAGTGTCTGGAGTTCCTCATTTCAGAGATGTTACTCCATTGTGATTTGTGAGACAACCGCGTCCACGCACTATGCTCACACGTCCACTGATCGAATGCACGTCTCTTGTTTGCAGTTGTTAGTCGAAACTGTCACCTCACGCGACAGTAGTAAAATCAGCATCTAAACTTTTTGGATGGAAGGTGCACAGTTAACAAATTTTGTAAAAAAGTCAGTATTATTGAAGAAACTATTCTTCAGCCTCTATGTGACGCTCTCATCGGAACCGTGAAGGCAAGACTATGCTACCTGAGAAAATTTCGCAAGCCAGTATCGCTAAAAAACCATTTTCTTCGTGGTCGGTTTCGACGGAGCTATGTTATCATCATCGGATGATATTATCCATCAGTATTAAAGTGCCTCACACTGCAGTTGCACTTCCCACTACCATGAAGATCGCAGCACATCAGCGTGTCAAATGTGCAAACATAAACATAACTACCGTGCCACACGGAGGTCGTTGTTTTGCAGTGGCACAGTGCCATCTGGTGGACGTTCATGGAGACCATCATGTTTACACCGGCACAGTGGCACCTGGTGGACGTGGATGGAGATCGTTGTGTTGACACCGGCACAGCGCCACCTCATGCAGGTACGTGGAGATCGATGTGTCTACAGTGGCGCACTGCCACCTGGTGGACGTACGTGGAGGTCGTTCTTTACGCCACTTGTATCGGTTGTCAGCTGGTAGTGAACACGAACACTTTCAATCGGCGCAGTGTAGTTATGTTTTCAGAATGAGATTTTCACTCTGCAGCGGAGTGTGCGCTGATATGAAACTTCCTGGCTGATTAAAACTGTGTGCCGGGCCGAGACTCGAACTCCGGTCCCGAGTTCGAGTCTCGGTCCGGCACACAGTTTTAATCTGCCAGGAAGTAGTTATGTTTTGTTTCTACATAATATTTTTATATTTGATATACCGACGTGTTGTAATCTTCGTGGTAGTGGGAAGTTTATTTGCAATGTGAAGCGACTTGTAACACTGACAGAAAATATGTTGTCAAAATTCAAAAGCATAAGATCCGATGATGACAACATAGCTCTGTCGAAACCGGCCATTCAATAAAATGCTCTTTTAGCTGTCTTTGATTGTGAAGTTTACTTAAGGTACCAATATTGTAGGTCGCCCCCATATTGACGATGTCAGGAATATATAAATATTAGACTATTTGCTGTGCAGTAACGAATCATTTAAGAAGTAATTCTTCCCGGCACCATACGATACTGAGAAGAGCTGAAACCTTAATATGTCGTACCGTGCTAAGCAGCCTATGCCATGTACTTTACAGTGTTTTGCAGAGTACGAATGTAGATCTGAAGGTCCTCTCGCCCGATGAGCGTGTTAATTGTACACCGTTCACGTGTCAGGCGGGCCAATCGGTACCGAGCGACCGCCGTGTCATTCTCAGGAAATGGCGTCATCTGGATGCCGAATGGAGGGGCGTGAGGCCAGCACAGCGGTCCCCCGGTCGCTGTCGGACTTGCAGAGCTCGGAGGCGCTACTTCTCGATTCGAGCAGCTCCTCAGTTGGCATCAGGAGTGTGACTGGACCCCTTCCAATACTCCCGCCAAGGAAAAATACCTGGCAATACGGGGAACTGAACCTGGGTCCTCTGCGTGGCAGTCAGCCAGTCCGATCACCCAGCTGCGGGAGCAGAATTGATGAGCGACACTAGTCAAGTCAGTCAAACAGCACGCAACGTATCTGTACAGCAATTAGTAAGGCCGCCGTGTCCTCTACCCTTATTATTATTATTGCTGTACAAAGTGAGTTTCTGCTGTGCGGCAGGTGAGGTACACAGACGGGTAACGCCGTGGCTGGCTGGTGCGGCAACTGACAGTAACAGCTGCTACACGCGCAGCTTCAGGGCACCGCTCCGCGCAAGCACACGCCACTCCCTGGTACCGGTTTCTTTTGACGAGGGATGGGACGCAGAGGCCGGCAGAGGGACAGGCGTCTAAAGCTAGCGAAATGAGGGATGCTCAACTACCGGACCTACCGATAGATGGCTCTACCAGCTGATTACTATCGTCTGTATTGCCCGCCATATTTGAATTTGCCAAGAAGTTTCTCTCGGTCTGTACGGTGTATAAGGAATTAAGGATTATCGAAATGGTGATTTCTTGTTCCGCTTTCAATTGTGCGAAGCGATGGAGTAAGGAAAGTGACTTACCATTTCACAGGTGATAAGACTGCCGATACAATACGACAACAATACAGACTTAGTGCGTTTGCTAATTCGATGTTTTTGAACAGGTTTCCTCTAAAGCACCCAGTGCTGCTAAAGAAGTGGATTACTTCCGTGAAGCGGAAAGATTTTAAACCTAAGTCTTGCAGTTTTCTTTGCGGAAACCTTTTCCGACAAGATGATTACGTAGTGAGCCCTGGAACGTGGAAGAAACGTCTCAGATCCGAAGCAGTGCCATCAATTTTTGACTTTCCGACACATTTGATGCCACCAAATAAGCAGCCACGACGACATTTTAGGATTTTGAGTGACTACGATGCTTCTCCATTTGAGGTAGCTAATTAATTTCCTTGCTATGTGTGTGGTTTTGACTTTTGTGAATTTATTTCGTACGGACACAAATGGGCTACATAGGTCTAAGCAATGTTGTAATACAGTTCCATATTTTTGTTTTTAGCGTTCTGTCCTGGAGTCTGTGCTTCATTTGCCCTCTACAGAAGCTACTGATTGCGTGGAGAATGTTGTCAATGAGAATTCTTCCCTGGAAAGCATGTCCCATTTATCCAATGCAGAAGCTGCGAATTGTGTCGAAAACGTTAGTATAAGGATGTTTTCACACCCCCAAAGTTTTCTTATAATATTTTTCATCAAGCCTTGAGTTATTTCAATCATATATAACGAAATTATTTCTTTATTTCAGAGTGCAGTTGGTTCTCAAGTAATTGATTGTGGTATACAGTCGAAAGTAGAAATGGAAGACAAGGTATCCGAAACTTGCAATTTTTCTCAGACATTGTGCACGAATTAAAACGTAAACTGAAGTGTGTCTGTGAAAAACTTCGAAGAAGAGAGAAGAAAGTGTTTTCCATGGATGACATCATAAGTTCATCGAAGGAGAAGGGGCATCTTCCTGAGAAGTTACTTAACTTCCTCAATCATCAGAAAGGAACACAAGTGGAATCAGTGTGCAATTTAGTGGACAACTCTCTCTCGTCAAAGGGTAATA
Organism: Schistocerca americana; assembly: GCF_021461395.2. Taxonomy (NCBI): domain Eukaryota; kingdom Metazoa; phylum Arthropoda; class Insecta; order Orthoptera; family Acrididae; genus Schistocerca; species Schistocerca americana. The sequence goes on from NC_060125.1 coordinate 41,869,489, forward strand.
GTTACACAACAAATGTGAAAATGTTTGCGATGACTGTGTACTTTTATTCACCAGCAGCATATGAATACCTGCAAAAATTAATGCCTCTTAAATCATTGATTTCCAAATGGGTGGCAAGTGTCGACTGTGAAACTGGCTTCTTAAAAGATGTTTTTAAGTACGTTGATTCGAACCTAATTGTAAGGGACCAGTTCAGCGATTCTTGTCTAATTGGAGATGGTGTGGCAATTAGGAAGCAAGTAGTTTGGGACCAAGGAACTATGCAATACACAGGTTTTTTAGAGTTTGGTAGGGAAGTGCCTCAGTCAAAAGAAGTAATAGAGGCATCTGAGGCTCTGGTTTTCATGCCTGTCCCTATTAAAGGCAAATTTATATGCCCGATTGCATATTTCTTTATCAAAGGTGTACAGGCAAATAATCGGCCACACTGATAAAATCCGCATTAGAGAAGCTGCATAGTTCTGGCGTTAGGGTTTGGTGTGTTACATGTGATGGCTGCAAGGTAAATATAAGCACTTTACGTACACTTGGCCGTATTTTAAATTTTTCCGAGGGTGATTTTAAAAGCTACAATGTTTATTGTATCTTGGAAATGTCATATGATTAAGTTTGCCAGAAATGCTCTAGCAGAAGTATCTGCTATTGAGTCTCCAACTGGCATTATTAGATGGCATTTCGTTGAGCAATTGAACAAGGTACATCATCTCCAACTGGCACTATTAGATGGCCTTTCGTTGAGCAATTGAACAAGGTACACCAAGAAGAAGGTATGACATTTGCCAACAAACTATCAGGACAACATATAAGTTATGTAAATAGAAAAATGAATGTTTCATTAGCTCCACAGACTGAGTTCTAGTGTGACAGATAGTATAGAGTGTTTGAGGAGGGTTGGTGATCCAAATATTAAAGGAAGTGAAGCAACAGTAGAATTTTTGTATAATATTGATAGGATTATTGATATTCTGAACTCCAGAAATCCATTAGGTAAAGGGTATAAGAGCCCCCTGAGACTTGACAACAAATCTTATTGGCTTGGTATTTAAAAAAAAAATTAAATTAAAAAAAAATGGTTCAAATGGCTCTGAGCACTATGGAACTTAACAATTATGGTCAACAGTCCCCTAGAACTTAGAACTACTTAAACTTAACTAACCTAAGGACATCACACAACACCCAGTCAACACGTTGGTATTTTCAGACACACTGAAAATTATATCAAAAGCTTAAAAATCATTGGTGTTCCATTGCTGCTCCATGCAAGAAAAATTTTTGCTTTTGGGATAATTTTCAATGTGCAATCAGTAAGGCACATAGCTCTGACAAGTATGCTTCGTGTTGAATCTCCTTTGAAGTATTTGCTAACATATAAACTGTCACAAGACCACATAGAGCTTTTTTTCCCCTGCATTCGGTCCAGATGTGGTTGGAACAACAATCCAAAAGCATACCAGCTCAAATGTGCCATGAGAAAGTTGCTCTTGGGTAACAGTGTCACTGCAATGAATAGGAATTGCTCAAATTTTAATGTGTGTTGTTTGCCACCTGTTTATGATTTTCATGCAAGAAAGCATGTAGTAGAAAGTGATGAAAGTGCTGCAGAAAATGAAGTAGAGGAGTGGTGTGCACTTCTTGATGATAAGATAAAGTTCTCATTTCACAAGTAAGACATACTCAATTATATTGCAGGGTATGTGTCATTGCGCCTTTCAAGGCAGATCACATGCAAAGACTGTCTTCACATACTGAAGCCACCAGTAGTTAAATCTGCATTAGAATGTGATTCTCTCTATGCTTTTCCCAATATGGCCAATAAAAATGCATTTGTAAATTTTGTTAACTGGGGAAAACTGGTTAAAACAAGTGACTGCATGTACTCTGTTGTAGAATACTCAGAAACTCTTTCAGATGATTGTGACTGCTGGGGATATGTGACAAACATATACAGGCCAAGATTTTGCATTGTGTTAAAAATAAATTTGTAGATTACCCATTTCCTGCTCTTCATGATTACCGTTATGAAATTAGGATTGAGGACTTACATCAGACTCGACTTGTTTGTAAGATTGCATCCCTATACTCCTGCATACGCTTAAAAACATGTGGAAAAAAAGCCTGCTGAGAAATTTTTAAACAACAAATCAAGTAAAAGGGAGAAGTTAAATAAACTCATATTGTTTAATCATGTATAGTGCTCAAATTGGAAAAATTATGTAATGAGACATTCCATGCAGATGGGTGCGACATTTTGACAGATTTTTTAAAACTATTTTGTCCATAGATTTGTTGTTGTGTAATGATGAACTTCAAAAGATGAATCACATTGAAGTAAAATTAAGTCTTTACATCCTGTGTAGATATTGTAACAAAATTATAATTGTTTATTATACAAGCTTATTTTAAGATGTTTGGTGTTACAAAATATGCACTTGCATTAAAAACGGGTGATTTTTGTGAAATTAATGAAAAAAATGTGCTGAGACTTATTTGACAGATGGCTTTCAGTGTGAGAAAATATGTCCCTCAATAACTATGTTAACTTGAATTTTTCACTTTAAGAAAACAGTTTAATCACAGGATGGGTGTGATCTAATGAAGTATGCAGTGGCCCTATGTTTCAAACAGTAATGTTTGTGGATACTCTGCAACATAAGAGCAATAAAATTGTTACTCTGTTAATTCTTGTTTTAATACTTCCTATAATGAACACAATGTTCCAGTTGATCATAAGCATTCTTATTACTTTATAACCATTCTAGAATAAGGGGACCTGAGTCAGGCAAAACCTAATTTTCTGAATTTTGTCCTTATTTTGTTAGGATGTCTTTCTATTATATTTTCCTGTGGAAAGGAGTGGGGGGGGGGGGGGGGGAAGAGAATGCAAATAATCATATAGAATTATCTTTCTAGCATTACAAAGTACAGAATACAGTGATTACAGGTACACGTGGAAATCTAGGAAATTTCAGTATTCATGTTACATGCCTAATTTTCATCAACATTTACCTTAATTATACGGTTACACTTTTTGCTGATTTGAACTGTGTACTACATGTTAAAAAGATTTTGTTTGGTCATAGTAATAAAAGCATTTCATTTTGTTAGTTCTTATGTCCCATACGGAACTGAAATTATCGAGTTATGATGACAAAGGAAGGAAATAACATTAAGGAATCTTACTTCACAGAAATTATGTAACAATGGTTACACTTTTTGCTTGTTAACTTTAACATAAACCATTTAGTTTTCCATTAAGAGTGAAAGCAGTTGCACGAGTCACATAAAGAACTAAGTTTCCCATAGGGAACTAAAGTATTTTACGTTTGAATTATTGCAGACCCAAAGTATTGTGATCTTCATATTTCTATTTAAAAAAGTTTGTAACTCAAATTCACAGACATTTTGGAATCTGTACATACATGTGTGTAGCAAGGTACTTTTCATGTGCCATGTGGAACCTTTAATTTTCTGGCTTAAATATAATTTATTTCATGAATTACCTTTAATACCAGCACTGTCTGAATGCATTATTTATCATTTAGAAGAAGAAATATTAGTGTACAGAATAACAAACCTCATGAAAAATGCGAGAGATTGTTCTGTACAGAACTTGGAATGGCTCGTAATCAATAGCAGGTAAAAAAGAAGGCTTCTATTAAACGTTCAAAGAAACCAGTCAGTACCTCTTAATTCGCCATAGAGGTGATACAGTAATAAAACAATTTACTTTTTTCAGAATTTCTGCTAAGTATTAAAAGTGTGAAGATGTATTCAATTAGTATTTGCTTTACCAATAACCTGTAGTACAAGCACACGTATAAGCAGATAATTATGGGAGTCAAGAGTTATGTTAAAATTAAAGATACTGACTATTATTACTTGCTCACAAAGCATTGTAGTTGCTGTACAATTTATGCTGTATGTGGTGTACCCAATGTGATTCCTGGAGTACATAATATTCTGTTATCCTGTGGGAGTGCACTGGTACCACACCTACTGAAAGTACGTTTTGTTGTGGAATAGTTGTATCAGGTGTCTGTACAACAAAACAGATCTGCACTGTGACACCCTCATGTTCTTGGTATGCTATTAGCTATTATTACAGGAATACTCTTCACATGGAGGAGGAAGCATAGTGAGATTTTCTTTTTCATCATTTCCAACATTGTACACAACTTTCTTGCACTTTTATGTTATCACATTTTTCCTTTGATAATCGAAAAGAGAGAGAGGGGAAAAAAATTTAAGCGAGCTTTCATAACTGAGAACTCTAATTGCGTCATTTGTTATTTTCAAAATGTTACTCTCTTTCCCAATACTGTCCTATTTCTTCAAACCAATTTTGAATTTCTCAGATTATTACATACACTCCTGGAAATGGAAAAAAGAACACATTGACACCGGTGTGTCAGACCCACCATACTTGCTCCGGACACTGCGAGAGGGCTGTACAAGCAATGATCACACGCACGGCACAGCGGACACACCAGGAACCGCGGTGTTGGCCGTCGAATGGCGCTAGCTGCGCAGCATTTGTGCACCGCCGCCGTCAGTGTCAGCCAGTTTGCCGTGGCATACGGAGCTCCATCGCAGTCTTTACCACTGGTAGCATGCCGCGACAGCGTGGACGTGAACCGTATGTGCAGTTGACGGACTTTGAGCGAGGGTGTATAGTGGGCATGCGGGAGGCCGGGTGGACGTACCGCCGAATTGCTCAACACGTGGGGCGTGAGGTCTCCACAGTACATCGATGTTGTCGCCAGTGGTCGGCGGAAGGTGCACGTGCCCTCGTCGACCTGGGACCGGACCGCAGCGACGCACGGATGCACGCCAAGACCGTAGGATCCTACGCAGTGCCGTAGGGGACCGCACCGCCACTTCCCAGCAAATTAGGGACACTGTTGCTCCTGGGGTATCGGCGAGGACCATTCGCAACCGTCTCCATGAAGCTGGGCTACGGTCCCGCACACCGTTAGGCCGTCTTCCGCTCACGCCCCAACATCATGCAGCCCGCCTCCAGTAGTGTCGCGATAGGCGTGAATGGAGGGACGAATGGAGACGTGTCGTCTTCAGCGTTGAGAGTCGCTTCTGCCTTGGTGCCAATGATGGTCGTATGCGTGTTTGGCGCCGTGCAGGTGAGCGCCACAATCAGGACTGCATACGACCGAGGCACACAGGGCCAACACCCAGCATCATGGTGTGGGGAGCGATCTCCTACACTGGCCGTACACCACTGGTGATCGTCGAGGGGACACTGAATAGTGCACGGTACATCCAAACCGTCATCGAACCCATCGTTCTACCATTCCTAGACCGGCAAGGGAACTTGCTGTTCCAACAGGACAATGCACGTCTGCATGTATCCCGTGCCACCCAACGTGCTCTAGAAGGTGTAAGTCAACTACCCTGGCCAGCAAGACCTCCGGATCTGTCCCCCATTGAGCATGTTTGGGACTGGATGAAGCGTCGTCTCACGTGGTCTGCACGTCCAGCACGAACGCTGGTCCATCTGAGGCGCCAGGTGAAAATGGCATGGCAAACCGTTCCACAGGACTACATCCAGCATCTCTACGATCGTCTCCATGGGAGAATAGCAGCCTGCATTGCTGCGAAAGGTGGATATACACTGTACTAGTGCCGACATTGTGCATGCTCTGTTGCCTGTGTCTATGTGCCTGTGGTTCTGTCAGTGTGATCATGTGATGTATCTGACCCCAGGAATGTGTCAATAAAGTTTCCCCTTCCTGGGACAATGAATTCACGGTGTTCTTATTTCAATTTCCAGGAGTGTATTATTTACTGTACATTGTCCACTAATACTTCTGTTGTTACCAGATAGTTTGTAATGTGGCACTACCTTTGTGCCACTGGTATTGGCTAGTGTACTTTTGCAGATAAGAAAATCGACTGGACTAGATTGTCCTGTCAGTATAGGACAAATTCAGACAATATGGAACTTTTTACAATAAATTTGCAATATAATGTCACCCTTGTCTCACACAGATTGTAGCAGCCATTGGGGTGCCTGTCTGGCCAGCTTCTGCAGCTTTCACTTTCAGGTTTGTTTTTTGCTTGGGCCGTATACTGACAACCACTCATTCCAGTGATTGACACCATGTCAAAGACTGGAACCAAGATTCACAGAAATAGAATTCTGTGGTTGCAAGTCAAAGTGTAATTAATTTTGCTCACTGACATGTTTTGAATTCAATTTTAAATTTGTTTGGGTGTCAGACTGGAAAATTACAGTTTTAAGACACGCCAACCTTAAAATTAACAGCTGTGATCGAGGTTATTTTCAACAACTTCCTTCACTCCCTACATCATCATGGATCAGTCCAATACAAGTCATGCATTTAAGAGGAGCCTTAATGTTGGGCTTTGAGTTTATCTCATTCAAATGTATTTCTTGTCTCGTATCAAAGACTGAAGCACTGTTAAATACTGGTGCTTCTACCATATCACTCAGTTTAAATACACCGTGTCATGTACAGGCGTTAATAAAATCATGGCATTTAAATTACTGATCAAAGGGAGAGCCAAATTCGTAAGTGCATGTTGCAATTACAGTGTCAGCATGGCAATGCATCACTTCAGATAAAGAAAAATAACATTTTTTTCTGTTTATACGTAAGTAATACTTTAATAGTTCAGTTGTAATTTCTGTTGTCAGTAAAGATACCCCTCAGCAAACGATGTCAACTTTTTTTCAAGAGACGTCTTCACTGTTGTCCACACTTGATTTTCCGAATTATACCAGTAGTTAAAAGTTTCGGCAAGTAAGGTAATTTGTTGACCTCCATTGAATCTTAAATAGTGTTTTAAAACGGGCAAATAAGTAAAGCACTCATAAAATGGTAAACAATTTATAGGTCCACTTGTCGAACTTTCAAAACACACTCGAATTTAGGAATTTCATAGCAGAACTGTCACTGTTTTTTCTCGCTAGATTAGAAACACTTCATTATGTTGATGTGTAGATATCTAGAACATCCAATATAAAATACTTATGAGGGCGCAGAACGAAAAACATTTTCATCCGTGTTTTGACACTTCGTTTGTTTGCCAAATTCAGATATGGCGGACACTCAATTATACAACGTCTTGCCGGCACGCGCTAGAGCCATCTATCGGTAGGTCCGGTAGTTGAGCATCCCTCATTTCGCTAGCTTTAGACGCCTGTTCTGAATTTGGCAAAAAACGAAGTGTCAAAACACGGATGAAAATGTTTTTCATTCTGCGCTCTCATAAGTATTTTATATTGGATGTTCTAGATATCTACACATCAACATAATGAAGTGTTTCTAATCTAGCGAGAAAAACAGTGACAGTTCTGCTATGAAATTCCTAAATTCGAGTGTGTTTTGAAAGTTTGACAAGCTGACCTATAAATTGTTTACTATTTTATGAGTGCTTTACTTATTTGCCCGTTTTAAAACACTCTTTAAGATTCAATGGAGGTCAACAAATTACCTTACTTGCCGAGGCTTTTAACTACTGGTATAATTCGGAAAATCAAGTGTGGACAACAGTGAAGACGTCTCTTGAAAAAAGTTGACATCGTTTGCTTAGGGGTATCTTTACTGACAACAGAAATTACAACTGAACTATTAAAGTGTTACTTACGTATAAACGGAAAAAATCGTTATTTTTTCTTTATCTGAAGTGATGCATTACCAATCTGGATATATGCTGACACTGTAATTGCAACATGCACTTACGAATTTGGCTCTCTCTTTGATCAGTAATTTAAATGCCATGATTTTATTAACGCCTGTACATGACGCGGTGTATTTAAACTGAGTGATATGGTAGAAGCACTAGTTTTTAACAGTGCTTCAGTCTTTGATACGAGACAAGAAATACATTTAAATGAGACAAACACAAAGCCCAACGTTAAGGCGCCTCTTAAATGCATGACTTGTATCATTTGGAAGTTAAGTCTAGTAATAATACTATATTGGACTGATCCATGATGATGTAGTAAGTGAAGGAACTTGTTGAAAATAACCCTGATCACAGCTGTTAATTTTAAGGTTGGGGTGTCTTAAAACTGTAATTTTCCAGTCTGACACCCAAACCATTTTAGAATTGAATTCAAAACATGTCAGTGAGCAAAATTAATTACAGTTTGAATTACAACCATAGAATTCTATTTCTGTGAATCTTGGTTCCAGTCTTTGAGTCTTCAGCAAGGTCCTGGAATCTATCCTCACCCGACGCATCCACCAGCATCTCCGCCAGCACCGCCTCCTTCCCGTTACCCAGTGTGGCTTTCAGCCGTCCTTCTCTTCCGACGACCTTCTCCTTCACCTCACTCATCTCCTTTCCGAAAAGCTTAATTCCCGTCGCTTCGCAATCTTCCTCTCCCTGGACCTCGAACGTGCCTATGACCGCGTCTGGCATTCCGGTCTCCTCTTCAAGCTCCAAACCTTCGCCCTTCCCATTAACTACGTCCGTCTGATCGGCTCCTTTCTCTCCCACCGTCCTTCCTACGTCACCATCCATAACACAGATTCCTACACCTTTTTCCCCTCCGCCGGTGTGCCCCAAGGCTCCGTCCTCTCCCCCCTTCTGTACCTTTTGTACACGGCGGACTTGCCGCCGCCGTCACCCCCCGTCCACCTTCTCCAGTTTGCCGATGACACTGCGTTCCTTGCCCTTGCCCCCACCCTGCAGCGCTCCCAACACCTTCTCCAATCCCATCTTGACCAGTTCACTGCTTGGTGCAACCAGTGGTTGCTCAAGGTCAATCCCTCCAAAACCCAGGCTATCATTGTAGGCAAAACCACCCCTTCCTTCCGCCTCCTTGATTTCTACATCACCATCAATGGCCGTCCTATCGCCCTCACTCCCACTCTTCAGTACCTTGGCGTCACCCTCGACCGTCGCCTCTCCTGGACTCCCCACCTCCGGACAATCCAAGCCAAGGTACGCTCCCAACTCAGTCTCCTCAAGCTCCTCTCTGGCCGTACGTGGGGTCTGGACTCCTCCTCCATCCTCCACACCTATAAATCCCTCATCCGCCCTATCCTTTGTTATGCCCATCCGGCTTGGATCTCCGCCCCCCCCTACCTTTTATAAATCCCTCCAAATCCTTGAACGCCATGCTCTCCGCCTCGCCTATCGCATCCGTCTCCCCTCCCCCACGCGGATCCTATATGATGTCATCCCCTTCCCCCACCTCCTCCTCTTCCTTGAAAGGATACGGATCCTGTACACCTCCCGCAAACTCGATCCTCCTCGTCCGCTTGTCTCACCCATCCTCTCCCACCCCCGCCCGCTGCCACGCCTGTATTCCCACGTCCCACCTGGTCTCCATCTCTCCACCCTCCACACCCTCTCCCAAGGTGGCTTCCGCCAGCTCCCCCTCCCTGATGATGTCCTCCTCCCCTCCTTCTACCCCTCCTATCAACGTTGATCCTCCCCCCCTCTTCCGGTGTCCTTTCCTTTAGGCACCCTCCCTCCTTTCTCTTTCCTTTTCCCCAATCCCCTCCCTCCTTCTCTCTTCCCCCGGGCTTCCCCTCCACCTTCCTCCCTTCCCCCTATCTCCCCTGCCCGTGGCATCTGCTCTCCCCTCTCCCACCCACCACCCCCTCCTCTCTTGGCAGGTCCCCGGACTCGTACACGGTTAGTGAACATTAGCGCGCCGGAGATCAACGCCTCGTGTTCTGTGTGTGCCGTCGTTTTGTGCTTAAGTGCTTCAGTGTTATTCGTTTTGTGCACCTACGTTCACGTGTGCCAATTTTCGTCTCTGTCTGTGTCCAAGTGTATGCACAATTTTATCTTGGACTCTACGTCCGTGAACGGCACCTTGTATTTTAAAAAGTGTTTGTCTTCGTTTATATGTCCACCCTGTTTATTCTCGAAATGTCTTCATTTGTCTATTTGTGTTTCTCTGCGGCCCACCCAAGAACGGCGTAGTGTGCTGCTGCAGGCCTGCCTGTAATACAGGTTTCAAAAAAAAAAAAAAAAAAAAAGGTCTTTGACATGGTGTCAATCACTGGAATGACTGGTTGTCAGTATACGGCCCAAGCAAAAAACAAACCTGAAAGTGAAAGCTGGCCAGACAGGCACCCAAATGGCTGCTACAATCTGTGTGAGACAAGGGTGACATTATATTGCAAATTTAGTGTAAAAAGTTCCATATTGTCTGAATTTGTATTATACTATCCATTATAGTCCAGTCGATTTTCTTATCAGCAAAAGTACGCTAGCCAATACCAGTGGCACAAAGGTAGTGCCACATTACAAACTACCTGGTAACAACAGAAGTATTGGTGGACAATGTACAGTAAATAATATGTAATAACCTGAGAAATTCAAAATTGATTTGAAGAAATAGAACAGTATTTGGAAAGGGAGTAACATTTTGAAAATAACAAATGACACAAGTAGAGTTTTCAGTTTTTATGAAAGCTCGCTTAAATTTTTTTTCCCCCTCTCTCTCTTTTCGATTATCAAGGGAAAAATGTGATAACACAAAAGTGCAAGAAAGTTGTGTACAATGTTGGAAATGATGAAAAAGAAAATCTCACTATGCTTCCTCCTCCATGTGAAGAGTATTCCTGTAATAATAGCTAATAGCATACCAAGAACATGAGGGTGTCACAGTGGAGATTTGTTTTCTGGTACAGACATCTGATACAACTATTCCACAGCAAAACGTACTTTCAATAGGTGTGGTACCAGTGCACTCCCATAGGATAACAGAATATTATGTCCTCCAGGAATCACATTGGGTACACCACATACAGCATAAACTGTATAGCAACTACAATGGTTTGTGAGCAAGTAATAACAGTCACTATCTTTAATTTTAACATAACTCTTGACTCCCATAATTATCTGCTTATATGTGTGCTTGTACTACAGGTTATTGGTAAAGCAAATACTAATTGAATAGGTCTCCACACTTTTAATACTTCTGAAAAAAGTAAATTGTTTTATTACTGTATCACCTCTATGGTGAATTAAAGAGGTACTAATTGGTTTCTTTGAACATTTAATAGAAGCCTTCTTTTTTACCTGCTATTGATAAAGAGCCATTACAAGTTCTGTACAGAACAATCTCTCGCATTTTTCATGAGGTTTGTTATTCTGTACACTAATATTTCTTCTTCTAAATGGTAAATAATGCATTCAGACAGTGCTGGTATTAAAGGTAATTCATGAAATAAATTATATTTAAACCAGAAAATTAAAGGTTCCACATGGCACATGAAAAGTACCTTGCTACACACATGTATGTACAGATTCCAAAATGTCTTTGAATTTGAGTTACAAACATTTTTAAATAGAAATATGAAGATCACAATACTTTGGGTCTGCAATAACTCAAACATAAAATACTTTAGTTCACTATGGGAAACTATGTTCTTTATGTGACTCATGCAACTGCTTTCACTCTTAATGGAAAACTAAATGGTTTATGTTAAAGTTAACTAGCAAAAAGTGTAACTATTGTTACATAATTTCTGTAAAGTAAGATTCATTAATGTTATTTCCTTCCTTTGTCATCATAACTCGATAATTTCAGTTCCGTATGGGACATACGAACTAACAAAATGAAATGCTTTTATTACTATGACCAAACAAAATCTTTTTACATGTAGTACACAGTTCAAATCAGCAAAAAGTGTAACCGTATAATTAAGGTAAATGTTGATGAAAATTAGGCATGTAACATGAATACTGATATTTTCTAGATTTCCACGTGTACCTGTAATCACTGTATTCTGTACTTTATAGGGGTCGACAGAAGCGTCCGATCCAACACGTCGGCTTTGACCCGTGACGTAAGGGTGTTGTCGTGTGTGACGTCATGACGGCGCGGAGTTTGGTTTGAGTGTGGCTGTCTCCAGTTCTGTTTTATCTTATTTTATTTACTTTTCTGATCTGTTTGTTCTATCTCGTGAGATTTTTTTTTAAATTTAAAAACACTTATTGCTTATTTTAATAATCTGTTTCCTCGAATTTCTGTTTTAGTTTATTATATTTATCTTTCTGATCTGTTCGTTCTATCCCGTGAGATTTTTTTTTTTTAAGACAAAAAACACTAATCAGCTACTGAAGCATCTTTATCTTCTATGGGTTGCAGGGGTTACGACCCCTGGGGAGGTGGGTGGGTATTCATGCATGGCTGTCTTCACTTACACGTTGTAGCTACGCAAGGCGTCTAAATTTGTTTATATTTAGTTTGCCCTCCACCCAAAACACCCCATTTCCCGCGCTTGTCCCGTTAGTGTCATTAGGCTTCTTGTGGGAAGTGTGTGTGTTTGTTTTTGTTTCCGCCATATTTGTGACGTCATGGGTCAAAGCAGACGGGTGGGATCAGACGCTTCCGTATTTCCCTTTGTAGTGCTAGAAAGATAATTCTATATGATTATTTGCATTCTCTTCCCCCTCCCCCCTCCCCTCAACACAGGAAAATATAATAGAAAGACATCCTAGCAAAATAAAGACAAGATTCAGAAAATTAGGTTTTGCCTGACTCAGGCCCCCTTATTCTAGAATTGTTATAAAGTAATAAGAATGCTTATGATCAACTGGAACATTGTGTTCATTATAGGAAGAATTAAAACAAGAATTAACAGAGTAACAATTTCATTGCTCTTATGTTGCAGAGTATCCACAAACATTACTGTTTGAAACATAGGGCCACTGCATACTCCATTAGATCACACCCATTCTGTGATTAAACTGTTTTCTTAAAGTGAAAAATTCAAGTTAACATAGTGATTGAGGGAAATATTTTCTCACGCTGAAAGCCATCTGTCAAATAAGTCACAGAACATTTTTTTTTCATTAATTTCACACAAATCACCCATTTTTAATGCAAGTGCATATTTTGTAATGCCAAACATCTTAAAATAAGCTTATATAATAAACAATTATAATTTTGTTACAATATCTACACAGGACGTAAAGACTTAATTTTACTTCAATGTGATTCATCTTTTGAAGTTCATCATTACACAACAACAAATCTATGAACAAAATAGTTTTAAAAAATCTGTCAAAATGTCACACCCATCTGCATGGAATGTCCCATTACATAATTTTTCCAATTTGAGCACTATACATGGTTAAACAATATGAGCTTATTTAACTTCTGCCTTATACTTGATTTGTTGTTTAAAATTTTCTCAGCAGGCTTTTTTTTCCACATGTTTTTAAGTGTATGCAGGAGTATAGGGATGCAATCTTACAAACAAGTTGAGTTTGATGTAAGTCCTCAATCCCAATTTCACAATGGTAACCATGACCAAGAGCAGGAGCAGGAGAAGGAGATGGGTAATCTACAAATTTAATTTTAACACAATGCAAAATCTTGGCCTGTATATACACTCCTGGAAATGGAAAAAAGAACACATTGACACCGGTGTGTCAGACCCACTATACTTGCTCCGGACACTGCGAGAGGGCTGTACAAGCAATGATCACACGCACGGCACAGCGGACACACCAGGAACCGCGGTGTTGGCCGTCGAATGGCGCTAGCTGCGCAGCATTTGTGCACAGCCGCCGTCAGTGTCAGCCAGTTTGCCGTGGCATACGGAGCTCCATCGCAGTCTTTAACACTGGTAGCATGCCGCGACAGTGTGGACGTGAACCATATGTGCAGTTGACGGACTTTGAGCGAGGGCGTATAGTGGGCGTGCGGGAGGCCGGTGGACGTACCGCCGAATTGCTCAACACGTGGGGCGTGAGGTCTCCACAGTATATCGATGTTGTCGCCAGTGGTCGGCGGAAGGTGCACGTGCCCGTCGACCTGGGACCGGACCGCAGCGACGCACGGATGCACGCCAAGACCGTAGGATCCTACGCAGTGCCGTAGGGGACCGCACCGCCACTTCCCAGCAAATTAGGGACACTGTTGCTCCTGGGGTATCGGCAAAGACCATTCGCAACCGTCTCCATGAAGCTGGGCTACGGTCCCACACACCGTTAGGCCATCTTCCGCTCACGCCCCAACATCGTGCAGCCCGCCTCCAGTGGTGTCGCGACAGGCGTGAATGGAGGGACGAATGGAGACGTGTCGTCTTCAGCGATGAGAGTCGCTCTGCCTTGGTGCCAATGATGGTCGTATGTGTGTTTGGCGCTGTGCAGGTGAGCGCCACAATCAGGACTGCATACGACCGAGGCACACAGGGCCAACACCCGGCATCATGGTGTGGGGAGCGATCTCCTACACTGGCCGTACACCACTGGTAATCGTCGAGGGGACACTGAATAGTGCACGGTACATCCAAACCGTCATCGAACCCATCGTTCTACCATTCCTAGACCGGCAAGGGAACTTGCTGTTCCAACAGGACAATGCACGTCCGCATGTATCCTGTGCCACCCAACTTGCTCTAGAAGGTGTAAGTCAACTACCCTGGCCAGCAAGATCTCCGGATCTGTCCCCCATTGAGCATGTTTGGGACTGGATGAAGCGTCGTCTCACGCGGTCTGCACGTCCAGCACGAACGCTGGTCCAACTGAGGCGCCAGGTGGAAATGGCATGGCAAGCCGTTCCACAGGACTACATCCAGCATCTCTACGATCGTCTCCATGGGAGAATAGCAGCCTGCATTGCTGCGAAAGGTGGATATACACTGTACTAGTGCCGACATTGTGCATGCTCTGTTGCCTGTGTCTATGTGCCTGTGGTTCTGTCAGTGTGATCATGTGATGTATCTGACCCCAGGAATGTGTCAATAAAGTTTCCCCTTCCTGAGACAATGAATTCACGGTGTTCTTATTTCAATTTCCAGGAGTGTATTTCTGTCGCATATCCCCAGCAATCACAAACATCTGAAACAGTTTCTGAGTATTCTACAACAGAGTACACGTAGTCACTTGTTTTAACCAGTTTTCCCCAGTTAACAAAATTTACAAATGCAGTTTTATTGGCCATATTGGGAAAAGCATAGAGAGAATCACATTCTAATGCAGATTTAACTACTGGTGGCTTCAGTATGTGAAGACAGTCTTTGCATGGGATCTGCCTTGAAAGGCGCAATGACAGATATCCTGCAATATAATAGAGTATGTTTTACTTGTGAAATGAGAACTTTATCTTATCATCATGAAGTGCACACCACTCCTCTACTTCATTTTCTGCAGCACTTTCATCACTTTCTACTACATGCTTTCTTGCATGAAAATCATAAACAGGTGGCAAACAACACACATTAAAATTTGAGAAATTCCCATTCATTGCAGTGACACTGTTACCCAAGAGCAACTTTCTCATGGCACATTTAAACTGGTATGCATTTGGATTGTTGTTCCAACCACATCTGGACCAAATGCAGGGGAAAAAAGGTGTATGTGGTCTTGTGACAGTTAATATGTTAGCAAATACTTCAAAGGAGATTCAACACGAAGCATACTTGTCAGAGCTATGTGCCTTACTGATGGCACATTGAAAATTATCCCCAAAGCAAAAGTATTTCTTGCATGGAGCAGCAATGGAACACCAATGATTTTTAAGCTTTTGATATAATTTTCAGTGTGTCTGAATATACCAACGTGTTGACTGGGTGTTGTGTGATGTCCTTAGGTTAGTTAGGTTTAAGTAGTTCTAAGTTCTAGGGGACTGATGACCATAGATGTTAAGTCCCATAGTGCTCAGAGCCTTTTTTATAAATTTTATTTATTTTTTAATTTTTTTTAAATACCTAGCCAATAAGATTTGTTGTCAAGTCTCAGGGGGCTCTTATACCCTTTACCTAATGGATTTCTGGAGTTCAGAATATCAAAAATCCTATCCATATTATACAAAAATTCTACTGTTGCTTCACTTTCTTTAATATTTGGATCACCAACCCTCCTCAAAAACTCTATACTATCTGCCACACTAGAACCCAAAGTCTGTGGAGCCAATGAAACATTCATTTTTCTATTTACATAACTTATATGTTGTCCTGATAGATTGATGGCAAATTTCATACCTTCTTCTTGCTGTACCTTGTTCAATTCCTCAACGAAATGCCATCTAATAATGCCAGTTGGAGACTCAATAGCAGATACTTCTGCTAGAGCATTTCTGGCAAACTTAATCATATGACATTTCCAAGATACAATAAACATTGTAGCTTTTAAAATCACCCTCGGAAAAATTTAAAATACGGCCAAGTGTACGTAAAGTGCTTATATTTACCTTGCAGCCATCACATGTAACACACCAAACCCTAACGCCAGAACTATGCAGCTTCTCTAATGCGGATTTTATCAGTGTGGCCGATTATTTGCCTGTACACCTTTGATAAAGAAATATGCAATCGGGCATATAAATTTGCCTTTAATAGGGACAGGCATGAAAACCAGAGCCTCAGATGCCTCTATTACTTCTTTTGACTGAGGCACTTCCCCACCAAACTCTAAAAAACCTGTGTATTGCATAGTTCCTTGGTCCCAAACTACTTGCTTCCTAATTGCCACACCATCTCCAATTAGACAAGAATCGCTGAACTGGTCCCTTACAATTGGGTTCGAATCAACGTACTTAAAAACATCTTTTAAGAAGCCAGTTTCACAGTCGACACTTGCCACCCATTTGGAAATCAATGATTTAAGAGGCATTAATTTTTGCAGGTATTCATATGCTGCTGGTGAATAAAAGTACACAGTCATCGCAAACATTTTCACATTTGTTGTGTAACTATTACCCTTTGACGAGAGAGAGTTGTCCACTAAATTGCACACTGATTCCACTTGTGTTCCTTTCTGATGATTGAGGAAGTTAAGTAACTTCTCAGGAAGATGCCCCTTCTCCTTCGATGAACTTATGATGTCATCCATGGAAAACACTTTCTTCTCTCTTCTTCGAAGTTTTTCACAGACACACTTCAGTTTACGTTTTAATTCGTGCACAATGTCTGAGAAAAATTGCAAGTTTCGGATACCTTGTCTTCCATTTCTACTTTCGACTGTATACCACAATCAATTACTTGAGAACCAACTGCACTCTGAAATAAAGAAATAATTTCGTTATATATGATTGAAATAACTCAAGGCTTGATGAAAAATATTATAAGAAAACTTTGGGGGTGTGAAAACATCCTTATACTAACGTTTTCGACACAATTCGCAGCTTCTGCATTGGATAAATGGGACATGCTTTCCAGGGAAGAATTCTCATTGACAACATTCTCCACGCAATCAGTAGCTTCTGTAGAGGGCAAATGAAGCACAGACTCCAGGACAGAACGCTAAAAACAAAAATATGGAACTGTATTACAACATTGCTTAGACCTATGTAGCCCATTTGTGTCCGTACGAAATAAATTCACAAATGTCAAAACCACACACATAGCAAGGAAATTAATTAGCTACCTCAAATGGAGAAGCATCGTTGTCACTCAAAATCCAAACACGTCGTCGTGGATGTTTATTTGGTGGCATCAAATGTGTCGGAAAGTCAAAAACTGATGGCACTGTTTCGGGTCTGAGACGTTTCTTCCACGTTCCAGGGCTCACTACGTAATCATCTTGTCGGAAAAGGTTTCCACAAAGAAAACTGCAAGACGTAGGTTTAAAATCTTTCCGCTTCACGAAAGTAATCCACTTCTTTAGCAGCTCTGGGTGCTTCAGAGGAAACCTGTTCAAAAACATCGAATTAGCAAACACACTAAGTCTGTATTGTTGTCGTCTTGTATCGGTAATCCTATTACCTGTGAAATGGTAAGTCACTTTCCTTACTCCATCACTTCGTACAATTGAAAGCGGAACAAGAAATCACCATTTCGATAATCCTTAATTCCTTATACACCGTACAGACCGAGAAAAAACTTCGTGGCAAATTCAAATATGGCGGGCAATACAGACGACAGTAATCAGCTGGTACAGCCATCTATCGGTAGGTCCGGTAGTTGAGCATCCCTCATTTCGCTAGCTTTAGACGCCTGTGGCAGAGGGGTAGAAAAAGCGGCAGCCCGTGTGAGCGGCGCGGCGGCCTGCAGCAAGCAGCGCCTGCAGGGCTACGAAAACAAACCTCCCCGGCGCAGTCCCCACGTGTCCTCTGGTGCCGCGTGGCCGTGGCGAGCAGCTGTCTTCGCCTCAACACGACGCTCTGAGGAAACGCAGAGGCGGCTACACTTCTGTCAGTAGAGTAGGATTTTCACTGCCGAGCCACCGACTAGCTAGAGGTAGGTGTCAACTGCAAATTCAAATGTTCCGAGTACAGTAACTGGCTGGCCATAGAAAGAGGTCTGGATCGATGCCCGTATCTGCAATATTAATTACCTGCTGATAAATATCCAGGCCGATGCCGACATCGGTAATGACTGTCTTTTTTAATCTCGCCATCGTTGTTGACGATGGCATCTCGGGAAGTACGCATCCACTACGTACTTTTTTTTTTTTTTTTTTTTTTTTTTTTTTTTTTTTAATAGACACAAATTCCCTCAGGTTGTACTTTAACTATATTCATGTGGTTACTCATGCAGCATACCTCATGCAGCATACATGATCGTCATGAAATATACCTGGGAAACCAGTCACACGTATATCGATTTAGTGAACCAGTTCATGTACAGATAGCTGATAACCAATGTTATCCTAGTATACCACTTTACGACATACGACGGTAAGTTCATCATTATCCGCAGTTTAGTTATATTTTTTTTTATTTTGGTAGTACTGTCGTTTTACGTTGATCACGCATGCTTTATTTATTTGTTGTTATATCTTTGCAATTTTCAAGCTGTTAGCTTAGTTTCGTTATCGCTGGCGTGCTGTTAATCGTGCCTGCTCCGCAGTCTAGCTGCACCAAAGAACAGCAACTTTAAGTGATCCGTCTTTTGCGGTCGTAAGGCGTATCAGGGGCCGAAGTCCGTCGAAGACTTTCGGTACAGTACGGAAACAGGGTTTTGCCACAACAGAGTGTCTACGAATGGCTTGAAAAATTCCGAAATGGTCGCACAAGTGTTACGCACGACGAAGGAGCCGGGCGACCGTTTACCGGCACAAATGAAGAAACCACTGAGCGTTCAGTGGAACCATTCTCTTAGACAGATGATTAACTATGACCAGGGCCGGCCTTAGCCATCCAGGTGCCCCGGGCGAGTCGTCCAGTTGGCGCCCTTTATTGTATAAATAGCGAACCTGGCAGTGCTTTGCAACACGGTATTTGACTGTTTTCTAGAAATCGTCTTCAGTGGTTAATGGCGTCATCTTATGATCATAACATAGTTTTTTCCATCGTAAATTTGAGTATTTTATTTTGTTAAATGGAAATGAAATCCAAATAATCTGAAAGCCCGCTAAGACGCTCCATGTGAGTCTTGTGTAGCCTTTGACGTCAGTCCAGCATGCTGCTGTCGCTGCCGTAACAGTCAGTATAGCAGTGATATATTGTTTGGACATTCACGTTTTGGGAAATTGTCTAAAAATATTGCGTAGTACTGCACTGTACATCTACAACAACTCCAGAAAATTGTTTTTGCGTGTTCCAAACAAAGAAAAGATGCGTAAAATGTGGTTGAAACAGGCTCGTACATCCCAAATATTTCTTTTCTTTTCTGAAGCACCCCTGTACTAAAGCGAACGAAACAAAACAAAAATTATTCAAATTGGTCAAGCCATTTCTTTGTTTTGGTGAGACTAACACACAACAATTGATTTTTATATATAGGAGGTAATATGTATAACGAAAAAACACTAATTTTGAATTGGGTACCATATTTTTATTGAATTTAATATAACTGTAAGCCATAAATCTATATTTTCTGTCAGTCATCTGAACACAAAACATATTACGCCTAATGAAAAACAATTACAAACGACTAAAATTTTACTTTTCTCGCTTTTCTGTCGGCAAAGTCTCTGATCAGATTAGCAAAGTCCAGGTTTTCTGCAACTTCATTTTCAATGGACAGTGAGACCAAACTGGTTAGTCTTGTTTGAGACATTGTAGACCGCAAGTACGTTTTTATCAACTGGTCACTGGTATTGTTAGCAAAATATGTAACGTTATCCAGATGTTGGGATATAACTCTTGAAGATTATGCTTTTTTATGAAGTTTAAGGCTTCAATAGGCGTTGCCTGGCTGTCTTCGAGATAGTGTTGCAGGCCTAAAATTTCGTCGCACAGCAAATTTCCATCAATATCTGACTTCATGTTGACAGTTAACTTTTCTTGTAATTTAGAACAGCATTGTATTAGTTCTTCTTTATTTTGATTTTTTTTAATGTCAAACAAGAAACTCCACGTCGCAGAAAATGCTTGCATCTGTTCAAATCTTTCTTTCATGGATATGTGCACGGTGTCCAACAGTGCATTGAAAAACTCTACTTTAAACTTCTTTTTTGGGTCAGTTATTTGATCATCAACAGCCTCTTCACCCGGCCTGCGTTTAATACGTCTCAATCGCATTTGTGGTTTAAATAATGGCTGCGTATCAAGATCCGAAGCCAGTTCAGTTGCTGTTACAATAGCTTGTTCGAAACCTGTTTGTCTATATGTTTCCAAATAAGAGCAACATTTGTCAAGGATTCCCATAAACTCGACAAAGTTGATTGTGGGTGACTGACTCGCTTTACTCACAAAGTTAATTTGAAACTGAACATCATACCATGTCACGAGAGAAACAATGAAGCTGAAGTCTTTTAATTGTCCTCCTAGTGTTTCGCTTCGTGTGACGCCGCAGCATCGCTTTGTTCAGTAGCATCGGCCAAGGAAACCAAAGCGTCATGCATTTCGCATAATTGATAACGAACCGCTTTGACGCTATCAATTCGAGCTTCCCAGGGTGTGTCACTTACATTTTTCAGGGTGTATATCTTCAAATGGTCGGTCAAAATTTTCCATCTATTTACCGATCCAGCAAATAGATTAAACATTTTTTGTAACATTCCGAACAGTGTCACGGATTTTACTGATGATTTTGCCGCATCACACAATACCAAATTATAGCTATGGCATCCACATGGCACAAAAAAAGCTAGTGGATTTAACTTCTTAATTCTGTTCTGGACGCCTTTATTTTTCCCCTTCATGTTCGCGCCGTTATCGTAGCCCTGTCCTCTGCAGTCATTAATGTTAAGATCAAGATCACTCAATGTTTTTAAAATGCTTTCTGTGAGGCCTTCACCGGTTGTATCATCTATTTGCAGAAATGAGATGAAATGTTCTTTTACACTTACGCCATCCACTGTTATGTCGGCGCATCTTAAAGTTATCGAAAGTTGTTCTTTGTGGCTTATATCTGGAGTACAGTCAGCTATGATTGCATAATACTTTGAACCCTTTATGCGGGATACGATTGTAGACATAACGTGTGATGCCATGAGTTCTATTAATTCATTTTGTATATTTTTGCCGCAATAATGGTCAGCCAAATCACCATTCAATGCCAGTCTGACGTGCTCTTCCATGATTGGATCAAACTTTGCCAATAACTGTACGAGACCTAAGAATTTTCCATTATTTGGGGTAAATAATTTATCTGATAACCCTCTGAATGCCATATTATTTTCAGCCAAATACAAAGTAATGTGCATCAATCTTTGAAGCACATTGCTCCATCGTAAACTTTCTTTAGAAATTAGCTTTTGTTCTTCCTTGTCAATAGTTAATCCAGCTTTAAACCTGATTTCAGCTTCAGTCCATTGAGTAAATGCTTTTTTGTGGTTAGGACTATTTTCATGCAGTTTCAGAGCTTCACTTAAATGTTTCCAATTTCTGAAACCCACAGTGGTAGTCAAATTAGTAGTTGACTTTAAATCAAACAGTCGACAACAAAAGCAAAAGACACTGTCGTTTGATACAGAATAAACTAGCCACCGTCGTCTGATAGTTTCTTCGTTTGATAGTTTTCTTGTGTAATGAGTTGAAGAGAAATGACGCCCATTTTCATCTTTTGGAAAGTTATTTAGACATACTTGTGAGCGTCCACATATTATAATGCGATCTATATCTCTAGCATTAAGTACTTTTGGCCACGTACCTACATCAGAAACATTGTATTCTTTTATTGCAAGAACGTTGATACTTTCATCGACCACAGATGTCATGTGTTGATTTTGACTTGGAGAAATATCGGAGGATTCATGCAAAGATGTACTGCGCTGGTCAATTTGATCACCTTCAATAGGTGATTGTATATTTTTTGTGTATAATTGTTCACAGTCTGAAGAAATATTTGCTGATACATGGACTTTTGATTCAATATCTGAAGTATTTGCCTTAGAATTTCCTTTAAGGTACTTATAAATATTCACGTGCTTTTTAGTTTCTTCAAGAACTTTTTCTTTTTCAGCTTTTCTTTTCCGATTTTCTGAACCAGAAAGCTTTTTTATAATCATTTCCTTCTCTTCTGGCACGATTTAATAATTTGACAAATTATTGCTTGGACACTGCTCTATTTCGCGACCACAATATTCGATCTATAACAAATATAGAAATTCACCTATCAGTAGACGTAACTAGAAAAAAACCTGAACTGAAAGATAAAAATGTTTTTCGCACCTACCAGAAAATTAAAATGTTGACACAGTCACGACACTCGTTTCACTCACAATTATTCAGCCACGAAAACATGACCGCTGCCTCCGACTCTTGCTGACAATTACTGACATGCGGGTGCAAATCGTAGCGCTGCCAACATATGCAGTCTAACAAACATTGTGTGGCGCTGTATTATTTCAGTAAGTTAGGGGAGAATTCTCTGTGAATGCAGTGCACGCATTGCATGATCTATTAATTAATGTAATGAGTCATTAAGTCACAAATATTCGATATAAATACATTCGTATTAATTAAATCATAATGTAATGTATATTTCACAGTCTGTATTTTCTTTTATTTGGAGCGACCGGTAGTTTCTGTTGTAAACGAGAGATGGTGCGGCTGCATGGGCTCTTCCTTGTTGCAGTTCTTGAAACAAATAAGAGAGGCGCTTTGGTAGAGCCCGTGCTAGCCCGCGTCAAACATGGATGGTTTCAGACAATACGAAGATTGCATTCAGCATGATTTCTCTTCTGCTACCCCGAATTCATCGCGCATTCGTGAGATTAGCGACGTATGTTGAATGAGACTGAATAATATTTTAGTTTCGCGAAATGGGTGATTGTAAACTGTAATTTTTTTTTTACATGCGTTTAGTACGTGGCGCCCCTTGGGCCCCGGCGCCCTGGGCGACCGCCCGAGTCGCCCCACCCTAAAGCCGGCGCTGGGTGTGACCAAGTGGCACATCGTCTGCAAATTAGTCACGGCTATGCCTACGAAATCATCCACAACAGATTTGGCTTTCATAAAGTTTGTGCAAGATGGATCCCGAAACAACTCACACAGTCGCATAAACAAAAGCGCTTGGATGTCTTCAAAAAAACATTTCGATCGCTATGGTAACGAAGGGGACAACTTCTTAGACAGGATCATTACTGATGACGAATCATGGATCCATCATAAACTGCAAAGTATGGAATGGAAACATCCAAATTCGTCGTGCAAGAAAAAGTTCAAGACCCAACCGTCCGCAGGAAAACTGATGCTTACAGGTTTTTTGGACGCATAAGGTCCAGTACTGGAACATTGTGGGGAAAGAGGCACAACAATCAACAGTGTACGTTACAGTGAGATGCTTACTGCCAGGCTAAAGCCTGCAATTCGAAGTAAACGCAGAGGATTGCTGTCAAAAGTTGTTGTGTTGTTGCACGACAATGCCCGTCTGCCTATGCTGCACACACTGCTGAAACGCTCCCGAAACTCAAATTTGAAGTACTGAATCATCCTCCATATAGTCCCGATCTTGCCCCTTCTGGCTATCACTTGTTTGATCCACTCAAACAGGTAAGGCGCCGTCGATTTGCCTCGGACGAAGCAGTGAAAGAAGCGGTGCATTCCTGGCTCCCAGCTCAACCGAGAACCTTCTATTGTGAGAGCACAGGAAGCTTGTACAATGATGAACCAAGTGCGCTGAAATACAAGAGGTCTATGTCGAAAAAATGATGTTCTTGTAAGGTTCCTATCTGTTTACAATAAAATTTTATAACTGCTTTGCGGATAATAATTGACTTACCCTCGTAGACAAAATCACGTAAATAATGGACGATAATAATAATAATAATAATAATAATAACAGCTCTTCTGGCCCATTATATCCACTGCAATCGACTCTCCATGTTTTGACTCCTGTTTGTTCAAATGGCTCTGAGCACTATGGGACTTAACATCTGTGGTCATCAGTCCCCTAGAAATTAGAACTACTTAAACCTAAATAACCTAAGGACATCACACACATCCATGCCCGAGGCAGGATTCGAACCTGCGACCGTAGCAGCGACTCCTGTTTGTGTTCCACATACGACATTAATAATGTACGGTGTAAAATCAGCGAAGCTTTCAACATTCCTTTGAAATAAATTTACACGTACACATTGCAACGCTTATTACATGGAGAAGGCTAGTACGTTAATATCATTTAACATTATAGTGTTTTTACCTACTTTAGGTAAACAAAGTAGCTTACATTACAACTGATACAATGCGATATGTGACGACACCTGTTAGTATCTACATTTGACTCACAAATGTTACGGAAGTGTGCCGCACAAAAAATCACAACACCGGTCTCCGTAATAACGACAGAAAACTAGATTACGGAACGTATCAAGACTGTGACAGGTGTGACGCTACATGTGTTTCGTTTATTTTGTCCCTCAGTGCCGGCCGCGGTGGTCTAGCGGTTCTACGTGCTCAGTCCGGAACCGCGCGACTGCTACGGTCGCAGGTTCGAATCCTGCCTCGGGCATGGATGTGTGTGATGTCCTTAGGTTAGTTAGGTTTAAGTAGTTCTAAGTTCTAGGGGACTGATGACCACAGATGTTAAGTCCCATAGTGCTCCGAGCCATTTGAACCATTTTTTTGTTCCTCAGCTTTTCTGGCGGAACAAAACACAGATATAGACAGTCCGTCGTCTATACGAATGTTTCTCTGCGCACTAGACTCCAGAGATAATACCCTGTAGTTACGAATGTATGATTTTTATTTTTTATTTTTTGGTGGGTTAGTATGGGGTGGGGAGAGGGGATAGCAACGTCTTAGCAAAGATTTATGTTTTAGGACTGTCACAAATTACATAAATATTTTCATTCCGGATGGCAGGTTCAATCCTCCAACGGAAATTTAATTCACATATTTTATAGGCGATAGGCGAGCTGACGAAGATGTCAGGGCGTTGTATGTTATCTTCTTTTTCTTTACAATGATCTGAACTGTTCCTGTTCAGAACCTCGATTACCGTTTCTTTTCATGTAGCTCATTCTGGTGGCGGCAGTTACTTTAGTTGAAAAGATAATCGTTTAGGTGATTGAAAATCTGACTGCAATGAATTATTAAACTCGAGAGGGCTATAGCGAAAACAGTTCCCAAATTACTAATTACTACTTCATGAGGGTCCCATAATTTATAAACGATTATTCAATAGACTGAGACCAATTAAACAATTAATCTTTATTTTTCTAGATGCATATTTGACTGATTGTCAGTATTTGACCAATGGAACTTGCTTCAACTATGGTCTGTGTTCAACACATTTTTTTTCTGTTTGGAGAAATTAGATGAATTTATCACGTTTGTCATTTTCCATTACAGGAGATACCTAGAATTTGTACTGAGCACTTATCTTGCTCGTCGTATACGCCTAAACGACCACACCTTAGTTCTAACTGTGGCAAAATGGTAAAAACAAAAATAAAATTTGGCCGCTGATCTCAAATAATATTTGCTATTCTCGAACAGAGAAATCAGACCCACGTCAGATTTTGATTCTAACTCGACCATTTTCCCACTGTCATACAAATATTAATTAACCCCCAGCTCAGGAAATTTCTGCTAATGCTCGGGCAGTAAAAGGCACTTTCTGGCCTCTGGTTTCTTGTTGGAGAAGCGACGCACTCACGACCTCCGGCCAGTCTGCCCCACTCCCTCCCTCCTTCCCCACCATCACATTTACAACCGTACGGTAACCAGCTTTTTTTTTATTAAAAATGCGCACTGAGTCACACCGTGGTCTCAGTTGACGTGACTAATCCCGGGAAACTGGCGTTGTTTTTACCTGCCGCACAACCGGTGTACTCGATTTCACTATACAAAAATCTGTTAACATACAAAAATGCATAGGAAATTAAGTTATCACACCAATTATTAAGTTTTATTGTCATCAGCTTACTGACTGTTTTGATAAGGCCGGCCACTAATTCGCCTCCTGTGCCAACATCTTCATCTCAGCGTAGCCCCCCACGTCGTCATTTATTTGTTTGCCCCCAATTATTTATTTATATATTCCAGTCTCTGTCTTCCCCTGCAGTTTTCATCCTCGCCAGATCCCTGTAGTACCACAGAACTTATTCCCTGATACCTTAAAACATTTCCTATCATCCTGTCCCTTCCTCATATCAATGTTTCCACGTGTTCCTTCCTCGCCGATTTTGCGGAGAAACTCCTCATTTCTTTTCTTATCAGTCCACCTAATTTTCAAAGTCGTTTTATCGCAAACGCTTCGATTATCTTCTTTCCCGGTTTTCCCACAGTCCACGATTCACCTGCAAAAATGATCCATGGAACATGAAATTATTATCTTTCGGTCGTTTTTGCCTGTGCTAATCTGCTTTTTAGGTCATTCTTGTTTCGTCCGTCATGTATTACTTTTCTTCCAACGTAGCAGAATTACTTCTCTTCATTCTGTTGGAAAGTTTACCGCTACACTCATAACTGCTTCTCCTCATTACTTTCAACTTTCTTCGGTTTATCCTCAGTAGATAGTGTGTGCACATTAGACTGTTCTTTCTATTCAACAGGTCTTGTAATTCTTTCTCATTTTCACTAAGGATAGCACTGGTGTCTACGAATCTTACCATTGACATCTTTTAACCCTGAATTTTAATCTCACTTCTGAATATTTCTTTATCTCCGTTATTGATTCTTCGATATACAGTTTGAAAAGTAGTGGCAAAAAACCTGCATCGCTGTCTATATACGGTTTATAATCCAAACACTTTGTTGTTGGCCTACCATTCTTATTTTTTCACTCTTATTTCTTGTAACCATAGTATACACATCAAAAAAAGTTTGGCATCACCTCGATTCCGAGAGTTCAGGATCCTGTACAGAAAATTGGAATAGAGATCAACATAAACATCATTTCTGCCCTTTTTATTGCTCATGAAAACCACACATTGCATGTTGTACCACCATACAGCGAGACCTTCAGAGGTCGTGATCCAGATTGCTGTACACACCGGTACCTCTAATACCCAGTAGCACATCCTCTTACACTGATGCATGCCGGTATTCGTTGTGGGATACTATCCACAACTTCATCAAGGCAGTGTTGGTCCAGATTGTCCCGCGGCGATCCGACGAACCCTCAAAGTGGTTGGCGGCTGACGTCGTCCATAAACAGCCATTTTCAATCTATTCCAAGCATGTTCGATAGGGTTCACGTCTGGAGAACATGCTGGCCACTCTAGTCGAGCGACGTCCTTATCCTGAAGGAAGTCATTCACAAGATGTGCACGATGGGGACGCGAATTGTCGTCCATGAAGACGAGAGCCTTGCCAAGAGGCTGCCGATATGGTTGCACTATCGGTCGGAGGATGGCATTCACGTATCGTACACCCGTTACGGCGCCTTCCATGACCGCCAGCGGCGTACGTCGGCCCCACGTCATGGCTCCCCTTAACAGCAGGGAACCTCCACCTTCCTGCAGTCGTTGGACTGTGTGTCTAAGGTGTTCAGCCTGACCGGGTTGCCTCCAAACACGTCTCCGACGATTGTCTGGTTGAAGGCATACGCAGCACTCATCGGTGAAAAGAACGTGATGCGAACCCTGAGCGGTACTTTCGCCATGTTGTTGAGCCCATCTGTACCGCGATGCATGGTGTCGTGGTTGCAAAGAAGGACCTCGCCATGGACGTCGGGTGTGAAGTTGCCCATCATGCAGCCTATCGCGCACAGTTTGAGTCGTAATACGACGTCCTGTGGCTGCACGAAAAGCATTATTCAACATGGTGGCGTTGCTGTCAGGGTTCCTCCGAGCCATAATCCGTAGGTAGCGGTCATCCAACTGCAGTAGTGGCCAATGGGCGGCCTGAGCGAGGCATGTCGTCGACAGTTCCTGTCTCTCTGTATCTCCTCCATGTCCGAACAACATCGCTTTGGTTCACTCAGAAACGCCTGGACACTTCCCTTGTTGAGAGTCCTTCCTGGTACAAAGTAACAATGCGGACGCGATCGAACCGCGGTATTGACCGTCTAGGCGTGGTTGAACTACAGACAACACGAGCCGTGTACCTCCTTCCTGGTGGAATGGCTGGAACTGATCGGCTGTCAGAGCCCCTCCGTCTAATAGGCGCCGCTCATGTTTGGTTGTTTACATCTTTGGGCGTGTATGGTGACATTTCTGAACAGTCAAAGGGACTGTGTCTCTGATACAATGTTCACAGTCAGCGTCTATCTTCCAGAGTTCTGGGAACCGGGGTGATGTAAAAATTTTTTTGATGTGTGTATATAACCCGCCGTTCTATATAGATTATACCTATTTCTCTGAGAATTTCGATCATGATGTGCCATTTTACATTGTCGAACGTTTTTTGTAATTCTTGCTTTCATTCTAAAGCGTAGCTTCAGAGATGGCTCACTGCTGCCTCTGTTTTTTCTAAAGTCAAAGTTAAACTCATCTAGCAGATGCTCAATTTTCTTTTCCGTTGCTTTCGAATATTACTTACGAAATTGAAATGCAACGACCTACTGGTGCTGCACAACATTATTTAGGTGGTGAACAGTTCCGGAGGGCTGCCATAATTGTTTTATTAAGTTTACTAAGATTTACAATTACTCGGGCTATGTTCTTAGTCAATGACATGAAAATTACTGGGTCCGACGTTTGCTGATAAAAAATAAGGCCAGGGGCAATGCTACCGTCACAGCTCCATGATAACCGAACGGGTTAAAATAACTTACAAACTGTTAATATTCGACGATGCAAATAAATGACTCGCTGATGCGAATAAGAGGCCTAAGGATGCGGTACAGTCTCTAATACTATTAGTCCTATCCGCACGGTCCACTAGTCGTAGGATATTTTATTCTGGAATTTATTGTTTGTGTGATTTGCACCACTGACAATGGATAGCATGTGTGGAAAATTCTAAATTGCACTGTGTTTCATTTTCTATAAATCCTTAGTAACCGGGCGTGTGGGACCGAGTTTCCGGTTATAAGAAAGCCAAGGACACTTTTTTTTGGGGGGGGGGGGGATAGTGGGGTGGGGGAGGGGGGCTGATGCGGTCCGCCACGAATTCCTCTCTTACGACGACCTCTCGATCTCAGAGTAGCACTTGCATCCAACCTGCTCAATTATTTCTTGTATATATTCTAAACTGCGTACATCCCTACAGTTTTTACCTTATTCTACTCTTTCAGTTATACACGACATGTTGACACATGCAGTATTTTCCTGCAACTTCTTCTAGCTAGTGTTTTCCTGTTATGTATATGCTCCCTGGTTTTGCGAAGGACCTTTATTATTATATTAGCAGTGGACTTAAGTTTTCAGCGTTCTCCTGTAACGCTACTAACCAGTGTCTTCGATGTTGTTCTTTTCCGGCTTCCCCATAGTCCATGAGTCTCCTTCACACAATACTGCCTTCAGGCGTACAGTTTCAGAACGTTTTTCTCGGTTTAATGTCTATGTTTGATGGTATACGAGTCCTTTTGACGAGGAAGGCTCTGTTCTCCCGTGCTAGTCTGCTCTGTAATGGGTCTTCAGACGTACCTACGTTTTTAGTATCAGTGACAGTAAAACGTACACAATGTTTTGATATAAAAACAATTTATACACGTCAGAGAAACTCAGCATTTCATTCGTCCGATCATCTGAAAAGTGAAGCTGTCATGCAGTTGATGTAGGAACGATAATATTAGCAAACTCTTTACTTCGATAACGTCTTAATTCCCACGATACAAATCCGTAGTGTGCATTCAGCATTGTCAGTAGTTCACTCAGCATTTCAGGGGTAAACACAGGTCTGCAGACTATGGCTAAGGAAACTCAGTCTTTCTGTTATTTGTTAGTGGAGGGTCTTTTTCCTTTCTGCCCTGCCACACTCAACTTGCTACGGATTTGTCGGCGGAAAGCGCTGTCAGCCTGTGCAGGTGAGCGTCTTCCCGACTGGGGTGCCGGCCGCGGTGGTCTCGCGGTTCTAGGCGCGCAGTCCGGAACCGTGCGACTGCTACGGTCGCAGGTTCGAATCCTGCCTCGGGAATGGATGTTTGTGATGTCCTTAGGTTAGTTAGGTTTAAGTAGTTCTAAGTTCTAGGGGACTGATGACCACAGCAGTTGAGTCCCATAGTGCTCAGAGCCATTTGAACCATTTTTGAACCGACTGGGGTGTTGCAGGTGGTCAGGCTGCGATTCTAGCCACGCAGGCAGGCCCTCTCGCAACCGAGTGCAAAATGTCCTGCGATAGACGTAGCTAGTAATTTATACAATCCCAAACCATACTCGACACTTCTCGGTTTTAATGCTAGTTTATTGTGTGGAAGTTAGACGATAAATCTGCAAATTTAAATATGTAAAAAATATGAACGCTTATAATCAGACAGGATCGTAATCCCTTCCAGATATAATTCAGACTGCACATTGAACAAACAGTAAAGATAACCGAGGAAATTTTTTTAAAGGGGATTAAAGTTTACAGAGAAGAATTAAAAACTTCAAAGTTAGCCGCTGAAATTATAATGCTGTCAGAGACGACAAAGGACTTGGAAACATTAGACGAACGGAATGGCTAGTGATTTGAAGAGTTTAGAAGATAAATATCAACAAAAATTAAACACGGGTAATGTAAGTTGGGCAGGGGAAAACAGCTGATGCTGGGAGAAGTAGAGAGGATATAACTGCAGACTGGAAATAGCAAGAAAAGCGTATCTCACTTGTTTACATTGAGTTTAAATTTACATATTAAGAAGTATTTTCTGAAGGCGTGTATCTGGAGTGTGGTCTTATACGGAAAGTGAAACATAGATAATAAGCAGTTCAGACAAGAACAAAATGAAGGTTTTGAAATGCGGCGTTACAGAAGAGTGCAGAAGATTAAATGGCTGCACAGAAGAATTAGTGAGAAAGTAGTGGATCGACTTTGGGATAAGTTAAATTTCGTAATAAAAGAAGGGATCGGTTTGATAAGACACATCCTGAGGCACCAAGGCATCATCAGTTTGTTAATGGAGGAAAGTTTGGGGGGTAAAAATTGTTGAGTGAGTTCAAGGCTCAAATACGGCAAGAAGTTTCAAATAGCTATAGGTTTCAGTAGCTTTGCAGAGGCGAAGAGGCTTGAATAGGATAGAACAGAGTGGAGGGCTGCATCAGAGCAGTCTTTAGACTGCTGATCACAGACAGCCACACAGTAAAGCGCCTCACTTGTGGGGGAGGCACTCTTGCAGAGCAGGCAGCAGTGCGGTGCGGTGCGTTCTCCTGCCGGCAGCTGCACAGCACGCAGGCGCGGCCTCGGTGCACTCCCTGTGCTCAACGCAAACTCTCCACCCTTACCTCTAACATCTCTCTGGCGTAACACGTCCAAGTGCTCTTCACCATTTAAATATGACAGTGATGTATACAGACTCCTCCTTCACCTAAGTATAGATCCACTATTGAAGAACAACTTCAAAATCCAAAAATTATCGCTGTTTATCTTCTGTTGTCGCATTATGGAAAGTCGCCAAAGCTGACAAAACGGAGTTTTGCCCAGTAGTAGAGGCGTCGACAAACATTAACATGCTCGGAAGCAAAGCTGGGACCCATATCGACAGACTACTGCGGACATGGAATTCTTTTAAACCAGAAAGGAAGAAACAGTAATCACCGCAAATACCAAACCCTGACTTTTTTTACTGTCGTTGTGGACTTCCATCCAAGTCTGTTTTCATGCAGCTCTCTATTCTAGACTATTCTATGCCAGTCTATTCACCTCTCCGCAACGACTGCAATCTACGGCCATTTAAATCTGCTTACTGTAGTGTACAGTTTTTAACCTCTTTTACCAATCTGACTATTCCTTGATGTCTCAAGATGTGTCCTTTGAGCCTAACTTTAAGTTGTGGCATAAGACTCTTTTCTCTTCAGTTCAACTCAGAGCCTTTTCAATAGCTGTTCGATCTACCCTTTTATCTTCAGCATTCTCCTGTAGCATCACCGAGCTATGTGGGGCGGCATGTAGCACGGTGGACTCGCATTCGGAAGGACGACGGTTCAAATCCCCATCCGGACACCCATATTCAGGTTTTCCGCGATTTCCCAAAATCGCTCCAGGCACATTCCAGGATGGTTCCTTTGAAAGGGCACGGCTGATTTCCTTCCCCATCTTTGAAACATTTCGAGCTTGTGCCCCGATGTCGACGGGACGTTAAACCCTGATCTTCCTTCCTTTAGCACCACATTGCAGAGGCTTCTGTTCTCTTCATGTCTATCAGTTTATTATCTATACTTCACTACCGCATAAGGATACACTCCGAACAATACTTCCACAAAATATTTTCAACATTTAGATGTTGTATTCTATATTGACAATGAGCACGGCCTCTATCACTGCTTCATTAGGTCCCTCAAAACAACAGATAAGTTGAAACTTCCTGGCAAGTTAAAACTGTCTGCCGGACCGAGACTCGAACTCGGGACTTTTGCCTTTCACGGGCAAGTGCTCTACCAACTGAGCTACCCAAGCATGACCCACGCCCCGTCCTCACAGCTTTACTTCTGGCAGTATCATTCAAGAAACAGATAAGTAGTTGTTAAAACTTGTATTTGCTGCCGTGAGAACATCTGCCCAATGACACGGAACTCCCATGAAAGTGCAAGAGCAACGTATACCTGGCATTAAGAGTAAAAATATTTAAAACATTCTCAGTTTAGATGGTCTGATGACGAGCTGTTCCTGGAACGCGTCAGCGATTGTAATTTTTACGAAGTGGGGTTGTCGACTGTAGCGACCTAATAAGGCAGTGGTGCAATACGTGCTCACAGTTTATACTGTATAACGGTCGCAGTCATCCCGCACGATTTTGTGTCGCAAGTTAACTCGATATCAACAAATGTGTCTCTTTCCGAAATGTTTGTATTGCTATTCTCAGTCAGCATTTTACGTCGTCTTTGCTTCCCTTAGTTTCAGTTGTTTTGCTAACCAGTTACAGGTAGCAAAACCCATCTACTACTTTCAGCGTCTCATTTCCTAATCTAAATCCATCAGTATCGCCTGACTGGATTCTACTACAATCCATCGCACGTGTTGTTGTTCACCTTGTAATCCCTTTTCAGTAAATTGTCCACTCCGTTCAACTGACCTTGCAAGCCGCTTGCTTTCTCTGACGGAAGTTGAATGTCTTAGAGAAACCTTCAAGGTTTATTTCTTCTCCTTTCACTTTCTTCTTCGAAACATGACAGTTTATAGTGCAGATAGTTATTCACATGTTTATTGTTAACCGAAACCGGTATCAACCACCAGGATCAGATGGTCGCCGGGTAATGCTTTGTGAAACTCCTGCAGCAAAGCTTTGCCTGCTGACCAGCTGGTGTTGCTTCCAATTGTTCTGGTGGTGGCCAGTGGTGGCCGATACCCTTTACCTTATAAAGCATTACCTTTCATTTTTTCAAAGACAGTGTTCAGTGCACAATAATCCCTTTCATGGCCTTTTGACTCCTATAGCTGCAGCGTACAATTTGAAGGCAAACCTTTCGCTCCCCGTATTTTATCTCCAAAAATTTACGATTTGAAGTGGAGTGTTTAAGTCAACGTTATCGAAACCTTTTCCAAAATCTATCTAATAAATGTGGGTGTGATGCTAGTGAACCTATCTTCTAAGATAAGCCGTAGGATCAGTATCATATCGCGAGTTGCTAAGTTTGTTGTGAACCCTAACTTTCTTCTCCCTGATCAGCTTGTACCAGTCTTTCCATCGTCCTGAAGTTAGTTCGTGTGGGTACTCTGCAACCATGACAGATGATTTGTTAATGCCCTAGCCAGTACTTGTCTTCTTCGGTATTATTCCATTTTTCCTTGAAATCAGGTGGTATTTCGCCCGTCTCAGAACCCTGCGTATGTACGGGAACAGTTCTGTCGTGGTAGTATCTTCCAAGAATCTAAATAATTCAGATGATCTACTCCAGGTTTACTCAGGTGTGATGTAAAATAAAATATTCCATTCGGAAAGGCCTAATACCTTTCAGAAGTGCATCTTTGACCTAAAAGTTTGTGCCAAAAATAAGTAAAAGATAGATGGCAAGACTCATTACATCTGTACTAGAAGGTATGAATAGTAAAATGAATTGTGGCAACTACAACGAACGCTGCAAAAGAAAGTCTCGAGACTGAATGATGGCTGCACTGTAACTCGCTTCTTCCTAGCTGGTGGGGACTGGCTGTTGGGAGAGTCGTTATTCGATACGGATGTCAATGCGGAGAGTAATTTTGTACGTCTGCAGTTGTGAGTCATTGAGAAAAGGGGAGGCAAAGCTTGGATTATCGGAAAACGGTCCGAACTACGGGTGACTGACTTATTCCCTTTGTCGACAGTCTGAGGGATTTTCTCCAAACCTGGGCATAACGTGGCCTTCGTGAAAGCTGTCACTGCACGTAGTTTTCAGTGGGTTTTCCATGAGGTCGTGGGAAACTTGTCCATATATTAGTTTTACAAATCTGGTAAACTGTCAGACGGGAACACTGAATAGAGAGTACGACCACCAATTCTGCCTAATCTATCTTTCCTGAACACCGTCTGAGACTTCGTAAAAATTTCTGCAGAACTTATTTCAGGCTGTAGCCAGCTTTCTGTACCTATAACGATTTCAGCTTCTGTGCTTTCTATTAGCGCTTGAAGCTCACGGACTTTCCCAGCACAACTACAACAATTTACAATTCCGACTGTTCCTTGATCCAAGAACGTCCTGTATTTGCCACGCATCCTTTGAGATTGCAACCCACCCCGTACTTTCCCGAGGCCTTCTAACCTAAAAAACCGCTCAGTTCACGCCACACAGCCTCCGCTACCCGTGTAGCCGCCAGCTGAGTGTAATGAACTCTTGACCTATTCAGTCATTGAGTGACCGGGTTGTTCTAATCAGAATCGACAGCAGACCAACACCGACAACGATAGTTCAGGTATACATGCCGACGTCGCGAGCTGAAGATGAACAGATAGAGAAAGTGTATGAGGATATTGAAAGGGTACTGCAGTATGCAAAGGGGGACGAAAATCTAATAGTCATGGGGGACTGGAATGCAGCTGTAGGGGAAGGAGTAGAAGAAAAGGTTACAGGAGAATATGGGCTTGGGACAAGGAATGAAAGAGGAGAAAGACTAATTGAGTTCTGTAACAAGTTTCAGCTAGTAATAGCGAATACCCTGTTCAAGAATCACAAGAGGAGGAGGTATACTTGGAAAAGGCTGGGAGATACGGGAAGATTTCAATTAGATTACATCATGATCAGACAGAGATTCCGAAATCAGATACTGGATTGCAAGGCGTACCCAGGAGCAGATATAGACTCAGATCACAATATAGGAGTGATGAAGAGTAGGCTGAAGTTCAAGACATTAGTCAGGAAGAAGCAATACGCAAAGAAGTGGGATACGGAGGTACTAAGGAATGACGAGATACGTTTGAAGTTCTCTAACGCTATAGATACAGCAATAAGGAATAGCGCAGTAGGCAGTACAGTTGAAGAGGAATGGACATCTCTAAAAAGGGCCACCACAGAAGTTGGGAAGGAAAACATAGGTACAAAGAAGGTAGCTGCGAAGAAACCATGGGTAACAGAAGAAATACTTCAGTTGATTGATGAAAGGTGGAAGTACAAACATGTTCCGGGAAAATCAGGAATACAGAAATACAAGTCGCTGAGGAATGAAATAAATAGAAAGTGCAGGGAAGCTAAGACGAAATGGCTGCAGGAAAAATGTGAAGACATCGAAAAAGATATGATTGTCGGAAGGACAGACTCAGCATACAGGAAAGTCAAAACAACCTTTGGTGACATTAAAAGCAACGGTGGTAACATTAAGAGTGCAACGGGAATTCCACTGTTAAATTCAGAGGAGAGATCAGATAGGTGGAAAGAATACACTGACAGCCTCTATGAGGGTGAAGATTTGTCTGATGTGATAGAAGAAGAAACAGCAGTCGATTTAGAAGAGATAGAGGATCCAGTATTAGAATCGGAATTTAAAAGAGCTTTGGAGGACTTACAGTCAAATAAGGCAGAAGGGATGAATAACATTCCATCAGAATTTCTAAAATCATTGAGGGAAGTGGCAACAAAACGACTATTCACGTTGGTGTGTAGAATATATGAGTCTGGCGACATACCATCTGACTTTCGGAAAAGCATCATCCACACAATTCCGAAGACGGGAACAGCTGACAAGTGAGACAATTATCGCACAATCGGCTTAACAGCTCATGCATCGAAGCTGCTAACAAGAATAATATACAGAAGAATGGAAAAGAAAATTGAGAATGCGCTAAGTGACGATCAGTTTGGCTTTAGGAAAAATAAAGGGACGAGAGAGGCAATTCTGACGTTACGGCTAATAATGGGAGCAAGGCTAAAGAAAAATCAAGACACTTTCATAGGATTTGTCGACCTGGAAAAAGCGTTCGACAATATAAAATGGTGCAAGCTGTTCGAGATTCTGAAAAAAGTAGGGGTAAGCTATCGGGAGAGACGGGTCATATACAATATGTACAACAACCAAGAGGGAATAATAAGACTGGACGATCAAGAACGAAGTGCTCGTATTAAGAAGGGTGTAAGACAAGGCTGTAGTCTTTCGCCCCTACTCTTCAATCTGTACATCGAGGAAGCAATGATGGAAATAAAAGAAAGGTTCAGGAGTGGAATTAAAATACAAGGTGAAAGGATATCAATGATACGATTCGCTGATGACATTGCTATCCTGAGTGAAAGTGAAGAAGAATTAAATGATCTGCTGAACGGAATGAACAGTCTAATGAGTACACAGTATGGTTTGAGAGTAAATCGGAGAAAGACGAAGGTAATGAGAAGTAGTAGAAATGAGAACAGCGAGAAACTTAACATCAGGGTTGATGGTCACGAAGTCAATGAAGTTAAGGAATTCTGCTACCTAGGCAGTAAAATCACCAATGACGGACGGAGCAAGGAGGACATCAAAAGCAGACTCGCTATGGCAAAAAAGGCATTTCTGGCCAAGAGAAGTCTACTAATATCAAATACCGGCCTTAATTTGAGGAAGAAATTTCTGAGGATGTACGTCTGGAGTACAGCATTGTATGGTAGTGAAACATGGACTGTGGGAAAACCGGAACAGAAGAGAATCGAAGCATTTGAGATGTGGTGGTATAGACGAATGTTGAAAATTAGGTGGACTGATAAGGTAAGGAATGAGGAGGTTCTACGCAGAATCGGAGAGGAAAGGAATATGTGGAAAACACTGATAAGGAGAAGGGGCAGGATGATAGGACATCTGCTAAGACATGAGGGAATGACTTCCATGGTACTAGAAGGAGCTGTAGAGGGCAAAAACTGTAGAGGAAGACAGAGATTGGAATACGTCAAGCAAATAATTGAGGACGTAGGTTGCAAGTGCTACTCTGAGATGAAGAGGTTAGCACAGGAAAGGAATTCGTGGCGGGCCGCATCAAACCAGTCAGTAGACTGATGACAAAAAAAAAGACCTATTCAGCGGAACCCGAAACCCCACCACCCTATGGCGCAAGTCAAGGAATCTGCAGCCAACACGTCGCAAAACCGTCTGAGCCTCTGATTCAGACCTTCCACCCCGCTCTGCACCAATGGTCCACAGTCGGTTCTGTCAACGATGCTGCAGATGGTGATCTCTGCATTCATCTCGTAAACAAGCCGGCAGCCTTCACCAAATCAGATAGCTGCTGGAATCCAGAGAGAATTTCCTCAGATCCAAAGCGACACACGTCATTAGTGCCGACATGTGCCACCACCTGCAGCTGGCTGCACCCTGTGCTCCTCATGGCATCCGGAAAGACCCTTTCCACATCAGGAATGACTCCAGTCGGAATGCATACGGAGTGCACACTTGATTTCTTCCCCTCCTTAGCCGTCATATCCCTAAGGGGATACGCGCCTAACATTGGAGCTCCCAACTACCAATAAGCCCAGCCTCTGCGATTGCCCGGACCTTGAAGGCTGAGAATCATCCTCTGAAACAGGGCAGGCAGCTGCATCTGGAGGTGGGTAGCGATCTCTCGCCCTCCTCTCCAAAACAGACCAGGAAGGCGTAATAATGGTGAGAGGTGGGCAGTGGAGACGCGCCAGTTGATCCTGGTGCCTGGTGTCCACGGAGCCGGTCCTGGCCGACACGAGCTGTGTGGACAGGGCGCCCGCCGTCCCAGAACACAGTCTCATACACTGGACCCCACCAGCCCGTTCCTTGCCAGTAATGCGCCCCTGCAGAGTAACCGTGGCGCTCACGGGATACCACGGGATGGCTGCCCGAATCCCCGCCGTACTTCACTCTCGAGATGTAAGCTTGCTAACAAGTTGGAGACAGTGTGCCGCAAGACTCATCCCACCAAAGCACTTTCTTCCATTCCGCCATAGTCCAGGTTTCACGGCTTCGGTTGCTGACAGCGTTGGCGAGTGTGCCATTTATTGCTGCAGTGACTTTTTCTTCTGTCGTCTTGTTTATTTCTCGTCGCGGTTCTCTTCAATGGCCGTCTGTTACGATCACTTCCGTGATCGTTGTGTCTTACATGACAGTGTTCTGCCGCTTTCCCTGATGCGGTATAAATCTTCGATCGGTGCCCCTTAACATACCAACACCTCGGCTCCCTCGGTAACGGAAGCACCCACCGTACGGGCACCAATAATTTTCCCACGTTCGGTTTCACTTCGCTCCGCCGTAGTGCATTCACTACTGCACACAACACTGTTCTGATACTTGCAACGTGTCGAGGACGTTGCACAGTTGCCGTTCGTGGCCAAATACAGCAGCGCAACCTGCAGGCTTGCCTAGTATTTGCATTTATGTTCAGGTATGCATTTCTCGCTATGTTTCCGTACTTTTTCCAACTCTTGTAGTCATTGGTAACTGAGTGCGTAGCGTAAAATGTTCGTATACGTGAAGTCGGTGGTTCAAATACCGTTGATAAAACTTATGTTAATTATACTTATTTAATTTCCATGAAGATTAACAAGTGGAAATGGCCGGCCGGAGTGGCCGAGCGGTTCTAGGCGCTACAGTCTGAAACCGCGCGACCGCTACGGTCGCAGGTTCGAATCCTGCCTCGGGCACGGATGTGTGTGATGTCCTTAGGTTAGTTAGGTTTAAGTAGTCCTAAGTTCTAGGGGACTGATGACCTCTGATGTTAAGTCCCATAGTGCTCAGAGTCATTTGAACCATTTTTTGAAATGGAAATGCCAGTTGACAAATATTGAATCACAATTTCTCAACAAAATGTAACATTTACTAATAAAAACCTGCATATCGAAATGGCTAGTATCGCCCGGGTTCGATTGCTGGTACCTCCTCAGATTTCTCCTGAGATAGCGAGCTCTACTCAGCCACGTGGCGCTAGATGAAGAGCTGTTCGAATAAAGAAGCAGCGGCATCATCAGGGTCCGTGTACTGGCAATAACGGCTGGAGGAATTAGCGGCAAGCGGATCGCGTGTTGTCCCTCGACAATAGAGGGCTCCTTGCTCGTGCTCTCTGCCGGCAGCAGTCGGAACGCGCGTGAGGCCCGTCTACCCTTTTCATACTGGCCGCATAACATAAAATTTGGAACAGAAAAGCGAAATTCCTTGTAGGTAAATGAAAATTGTGTTTCCAGAGTGAAATTTTCACTCTGCAGCGGAGAGTATGTTGACACTAAACCTCCTGGCAGATTAAAACTGTGTGCCGGACCGAGACTCGAACTCGGGACCTTTGCCTTTCGTCGGCAAGTTCTCTTACCGTCTGAGGCATTCAAGCACGACACACGACCCCTCCTCACAGCCTTACTTCTGCCAGTACCTC
This sequence comes from Schistocerca americana, assembly GCF_021461395.2. Taxonomy (NCBI): domain Eukaryota; kingdom Metazoa; phylum Arthropoda; class Insecta; order Orthoptera; family Acrididae; genus Schistocerca; species Schistocerca americana. The sequence continues at coordinate 41,909,511 of NC_060125.1, forward strand.
GCCTCCAACTTTCCAAACTGCACGGAAGCTCTCCTGCGAAACTTGCAAGACGGTACTCCTGGAAGAAAGGATATTGCGGAGACATGAGTTAGCCACAGTCTAGAGCATATTTTGAGAGTGAAATTTTCACTCTGCAGCGCAGTGTTCTCTGACGTCAAATTTTAAAGGTACAGGTCCCGAGTTCGAGTCTCGTTTCGGCACACAGTTTTAATCTGCCAGGGAGTTAGAAAATTATCTTCATCAATAACATTATTCGATTCTACAAACATAGAAACTATCTGGTTTTGCAAATGATGTTTAGTATATTTGCACCACATTTCAATTTCTTGCCAATACTTTTCACGCTATTAGTAATTAAAATCAAAAATATGTTACCTTTATAAAAAGTTATGATTCTAAATTTATTAGTTGGCATTCCATTTGTTAATTATAGATTTAAAATAGAAACTTGCTTTCAGCGAGATTTAAACCACCTACCTCACGGATACAAAGGAAATTCTCTACTATTCAAACGCAATTTTTTAAATTTCTTTGAGAATTGCGTCGTAAAGCTTTAAAAAGCTGAAGAAACGGAGGACGGCCACTCCGTAATGGCCCTGTGTGAGCCTGCCGATTAACAGTTGCGACAATGGTGCAATTACGGCGCGTGGCGAGACCTTGAACTTCGCATACGCCTGGAGCGCGGTGCGCGTGTGCTTCCGTTAAGGAGAGGAGACCTGCATGTCGAAACGATACGGAGGCACTGTGTTCGTAAGACGACGGCAGCCACTTGGAACCCGCACAGTGTCATTTTAAATGTATGTGATAATCAACATTCGTTATTGTTTACGCCAGTGTGGTTACGGGCCAGAAACGTTGCTGACGGGTGCAGGAAACTGTGGTGTACTTGTCGGTGGACACGCAAGGCTAGGCGGCGCTCCAGCCTGTCACACACACACACACACACACACACACACACACTGCTAATAGAGTCTCGCCCGCTGAGCACAGCGTACGCCTGCGTGAAACCGCGACGCTCCGCCAACCTTGCGTACCGAGTCGGCCTACCAGAGCGAGCGCCTGCCGTTCCTCCACCCGCATCGCTTGCCTGTACAGCGCGTTACCTAACGTCCAGGAGAGCACTACTTCCAACGAACGTTCCATATCATTGCGTATCGGGGCTGTTCCGAGAGTTTGTAGGGGGCTCAAAAACTGACTGGGAAAAAATAGAAAGGAAGGCGTTTCAACAATTACCGGGAGAGTACGCAATTCCTCCTACCCCTCGTGTTCCTGTGTCCTGCTTGCGAAAAGAAGTCATTCCCTCGGACCGCGACCATAAACGCACGCTGTTGGCACCGTGTTAGCTCTACAGTTTAGTTTCGTCCAAGTAGTGTTATAAAGAAACGGCATGTTTATCATGGTTTGTATACCAATAGTGCGCCTACACAGCTCAATGGTCAACAATGGAACTACTGCTGCTACTTCGCTACAGTATTGTGGGATTCGAAAACTTAGCGAACTGATGCTGAAGCAAATATTCTGTTGGACCGAGGGCTTCCTACTTTTGCCGACTGAGGACTGGAGTGAGGCGTGACGGTGGAGGAGGCAAGCAGGGAAGTTTGGGCGGAGGGGGAATACGTAATTTACTTGTCCCTCCAGTCAGTACTTTCGCAGTTCCAAAGTTTTGTTTGGTACGATGTGCTGTATAAATAAAAAGGAGTTCTGGACTAAACCTCCTGCGACTAATTGACACAATAACTGGAGTTGTTCGTCCCAGCCGGTCACTAGTTGCAGTGCTAAGCATTTGGTGTCGTAAGACCACTGGAAGCATGCGTTCCTTATGCATTAAGTGTGTAGTTATTCTAGCACGAATGCAACATTGTCGCACGCTAAAGCACCGAAAGGCTTAAATTTCTTTAGTAATCACTGTGCTAAACTTATAATTCACGTATTTCTTCTGTAACACCTCACTGGATAGTCCAGCTTGCTGCTCTTCATTTTTATTAAACCTGTTTACAAAGTTATAATGGTTCAAATGCCTCTGAGCACTATGAGACTTAAGAGCTGAGGTCATCAGTCCCCTAGAACTTAGAACTACTTAAACCTAACTAACCTAAGCACATCACACACCTCCATACCCGAGGCAGGATTCGAACCTGCGTCCGTAGCGGTCGCGCGGTTCCAGACTGAAGCGTCTAGAACCGCTCGGCCACACCGGCCGGCACAAAATTATAAACTTAGCTAAACCTACGTAGAGAAAATTGTAGAAAATCAATTTTATATATGATGGGGAGTGGGGAGGGCACCTTTCGTACATCTGCGAGGAGCACAGGACCACCTCAGTACTGCGCTGCCGCACACATAAAATTAATTTTTTCTGAAAATATGTGCGTGGGGCGTAGCCAAACAACATGAAACATGAACGGTAGGCAGTTCAGAAATGAAGACAATAGAAACTAATGAAACACGTCGCAGAAGACTTTAATTGGTGTTGATTCGTTTATTAGCCGCAATACACTGATTACACAGAAGAGTAGTGCAGTAACCCAAATCAAGTCCAGGCGTACTCGACTCTGAGCTTGTAACACTATTATCGATTATGAGTGGTTGTTGTTGTTGTTGTGGTCCTGAGACAGTAAAGCTGTAATTAAGTGTATATAACTATGAAGTGTTTATTCTTTACGCGTTAAGTTCTTTGAATTGTTGGAGGGGAATGGAAAATTGTGATACATATTTTGTTTTAACTTAACTGTGTGCTAAAATAATGAAACTTTATTAAATATGTCTGTTTGTGAGAACAAAATTGTATACAGAAAACTGGTTCATACTTGGGATCTCGTATTGTGAGATAGAAAAGACGTAGGAAGCCCCCTACACTACAGAAGGGGCTTGGCCCGCGAGAAAAGGTGGAAGTGGCGGTCGATTTGGGCGGGCAGAGAGAGAGAGAGAGAGAGAGAGAGAGAGAGAGAGGACGTTAGGCAGTCAGTGGCCAGCAGTCGCGTAGTCAACACCGTAGGTGCCAAGTTAGGCGTTCTGAAACCAAATCTATGACGGAATGGCCTTGGATGTGGATCCGGTTGCAAAATGGTGTTCTCGCATTTGGAAAGGCTCTAAAGATGATGAATACGTCGCCAAGAAGGATTAAATAGAGGTTAAAAACGGCAGAAGGAGACCTGATAGCCACCACGTGCTTGCCACCTCTATTGCGCCACTGCTTCACCTACTCTGGAAAATAGATATGTACGCCAGTATGAACCAGTGTGCTTGTGTGTGCTTTTCCAATAATAATTCAAGTGTTGCAAAATTTGTGTTTTAACTTTCAAATAGTCATCTACGTGATTCCAAGCAGGGTCCTATCCTAAAAGTGCTAAAGACCGAGTATCCTGTTTATGAAGAACTGCAAATTTGTTTCTATTTAAATGTGCCTAAGTTTCAGTTTCAAAGTATTTAAAAGTTGCTAGTTAAGTCATGTGTTTCATAGATAAAGAGAGAGGCACATTATTTTAAACTTGTTAAAAAGCTTTATTTTGCTTTGGATTGCTACTACCTTAATTGTGCCAAAGTTTGGTGCTAAAGGGTATAAACGTTGATAGTTAAAACTACTTGCTTCACAAGTAGTAAAAGAGGCACATAATCTTGAACCTACGGAAAACTTAATTCGAATTTATTTCCGAAGCTAAACAAGAATATTGCTAGTGTAAATTATTATAAAGCATTGAGGGCTAAGTGATCTTGGGTTGTAGTTCAGCATTTATGTGATGCAAATTGTTTCTGAAATGTGTGCATAGTTGCTTATAAAGGAAGGGACAGTTTAAGGGCCCCCCGTTAACCTTTGCTACAAGGAGAAAGTTAATTTGAATATGGTCCTTGCCAATGAAATCTGGAACATTTCCACAGTAGAGCGGACATGAAATGTCTTAGTACAGTGTTAATTTATTGCATTTGTGATTTTTATGTGTTAGTCTGGGCCACTTAATCTCGTGATGTCTTTGAGAACATTTTGTGCTGAACTAATTAATGGTTGAGGTGGTAATTGTAGTTAACAGGAGTAAAGTCTCTTTTACATTTCTGTGATTGCTAAGCTATGCTATTTATAGCTACTGCTATCCACTATGCATTTCGCCTGGTAGTTGTGTGTGTTCATTGCACTTTACTAAGACAGAATTTATGAAAGTCCCTTTTGCAAGTGTATATTTAAATCCACCGAAAATAATGTTTTCGCATTATTATGTCTAATTAGGCTGGCGACCGTTTATTGTTTCATTTAAGGGAGCTTTATTGCTGTCATTTCTTACAAAATTAAAGTCTTTCTGCTTTCTGCTAATTGTCATTGTAACGAAATTTATGTCCGATACCCTCTGTCCATTAGGTCAAACAATTCAGAATTCCTGCCAGAGGGTAACACTTACTGTATGTTAAGGTCATATTTGGCACAACGTACGTTTAGGTGTTATAAGCTGTAGGTGAGAGTCGGGGCGGCACAGTAAACCTCTCAACGTCCAGTCCCGTCGCAGTGGTTGCCGCAGAAGTAACAGCCGGCTGACAGCGCCTGTTCATCGAGTGAGAACAATACTCAGGTGGCAGGCGTGTTGGCGCCTTTATGCCGACCCGCAAAAAACTCATTGGCGCCGCGTGATTGTGTAGAGCGCAAGAAGACGCGTTCCTGGCTTTTTGTGCCGGTCATTGTGTGTTTGGCGCGTTGCTGATAGTGGGACGGCAAAAACACAGCAGCACTCATCTACCTCCGAATATTGAATACAACAGTTGAGATATTGTCAAATGGAAGCTTGCGACCTTATAAATGTTTATATAGTAAATTATTATATCAATATCTCCGAATTACTACAAAAGTCCGCATTATCGATTTCAGCATGTTATCATTTTCAGAGTGATAAAAATCGTCAGTTTCGTCATGACGATAATCTCTAGCTATATACACATTGAACACAATTACAATGGTATGAAACATGCTTAATAAAACATGCATCACGTAGTTACATACTAAAAATGACTTCGTCGTTCTCTTTGATCATGTGACAGTTTTTTCATCGTTTTCTTCTTCTTCTTTTTCTTCCTCCTCCTCCTTCAAATGTTTGGCATTTTCCTGTTACAGCCTCCCTTTCAGTCATCTATTATCTAAGGTTAGATTCTATTTCACCTCTCCACCTGTTTCTTCCTGTATGTAGTCGTCTTTTTCCATACTGATCGATAATTCATTAGTATTTTGGGCACTCTATTTTCATTCATTCTTGTGACATGATTTTTCTATTTATTTCTATTCTCCTTGATGTGTTCATCGATACTTTTAATTCCTAGTTTATTCTTTATGATATCTGATAATCTGTAGACAGCTGTTCTTATTAAAAATCTCATTTCCACAGTTTGTGTTCTTTGTTTATTTCCAGTTGTTTTTGTCAAGTTTCTCAGCCGTAAAGTATGAACGATATAGTCATTGTTTTGTGGAACTTTGTTAGAGTTTCTTTCTCACCTTTTTATCCAACATTCTGTGTGTGGTCTCATCAACGTAACTGAATTTTTTTAATTTTTCTCGCTATATCTTTTTCGTTTGTGAAGGAGATGCCATTTCCCAAGAAGTTGAATTCTTCGGACTGTTTTTTGGTCATTGCTTACAATTTTACGTGAGACCTATAAAACAGCTTATTTTTGTTTTTTGGTTAGACATGACGAGATACATACTTTATTGACATATTTTATACATTTCATGTGCATATTATTAGAATTTATACACCGTGTTGAAACTGTGGATTAATTATTACATGTGAAGATGGCAGTAGTATGCTGAAACCGGTAATATGAATGTTTGTATAATTCGGGAATCTTTACGTAATAAATTACAGTATTTACAGTGGAATGTAAAAGATCAGATGGCTTAATCTAGTAACTGAGCAACTGATAAATATAAACTGAATTGAATCGGACACAAAAGAGATTTATGGCAACACTTGACTAAAAGAAAGGAGGGGGTTGATAGTGCATACCGTGAGGCATCAACGAATGGTTAATTTTCTTATGGGGGTAAAAACCGCAGAAGACTAAGGCCACACTAAAGTGAAACGTTTCAAGTGGATGGAAGTTCCAGTAGCTACTCACAGGGAAAGCGGTTTGTACGGGATAGTCTACCGTGGTGAACTGCATCAACTCAGTTGCAACGACGCAACTTTGTTTTATTGTGACTGTGCCTTCGATCTGATATGTGTTATGTTTATCGATTAAGGCATAGTGTGGTCCACATGTTGCCTAGGTTGTTTCAACTGCGCTGAAAAAGTCTCGGTGTGAGGCCCTTAAACATCCTCCACACAGTCCCGACCTCTCCCTGTCTGGTTTCCGTGTATTTGGAGCCGTTAAGAACGCCTTCCGCGGCCGTCGCTTTGCTTCGGACAAGGAGGTGCACACCTGGACAGATATGGGAAGACTGTTCGATGCAGGCAAAACGGTCAACAAACTGTTGCACTTACGGCCGTTACACTCTCTCTCTCTCTCTCTCTCTCTCTCTCTCTCTCTCTCTCTCGCTCTCTCTCTATTCTCTATACAGGGTGGTCCACTGTTCGTGACCGGGCCAAATATCTCACGTAATAAGCGTCAAACGAAAAAACTACAAACAACGAAACTTGTCTAGCTTGAAGGGGGAAACCAGATGGCGCTACGGTTGGCCGGCTAGATGGTGCTGCCAAAGGTCAAACGGATATCAGCTGCGTTTTTTAAAATAGGAACCCCCATTTTTATTACATATTCGTGTAGTACGTAAAGAAATATGAAAGTTTTAGTTGGAACACTTTTTTCGCTTTGTAATAGATGACGCTCTAATAGTCGCAAACATATGACTCACAATTTTAGACGAACAGTTGGTAACAGGTAGGTTTTTTAACTTAAAATACAGAACGTAGGTACGTTTGAACATTTTAATTCGGTTGTTCCAATATGATACATGTACCTTTGTGAACTTATCATTTCTGAGAACGCATGCTGTTACAGCGTCATTACCTGTAAATACCACATTAATGCAATAAATGCTCAAAATGATGTCCGTCAACCTTAATGCATTTGGTAATACGTGTAACGACATTCTTCTCAACAGCGAGTAGTTCGCCTTCTGTAATGTTCGCACATGCATTGACATTGCGCTGACGCATGTTGTCAGGCGTTGTCGGTGGATCACTATAGCAAATAACCTTCAACTTTCCCCACAGAAAGAAATCCGGGGACGTCAGATCCGGTGAACTTGTGGGTTATGGTATGGTGCTTAGACGACCAGTCACCTGTCATGAAGTATGCTATTCAATACCGCTTCAACCGCACGCGAGCTGTGTGTCGGACATCCATCATGTTGGAAGTACATCGCCATTCTGTCATGCAGTGAAACATCTTGTAGTAACATCGGTAGAACGTTACGTAGGAAATCAGCATACATTGCACCATTTAGATTGCCATTGATAAAATGGAGGCCATTTAACCTTCCTCCCATAATGCCGCACCATACATTAACCCGCCAAGGTCGCTGATGTTCCACTTGTCGCAGCCATCGTGGATTTTCCGTTGCCCAATAGTGCATATTATTCCGCTTTACGTTACCACTGTTGGTGAATGACGCTTCGTCGCTAAATAGAACGCCTGCAAAAAATCTGTCATGGTCCCGTAATTTCTCTTGTGCCCAGTGGAAGAACTGTACACGACATTCAAAGTCGTCGCCATGCAATTCCTGGTGCATAGAAATATGGTAGGGGAACAATCGATGTTGATGTAGCATTCTCAACACCGACGTTTTTGAGATTCCCGATTCTCGCGCAGTTTGTCTGCTACTGATGTGCGGATTAGCCGCGACAGCAGGTAAAACACCTACTTGGGCATCATCATTTGTTACAGGTCGTGTTTGACGTTTCACATGTCGCTGGACGCTTCCTGTTTCCTTAAATAACGTAACTATCCGGCGAACGGTCCGGACACTTCGGGTGATGTCGTCCAGGATACCGAGCAGCATACATAGCACACGCCCGTTGGGCATTTTGATCACAATAGCCATACATCAACACGATGATGACCTTTTCCGCAATTGGTAAACGGTCCATTTTAACGCGCGTAATGTATCACGAAGCAAATACCGCCCGCACTGGAGGAATGTTACGTGATACCACGTACTTATACGTTTGTGACTATTACAGCGCCATCTATCACAAAGCGAAAAAAGTGGTCCAACTAAAACATTCATATTTCTTTACGTACTACACGAATATGTAATAAAAATTGGGGTTCCTATTTTAAAAAAAACGCAGTTGATATCCGTTTGTCCTATGGCAGCACTACCTACGGGCCAACCATAACGCCGTCTGGTTTCCCCCTCCAAGCTAGACGAGTTTCGTCTTGCGGTACCTGTTGAGGTATTGGCCACTCTGCACTTATTCCCATCTGTCTGTTACGTAAATATCGACGATATAGACAGTGCAGCATATGATTACCTAGCATCCTGATACATCCTTCAGCCTTTCTTAGCACTGAAACACGCTATCGTAACATCTGCATATTGTGGGTGTGTTGAGCATACACCAATGCCTTTAAATGTAGAAAATGGGATTGTGCTTCGTCTTGAAAATGGGGTGGTGCTCAGTCGTGCACAAACTACAGTCGTCGTCTTTCCGCAAGGGTAACGTTCCCCAACAGCGCTGGGACTTCACAGTGCAGAAATCGCTGATACACGGAATTTGTTAATCTGTTTGGCAAAGCCCATAGCCCTGTGAATCTATTACCTACAATTTCTGTTCATTCATTGACACTGAAGCAATCCTGATGCCTCACCTCCATGATTGCTGGTACGTACTTTGGTAATTTACTGTGCCGTCTTCTGTGAATCCTGCATCTACAAGTACCACACATTACTCGCTGAAAGCAAAACTGTTTACATCGCAACAAGAACATTCCTTCCAGTTTTGACAGATATTAAGTCTTGTAGGAACATGTGACTATGTTTAAAAAACGTAGGTGTACTTTCGTATTCGTTGTGCCCCTGAGAGGCGGCAGGACGTAGGTAGTCTACAGCGCGCTCTCACCTTGAATGTTGTCTATATTCCAGGAATCTGATCCGCATGAAAGTGGTCAAACGTAAAGCTCCTGATTCGTTTCTAAAAATATCATTGTCCACTTAGAGCACTCATGAGTAATTCTTGTTAAAAATCACTCTTATCAGTTTACTGGGATAGGCAGTATGGAGCGCACCTGTTTAGTAGACCCTGCTAGTTCGGTGACACCTCGTCGTCCCAGTGCCGGCGAATACTAAAGGATGCCTAGTGTTGCCGGAAGGCGTCGGAGAACGTTTTGTATCTGACAAAAAATTGTTCCCCATAGACCTGCACAACAAATACTTTGAAAAACCCTCTATATTCCAGAACGAATCTTTCACTCTGCAGCGGAATAAGATCTGTTTTGAAACTCGACAGTGGATTAAACCTGCCGGGACTTAAATCGGAATTTTTCCTTCCGTGGGCATGCTGCTATCGACTGAGCTGTGCAGGCGAGAATCACGACCTGACCTCATAATTTCACTTCTGTCGGCAGATTGTGGAGTATAGGAAAGAGCTGCTACCAAAAATAAAGCTGTGATGACAAGCAGTAAGTTGTCCCCGTACAGCTCAGCCAGCAATAGCGCGGCCCGCGGAAGGCAGTGTTCCGGGTTTGAGTCCCGGCTCGACACGTAGGTTTTATCTGACAGGAAGTTTCAATATGTTCCTCTTGGTGTTCGTCCACATGACCACTGCGGTCTCCGAAAGTGTCTCCTCCTCTTTTGGCATATTTTCTAAATGAGCATTTAGGTTCTTTTCAAACTCCAGTTTCTGCGCTTCCTAACCACGGGACTGCTACGGTCGCAGGTTCGAATCCTGCCTCGGGCATGGATGTGTGTGATATCTTTAGGTTAGTTAGGTTTAAGTAGTTCTAAGTTCTAGGGGACTGATGACCGCAGAAGTTAAGTCCCATAGTGCTCAGAGCCATTTGAACCATTTTTTTCTGCGCTTCCTGACAGTTGACTTGAGGTGCGCAGACAACTGTGAAACACAGGCGGTGTTATTTATCCAGTATTGTTTTTACTACGATATTCGCTGGCGCAGACTACATCTGCCGATTGATGAAGTGTTTGTCCAAGATTATTCAGACTCTATTTCTGATATTGTCGATTCATATTATAAATGAACTTGAAAGCTTTTTCAGTCTCCCTCTAACTGGTCCATTTCCTTCTTGTCTCTTGAACACAGCGAGTATTTCTGTGAGATCTTTCTAGTGCTGTCCTGCATTCAGCATTTCGTCTCGTCACAGCAGCAGTTTTCCCGCTGGCAATAAGTACCTCTTTTGATGGAGCACCAGTGCTGGTTTTATCATCATTTACGGTGTACACACTAGTATTTACCGCTTACTATCGTCACCTAAAGGGAACGCTTAAGACTTCTCCTCCTGTTTGTTCTGCGGCTCTTCCTTTCAATCAACCTTTTGACTGGTTTGTATCTATCTTCAGTATTTTACTATACCGTGTTAATGTTTTAAAATCCACTTAACTACGCACCAGACTTTTTTTTAGTTTCTTTTAAGTATCCTCATATTTGTGTACCCCCTACTCCTTTTTTGTCCTCTACTACTCCATATAGCGTCAAGTTAACTAATGCCGAACATCACTACAGACGTCCACTATATGTCCCTTTTAGTGGCTCGTTATTAGTGTCAAATGTGACCTCTGATTTTACGCTCGGCTGCCACCTGACAAGAAAAAATAGAAATTATTTTTGGTGATTCGGCCATCGCTATACCTACCACAGATTTGGATTTTCATGCTCGTATATGATGCCATAAGGAATGAATTTATGGCCGCAACACATTGACCACTTTTCGGAAGAACGCCTGGTGCACTCTTATAAACATCAATGCAAAATTATAAAGTAAATAAATCACTTACGTACAGTCCAAAGGGATCTCATTCAGGGCTGTCGGAGGCTGGGATAAATATTTCTGCACAGTTACGTCCATAACCGTGGCATAATGTGTGCCACATGTACACTACTGGCCATTAAAATTGCTACACCAAGAAGAAATGCAGGTGATAAACGGGTATTCATTGGACAAATATACTAGAACTGACATGTGATTACACTTTCACGCAATTAGAGTGCATAGATCCTGAGAAATCAGTACCCAGAACAACCACCTCTGGCCGTAATAACGGCCTTGATACGCCTGGGCATTGGGTCGAACAGAGCTTGGATGGCGTGTACAGGTACAGCTGCCCATGCAGCTTCAACACGATACCACAGTTCATCAAGAGGAGTTCAAAAAATGGCTCTGAGCACTATGGGACTTAACTGCTGAGGTCATCAGTCCCCTAGAACTTTGAACTACGTAAACCTAAGGACATCACACACATCCATGGCGGAGGCAGGATTCGAAGCTGCGACCGTAGCGGTCGCGTGGCTCCAGACTGTAGCGCCTAGAACCGCTCGGCCACTCCGGACGAGTAGCGACTGGCGTATTGTGACGAGCCACTCGCTCGGCCACCATTGACCACACGTTTTCAGTTGGTGCGAGATCTGGAGAATGTGCTGGCCAGGGTAGCAATGGAACATTTTCTGTATCCAGAAAGGCCCGTATAGGACCTGCAACATGCGGTCGTGCATTATCCTGCTGAAATGTAGGGTTTCGCAGGGGTCGAATGAAGGGCAGAGCCACGGGTCGTAACACATCTGAAATGTAACGTCCACTGTTCAAAGTGCCGTCAATGTGAACAAGAGGTGACCGAGACGTGTAACCAATGGCACCCCATACCGTCACGCCTGGTGATACGCCAGTATGCCGATGACGAATACACGCCTCCAATGTGCGTTCACCGCGATGTCGCCAAACACAGATGCGACCATCATGATCCTGTAAACAGAACCTGGATTCATCCGAAAAAAGTGACGTTTTTTCCATTCGTGCACCCAGGTTCGTCGTTGAGTACACCATTGCAGACGCTCCTGTCTGTGATGCAGCGTCAAGTGTAACCTCACCCATGGTCTCCGAGCTGATAGTCCATACTGCTGCAAACGTCGTCGAACTGTTCGTACAGATGGTTGTTGTCTTGCAAACGTCCCCATCTGTTGACTCAGGGATCGAAACTTGGCTGCACGTCTCCATTACAGCCATGCGGATAAGATGCCTGTCATCTGGACTGCTAGTGATATGAGGCCGTTGGGATCCTGCACGGCGTTCCGTATTACCCTCCTGAACCCACCGATTCCATATTCTGCTAACATATGATCTCGACCAACGCGAGCAGCGATTTCGCGATACGATAAACCGCAATCGCGATGGGCTACAATCCGACCTTTATGCGTGATGGTACGCATTTCTCCTCCTTACACGAGGCATCACAACAATGTTTCACCAGGCAACGCCGGTCAACTGCTGTTTGTGTATGAGAAATCGGTTGGAAACTTTCCTCATGTCAGCACATTGTAGGTGTCGCCACCGGCGCCAACCTTGTGTGAATGCTCTGAAAAGCTAATCATTTGCATATCACAGCATCTTCTTCCTGCAGGTTAAATTTCGGATCTGTAGCACGTCATCTTCGTGGTGTACCAATTTTAATGGCCAGTAATGTAGTAGAGAAAAACACACACACTCTATTTGAAGTGTGTGGATGATCGTCAAGAAACGGTGACAAAGAATTGCACCGTTGACAGAGTGGTACAGGAAACAGCGGGAATGGAAAGTGGCTGGACCGTAAATAGAAAATGCAAAACTTTCTATCTGGAACGGTAGAACAGATTGTAAAATTGTCTGACCCTCAGAAGTTCTTCAAATTACAATGAGGGGTCAGAAAACAGTATAACATAAATGATGATGACGAGAAAGACACGCAAGAATGAAGTCTTAGTCGAGGACACGATATCTCAAAATGCACCTCACCAAAAGCCGACACCCTAAAGTAATATTGTACAATCATTTAACAAGACGACAGTATATAAATGATAATACTCCATTCCAGGCTACCCACTGCCCACTGCTGACCTCAGCCGACAGTAAATGAGAACAGGAAATCAGTCACTGCCAGCAGTAAGGACAGATCAAAAATACAGAATACAAAATAAACAACAGAATACTGACTCTCAGAGTTTCACAGTAGGCCCCGCAGCGGCCTCGCCGTAGTTAGAGTGTGACCTTGTGCACAGTCCAAATTGACTAAGCCAGACACATTCGTTTGCACGACAAAGATTTGCGCTGAACACCACCAGCATGGCCTCCTTTACCCATTGTAGACAAACAACAACTTTTATCCCGAATACATCGCGTTCCCTGGGTCTGTGAAGCCAAGCAGCGTCCACTCGTTTAGAGCAGAACCGGTGCACACGTGTTGACATCAAGCCGAGAGCCCAGACTGCACCGGCTGTCTCCTGATGACCGTGGCTGTCCCGTCGTCCGAAGGGCAGCAGAAGCACCACCACCCCCACCACCACAAGCGGCAGCCCCCTGAGCCAGCCGGGCCAGAGCCGAGGTAGGCCGGCGCGGCCCGCCGCCATTGGCGGCCCCCAGCGCTGGCTCCAGGTTGCCGCTTCCTTCACTCGGCACCGCCTCGCTCTCTGCTCTCACACGTGGCCACACCTAGCCTGCCCTAGCTCACAGCACACCAGCCAGCTGCAGTTGGCTGGGACCGAAAGCGAGCCTATGACTTGCCTCAGCACCACAGGGAGAACGGCGTTCGTGGAGCGATGCAAGTGGCACTGTGTTATCTTTAGTGAAGATTTCCGTTTTACTGGTAATGAAGGTGCTGTGAGGAGCAGTGCTCTATGGTACCACTTTACAGATACAGTTGTTTCTCACTGCACCATTCCTTCACTGCGTAAGTCTCCCTTGAGGCAACGAGCGCTGCCTTTGCGCCCTCAAGAGTTCTTCCGCCGTCTCTTACGCGTGCCCCAGCAGCAGCAGCAGTCAGAATACGTCAGAGAAGGTCGCGGGCAGGATCTGATAATGTAGTTTCCTCTACGGCCTCTTGGTATGCGGGAGGTATTTTATTTCTATGCTGCCCTCCGATTTCCTTTTCTTGGCTGCGGAAGAGCTTCGCTCCACCTGACAACCGGAGAACGCTTCGGACTTCAAAATATATAAACAAGAGGTAAAAACACCATAAGTAAATTGTACTTCAGTGTTATCAAGAAATACTGTTTTTAACCTATAAGTACCAAAATGTTGAGACATATTGTGTATGTTATATTTTCAGAACAACGACAAAAAATTCTTTATAAATAAAAGCGACCCTTGTCTGATGGAAAAATGCTCAAATTGCAGTAAGCATAAGATGAAAAATCAACGATATAATAGTAATACGTACGCCTTGACGGCATTTCCTTATATCTTCGAACTGGATGCAGCCTACCTCGGAAATAGTGTGGGAATCGTGCGATACGCTGCGAGCAGTGATGATGGTAGGGGGCGCTGCGGAAGTACTGAGCGGTGAGATGGGAATTTGGCCTGGACGGGAGGTGTGCTCGGATAGCCGAAGCTGTTAAGGCGAGCCGGCCGCTGTGGCCGAGCGGTTCTAGGCGCCTCAGTCGAATGCTGCCTCGAGCATGGATGTATATGGTGTCCTTAGGTTAGTTAGGTTCAGTTCTAAGTTCTAGGGGACTGATGACCTCAGATGTTAAGTCCCATAGTGCTCAGAGCCATTTGAACCATTTCTGTTGAGGCAACCTCTCGCGTGGGAAATTCAGATTCGAGTCCCGATCCGGCTCAAATTTTTGGTCACCGCCATTGAATTATGTCTCTTTCTTCACGAATAATACAATTGCAGAATCAGGTAACTAATCGCATCGCATCACAGGTTTAGTGAATCCCTACTATTATTATATCAAACAATTATTATGTGTCATGCAGTCTCTTATTACAGTTCCACTTTGCAGTCATGTACGCCTGAACTTGGGATTAAATTTACACGATAGCGGTCTAGATTTTGAATCAGTAAAACTATTTACAACACGACCAGTTAATTATCTGACTCTATTGTGAAGCTCAGTAGCTGACGTCCTTCCAAGAAAATCATATGCAATAACACAATCATTTTTTTTTCTTTTGCATAGTTAAAGTGATAACTTCGAATAAAAGTTCTTGTATTTTTTAAAGACGACGTTCGCTCTCGAAACCAGTCGTGAACATGTCGCGATTTCTATGGGGTCGAACCAAATATTATTATTTTACTGAAATAATTAAAAATGGATGACCGACACAAAAACTGATAAATCCCAATTATGATTGGGTGGCTTTAAAAAAGACTTCCTAGCCTTTATTTTGAACAAACTGCAACTGAATGCTCTCCCATAACTCGTAAACATTAAAACATGGTCACGATAACCACCTGCTTGAATGAAACATATATCCGCTATGGAGCAAGTTGATTGCTGACTTGAAAGGTTCTGTTTTCAGTTGGGTCTCTCTCTGCGCCACTTCCAGCCTGTTGCGTTATCTGGTTGACAATGGTTAAGTTCTACGACGGCTCGCCTTGCTCTGAGCGGGAAATGAAAGATGCGAAATACGAGCAAGGCGGCACAGCTGACCGGCGTTCACCTCACTACGTAACACGTCGGCGCATTTCGACACTGAAGGTTCTCATCATCGCGATGCGATGTTGAAACCATCTTACCAAAACTGCTCAGTTACGCCTAGTAGCCAGCATAATGCAAAAATGCCCGTCTCACTTTACACTTGTTCTCTTCTGTCCCCTTCGGCACCACCAACATGGCTCGCACTCACACACTAGGTTGCATCCTCTTCATCACCTGTTGGGCCTGACCACATACATGCACGAGCAACGTCTCGCTCGACGTCCCAGCACACACCGAAGTGCTTCACATCGAGCTACCAGCGAGCTCTTTTACACTGAGTCGATCTCCTCCCCGGCGTTCCGCGAAAGTTGCCATGTGCGTGTTGTAAGGCTCCATCCCCTCTCGCCTATATTTCTATGTAAGTTAATGGTCACGAATTTAATTGAAAGTAAGCGGAAATTACAAAATTAGGATGAAAAACCAATCCAGATATAAACGAGGGGAGGTTAGGTGCTGTGACCGTGTGCGTAGCACCCATCTCATCTCCCTGTTCGAATCTTTTAATAGTAGTATGACAATATTCATTTTTATCAATAGCGAGATGTGCCTGTTTTGTATTCAATAGCGAAGAAATAGCCCTTATAATTACAACAACCAATTCCAACCCTTATAAGCTTCAGTTGCCATTTACACTCGTCACTGCTTTTACAATACTATTTTAACTCTCGTTAGTACCATTCTCCAAATTTTCTCGTGCAAAATACAATATCTTAAACGACACATCCTATAGAACGATTACTGTTTGTTTTTATGCACACGTGATTGAATACTTCCGACACTTGGTCCATTTAAATCCGAATGCAATTTCTTTAACGACTTCTTATTACTGTCTTTTCACCTGAATTCCTTGATGTCCTTACTCTTATCATATTTCCACTTCTTATCTACTGCCTACGTTTATTTCATTTCAGTCTCCAGATTCTGCTACCTCCACCTGTAACCTGATTTACTGATTCGCTCCACTAACACTCGATTTTTTGTACATATTCATGCTCAAACTAAAAAACTCGCACCGTTAGCTAATGCCTGTCTCGTAAAGAACTTGGCTCCCAGTCGATGTGGTACATGTACAATATCCAGCCATCCAACTGACCAGATCGAGTTCTTCATCTCACCAATCAAACTATTGGTAGAAACTTTTGAAGCTATTGTCTGAAGCCCTCTTCCCCCACACTAACAGAATGACCCACTCTCCAAGAATGTTCTTCAAAATTTTTTCTGCCTAATCTTGAATTTGGGCAGTTTGTCTTCAATATCTACAGCACGCTGGATTCTTCTGAGTCATCAGTTTTCAGATCCGTTCCACAGCTCCCCAACGTGCAATTATCTCGTACACAGAAGGGAACAAGCCTGAGATCGGATTCCTTTGACTGGAAGCCCCAGAAAGACCCCGCAGAGTTGTGGCCCACTGACTGAAAGGAGCACATTACGTGTTCCGTACAGGGTGAATCAGAACTCCGCCGACAAACTTTCAGAGGTTGTTCAGAGATATTTTCTGTGTATTCTCGTACGAGGAGCCCACGACTTACATCTTCAACTACATAGATACTCTGCAAGTCAAAGTACGGCGCGTGGCAGAGCGCACCCTGTACCACTACCAGTCATTTCGTTTGCTGTTCCACTCGAAAACAGAGCGAGGGAAAAACGATTGTCTATATGGCTTCGTATCATGCTTAATTTCGCGTATCTTCGTGATCTCAATGCTCAGTGTACGTTGGCGGCAGTAGAATCGTTCTGCAGTCAGCTTCAAATGCCGGTTCTCTAAATTTTCACAATAGTGTTCCTGAAAAAGGAAGTCTCCTGCCCTCCATGGATTCCCATTTACATTCCCGAAGCCTCTCCATAACACTTGTGTGTTGATCGAACCTACAGGTAACAAATGTAGCAGCCCACCTGTGAATTGCGTCGATGTCCTAAAAACTCGAGCAGCTCTCGAGAGTAGGTCGCATTAGCGTCCTGTATGCGGTCTCCTCTACAGATGAACCACACTCTCCTACCTGGAAGTCTCCCAATACACCGAAGTCGACCATTCACCTTCCCTACTACAGCTCTCACACGCTCGTCCCACTTCATATCGCTTTGCAACGTTACGCCCAGATATTTAAACGACGTGACTGTGTCAAGCTCAACACTACTAACGCTGTATCCGAATATGTTTTTCCTACTTATCCGCACTAACTTTCTACGTTTAGAGCTAGCTTCCATTCATCATACCAACTAGAAAGTTTGTCTGAGTCATCTGATATCCTCCTACAGTCACTCAGCTTCGATACCTTCTCGTACACCACAGCGTCATCAGGAACAAGTGCAGATTGCTGTCCGCCCTTTCCGCCAGGTCATTCATGTACATAGAAAATAGCAGCAGTCATATCACACTTCCCTGGGACACTCCTCAGACAACCACTCGCCATCGAGGACGACATGCTGTTGTATTACTTAGGGAGTCATCGGGCCCCCCACATGCCTGGGAACCTGTTTCACATGCTCCTACCTTCGTTTACAGTGTGCTACCCGCTCCTCGTGGCTGACCGGACGCTTCGGTGTTCTGCCGCAGGCGTGGCGGGGTCTGCGCGGCGGCGGCCGACCACGGCGCCGGCGATGACGCCGACTTCTGCGGGGGCGGCGGCAGCGGCGGCTGCGGGGGCGGTGACGGGCACGGGGCTGGCGCGCGCGGGCAGCGGCCGCTGGCGGCGCTCCGGGGGCGGCTGGGGCGCGCTGCACGACGGCGGGCCCGCCTCACTGCCCCCGGGCACGCCCCCGCAGCCGCAGCCGCAGCCGCTGCCCGAGACCGAGCAGGAGTGCGCCGAGGTGTTCCAGGAGCGCATCCGCGCCGCGCACGGCCGCCAGCTGCTGCCGCTCGTCGAGGACCTCGCCGACTGGATCAACAAGACGCTCGGTGAGTCCAGCGACTGGCTGGCTGTGGGCAGCCAAAACTCGCACCAACTCATAGCCGCGTAGAGGGCCCTACGCGCGAGCGGCGGATTGCGTAGATACGTCGCACGGGCGACCGGTAGCTTCGTAGACTGGACGTGTGTGCGCAAACTGCAGCGCCAGGTCGCTGGTCGCACGGGAATCCTGGGCAATCGGGCGGTCCGCATGCGAGTCGTGCACGCAATATGCCTGCCTAGACGCTTACCAGCGGTGTGTGGAAGTATGGCCACGACTCTCTTCTGTAGTTACCGGGGCTATTCGGAAGTGAGATCCGATGGGGTGTGACATGGAAACCACAGTGAAAATCCGATGAAGCTTCGCACACATGTGTTGGGCAGTGTCTCTAGTATGCCCGTCGATCGCGTCAGTTCTGAGTGCACATGAGCTCGTAAAGATGCCTAGAGCAATAGTGTTTCCCGCAAAGTACGAGGGGGTGCTGTGAGATTTCGCCTGATGCCATGCAGCCCACATAACCCAAGTGACATTCGTTTCCTTCTGCATGACAATTCTCGGCCGCGCTCTCAAGGGGCAATAACGACGCTCCTGCAGCATTTTCGATGGGAGGTGTCTGATCACCCGCAATAGAGCCCGCAGTTGACTCTCTCTGAGTTTCATCTCTGCTCACATGAACCGCTAACTATGAAGACAACGTTCTGGCAGAGACAACGAGCTGTAGACCAGCGCAGAGAATTGGCAGCAAGCACAGGCGGCTCGCTTCTACGACGAGTGTATCGGAACGTTGGTACAACGCTTCACAAATGTCTAAATCGGAGCGGCGACTATGTAGAGAAATAGCTGGAAGGTGTAGCTAACTGTTGCAAATAAAACAGTTTTTATTTTCACAGCGGTTTCCATTTTCCGACCGATCGTTTTGTTTCGTTTCCCTTCGCCCACCTTGAGTGAGGAACTTACGTTATAACTCATTGTAACCCGGGGAACACGAACTATTCTGAGAAGTGAAGTGGGCGCCAGAATTACGATTATATTCAGAAGTAATACAAAATACGAAGGGCGTTTGAAAAGTCCTTGCAAAGTCCGAGAGATGGCACCACCCGCGCGTATCGAGGTCATGTTTAGTTAGTAGGATCTTTGGAAAGAACGCACACCAAGTTTCAGCCATATTGGTCTATTTCTTTGTGTTTGGCATTCGTGTGAATCAAGGAAGTCGACTGATTGTCAAAAACTGGACGAAAAATAATTTCGTGTGGTGATTAAACATTACTTTATGAAAGGCAAAACGCCTCAGGAGACTAAAGAGAAGCTTGATAAAAATTACGGCGACTGCACCTTCGATTAGAACAGTTTATAAATGATTTCAAAATTTTCTGAGAGGCCATATGGGCACAAGTGATGCTGAGCGTTCTGGACGCCATGTGGAGGTTACGACACCAGAAATCATTGATAAAATCCATGATATGGTGACGGATGATAGAAGAGTTAAGGTGCGTGAGATTGCTAGTGCTGTGGGCATCTGGAATGAACGGGTACATAAAATTTTACATAAACATTTAGACATGACAAAGCTATCCGCAAGATGGGTTCCGCGATTGCTCACGCATGACCAAAAAGGGAATCGTGTGAAGTGTTGCAATGATGGTTTGCAGCTGTTCAGGAAGAAACCGCAGGACTTTAAGCATCGTTTCGTCACTGTGGATGAAACATGGATGCATTACTATACTCCTGAGACCAAACAACAATCTAAACATTGGGTTACCAAGGGAGAATCTGCACCAAAATAGGCGAAGACCATTCCTTCGGCCGGAAAGGTTATGGCGACTGCCTTTTGGGATTCTAAAGGGATAATCCTCTTTGGCTATCTGGAAAAGGGTAAAACTATTGCAGGTGCATATTATTCATAATTATTGGACCGTTTGAAAACCGAGCTGCAAGAAAAATGCCGGCGATTGGACCGCAAAAAAGTCCTTTTCAATCACGACAATGCACCAGCACACACCTCAGCAGTTGTGGTCGCAAAATTATTGGATATAGGATTCCAACTCGTTCACATCCCCCCTATTCTCCAGACTTGGCTTTCTCAGACTACTATTTGCTCCCCAATTTGAACAAATGGCTGGCGGCACAAACATTTTATTCAAACGAGGAGGTGATTGCAGCAACTAATAGCTATTTTGCAGACTTGGACAGTTCCTACTATTCGGGAGGGATCAACAAATTAGGACAGCGTTGGACTGAGTGCATAAGTCTAAAAGGAGACTATGTCGAAAAATAAAAAAAAGGTTTAACCCAAACACGTAAGTAGTTTTTATTTTTGCACGTAAGTAGTTTTTATTTTTGCACGGACTTTTCAAACGTCCCCCGTACACCCTCCGATTTTAATGTGATTACCATTTTCAAGCTTGTGCTATAGAAATAAAAATGATGGGACGTTCATAATAACAGTCACGATACAGTTGGTTCCGTCTTACGATTTTGAGTTATTTATGAAATAATTATCCTCATTATTATAATTTTTAGCTTCTAAACAGAATACAGTAACGTTAAGAGGACATTTTAATTTAAATGTTCAGGACAAATCTGTTATACAGTTGCACTCTAGTTGCTTTTCATTTATATAATCTAACTCTCATTTATGCGATTTATACGAGTCCTCCCTCGGGCATGGGTGCCTGTGTTTGTCCTTAGGATAATTTAGGTTAAGTAGTGTGTAAGCTTAGGGACTGATGACCTTAGTAGTTAAGTCCCATAAGATTTCACGCACACACATTTGATGCAATTTATAACTTGAACTGCGATAATCTTACGATCACTGCTGCTGCTGGCAACACGCTCTGCAGAAACACGGAGCAAACAGTGCGAGCGACTGCAGGCCGTCTGACACGCGGCGGCCCGCCGTGACCCGTCGCTCACGTGTTAGTGGAGCCGGCGCCGCCGCTACAGCCTTATACAGTACCGACACTCGCCCACTCGGCACGATAACAATGAGACGGCGGACGTTTGTCGCAAGGACTTGACCACTCGTGTTGCACATGTGCACAGGACGCCGTCGTTTCTTCGTGTCCCCGTCTACTCCGATAGGTGCAGCTTGCTGTCGCACGGGTCGTTCGTTGAGCAATGTGATTTTCTCTCTTTTTATTTGTTATGGTTGCAAGAGCAACTCTTCTATTCGTTGTGTGATGCTGAACAGTGAACGAAGGAAGTTCGTGAAAAGTTATTATTAGAAACGTTCGATGTCGCTCAATTGCTCGTGGGATTTCAGAACGAGGTCAGTCGAGAAAAAGGGTTTGCATGTTAGGTATCTGCTTAAATGATTAAAAATTTAGTGGAACCTAAGCGATCAACACATGACTATCGTAAGAATTGCTTTGCTTTGGATACAAACGAAATTACTATTGTAAGTTTGCCAAGGCTGGTCGGTTGATTTCGGAGAGATGACCAAACAGTGAGGTCATCGGTCTCAGGTTAGAGAAGGATGGGGAAGGAAGTCGGCCGTGCCCTTTGAAAGGAACCATCCGTGCATTTGCCTGAAGGCCTAAATCAGGATGTCCGGACGCGGGTTTGAACCGTCGTTCTCTCGAATACGAGTTCAGTGTGCTAACCACTGCGCCCCCTCGCTCGGCACAAGTTTGCCAAGGAAACGTACAAGAAAAAAGAAGCTGGAAGATCGCTGGTGAGAAATTGCTCTAAGGATGAGCGAATTAACAAAGTAAATTCACTTGCTGAGGGTGCAGTACGTCGTCATGTTTACATTTATGTCGCAGGAAGGATCACCCATCATTCAGCAAATTGTTGATTACACTTCAGGAAGCAAGTTACTATAAATGATAGTCGTACATTATTATTTTCAGTCCTGCACTACCTGGGCTCCAACGGTGTTCATTTCTCCGCTTGATGGACATAACGACGAATCTGATCAAAAAACGTAGTAACAGATAAGCTCAGCGAACTGTTCCTCATAGTTAAAACACAACGAACAACCGCTAAGTTAACGACGCGCGAGAGAACGGTGTGTGAGAAGGATGAGTGTCGGTAAATCTCCATTATCAGCTCTGATTTCTCGAATTTTCTCATTGTGCCCACTTCGCGGAACGTATTAATGTGTTGTCCGACTCTTCCAATAACGTACTCTCTCGGAAACTCAACACGAAATCTCTCAGCGGTGCACAACGCCTCTCTTGTAGCGTTTGCCACTGGAGTGTGTTACGCTCCTGCACAACGCTCTCACCCGACTGGACGATCCCGTGACGAAATGCAGCGCTTAATGTCGCACCTTGTCTCTCTCTCCTGTTAATCGAAACACGCTAATTTGACATTCATCTTCTTTATGTTTTTGCTATTTGTGTGACACAAGTTCTTTTACATCTACGACGGTGTGCTGACAAGGAATGCCTCCGATTATCTGTAAACACTTACAGGTTTTTAAATAAAACAAACATTATTAACATTATACATCCTGTTGGGTTGGCAGAAGTGCCAACACCGTGTTACTAGAGGAGGCCGAAATGCACGCGACTTAGCTCACGCAGGCTGGCGTGAGGAGGGAAGAACTATACTGACGTGAGGTCTGGAACATGACAAGGAATTAGAATTCAGAAAGCGGACGGAATTAGTTTGATACTTAGCTTTAATCCAGTAATGATGAACGTCGCTCTTGACGGTACATGATTCACAATATCAATATCAATAGTAACTGAATATGGCGCCTTGCTATGGCGCCTTGCTAGGTCGTAGCAAATGACGTAGCTGAAGGCTATGCTAAACTGTCGTCTCTGCAAATGAGAGCGTATGTAGTCAATGAACCATCGCTAGCAAAGTCTGCTGTACAACTGGGGCGAGTGCTAGGGAGTTTAGACTAGACCTGCCGTGTGACGGCGCTCGGTCTGCAATCACTGATAGTGGCAACACGCGGGTCCGACGTATACCATCGGACCGCGGCGGATTTAAAGGCTACCACCTAGCAAGTGTGGTGTCTGGCTGTGACACCACACATCCTTTTTCTTCATGTCTGCTTAGTTGCAGCTTTCTGCCGGTAGAAGGCTGCGAATTGTAGCGGTGTGTAACGTAATTACGTGTGTGCGTGCTGTGCTCGAGTTCACAGTCCGGCCACACACGGAGCACGGAGCAGCCTCTGGCAGGCCACGCCACACACGAACGCTGCGACCCCTGCCACAGCACGGCGCCCCGGGTTCAGCTTCTGTCATCCATCGTGCGCCATGCAGTCCCGATTTTCAGTTGTTCTCAAATCTTAAAAAAACTCCTTCGAGACTTCGATAGAGATGGAGCAGTGCGAACAGAAATGAGGTTGTGGCTCTGCAACAAAGTCATTTTCAGTTACGGTAGCAACAAACTGGACTCTCGTTAAGAGAAACATTTTCGTCGCCAGGGTGACTATGTCGAGAAATAAACATGTAGACCTGGCAGATTAAAACTGTGTGCCCGACCGAGACTCGAACTCGGGACCTTTGCCTTTCGCGGGCAAGTGCTCTACCATCTGAGCTACCGAAGCACGACTCACGCCCGGTACTCACAGCTTTACTTCTGCCAGTACCTCGTCTCCTACCTTCCAAACTTTACAGAAGCTCTCCTGCGAACCTTGCAGAACTAGCACTCCTGAAAGACAGGATATCGCAGAGACATGGCTTACCCACAGCCTGGGGGATGTTTCCAGAATGAGATTTTCACTCTGCAGCGGAGTGTGCGCTGATATGAAACTTCCTGGCAGATTAAAACTGTGTGCCCGAACGAGACTCGAACTCGGGACCTTTGCCTTTCGCGGGCAAGTGCTCTACCATATGAGCTACCGAAGCACGACTCACGCCCGGTACTCACAGCTTTACTTCTGCCAGTACCTCGTCTCCTACCTTCCAAACTTTACAGAAGCTCTCCTGCGAACCTTGCAGAACTAGCACTCCTGAAAGACAGGATATTGCAGAGACATGGCCTGGGGGAAGTTTCCAGAATGAGATTTTCACTCTGCAGCGGAGTGTGCGCTGATATGAAACTTCCTGGCAGATTAAAACTGTGTGCCCGACCGCAACTCGAACTCGGGACCTTTGCCTTTCGTGGGCAAGTGCTCTACCATCTGATCTACCGAAGCACGACTCACGCCCGGTGCTCACAGCTTTACTTCTGCCAGTATCTCGTCTCCTACCTTCCAAACTTTACAGAAGATGTACAATGTTAGTAACGTTTGTTTTATTTATTTTCACATAAAAAGAAAGCGTATGCATGACTTTTCAGCACGCCCTCGATTTAATCACATCCCCGAGTAGACATCAGGCTGGCAGTAGTAACATTTCCGCTATTCAGCCCTTGGATAAAACAAGTAAAAATGAACTCATTGATCAAAGATAAACTGTGACCGGAAGCCTGATGTGATGTTGTTTAGTTGTATGGTACTGGATCTTGTGAACATAGTGGTGCTGTGCGCTCCTTTTTTAGATAAAGGATTTGGTTGCAGATGGAACTGGAGTAAGGATGTGGGATGAATATTAAAAAATGTCAAGAGACGAGACGTAGGCGGTGGCAGGCGGCCGTAGCGTTGCAGTTACGTGGATTGCAGCTTTCGTTTGGAATGCAAGAGACAGGGCAGAGTGTAAGTGATAGGACACAGATACAAATCTCAGGAATGATTTGATGGTGGCGAACGCGGTCGAAATGATGTGAGGAAGCTGGGACACGGTGGCAGAGGCCAGGGGCCGCAAGGATGTGTGTGACTCAGTGGGCCTTTGGGATCCGTTTTTGCCGAAGGCGTAGGATTGACGAAGGTATTCCACTCGTTTGAAGGTATGGGGGAGCTCTGTCAGCTGGTACGGGATACGGGTGGCCAAGGAGGGAGGAGGCAGCGTGCACGAGTACACAGGCTGTATAAGAATATGTGCCACAAGCTTTAGGGATTTATTCTTGATGTTAAAACATTACAAAAGTTCGTGTGAACATGGGTCCGAAAATCCTTCGTTTGGGAGGTATGAAACGATTCGTTATTTATGGCAGAAAAATTATAGTTTACCAAATAAACTTACAAAAATTGTTGGAACTGACCACCTCCTGCTTCCGCGAATGTCCGGAGCCTGCGTTCCATACTCCTCATGTGTATCGTATTTGGTTAAGTCGATTATGGATACGCTGCCTCAGAACACCGACATTGAGTACAGGAGGTGAGTACACCATTGATTTTAACAGTTTCCGAAAGAAAAAATCCGTTGGATTTAAATACAGCAGGTCATCCAATGGATCCCCGTCGACCAATCCAGCTGTTCGGGAACTGGTTAAGGAGATACTGGCTAACTATCCGTGTAAAATGAGGTGAAGGGCCATCGTACATAAACTACGTTCGTTGAATGACGTGTGGAGGTACGTCATCAAGTAAATAAAGTAACTCGTGTCTGATAAACTGCCGACACGTTTTTCTAGGAAGACGTTGCGGAAAGAAGTGGAGGCCATAGACCTGATCGTGAATGATTCCACTCGACATGTTGAGGCCGAACCTCTGTTAATGTCAGTCTTGTGGCACTTCATCAGAGTTTTCTTAAGCCCAAACTTCATTGTTGTTATGATTGGAGAACCAATTACGCGAAAAGCCAGCTTCATCAGCGAATAAAGTCCTTGCCAAGAACTGCAGAAACACAGCACAGTGCCCTAACATGCGTTGAAGAAAGTTATTCTTGGCTGAAAATCTGTCTCACTTGATTTTTACACCCGTTAAGGCGATGCGGATACAGTAGATTTTCGTTCTGAATCTTGCAGAATGTCATGCGATTAACACCTTCCCTTCTGGCTATCCTCCTTGTTCCACAATCTGAGGAACCCATTCTTGAAACTCAGCATTCGTACATTGTGTGGTATTCCATCACCTGGAACTCTCTCCTCAAATGAGTCTCTAGCGCAGGTGTTTGTGGAGTCGTACAAACGTCCGTGGGTCAGGTGACTGACAGCCTACAAGGGTAACGTTCAGCATGAAGTTGACGTGCTGTGCCCATGTTCAGATATGCTTGGCCGTACACACGGTGCATATCCGTCACTTAACACACTAAATATATCGTTGTGATGCCTTGTGGTGGAAGTTACTCTAAGAGAGAACAGGCGACAACCAGAGAAAACAAAACAAATGCCATGACCGACTGTAAACAAGAAAGTGAATAATAAATGCGCGTTTGAGGTAAATTACACAACCAGGTTACTCTACAGGGAATTCCTTTCATATACCCCCAAACAAAAGGATTTTTATAGACATGAGTTTTTTGTAATCTTTGATGTCAACAATAAATTGCCAAAGTTTCTAACTCAAGTTTTTATTCACCTTGTATATTGAGAGAAAATTGCAATTTAAAGCCAGCAATCATCGTATTACAAAGGCTTACATACAGGCGCACGTACCTATCTGCATTCACATATTAAGCACTGTATGTTGTTGGCACCTTGTCGTTTGCTTTTGCACTGTGTGATAACTAATTATTTCTTCGTTAATATCACGCTTGTTTGATCGAAATTTCAGATATTGTGAGAGTGGACGACCTAGGGCTAATATTTAGTGCTTAATATGTGAGTGCAGTCATCTGAAGATGGTCATGTGTAAATGAAAAAAATTATGGCTTTAGCAAAGACATAAATATAAAATCGGTATTGCTGGCGTTTATTTTTAAATTTCTCCAAGAATGTGCCCAGTACGGTCGTATAAGTTCAAAGTAATGTACAAAATTATTGAGTGGATGGATTCCTAGGATTTGAAGAGAGTGCAAAAACTTCGTAAGGATGGAAGATGGAATGAATGAGGGTGTTTCGAGACTGGGATAATAAAAAATAGAGAAAAGTGAAGGTGCTGGTGTTAATGCTTCAGGTGTTCTATATAGTCTCCCCTCATCTGACTACAACGAACAGAAACTTCATACAGCCACGTGAAATTGTCAGAAAAGTCCTCCTTTGGAATATTCTTCCACTCGCACGTCCCATTAGCTTCAACCTTTGTGCGAATT
Organism: Schistocerca americana; assembly: GCF_021461395.2. Classification (NCBI taxonomy): domain Eukaryota; kingdom Metazoa; phylum Arthropoda; class Insecta; order Orthoptera; family Acrididae; genus Schistocerca; species Schistocerca americana. The sequence goes on from NC_060125.1 coordinate 41,936,974, forward strand.
TCAGCACTGTGTCGTTTCGTGGTAGGTTCGTATTGACAGCGCGAAGTCTCGCCGCCGTTTCTAGAAAAGATTTGCCCACGTTCTGCAGTTCAGTCAAGTCCTGGCGCCGCTGCTTTTGTTCGCGAGAGAACGCGTACGGAGCAAACACTGCATACACTTTCCACTTCTTAGAACATTCTGGAGAATGTCTGTAACGCTTGATTTAGATATGTTGGTCCATTGAGATTTGTGACGCAACAACGTTGACACACTGCTCAACACTGCCTGCTCACAGCTGACTGGTCGTACGCACATTTGAGGTTCACAGTTGCTAGTTCATACTGCCACCGCAGTTAATGCACTGACGTCGCTTATACGCCAGGAATAAAATGAGTCTCGGATCTCTTCATATAATTGTTGTTGGATTTATATCAGGGCATTGACCTTTGCGCAATTTATCAGTAACTGATAGAAATCGGTGACGGTTTGAGAGTTTTTCTTCACGTCAACCATTTGCCACGTGCAGTGAGGCGACAAAAGCCACGGAGTACCTCCTAATATCGTGTCGGACCTCCTTTTTCCCGGGGTAGTGCGCCGACTAGACGTGCCGTGGACTCCCTAACAACCCTACCACAACAAAGGTCAAAATTTTAATAACGATTGTGGTGTTGCTCACGCTGCTAGATACTGCATTTTCGGGCAACAACAGTCATATTATGTGCCAGGTGTCATTAGAGCACAGTTAATAAAGTCATTTCATGTAATAATGAAAAAAACTAGGCACTCATCTTTTCGCGTTTCCCACGCTGGTCTCGTCGTAAAATCATGGCTCAATCGTTGAAAATCTAGGTGGTTATGATTCCAAGCTCGGATGCAAAGAGGCCTGCCTAGGTTTTATTCTGCTATGTTCTAAAGTTTTGTAGATGCGCTTCTCAAATAATTCTTGAAGATTAAACTTTTGCAGGACAATGGTGATGTAAAAAAAAAAGCAATCAGCATCCCGAATTTAAGTCACACTTCCTTTTAATTGCAATATCACGTAAACACAAAACATCACTTCACAATACGAAACATACTTGAAAACATCTTCCTCACAGTCACTGTTAAAGTTCGCATTTTATAAGCTGACTACGTTATGCGTCTTTCCAACATGACGTCCAGCACTTGACTTTTTCAAGGTCCGACTCTCTAACAAGTTAACAACCAACTAACAATCGCTTACGCGCCCAAAAATCAGAGTTACAAGTACATCAAAGATCATAGTGACAAAAGAGAGGATACACATAAGAATAATATCATTGCAATATAAACATATGGATGTATCAAAAGTGAAGTCAAATCTGAATGTTGTCTCAGAAATATGTTAAGTAGTTAACAGAAACACAGTAGAATATTACTGGTATCGAGAGGTTCAGGTGAGGTGAGGTGGCGTAATGGTTGCGTAATTCAAGTACCATTACAACCCCCCCCCCCCCCAACACACAATTCTATGCATAAGCTGCATGGGATTGGGTGTCCCAAACAGCAAGATAATAAGGTAGTGAGTTCCAGTAATCATTATATAGAATAATAGTATCTTTGAAACAGTACATAGAGATTATTTATCCTCGTGGTATAACATTAAAGAAATGAAATGTAATATATTAAAAGTTGCTTTAACCATATCTTTTCAAACTTGCAAAAATTACTAAATTTTACAGCAGGCCTCCCTTCACTCTCCTTACAACAATACACATAAATATCAAAATGTAATCTGTTAATCTGTAACATATTGTATGCAAAGAAAAACTCATAAAAGTTTTGAATCCTAGTTACAACTATGTACATGAGCACTGAATATGTCCCCTGGCAATATAATAAGAAAAGTATTAAAATTTTTTCAAACAAGAGTCCAATTGATATTTTCAGTCCATCATTTGTATATAACTTACTGTCCATTTCACCACTGTAGTTCCTGTTCTCCTAGTTAAGTTTTTCCTCTAATAACAGGTCCATAGGTATTCCCTTTACATAGTTCCTCTTAGCTGGTGGGTTCTTTATCTGAAATTATTACATAGGCATTACTGTTCAGTTTAGTATAAATTCCTACACAAATATTCAGTGTTCTATTGTGTCACCATATTCATATTCAATAAAATTCTATATATTACAACACACATTAAATTTCTCATTTTCTAACATTACTTTTTTAAAAAAAATCTTGTTTGTGACATGTCATTAGCAAGCTTTTTATCATCCATAGGCATTCAACATTCTGATGTGTAAGTAATTGGAATTTTTACTCTACTATAATATGGTGTGATAGTGTATAAATAAATTTGGAAATTAATTTCAAAGTTATTCAACCAGATACAGTTTACTACATTAACATAGAAATTTGTGACAAAGTAAAGTATTACGAGACAGCATTGAAGAAAACAATTGCTTGTTGATCTGTGTTGAAGAGCATGAGGACATGGTACAATTATAGACACTGCGACAAGGGAGGAGCGATACCTCAAAATATGTGGATGGGAAAGAAAGATAGAAATAGGTACTACTAGAGAGTTCAGCCTAGCCCCCTCTCATCAGCAGAAGAAGAAAAATGGAATAGAATCAGTGACAGGCAGTAGGATAAGAAATAAAAGGGAAGGGCTCAAAAAATGTAACTGAGAGCAGAATATCAACAGCCACCCACCAATATAAAATACAACACAGACATGGCAGAATGGACGACTGTGATAATCCCCCTACAGTAGCTTAAGAAACCCATCACTGATATATTTTGTCTATCCCAATATTAACCCCCCCCCCCAATACAGAGGCAATCAAACTGTAGCATAAAAACCTACAACATGACATGTACAAAGGAAGAAAATTGCTCAGGGCTACACTGAGTCTTACAAAAACAGAAGGAATATTATCAAAATGACAAAAGTAGAGGTTGGATTTTACAACAAGCATCCTCTTAATTTGATCAACATAATATGCAAAATATCAAAAGGTATCACACTAATCCTAAAAATGTTATATAAAAAGATAAAATTAAGAAAAATGACAATTGTTAGTATCTGTGTGTTGCCTCCATAGGCAGACAGAATGGTTCACCAATAATACACAAAAGAATGATTTAATTCCACAGTGTGGAAAGTCCTCAATTTCATAAATCTCAACTGTCAACTGGGCAAATAAGCAGACATACCCTGTTCATAATATTCAAATTTCAGTCTTTTCCAACATATAGGCTCAGAAAATATAATAATAGCATCAAAATGTTTTCAGCATAAATGACATCAGCACACGAATAAAATAGTAGTAAGCACAAAATCTGAATGTCAAAATGTTCACCAAAATGTCTAATAACTAACATGAGTAAACTACAACTACAATAGCACATGTCCTACCACACAAAGAAAATATAATGCAGAAGCAACCATCAAAAAACCGCAGGAGAAGATATGCAAGAAGATCCAGGATGCCTGTTTACAAAACTGTTGATACTTTTTCTTCAATGCCTAATAATGTAGCACAAGAAGAGCTACTTTCAGGCCCAATAACATTTGTTGGAGCCAAAATTAACTTTTCATGTACTACGACTGAAGTTGTTACTGGTAATGGTTGGTTAACTATTGCCATTGTAAGAGGTAGTGATAAGCCTTTAGAAGGATTGGAGGCTTATTATGACAGAGACATTGTTGCTTATCATACGTTTTCAATTGGACTGAAGGGTGATAGGAATTATGGAACAGCTGTTGTATTATCTAGCCATATATTCAATGAATAGTATGTATATTACGTGTCATCAAAATAGAAATTACATTAAGTAAGCTTTAGTACCATATATAGTTTCCATATCAAATGATAGGAAACAAACTTCATAAACAATATAAAATGTGAAAAATTTTCCTTGTATCCCAGATTATTGACATTTGCAAATTTCATTCTAGGTATAAGACATATAAGGTTTCAATGCAGTTACATTCCTCAAACCAAATAATTTCCTTGACTTTGGATAGATCAATCTGTAAGCATTTAGGTGAGGATTTTCTTTCACCTCAAATGGTCCTATATAAATGTCAAAAAATTTCTTTAATTCTGAAGTCATAAGTTTAGATTTTTCTTTCATAGTTACCAAAACCAAATCACCAATATTAAAGTGTGAAAACCTGCATTTTGCATTGTGTCTTCTCGTTCTGTAATCTGCTTGTTTTTTCATGGTGTCTTATACACCTCTTTCCTGAGGTGACAAAATTTGACAAACTGGAAAGTCTATGTGTTCAGTAATGAAGCTAGTGGGTCTTTTGTTAAACATAATTTCGAATGGTGAAAAGCAAGTGTATGTATGTTGCAAACTGTTCATTATGTCTTCGAAATCATTTACATATTCAATCCGATTTACATAGTTCGTAATACAATATGTTCTGCATAACCTCCCTATCTCTCTCATGTACCTCTCTGCCGGATTACTGGATGGGTTGTTGTTGTTGTTGTGGTCTTCAGTCCTGAGACTGGTTTGATGCAGCTCTACATGCTACTCTATCCTGTGCAAGCTTCTTAATCTCCCAGTACCTACTGCAACCTACATCCTTCTGAATCTGCTTAGTGTATTCATCTCTTGGTCTCCCTCTACGATTTTTACCCTCCACGCTGCCCTCCAATACTAAATTGGTGATCCATTGATGCCTCAGAACATGTCCTACAACTGATCCCTTCTTCTGGTCAAGCTGTGCCACAAACGTCTCTTCTCCCCAATCCTATTCAATACTTCCTCATTAGTTATATGATCTACCCATCTAATCTTCAGGATTCTTCTGTAGCACCACATTTCAAAAGCTTCTATTCTCTTCTTGTCCAAACTATTTATTGTCCATGGTTCACTTCCATACATGGCTACACTCCATACAAATACTTTCAGAAATGACTTCCTGACACTTAAATCTATACTCGATGTTAACAAATTTCTCTTCTTCAGAAACGCTTTCATTGCCATTGCCAGTCTACATTTTATATCCTCTCTACTTCGACCATCATCAGTTATTTTGCTCCCCAAATAGCAAAACTCCTTTACTACTTTAAGTGTCTCATTTCCTAATCTAATTCCCTCAGCATCACCCGACTTAATTCGACTACATTCCCTGATCCTCGTTTTGCTTTTGTTGATGTTCATCTCATATGCTTCTTTCAAGACGCTATCCATTCCATTCAACTGCTCTTCCAAGTCCTTTGCTGTCTCTGACAGAATGACAATGTCATCGACGAACCTTAAAGTTTTTATTTCTTCTCCATGGATTTTAATACCTACTCCGAATTTTTCTTTTGTTTCCTTTACTGCTTGCTCAATACACAGATTGAATAACATCGGGGAGAGGCTACAACCCTGTCTTACTCCCTTCCCAACAACTGCTTCCCTTTCATATCCCTCGACTCATATAACTGCCATCTGGTTTCTGTACAAATTGTAAATAGCCTTTTGCTCCCTGTATTTTACCCCTGCCACCTTTAGAATTTGAAAGAGAGTATTCCAGTCAACATCGTCAAAAGCTTTCTCTAAGTCTACAAATGCTAGAAACGTAGGTTTGCCTTTCCATAATCTTTCTTCTAAGATAAGTCGTAAGGTCAGTATTGCCTCACGTGTTTCAGTATTTCTACGGAATCCAAACTGATCTTCCCCGAGGTCGGCCTCTACCAGATTTTCCATTCATCTGTAAAGAATTCGTGTTATTATTTTGCAGCTGTGGCTTATTAAACTGATTGTTCGGTAATTTTCACATCTGTCAACACCTGCTTTCTTTGGGATTGGGATTATTATATTCTTCTTGAAGTCTGAGGGTATTTCGCCTGTCTCATACATCTTGCTCACCAGATGGTAGAGTTTTGTCAGGAGTGGCTCTCCCAAGTCCGCTAGTAGTTCCAATGGAATGTTGTCTACTCCGGGGGCCTTGTTTCGACTCAGGTCTTTCAGTGCTCTGTCAAACTCTTCACGCAGTATCGTATCTCCCATTTCATCTTCATCTACATCCTCTTCCATTTCCATAATATTGCCCTCAAGTACATCGCCGTTGTATAGACCCTCTATATACTCCTTCCACCTTTCTGCTTTCCCTTCTTTGCTTAGAACTGGGTTTCCATCTGAGCTCTTGATGTTCTGGACGGGTGATATACTAAAATCAAAATATGTTTTATGTTTGTGTTTTCAACCAAATCTTTCCATACTTTTGATGCAAATTGTGAACCATTGTCTGACAAGATTGCTTGTGGAGTACCTACCTTATAGAAATAATCACTGGTTAATTTAGATGTAATCTGTTTACTTGCAGCTTTCCTTAATGGATACAATTTGATGAATTTTGAGAATGTGTCAACAATTACAAAGATAAAACTGTAACCTCCTTTTGACTTGGAGAGGGGTCCGTAAATGTCGCAAGCTGTCAGCTCTAAATTTTTGCTGGGCAAAATATTTTGCATCATCCCTCTGCATGTTTGATTACTCACCTTTACTCTTTGGCATCGGTCACAGGCTGCTAATTTTTTCTTCACTCTTCTGGCGATATTATAAAAATAGACGTTTTCCTGAATCTTTTGTATGCATTTGGCAGAACCACAATGTCCAAAACTCTCATGTATATACCTAAACTAATGTGTCTATGTGCTGCTCAGGCCAACATAATTTCCAGTCATCCAAATCAGGTCTTAATCTTCTGAACAGAATACCTTTGTGTACCTTATAATAATCATCTACCTTTTGCTTAACTCCCTAATAACTTTTACCAATTTCCAATTTTCATCATGATTTTGGTGTCTCCTAATGTCATTACAAATTTTTAAAACTTCTCCTTCCTCTTTTATCCCCTTCAAATACAAAATTTAGCCCAATAGGTGACCTAGAAAGTGCATCAGCAATAACATTTTCCTTCCCCTTAATATATTTAATTTCATAATCAAATTGTTGTAAGAATAATGACCATCTGGTGATTCTACTATGATAAAGCCTACACACTTGAAAGTAACTTAGTGCTTTGTGGTCAGAGTAAACAATTACTTTGTGTCCAAGAAGATCATTTTTAAATTTATTGAAAGCCCAGTGTATAGCCAAAAGTACTTTTTCAATCACAATGTAAGTCTTTTCATACTTTTGTAACACTCTACTAGCAAATTCAATGTAATGGTGTTCAATATGATCTCTTCATACTTTTTCCTGAAATAAGTGTGCTCCTAATCCTGTATCACTGCTGTCAGTCACTAAACAGAAGGGTAAAGACATGTCAGGCCTATATAGAATTCTGCTCTGTGAAAGTTGTTTCTTTATCTCATCAAATGCTTTTTGACAATCAGATGACCAATTCCAGACAGTATTTTTCTTTAATAGATCACATAAACAAGAAGCAGTCGTAGCTTGAGTACTGACATACTTTCTGTAAAATCCAGCAAGACCAAAAAAAGATTTTAATTGTTTTTTATTTTAGGAATAGGAAAATTCTCTATAGCTTCAATTTTTTCTCTGTCAGGTTCAATCCCCTTTTCCGAAATAATGTGTCCCAAGAATTTCAATTCACTTACTCCAGATTTACATTTTTCTAACTTTAAGGTCATACCCCCTTCCCTCAATTTTGTACACACCTGAGTTAGCAATTCAAAATGTTCTTCCATTGTTTTTCCAGAAATCAAAATATCATCTACATATACAGTAAGTTTAGACAGTAGTTCATCCCCCAAAACAAGATCTAATGCTCTAATAAACTCAGCAACAGAAACAGTTAGTCCTAATGGTACAACACAGTAGTGATAACTTTTTCCCCCATACAAAAATCCAGTGTATTTTCTAGAATTTATTTCTAAGGAAATTTGGTAAAAGCCTGAAGTTAAGTCTAAACTGCTCATGAATTTCACACATTCAAATTTATGTAACAGTTCATCTATATTTTCTGGATGATCATTTCCTCTTTTCAAAAATTTGTTAAGGTGCCTAGAATCAAGTACAAGTCTAACACCCCCTCCACATTTGGAAACCACCACCAAAGGATTATTATAATCACTGTTACTTCTTTCAATTATACCCCATCCTTCCATTTTTTGTATCTCACTCTCTACTTTTTTCTTTTTGCAAAAGGAATACTATAAGGCTTCAGGAAAAAAGGTTCGTGATTTTTAAGGTGTAAAGTGCATTGATAATTCCTGACTCTTCCAGGTTTTTCACTGAAAACATCTTGAAATTCCCACAATAAATTTTCCTACTGTCTCTTCTGATCACTGTCCAAATTAATTGCTTCATCTACTTTGTTTTTATAATTTTGACCAGAAAAATTTAGCTCAGGGTTGTTATCATAACAGTACAAATTCTCTTCACAGTCTATGATTTTCCTAACATGATTGCAACCTTCTCCACAGTGTATAATAAACAGTTGTGTACACACAATAATATTGCTTCTGCGTTCACACACAATTAACTTCATCTCACTCCAGCTAAATGCAGCACCTACCTTTAACACCCAGTCCATGCCAAACAATATGTTCTCTTCTAAACTTGGAATAACAAGACAACCCTGCTCAAATTTTACATCTTCTATTTCAAATGATAAAAATACTTGACTTTTGATGACTTTACTATGTTTGCCTGTAGCTCCTCTTATCTTTACTCCCATCACAGGGGCCTCAACAAAATCAACTCTGTCTTTAATTTCATTTCTAAATTTTTCTGAAATAGCTGAAATAGGGCTCCCTATATCAATGAGACATTTACCCTCCCAATTTTTTACTTTAGCTTTAATGTGTGGACACCCTAATTCACATTCTACTTTTTCTTTTAATGGTTCATATAACAGGTCATTTTCAATTTCTCTAAAATAACCCTCATTATTTTCCTGATCAGTTTTTAACAGCTTCACACACACATTGACACTTTCATTATCATCATCTATGCATACAACAGGTTGAGCATACAACAGAAATTCATTACATTTTACACTTTTCCACCTTCTATAAATTTTAGCTAAATAGTTCCACAACTCTTCCCTATCTGTTTTGTAATTGCAACTGTTCCATAATATTTTAAAAATATTTTCACCTTTTCCTTCAGAACTTGTATGTGGGTTTAAATACTTCATACTATCAGCTGGCACAACATTACAGTCCTCAGCTACATTAAATTGGTTACACTGACTTAACTTTACCTGTTCTTCAGATGCATGAGTGTCCTCTTCCTCATTACTAACCACACTTACCTCATCATAATGCTCACAATTATCAACTTCATTATCACATAACTTCACTACTTCACTTGAAATAATCTCAACGAATACTTGATACTCACCTACGGCATTAATCTCACCATTACTCCGTATAACACTGAACAACATCATTAGCTTCCATATTTTCATCAAAATCAAAACTTTTCTCATCATGCATCCTACCTGCAGTCACATTAAGTTCCACCTCTCTCTCTTCACATAACTTTTCATTTTCATTAAATAACTTATTCAAATCAGAGCTGTAATGTTTGTCAGATACTTCAGAATTACATAGATTTTCATTCTCCACCCAATTATAAAATTCTGGCACAATTGCAATATCCTCATCTGGCTTGTTCTCACAAGTAGTCATCTTATTGCTTTCTGTTATAACCTTTAATCACTAATAAAGTGCGTGGAGATACAAAAGTAGAAACACTCGCGGGTTACATGTTACTAACTCCGTATCTGTCACTCGACTGCCGGGCCGTGACATGCGGCCGGCGCCGTTCATAACCAGGTGGCGCTCCCGCGCTCGGCCGAGCTGCGGAGCGCCTCTATCGCCGTGTTCGCGTACTAACGTAGCGGCACGTTTGAATGTCGTGGCACTGTCACAACACTTTTCCCCCCTTGAAAAAAAAAAACGCTCACTTTCGTGGAGACACGGACAGTGCGGAGACATCCATGGCCTCTTGGGAGGTCCCGAGAAGATCCCGCGGAGAAACACGAGAGTATGGTCGGAAATGTCCAGGACGGAAGCTGGCGCTTGGAACGTGCCTCCTGGACGAGATGATGGGTGAAAACTCCGGAGCAGCATCCATAGGTGTCGTGGACCTGGGGGTGTGCTCCAGCGAGATGGGTCCCGGAGAAGGCGGCGTCGCGACTGGGGCCGGTTCCGGCGTACTCGGAAGCGGTAGCGACGGCGGCGGCAACAACACGCCCGGAAGATCGGCAGCAGCGACAGGACTGGCTTCTCGGACTGGTGGAGACGAAAGAAGGGGCGGTGGTACCGGCGTGGCCACCACTCGGGGGCGCATCTGGTCGTAATGGCGAACAACCATGCCGCCGTCCGTACGTATTTCACAAAGCCGGCGGCCGCGAAGAGCCTGGACCACCCCTGGAATCCATTTAGGGCGAGATCCATACCCCCGTGCCCACACGTCGGCGCCCACCTGGTATTTTCCCGCACTAGGGGACACAGGACAAGGCCTGACAGGGTGAAGCAGATGCAGTTGGGTGCGCGGTTGGCGGCAATGCAAGAGTTCAGCAGGGCTGCGATCACCCAGAGGCGTGAAGCGATAAGAACTCAGAAATTGCAACAGAGCGTCATCTGTGGAAAAATCACTAAGGAATTTTTTCATTTGGCTTTTGAAAGTGCGGACAAGGCGCTCGACCTCCCCATTCGATTGCGGATGGAAGGGCGGTGCTGTAACATGATGAATCCCTTGTCCAGTACAAAAATCACGGAAGGCCTGCGAAGAGAACTGAGGGCCATTGTCCGTGACAATCGTGGATGGAAGACCTTCTAGCGCAAAGATTTTTGACAAAGCCAGCGTCGTCGCCGCAGTGGTGGGCGACGGACAGCGAACAACAAACGGAAACTTCGAGAAGGCGTCAATCAACAGTAGCCAATAAGTGCCGAGGAAGGGGCCGGCAAAGTCAGCGTGCACCCGTTCCCACGGCTGCGTCGGATCAGGCCACGGAGAGGGCAGAGTACGAGGCGCAGCCAGTTGTTGAACACACTGAGCGCACGCAGCGACCATGTGGGCGATGTCCGAATCGATACCGGGCCAATAAACGTGCCTGCGGGCCAGGGACTTAGTCCGAGAAATCCCCCAATGGCCCTCATGCAATAGTTTGAGAACAGCTTTGCGAAGAGAGGCGGGCACCACAACCCGTGGAGATGCGCCATCCGTGGCCAGAAGAACAACACCCTCACGAACAGACAGACGAAGGCGCAAGGCATGGTAGTTGCGAAGGGGATCCGACGCCCGGCCCTTGGTCCTGTCCGGCCAACCCCGCTGAACAAAACCAATCACCTGACGCAGGACCGGATCCCGCGCAGTAGCCGACGCGACCTGCGAACCGGTAAGTGGAAAACCCTCGACCGCACGACGTTCTTCCTCATCAATGTGGAAACAGAGGAGTTCATCGCGATCGAAAACCGGGTCGGGGCCCATCGGCAAACGCGACAACACGTCAGCGTTGGCGTGCTGGGCCGTAGGGCGATAGTGAATCTCATAGTGAAAACGAGACAAGTATAAGGCCCAACGTTGCAGGCGGTGAGCTGCCTTATCCGGAAGCGACGCCGAGGGGCTGAACAGAGAGACCAGCGGCTTGTGGTCGGTGATGAGGTGAAACTTAGAACCATACAAAAAAACGCTGAACTTTTTCAGAGCATAAACGATAGCGAGCGCCTCCTTTTCTATTTGAGAGTAACGCCGTTGGGCATCGTTGAGGGTCTTGGAAGCGTAGGCGATGGGTCGTTCCGACCCATCCTCATACCGATGGGCGAGAACAGCCCCTAGGCCATACTGTGACGCGTCAGTCGCCAGAACCAAGTGCTGACCCGGACGGAATGTGGCAAGACAAGGCGCCGACTGCAAATGAGCCTTCAGGCGGACAAAAGCCTGCTCACACTCGGCGGACCAACAGAAAGGAACGTTTTTGCGTAACAGCTGATGCAGAGGATGAGCCACCGCCGCCGCGGAGGGAATGAATTTGTGATAATAAGCAACCTTGCCTAGAAACACCTGAAGTTCTTTGACCGTAGACGGCCGGGGTAGAGCGGTAATGGCCGCAACGTGCTGTCGTAGAGGACGTATACCCTCACGGGACAAGTGGAAACCAAGATACACAATGGAGGGTTGGAAGAACTGAGACTTGTCTAGATTGCACTTCAACCCTGCTGAATGCAGAACCCGAAACAGTGAACGCAAATTGCGAAGGTGCTCCTCAGTGGAGGCCCCCGTGACAACAATGTCATCCAGGTAGTTGATGCAGCCGGGAACGGAAGCCGTGAGCTGTTCCAAATACCGCTGAAAAATGGCCGGCGCGCTAGCGACGCCAAATGGTAACCGCTGGTACTGATACAACCCACAAGGAGTGTTGATGACGAGAAATTCCTTGGAAGATGCATCCAGCGGCAACTGATGGTACGCCTCCGATAAGTCAAGTTTGGAAAAGAACTGGCCCCCAGCGAGCTTGGTAAATAACTCCTCAGGACGGGGAAGAGGATAAGTGTCAATGAGGCTTTGAGCATTGACAGTGGCTTTAAAATCACCACACAATTGCAGACTCCCGTTGGGTTTAGAAACCACCACGACGGGCGATGCCCATTCGCTGGAGGTAACAGGAAGGAGAATCCCCGAAGCTGTTAACCTGTCTATCTCAGCTTTGACAGGCGCACGCAACGCCATCGGAATAGGGCGTGCCCGGAAAAACTTAGGGCGAGCCGTAGGTTTAAGAGTAATGTGGGCTTCAAAATCCTTGGCCCGACCCAGACCCGCAGAGAACACGGACGAGAATTCAGAACACAAGCCATCCAGCTGTTGATACGGAATGTCCTCAGATATGAGGTGCACATCATCATCAATGGAGAACCCGAACAACTGGAAAGCATCATAACCGAACAGGTTTTCAGTGCCCGCATGATCCACCACATAAAACGTGAGGGGCCGAACAACAGACTTGTAGGCAGTGGAAGCATCAAACTGGCCAACGATAGGAATTTTCTGCTTATTATAAGTTCGTAGATTTCGCGTAACTGGAGACAAGGAAGGGGAGCCTAACTCCAAATACGTGCGAGAATTAATGAGAGTTACTGCAGAGCCAGTGTCCACTTGCATGCGAATGTCTTTATCCAGAACACGAACAGTAACAAACAACTTATTCGTTTGAGAAAGCACACAGTTAACATTCATGTCCGATGCCTCGTCCTCGTCGACAGGAACTTTAGGGGACTGACACACAGAAGCAATGTGGCCTTTTTTCCTACATGAATTACACGTGGCCCAACGTTTTGGACACGCGGCTCTGTCATGCTGTACGAAACAACGTGGACAAGAAGGAAGGGCGGAACGAGCCTGCTTCTGTGGTTGCTGTTTTCGCTGCGAGCGTGGCGGCCCAACGCGACGTTGTTGACGCGAGTGCACCGCCGCCACATCGTCGTTTTCCTGTGAAACAGGCACATTGTCTGCGTCGAAAGTGGTGTGTACAGCGCCTACATCACACCACGCGTCTATTTGCGCACCAGCAGCGTGAGACACTTCAAACGATTGAGCGATGCTGAGAACTTCCGACAACGACGGGTTTGGCAATTGTAAGGCACGTTGCCGAACTTCTTTATCAGGAGCAAGCCGTAAAATAGCGTCCCGAACCATGGAATCAGCGTAAGACTCATGATGAGTGTCCGTGACAAACTGACATTTCCGACTCAGACCGTGTAGTTCCGCCGCCCAAGCCCGGTAAGATTGATGGGGCTGTTTACGACACCGGTAGAACGCCACGCGGGCGGCAACGACATGGGTGTTTTTTCGGTAATAGTTAGACAATAAGTCACACATTTCTTGGAAGTACAGAGAGGCAGGTTCCCGCAGAGGGGCTAACTGAGATAACAGCTGATAGATCCGTGGGGAAATCCAAGATAGAAATAACGACTTACACATAGGAGCGTCGACAACACCGAAAGCCAAGAAGTGTTGCCGCAAACGCTTCTCATAATCCTCCCAGTCTTCAGCGGCCTCGTCATAAGGAGGAAACGGAGGCGGAGAAGAGGAAGACAGACGATGAGTAAGCGACGTCGACAACGCCTGAATAGCAGCCGTCAGCTGTGTTTGTTGCGCCTGAATAGCAGCCGTCAGCTGTGTTTGTTGGTCAATAAGCGCTTGCATAAGCTGTTCCATGTCTGCCCCGACACGAACACACAAGTCCACAACGCAGGGGAAAAAAAAATATCCGACCTCGTCGCCAAAAAGTGTTATAACCTTTAATCACTAATAAAGTGCGTGGAGATACAAAAGTAGAAACACTCGCGGGTTACATGTTACTAACTCCGTATCTGTCACTCGACTGCCGGGCCGTGACATGCGGCCGGCGCCGTTCATAACCAGGTGGCGCTCCCGCGCTCGGCCGAGCTGCGGAGCGCCTCTATCGCCGTGTTCGCGTACTAACGTAGCGGCACGTTTGAATGTCGTGGCACTGTCACAACACTTTCAACATGAATATTTTCTCTTATTGTATCCCAAAATTTCTGATCAAAATTTAAAGTATTAATTTCGTGTTGAACATGAGTGTGTGTTATTTGTGGTGTGTATTTGTTTTGTCTTTCACTGGTTTTATTTTAATAATAAGTTACATTTCTCCTTCTTCCTCTGTCTGTAAATTCCCAGTTGTTATTGTAGGTCCTATTGTGATTAAATTTTCTCACCCCAAAACTGTGGACCCTCATTGAGGCGGTCCAGAGATTTCCTGCCTGTTTTCTCTGTTTCATCTCCAATTTTGTTCTCCCCTGTTTCTGTCATCCACCTGTTTCTATTTCCAAAATTTCTATCCCTGTTTCTGTCATTACCATTATGATCCCTACTGTTTCCCCTGTGTTGTTCATATCTAATGTCTCTGTATTCTCTTCTCTCTCCATACCTGTTTGAATACCAACCCCCCCTGTTGGTGTTCACCATTGTCAAAATTTTGCATATTCCCTCTTTCTAATGCCCTATCCAATTTATCCACATATTTTAAAAATTCTTCCAAAGAATCATCAGGCCCATGAACTAAATCCCGTTGCAATTTTTCAGGTAGCCTTCTTTTCAATGCATCTATTTGTGTCATTTCATCAAAAGGTTTATCTAAATGTATTAATTTTCTCAACTGATCTTTACAAAATGCTTTCTCCCTCTGAAAATAGGTCCATTTAAAAATTCGGATTTAATCCTCCCCTGTTCAGATTCTGACCAAAATTTGTTTAAGAAGCTTTTCGCAAAATTTGCATAGGTTTCCCACTGATCGACATTTTGGTTAGCCCAGGATAGGGCCTCCCCTTCAAGAAATTTTTTGACAAATTTAATTTTTGAATAATCAGACATTCCTGGCACAAAATTGTCCTTGCAATGGTGCAAAAAATCAACTGGGTGCAAATTATCACAAGGAAAACGTTTCACTAACAGGTTCGACCAAGCTGGTCCATGACTGTACAAATTCTTGTTAACAACATATACTTCAACTTGATTTATTTTAGTTTTTAATATGTCTAATTTATTGGTAAGATTTGATTCTAAACTGTCAACCTTTTTCTTAACACTACTGACTGCATTAACACTGTTTACTTTCAAGTCATCCAATTTTTCATCTAGTGATTCATTTTCATTTTGAAGTTCCTGAGTTTCCCTGGCTCTGTTACTATTTTCAGCAATGAATTCATTTTCAAAAACAATTACTTTTTTCTCCACATTGTCTACCCTCGATTCTACCAGCTTTACGTTACCTTCCAGTGAATTTTTGACCTCAGTTAACTCAGTTTTTATTGCATTTAATTGCTTATTCAAATTCTCCCCTAACCTTTCGCCAGTTTCAGCCCTCATTTCAGATCTTAAATTATGTATGTTCTTCCCCTGCATTAATTTTATCCATTATTAACTTTTAACAGAAAATGAACCACTAGAAATGACAATACCAAATTACAAAATTCGTTAGAGTTTTTGCTTAACTTATAGCTGAAATCTTCTCCGTCGGAATCCAGTCGTAGTGTTTATTTTAAATCCTTTGTCGTCCCATTGTTTTTTGCGTCCATTTTTCGTCCTGTTGTTGTCTCCATCTGATTGACTAGCTTTTTGTCGATGTTTTTCATAACAGATTCACTGTGTACTTTTCCTGAAACACATCTACAGTTAATTTTTGAATATTTGGTGCTGCCTATCCCGGCTGAGCCCCCACGTTCTAACAACCCTACCACAACAAAGGTCAAAATTTTAATAACGATTGTGGTGTTGCTCACGCTGCTAAATACTGCATTTTCGGGCAACAACAGTCATATTATGTGCCAGGTGTCATTAGAGCACAGTTAATAAAGTCATTTCATGTAATAATGAAAAAACTAGGCACTCATCTTTTCGCGTTTCCCACGCTGGTCTCGTCGTAAAATCGTGGCTCAATCGTTGAAAATCTAGGCGGTTATGATTCCAAGTTCGGATGCAAAGAGGCCTAGGTTTTATTCTGCTATGTTCTAAAGTTTTGTAGATGCGCTTCACAAATCATTCTTGAAGATTACACTTTTGCAGGACAATGGTGATGTAAAAAAAAAGCAATCAGCACTCCGAATTTAAGTTACACTTCCTTTTAATTGCAATATCACGTAAACACAAAACATCACTTCACAATACGAAACATACTTGAAAACATCTTCCTCACAGTCACTGTTAAAGTTCGCATTTATAAGCTGACTACGTTATGCGTCTTTCCAACATGACGTCCAGCACTTGACTTTTTCAAGGTCCGACTCTCTAACAAGTTAACAACCAACTAACAATCGCTTACGCGCCCAAAAATCAGAGTTACAAGTACATCAAAGATCATAGTGACAAAAGAAAGGATACACATAAGAATAATATCATTGCAATATAAACATATGGATGTATCAAAAGTGAAGTCAAATCTGAATGTTGTCTCAGAAATATGTTAAGTAGTTAACAGAAACACAGTAGAATATTACTGGTATCGAGAGGTTCAGGTGGGGTGAGGTGGCGTAATGGTTGCGTAATTCAAGTACCATTACAACTCAAAATGTCGTCGGAAGTCCGCTGCAGAAATATTGAGCACTGCTGCCGCTATAGCCGTCCAGAATTGCGAAAATGTTGCTGGTGCGGGATTTTGTGCACGAACTAACCTCTCGATTGTGTCCCAAAAATGTTCGATAGGATTCGTGACGGGCGATGTGGGTGGGCGAGTCACTCTCTCAAGTTGTCCGGAATGTTCTTCAGAGCAATCGCGAACAACTGTGGTCCGACGAAATCCGCAAAAATTCCATCGTTGGATTGGAACATGAAGTCCACGAGTGGCTGGAAATGACCTCCAAGTAACCGAACACAACCATTTCCAGGCAATGATCGGTTCAGCTGGACGAGCGGACCCAGTCCGTTCCACGTAAACACAGCCCACACCATTATGGAGCCACTGCCAGCTTGCACAGTGCCACGACAGGTTGGGTCCACAGTTTCATGGGTTCGCACCACACACTATATCAGCCGTGAGCTCTTACCAGCTGAAGTCGGGACTCAACTGGCTACGCCACGGTTTACCAGTCGTCTGGCGTCCAACCGATTTGGTCCCGAGCCCAGGATAGGCGCTGGAGGCGATGTCGTGCAGTTAGCACGACTGCCGTCGTAGCCCGTTAACGCCACATTTCGCCGCACTGTCCGGACGGTTAAGTCCGTCGTACGTCCCACATTAATTTCTGCAATTATTTCACGCAGTGTTGCTCGTTTGTAAGCACTGAGAACTGTACGCAAATGCGGCTGCTCTCGGTTCGTTAAGTGACGGCCATCGTCCACTGCGTTGCCCGTGGTGAAAGGTAATGCCTGGAATTTGGTGTTCTCGGCACACTATTGATCCTGTGGATCTCGGAATGTTCTATTCCCTGACGAGTTCCGAAATAGGATGTCCCATGCGTCTAGCTGTAATTACCATTCCACGTTCACTGTCTGTTAATTCCCCTCGTGCGACCGTAATCATGTCGGAAACCTTCTCGCTGGAACCAGCTGAGTACAAATGACAGCTGTGCCCTTCTGTTTGTTGTGCGCGCCACACTGCCGCCGTCTGTACGCTAGCCCACGGATTTTGTTACCTCGGATATGTCCGGGTTGTCGCTGTCCCATGAACTTTGTTACCTCAGTATATGTACACCATTTGATATGTAAGTGATATCAGTCTTATTCTTAGGTCGTGGGATAGTAGATTTTTAACTGTATTGTTGCGCAATCAGCCTTCTCGTTAGCGAAATGCGACAGAGAGAAGTTGGGAGCGGAGTCGCTTCGGCGGGAGGTTTTGCTGTTAGCGGTAAGGCACGTTTCTGTTTGAGCAGTGTCAGTGCGGTGTTTGGGGGGGAGCGAGCAACGTGCTGACCGTGAAGCCCGCCCTGCAGGGAAACCCCGGGCGTCAGCGGCGGCGGCGGCCCGTCGATAGCCGCGCCCGCCTCTCCCCAGCCCCAGCGGCTCTCTGCCGTCCAACTTCCTGCACAAAGAAGCTGCTCAGCACCCAGTCTGAAGCTCACATACACTAATGTTCCAAAAACAGCTGTTTCAGGGTACCGTCTTGAATTTTCTCAGATACATAAATTCTGTAACCATTGTGTGCTAGAATAGTAGTCACAGTAATACCGAGCGATACTCTTAACGACTATCGACAATTATTCATAATTACGGGCGCTGTCGTACATACCGTTAAAGAACTGTTGAAAACGCAACAGAAACCTCATACAGCAGCCACGTGCCTTTAGGCTCGATGCACACAGTGGAGAGCCGCGCTGGCTCGCGTCGTTAGAAGCCGTTCAGTAAATACACGACGACATCGTGACGATAATCGCGCAGCATTGTAAATGCTCGTGTCATGTGTCTTTAAAAAATTAAAAGAAACTATATTTAACACTTTTTTAAGGCTTTGTGAATGTAGGTTAATGAGGAATTACTTAACGCGGCATTACAGTGCGAAATTGTTTTCGATCTCGATGTACGTCCGTATGCTGTTACAAGTGTCACGAATGTTGATCAATTCAGTGTCAGTATTCGAGCGTGTTGTTGCGCTCCGCCGTAAAATGCCATATACGAAGTCTGCTACTAAGTAAACGACATCGATGCTGCAAATTTGTTTGAAAAAGTTGTTCGGCGGGAGTCTCCTCCGAAGTGGCGTCCATTAAAGCTGCTCCACGCCGAGCCCTCGTTTCGTTCGCTACTTACAACACGTCGTTTTCCGCCAGCCTGAAGAGTAGTTGTGCTGTTTATGCCTGCCGGTGGACCGCAGCAATATCTCTAGTGGAATGAATTTCCACTCTACAGCAGAGTACGCGCTAGTTTCAAATTTGCTGTGTTCCAGGCCAGCAATCGAAACTGGGACCTCCGTCTTGTGCGAAGAAGCGCTCTACCGACTGACCTACCCACTTCTGCAGCATTTTGTACACGTAGATGTGCTTCTCACACCGCCTTCCTGTTTTTCACTCGCCTCCCATTACTCGTCCTAAGTTCGTATGACGTTTTTCTTATGAAATTCGTTGACACTCCGCCTGCAGCGTGGGCACAAAAATAAAGAAGAGTGCTGGGATTACTAAGAAGCCATTAATCGTCAGACATCTTTCGCTCACGGAGCGCGTCGAGATGGTCGCCTGAGTGGCAGTGGACGTGCCGTGCGCTACAGACGCGTTCTCCCGTGCTCGTGGAGGCTAAAACGGCTCAGCCCACGAGCAGCGGCGCCGAGAACAACCTGCGGAAATTTTCTGAGCACTGGCAGAAACGACTGCACGCGTCTGTCCGTTCAAATGGGTCCTATTTCGAATCGCGGGCAGATTAGCGTTTTGTATATTTGTGAGGGCATTATGTCGGAGTTAACTGAATTCGAACGTCAACAAATTGCTGGTGCCCTAAGATGGGTGCACCCATGACCAAGGGAGGCGAAGTGTTTTGTCTTTTAATAGTCACCGTATCGAAGAGTCGTACCGTATACAAGGATAGCGGAAAAGCACCATCTGCCAAGTCACAACCCGGAAGGAACTGCGTGTTGAGTGAGCGTGACGGACAATCACTGAAGAAGATTGTGACGAAAAATAAGAGGGCGACAGTTGCAAAATTCATTCCGGAACTGAATTTGGCACTCGCGAACCATGTCAACAGTAAAACAACACGAAGAGAGTTCCAGAAGCAGGGAATTGAAGGGCGAGCTTCAGTTTGAAAACGACTCGTAGAGTGATGCAGATGCCTGTAACAGGGAAACACGGTGCCGAAGCCACAAAACCTGGCCTATGGAGCAATGGAAGAGCGTCATTGGGTCTCGTTACACACGTTTTTAACTTGTGGCCGAGTTTACGCACCCGAGAGTTAAACGTGGCGGCGGTTCGATGTGTCCAGTGGGCCCCGCTTGGTACCCTACGAGGTGGCACGACTGGCGAGGACAATGTCGACAGTCGGCTGAGTAGGTCCGTCCTGTGGTACAGTGTTCCCCAGTGACGATCCTGCGTTCCAAGACAACGGGGACCTCGTTCAGACGGTCAGCAACGTCCAGGACTGGTTTTGTGAGCACGAGTTTGAATTGTCGCATCTCCCCTAGACACCACAGTCGCCAGATCTGAATATCATTGAGCCTTCGTGGTCTACCTCGCAGAAAAGGCAGCACAATCGCCATCCTTCTCCGTCATCGTTACCTCAACTTGTCATTATTCCGCAGAGGGAACGGTACAGGAACAGACGACGAGAAGGTGTTTTGAATGCCAACGATTTACCTACAAATCTTTCTGTTCCCTACCTATACTGTATTACGCATGGTATGTATTCCGTTTTAGGTGTGCCCGTGTTTTTGTCCGCCGTACACACGAGTGTATATACGGGGGGTCTCTCTTATTAGTTGCCAGCGCATTCTGTCTGGTATTTCGGTAGATACTTGCAATTTATTTTAGCGAGGTGTAGATAGAATCACACCAGACAAATATTGCTCGTCACGTCTTTCATTCGACACCCAGACTCGATGCAAAGCGGCGATATTTCTCGTTGCAGACAAAGCGTTTTCTAAAATGGAATTTTACATGCCCATTCGACAGAGTGGTCCCAAATTAGTCTAGTGCAGTATTCGTTTTATCGATGTGTATTAACAGGGGCAGTAAAACACGGAGCATTACCAGCAGTCTTATCAGCCACAACACCGCTCTGTCCAGCGCCGGTTTCTGCCGCCTCGCAGCAGTTCTGCTCAGCCGCTGCTATTATTCTTCGTGTTTTACTGTTCCCGTTAACACATATCGATAAATCGAATGACGCACTAGAGTGATTTCGGACCGCTCTATCGCGTGGGCACATAAAATTACGATTTCAAAATGCTTCTGTTTGTAATGGGAAACAAACCGGTGCTTTCCGTCGACGCTGGGCATCATATGTGAGACACGATGAGGAGGTTTCGTTTGGGCTGACTCAAGCTACACGTTGCAAAAACGAAACTGTGTATATCTAAGAAAACTCCAAAGAATGTGAACCTGACGACCTGTAGGAAAAACACCCAGTGTGTGTATGAAGCAAGTCGCTATGTTCTGGCTCATCAGTATAGACGAGTCCTTCGTAGGTTTCCAGAAACATGTGACGTCACATCTCTAGGAACAGGTCACGGAAATACCGCGCGTTACGGGCGGGTGATTTGTGAGCGAGCAGCTGGTGCCCGAAAGCTTTTCAGATATGTCCCGACGGGTTCAGACCAGGCGAATCTGGTGCTGGAGACATCATCGTGAATTCAATATAGTGCTCCTCAAACTACTGTAGCACGAGTGTGGATTTGTGATGTGGACAGTTGTCTTGTCGGTAGATGCCGTCGGCATCGTCGAAGCGAGGATGAAGGGCTGCAGAGTGTCCGCAGTAATGTCCACGTAGTCCGTAGTTGCCACAGTGCAATAACAAACGTGACATGAATGTCTTTTGTATCATGATATACTGCCCCACCGACCAGCGTCCGTGGTACGGTGTATGTTTGGACCGGCCGTTCGCCCAGATGGCAGCGTATCGGGCGGGACACGACCGTCGACCAGGTGTGAGAAGAAACGCGATTCATCCAAACAGGCGACACGTTTCCGCTGGTCCGCGTTCCAGTCTTGTTGACCCCTTGCTCACTGCAATCGTAAACGACGATGTAGTTGAAGTGAGTAGAGACTGGACAGGTGGTTGTCTGCTGCGGAGCCGCACGGTTGCACAGTGTGCGCTGAACGTCGTGCGCCGAAACACTGGCGCCTGCACTGGAACTGTACTACGTCACCAGACCTGCCACAAATCGCCGCCTATCCTCCTTTACAAAGCGAACAAGCCTCCGACTTGTGCGTTCTGTGATGAGCATTGTACGCCCCAACAACTTGTCGGCTACTGGCTGGTGCAGCGTCCTTCAACCACTTTCCACAGACGCTCACGACAGTAGCGTGAAAACAGCCGACCAGCTTCGCTCTTTCCGAAATGCTCGTTCGTAGGCGGCGGCCTTTGTCAGTCGCTTATGTCAGTAGATTGTCTTATCTGCGGGCCATATCGTCGACAGTACGATTCCCCGTTCTGGTCCGCGTATATATATATTCCCTGCCGCGTCACGTGCTCGCAACACTAACAGGCGGCATTCATTCTCGCGATTGACAGTGGTCATATATGATGATACGCGAACAGTGACATTTTCTAAATCGCTGTTGATTTTGAGGGGAAGTGCCGGGTGGTTATAATAAAGCGTAGCTACTCACGAAGATCTAGTGTAGGCTGCAATTATCGTACGACAGTGAAACTTTGTAGATTTGCTAATGCGTGAATGCGGAGCCTATTTACGACAGCCGGCCTGTGTGGCCGAGCGATTCTAGACGCTACAGTCTGGAACCGCGCGACCGCTACGGTCGCAGGTTCGAATCCTGCCTCGGGCATTGATGTGTGTGATGTCCTTAGGTTAGTTAGGTTTAAGTAGTTCTAAGTTCTAGAGGACTGATGACCTCAGCTGTTAAGTCCCATAGTGCTCAGAGCCATTTGAACAATTTTTTGATTTACGACAGAAAACATTTAGTTCCGATTTGTCCACCAGGTGCAAGTCTAGCGCTGTACACTATCTCGTCGACGTCTTTAGTGCTCCTCCTGAACAAACTGTGTAAGTGGCGGATAATAATAAAACCGACATTATGCTTATCGCAGATGTTTGACCTTTTCTGCCACTTCCCGTTCCTCATCCATTGCACACGGAAACGTCTCTACACGTCTTTCTTCCATTCACAACGCCAGGTTGGCACCTGCTGCCGAAATTGGAACTAATTTTTTTCCAGCGTGAATCGGGTCCGCATCGACGCATTAGGTTATCTACCGAATTTCATTGCCACAGGGTAAATACAACCCTCACTGGAGCTCTGCGAGTAACTGCTTTTTAATAATAACCACCCGGCATTGTGTTTGTCGGGTGGAGTGTTTAAGAAGCAGGTTACCCGCGTGAGGCGGCACTGCGGCAGGTGCGACCCTGGGCCCCCAGTCTCCTTGTATCGACCGGCCCGGCCCGGCACCAGACCGCCGAGGGAGCCGTCGGCGGCTTCTGGCGCCAGCTGTGAGAGCACGCCAGCGGCTCAGCTGACTGCACAATGCCTCACTCGTCTGCACGTTGTTGCTTTCACACAGCTCTCCACATTGTCTGCACTGTGCGAGTCTCTTCTTTGCCTGACTGCTGCAACCTACACCCATTTGAACCTGCTTACAATACTTGAGAACTGGCCTGCATCTACAATTTTTACCCCGCTTCCCAAAAACAAAAACTTCCCTCCATCACCAAACTGACAATCTCCTGGTGACTGAGGATGTTCTGTCAACCAATCCCATCTTTTAATCAATTCCTTTTCTCCCACTTATATTCAGTACCTCTTCATCCGGTCTACCCGTCTAACGCGTCAACATTCTTCTGGGAAATGTTTTGTCAACGTTACAAAAAATGGTTCAAATGGCTCTGAGCACTATGGGACTCAACTGCTGAGGTCATTAGTCCCCTAGAGCTTAGAACGAGTTAAACCTAACTAACCTAAGGACATCACAAACATCCATGCCCGAGGCAGGATTCGAACCTGCGACCGTAGCGGTCTTGCGGTTCCAGACTGCAGCGCCTTTAACCGCACGGCCACTTCGGCCGGCTTGTCAACGTTACACTTCCATACAAAGCTACGCTCGAGACAAATACATTCATAAAAGATATCCTGACATTAAAATTAATATTCTACGTTAACAAATGCCCCTTTTTCAAAAATGCTGTTGTAGCTTATCAGTTTTAGCATATCTTAGTCAACATCGAGAATAGGCTTAAAACCCCGACATACTCTATCGTCAACCATTGCTTCCCTTTCACGTCTTTCTGCTCCTCTAACTGCTGCGTGGTTCGTGTACAAGTTGTTAATAACCTTTCTCTCCCTGTGCTGTATCCCTGCTACTTTGAGAATTTACACTAACATAAGTGGTACCGTCAGTATTGTCTTGCGTGTTCCTACATTTCTCCGGAACCAGAGCGGTCTTGCCCGAGATCTTATTTTACAAGCGTTTCCATTTCTCTGTAATGCATTCCTGTATTGTTATGAAATCTTGTTTTAAAATAAATATTTTGATTGCCGTACCTTGACCACCCGTTCTTACGTCTTTCTCTGTGTCCGATACTGAGGTGACTAAATAAAGAGGGTTGGTCAGTTTGGAATACTGGACGGACTGATTCAAGAAGAGGCAAACAACAGTGCTCTCACTATTCAACAGTGACATTTCCTTCGCGGATTAAGCCGTCCTCACACGGGTCGTGTATTCGATCGTCAACATATTACGCGACGAGTTTCTGGCTTCGGAGCGTGGAATAACGCACGTTGTTGAACCTTCCCTAACGAACAGAACTTCGTCATCCACATCAAATGCATTGAAAGTGTATTCGGACGTCGACCAACAAATGGAAGACCGCAACCCACATCACGTGCAGGCGCGGATCCAAGGTTCGTTCTGGACAGGGTCACAGTCTCTCTCCGCCGTAAAAAAGTCCTAATATAATGATAATAATTTCCTTACACGGGATATTAGTACATCTCTTCAACGTAAGCTTGAAGAAATTGCAGTTCAGAGAAATGTCGGATTTGAGAAGCATTCGTCCGAAAATTTGAGAAGTACGAGGGTCGTTCAATAAGTAATACCGAACATTTTTTTAAAAAAAGCGATTAATATCCACAGACAAATGTCCTCGTTGGTGCTTCACATTCGATGTTTGTCCTGCGCGCCGGTGAAGTTTCGAACCGTTCTGGCAAATGGCAGAGACGTACTGCAACGTCAAAATGGCTTCTACTTACGACCCTTTTACAAGCAGCGTGCTGTTTTTGAATTTATGTGTGCATAAAAAGAAACCGTGGTGAACATCCATAAACGTTTGTGTACAGTATATGGCGATGCTGCAGTTGATAGGAGTACAGTTGGGTGATGGGTAAAGAAAGTTTTAGCCTCAGGAAAGTCAGAAACAGATCTCGATGATGACGCCCCGTCACAGCCACTGCTCCACACGTGCCGAATCGTACGGATGTCATTATTCGTGCCGACCGGCGCATCACAACTCGACAATTGGCTCTACAGTTGTCGGTCAACATTGGAAGTGCGTCTGCAATAATCGAGACTCTCTGACATTCAAAGAGGTGCTCACGATGGTCCCACGAATGCTCACAGTGGACCACAGGATTCAAAGAAAGACCATTTCATCTGAACTGT
The DNA here is from genome assembly GCF_021461395.2 of Schistocerca americana. Taxonomy (NCBI): domain Eukaryota; kingdom Metazoa; phylum Arthropoda; class Insecta; order Orthoptera; family Acrididae; genus Schistocerca; species Schistocerca americana. The sequence goes on from NC_060125.1 coordinate 41,962,604, forward strand.
TGGAGTGTTTTGAGACTGATGGAGAGATTCTCTACGGGGAACACGCTTTGAAGATGACGAGAGTGACAGTCATACAGTGAAAAAGTCGCTGTGCCTGCAGGACAAGTGCTTTCACAAGCAGGGAATACACGCTCTTCCACAATGTTAGCGTACGGCCATAGAACATGGTGGAAACAACGTAGGAAAACAGGATATGGACAAGACATGTTGGACTCCTAACAATAAATACGTTCTGACAAAAAAAGTGGGGCATTACTTATTGAACAACCCTTGTACATGTGTCATGCAGCTAATTTAAGATGTGTTATGGCAACAAACTCTCGGAACGTAAACATCACCAAAATTTACATGATGTAAGGTCTGCAGTCTATAGCTATGCGGACATGGCAGGAATGCTATTTCTTTGAGCATTTCTCTTACTGTGGGGAAGCGATTCTTGGTGCTGCTGCGTACTGTTAATGGTGGGCCTATCCCAGAGGCGTGACTAGGCCGGGGCAGTCGGGACCCCTTATAATGACAGGTCCCTTGTCTCCGATAAAAAGAGACAAATAGGAAGGAAAAATTGAAACTTCCTGGTAGATCAAAACTGTGTGCCGGACTGGACCTCGAACCTAAAGTCTTGCATTTCGCGGACAGGTGCTCTACTGAATGAGCTACCCTAGTAGGATTTCCTCAAAGATCCCTAGTTCGATTCCCCGTTTTGCACACAGTTTCAATCTGCCAGAAAGTTTCAAATCAGCGCGCACTCCGTTACAAGGTGAAGAATGATACGAGGAACGATTAAAATGGAAATTTAGTGACACTGGTCGGTCAAGTGCAGTTTTTCCCAGTATTAAAATAGTAACGTTTTTAGGAGTATTGATACTGGGATCAAGAGGTATGAGTAATTTTGTTGATAATTTAATGTTTATTTCCTTAAAACAATCTTCATCAAAAATTTCTACCAGGAGGAGCGACCTTCAGATTAACATTGTTCTTTATTAATAATTAAGAAACCAACAAGCGAGAATCATTAAAATGATATCAAAGGACTCTCTCAAAAGTTGGCCAAGCGTGACATTTTACACCAATAAATCTTACTAAAGGTAAATAACCCTTAGACAGGACTGGGCCTGGAGAATATTAATTGAACAATGTTTATGCTCCTTATATCAATCGAGGCGTCTTTTGGCATTTACTGGCGTGATGTGTGGCTTATGAGCAGCCGCTCGACAATGGGGTCCAAGTTTTCTCACCTCCCGCCTTACTGTCACAGTACTTGCATTGGGTCCTGATGCAGTTTGGAATTCCTGTGCGATGGTCTGGATAGATGTCTGCCTATTACAAATTGCGACCCTCTCCAACTGTCGGCAGTCTGTCAGTGTACAGACGAGGTCGGACGGACTTTACGCTTTTGTGCTGTACGTGTCCCTTCGCGTTTTCACTTCACTGTCACATCGGAAACAGTGGACCTAGGAGTGTTTAGGAGCGTGGAAATCTCCCGTACAGACGTATGACACAAGTGACACTCAGTCACCTGACCACGTCCGAAGTCCGTGAGTTCCTCGGAGCGGAATAGCGGTAATTCTCAATAATGAATTCTGAATGTGTGGAGACTACCACGAGAACGTGGCGATAAACCAAAATCGAATGGCAGCAACCGCAAAACGAAATAAATAGTAACATATAAGAATCGTAAAAGGAACATAAACTGGAAATAAGGGGAAGGCAACACAGAAATCCTAAGAGAAAAGACACTACACAGGTAACGAAAATTCACGAAAAAATAACAAATATTGGAATCGGTAACTAGAATCCGTACATATTACAAAAAGTACGACGTATGTATGTATTTACGTACGTACATGTGTTCCACATTGCCTCTTAAGCCACTGGATCGATTTTAACCAAACTTGGTTCATATATCACTTACAGTCTTGAAAGAATCAGTTTGAGGATACGAAACACCTTTCTTTCAAAGGGGAGGGGGGGGGGGGGGGGGTTGCGAAAAAGAAGTGCAACTCAGGCTACATTCATCCATTATTTGAAAAACAGAACACTTGGTGACTTGCAAAAAGTTTACATATAATTTCAAACCTTTACGAAACTTTTTCTCGCTAACGACCCCCACAAAATAACGAAAGTAAAAAGTTTACGCTTTCTACATTTTCGCTGTTCATCCAATGAAACTTCTGCATCAGGCATGACGTTTTAATTTATTATTTCATTACTTCTAACTCTATTCGCAACTGATTTTTGTAGACAGTATTCACATGTATCACTGACTATATCTGCAAAAGTATATCATTGTACGACAAGCGGAAAAGCGATTTTGTTTTAATGATGTTTAACTCAAATGCTATATCATGTCGCTGACACTCTCTCCCCTATTTCTCGATAGTACAAAACGTGCTGCTCTTCCCTGGACTTTCTCGATGTGCTCCGTCAATCCCATCTGGTGAGGATCTCAAACCGCGCAGCAGTGCTCCAGAAGAGGACGGACATGCGTAGTGTGGGCAGTCTCTTCTGTAGATCTGTTACGTTTTCTAAGTGATCCGCCAATAAAACGCACTCTTTGGTTTGCCTTCCCCACAACATATTCTATGTGTTCTTTCCAGTTTGTTGTTCGTGATTGTTATTGTTGTTGTTGTTGTTGTTGTTGTTGTGGTCTTCAGTCCTGAGACTGGTTTGATGCAGCTCTCCATGCTACTCTATCCTGTGCAAGCTTCTTCATCTCCCAGTACCTACTGCAACCTACATCCTTCTGAATCTGCTTAGTGTATTCATCTCTTGGTCTCCCTCTACGATTTTTACCCTCCACGCTGCCCTCCAATGCTAAATTTGTGATCCCTTGTTGCCTCAAAACATGTCCTACCAACCGATCCCTTCTTCTAGTCTAGTTGTGCCACAAACTTCTCTTCTCCCCAATCCTATAGGATTGGGGATTGTTATTACTAGGTATTAAGTTGAATTTAAGACCTTTAGATTTCATTGATTTATCATGTAACAGTAGTTTAATGGATCCCTTTAAGCACTCATGTGGATGATCTTACACTTTTCATTACTTGGGGTAAATCGCCAATTTTCGCACCATACAGAAATCTTTTCTAAATAGTTTTGCAGTTTGTTTTGATCCTCTGCTGAATTTACTATGCGATGAACGACAGCATCATCTATAAACAACCTACGATGGCTGTTCAGATTGTCTCTATTATTTCATACGAACCTAGGAGTCAGTAACTGCAACTGACCTATACAGGTTACTTCTAAATGTCGGCTCCAAGGTTCGTTAATTATCGCTTTTCTCCAATAGTACAGAGAGTGTTACCCTACAGCCGACCGCTGTGACCGAGCGGTTCTAGGCGCTTCAGTCCGGAACCGCGCGACCGCTATGGTCGCAAGTTGGAATCTTGCCTCGGGAGTTGATGTGTGTGATGTCCTTAGGTTAGTCAGGTTTAACTAGTTCTAAGTTCTAGGGGACTGATGACCTCAGATGTTAAGTCCCATAGTGCTCAGAGCCATTTGTTGCTAAGGGTCCAACGAAGAAACAGTCCTGCATTTCGAAACAGCTGAGAATGTCCCCAATATTTTTGGTGACAGCATGCTACGGTGGTAGGATTTAAAAAGTTACTGCTAGAGTACTTCCCAGCTGACGCTAAAGACAAGTCCAACGCGTTGGCCTGGCAAATAAGAAGCCATCTATACCCTTAGATATTCATGAACGTTCTTAAAGCTCTGACGAACATAATTTGCTGGAGTAATAAATGCAACGAACAAAGTGTACTAATAGGTCTCGAAAGAAAATTCTTACCCTTTTCGGATTCAGTGTAAACAAGCAGAAAGAATTAATAATCGACATAAGGCCTTGCATTCAGAGTATGGACGTTTGTAGCTGTGTATGACTTCTGACGAACGGCGCTATCAGAAACGAAAATGGGAGAGTGAGGTTTAAAGTCCCGCCGACGCCGAGGCCATTAGAGACAGAGCGAAAATTGTGGTAGGGGAAGGGTGGGTGAGGAAATCGACCGTATCCGTTGCAAAGGAACCACCGGCATTTGCGTCAAGCGATATGGGTGGAGTCACGGGAAACCTCAGTCTGGCTGGTGGGAAAGGGCTTGAACCGCCGTCCTTCGTCCTTCCGAAAGCGAGTCCAGTGTCTCAGCAGTGCCAGACACCGCTCGGTTGCCCCCCGTCTGCCCCGGCTTACTCAATATCCCGAGGCTTGCGGTCCTAGGTGTGCACCCACGAACCGCGACGGATCTGTTGCCATCAGCAGGTACGGCCATTCTGCGACTAGGCGCCTCTGGCTGACTGGAACGTTCGGGGTGAAAGACCATCCGCGTGGCCAAAAACTAGCAGGTATCCCGTGTTAGATACCATAATACTTCAGTTCAAAATGTGTATTCAGAATAAAGATGGGACCACTGAATGATAGATTGCACTGTGCCTCGGAATACTAATTGTTCTGAGACGGGAAACTGCAGCGGGAGAGAAAATGATACTATTTAGTTTTCATTTAAGATACGATTTAACCAATCTCCTACTGCAGCTGATTCTGCGCGCGTTACTATTATTTTTCCCTTTATGATAAAGCCAGACGTAGAGATCGGCGTAGAAGAGCAATAATTTGGATAGTGATTGACCGTGTTAAAATATAGTACAGTGCCATGAAATACATCGCAGCTCGAATAACAAACAGTTTAGACTGCAGATCCTAAGAGAAAGGATGCATATATACATATGGTAGCACAAAAAAATGTAATCATCACATTATCGAACTTTCTATTCTCAGCGGAATTAAGCTCCTGAATCACATTGTCACGTAGAAGAAGGTGTAATTAGATGAATGTCGAACACTAACTTCACTTAACGAAGGCTTATTCAGCACTTGCACATACAAGAGCGTGGAGCGAACTGCCTACGGCCAGAACACATACAGTATATATACAGTTACAGAACATTCTTGATATTTGTGGATATTTCTAGAATGTCCTCGAACCGAGTACAGAAATTGAAATTTTACAGTTCAGGTGAGTTTTGAACTCAAGACCTGTGGTGTCACCGCCAAACACCACACTTGCTAGGTGGTAGCTTAAATCGGCCGCGGTCCATTTAGTACATGTCGGACCCGCGTGTCGCCACTGTGTGATCGCAGACCGAGCGCCACCACAAGGCAGGTCTCGAGATACGGACTAGCACTTGCCCCAGTTGTACGACGACTTTGCTAGCGACTACACTGCCGAAGCCTTCTCTCAATTGTCGAGAGACAGTTAGAATAGCCTTCAGCTAAGTCCATGGCTACGACCTAGCAAGGCGCCATTAGCCTTACATAGTTGGATAGTTATCGTATGAAATGTCTCATCAAGAACACTTGTATCATCAAGGAATATTAAAAGATAAGTATTCGAGGAGCTGCATACTTTTCTTATTAGAATTCACTACTTATCCTGTTTCAGAATTCACGCCCGTCTGCGTTAGATTTCGGCCTCCTCTATCTACAAGGTGTTGGCACATTTACCAACACATCAAGACCCTCTACGCAACAGTCTAGTATCATAACCGTTACACCACGCTGACTGTGCTACTTAGCTTATGCTGTGACATTGCTCCCTCCTCGTGGAAGAGGGTAAACGTCCTTTTTAGTTACCTTATTAAACTTCCTGTAATCAACACAAAAGCGCCAACTGCCAACCTTCCTCCTGACGAGAACCACTGGTGACGACCATGGGCTCTGCAAAGGCTGAAGGATGTCATTCTTCATCATTTTCTCTACCTCGTCGAGAATTATCCGACGTTCCGTTGCTGACGCACGGTATTCTTATTGGTCGATCGTCTCCAGTACTAATCCGGTACCGTCGATTTGTCTAGTTTGCTCTTCACCTGTGGACTGAATCATTCAGAGAAGTCTTGAAGAATGGCAAGCAGCTTCTTCTGTTGTCCCTTAGAGAGATCTGGTGATAGTCGAGCTAGAAGATCTGAAGTGGTAGCACTAATTTCGCCCACTGACTCGGCATGGGAGGTTTGTATGATGCTCAGCTGTCCTTCAATTAAAGGCTCAGTGTTTGCTACGCACATGCATCTTGAATGGATCTGCGGTTCTGGGCGACAGTTAACTATCCACAATTCACCGAATCCGTTCTAAAACGAGACGACAGAGGCTGCGATGACCAGGTTATTTTTCAGTGGTATGCTTCTCTTACATTCCACTACAAGATCCATGGGTTGATGGATGGCATGGCACGTGACAGTTACCTTTCTAGCGCTGACTGCAGGAAAGATCACTTCATCTAGCGCGCATAGTCTCCACACACTCGGATGCGCATCTTCCTGTCCACAGTATCTCATCTCGTCTAGCATAATCTTCGAGCGACCACAATCTATAATTGCCTGAGAAGCTTTCAAAAAGTCCCATCCGAGAATGATGTCATGACTACACTCTTGTAAGACGATGAAGGGCTGTGTAAGGCCACTTATACCCACACAAATGACACATCTTCCTGTAGGTTTTACATATTTCCACTAGCCACCTTCAGCAGAGATGTTTTGCTGTCGACGAATAAGGTTTTCTGTAACTGGCGACGGTACTTCTCCGAAATGATTGAATACGATGCTCCAGAGTCCACAAGAGCTTCGGCTGGTCGGCCATCCATGAGGATATCGACGTAGTTTCCTGTCATTTTTGTAGTGATCGACGGCGGGGGATTTTTCTCTTCGGCGGCCTCACCTCCAAGGAAGGTCGCACGCTTTAGTTTTCCAGGTTGCGGCGGCTAGGTGATCGGCTGGAGCTTATAAACGTTGATGGAGACCTCGATCGGCGTGTTGGAGAGCGTCCTCTCCAGCGGCTAGCTTACGGCGATGGTGGCCTACGTCGTCCTGCGCCCACATCTTCTCGTTCATCTTCGTCGTCCCGGAGTTGGCGTCGGCTAAGATCGGTCTGCTGACTTCTAGCGCGGGCGTCATAAAATATCCGCCGCCTTTCTCGACAATGGCGCACCACATGTCCCGGTCGTCCGCAGTGGAAACATACTGGTGGTTATTCAAGGTCCTCCAGACGTCAGTCTTCCTTGGTTTCCAAACAGATTCCTCATGCGTCATTGTAGGAACGTAACCTCACCTCGGTCTCGACTTTTTCACCGTTTTAAAGGGAAATGAAGGACGAGAGATTGGGTTCAATGTCTGTTCCACTTCCTCCCTTATGACGTCTTGAAGCGTCTCGGTTTTTTGCTCGCCGTGCAATCCAGATGCCTTCTGAACATCCTCTCTCACTATCTGATGAAGAACACTTGTGTAATCAGTTTCTTCCTCCATCACAGACATAGATACGACGTTTGGAAGCCGTTGAAACTTCTTGCGTGTAAATTTTTTTTTTTTTTTGCATTGTCTCGATATACCATTTTATGAGATCGTCTGCTGTCGAAACCTCCTTCAGGAGTAGGGCTTGATACAGGTCCTCAGCAACACCCTCCATGAGATGTGCAACCTTATCTTCCTCCTCCATTCCTGGATCCACTATTTTACACAGCTCCAAGACGTCTTGAATGTAGGATGCTGTAGTTTCTCCTGGACACTGTGCCCTGCACTTTAATTTATCTTCAGCCTTGCACTTCTGTTATTGTGTGTGTCGCCGTAATACTTACGCAGTTACGCCTGGAATACTTCCCAGCTTGTGAACTTCTCCTCGTTGTTCTCATACTATTGCTTGGCAGTGCCCTCCAAGTAGAAAAACACGTTAGCCAAACACACGGTGTCATCCCATTTGTTAAACTTGGCTATGCGCTCATATACCTTCAGCCACTTGTTCCGATCTTGGCCATCGGCACCAGAGAACCCGGAAGGATGTCTCATGTGGTGGCACACAGCTGCTGTCATCGTAACGTCCTCTTCTTCTTCTGTCTCCGATAGATTTGCTATCTGTTGAATACGGCTTGAACTCGGGTTTCTCGCCACGTAAACGGCGGCTCTGTCGTGGCCTGATGGGAGCCACTGTGTCGTCGATAATGTGCGCTATCTCAAGTTCCAGTACCCAGCGCCTCCACCAGAATAATGTCACGTAGAAGAAGGTGTAATTAGATGAATGACGAACATTAACTTCACTTAACGAAAGTTTATTCAGCACTTGCACATACAAGAGCGCGGCCAGAACACATACGATATATATACGGTTACAGAAAATTCCAGTACAATAAATTCTTGACATTTGTGGATACTTCTGGAATGTCCTCGAACCGAATATAGAAATTAAAGTTTTACGGTTCAGGTGAGTTCTGAACTCAAGACCGTCTGTGCAACACTCTAGTATTATGACCGTTACACCACAGTGGCAGTGCTGCTCAGTTTCTTCTGCGACAATATAACAATCTCGTGAAGACAATTAGTCATATTTATCATACATATTCAATTAATAGTAAGACATTTTAACAGAATGTCAAAATTACTATTTATAATTAACTTAAGATAGAGTAGCATGGAGAGCTGCATCAAACCAATCTCAGGACTGAAGACCACAACAACAACAACAACAACAACAATTAACTTAAAGACACATATATGGCGTTCATACATGGTTCTAGAGAGGAGTGGGAAGTAAGTAGGACTCAACTTCGTTTCTTTCTTATAAGAGAAGGAAATTAATCCACCGACCCTAATACATCGGGATCAGGGATATACACATGTATCTCCATGCTGCTCGATTAAACGACAATTTATCACAATATGGCTTCTAATTTTCCATAATTCCACGCCGTTTTCGAGACTCTTAAATTATGGAGGTACTTTATTTACCAAAAGCTGAAATATTTGTAAATTGGTGCGTAAAAACATAAATGCTTTCATTAAGCTTGTAGCGGGAAAGGTCATGTTGCCACTCCCCCCCCTCCTATCCTCTTGTAGATTGATGCCTCATCACCTGCACGTTGCTTCGCGTTTCAATGCAGGGAGAACATCACAGCTGCTCTCGCACACACGGACAATTGTGTGTATTGATGGATGCATTAAAAGCGACCTTACAACGGGACAAGAACGAGGTCGCACAGTGATCATTGCCGGCCGGATGCTCTGTCCTGCGCTTTTGACAATGGGAGAAGCTAATTTACGCTTTCCATTTCTAGAGCTCGTGTATATAACAAAATTTTGCCACAATTGCGAATATTTTTGACATAAGCAGCATTAGGCGTGGAATCATACGAATACTTTTGACATCAGTTGTATTAGGCATGTAACCAATCCTGCTTGTGACAGACGAAAATTTGTGCAGGATCGGGAGTGGTGACATTAGCGCCACGTGCCTACGCCCTCATCGCTCGCAGATTGCCTGGGTTCCCGCGACAAGGGCCGACCGAAGTGGCCGTGCGGTTAAAGGCGCTGCAGTCTGGAACCGCAAGACCGCTACGGTCGCAGGTTCGAATCCTGCCTCGGGCATGGATGTTTGTGATGTCCTTAGGTTAGTTAGGTTTAACTAGTTCTCAGTTCTAGGGGACTAATAACCTCAGCAGTTGAGTCCCATAGTGCTCAGAGCCATTTGAACCCGCGACAAGGTTAATGAGACAAACGTGTTCAGCGTTAGTATTGTCGCGTTGCCCGTCTAGCCTGTAATACTTATTACTACACTGTCTGTTCCTGCAGGCAGACATGCACGTTGGGAATGGTCCTGCAAGCGTACGCGATGGCGTAGATGGTTAAGGTGACCGCTCGCGGTACGCCAAAGGACTGGGTTCGAGTCCCGGCCCGGCACAACTCCTGTAAAGAGTTTTTTGTCAGTCTACGCAGCAGAATGCGGGTGGGAGTTATCGTGGATTAGCATCGTGTGACGCTGTCCTTCTGGCCTCTGTTCTCGGACTGCGTGTGCAAGACGTCTCAGCTATTGACAATAAATGTCAGCAGACGCGTGATCCAGTTGGGGAAGCAATTCATAGTAGACCACACCGTCGATGTTGCACCAGATGCATAACATTATATTTTGTGGATGTGCGCAGGTCTTTCTACATGGGGTTGCTACTTTGTCTGGGCTAATTCCTTTCTTTACTTCGTGTTAGCACAACTATAGCAATTCTGTTACCAGTAACAATACAGGACAGTAGAGGATAGGTATAGTAGATCTTGATCACAAGTCAACTAATGACGAGCAAGTAGAGATGCACATATGGCAACACTCTGATTTTTGTGATTTCGGCTTAGAGCATACACCCGATTTTTGAACCTTCCCCACTGCATGCAAATGTTGCACGATGATGGATGGTCACAGTTCATCACATTTGCCAGTTCTGAAGTATAGTGACGTGGATCACTGTGAATCAAAGCGTTTAAATGATCTCCGTCAAATCTCTAAGGTCTTCCTCAACGTGCAGAGTCACTAAAGCAAAACGACGCCACTCAAAATGAGAAAACCATTTTCCCGCTGTGCTCCGTGCAGTGGCATTGTCCCCGTACAAGGTCCAAATGTTTCCGCCTGCTTCCGCTGGTGTCCCCTGTCTTTTGAACTCATACAGAAGAATATGTTGGGAATGTTCCCATTTCTCCACTTGCCACTCCATTTTCTAGCCTCCACTGTCTCCAAATGACAAAACGACAATACAGTGAACCTAGGAGGCGCAGTCGTAAGCGCACTGTTCTCGCATTCCGAAGGACGAAGGTTCAAACCCGGGTCCGGCCATCCAGATTTAGGTTTTCTGTGATTTCCCTAAATCGCTCCAGGTTAATACCGGGATGGTTCCTTTGAAAGGGGACGGCTGATTTCCTTCCCCATCCTAGACAGAGTACGAACCTGTTCTCCGTCTCTAATGACCTCGGTGTCGACGGGACGTTAAATCCAACGTTCCTCCCTTCATTCTTCAACAGTGAACCACAAATAAAAAATGAGAATTAATAAATAAACCCACAGCAACTGGATTATCAACATGCGACACAAAAACGCTACGAAGTTGCACACCAACACAACACTTAGAGAAGTAGTTTCGTAACTCAAACAAATGACATAAAACTACTTGGACCACTCAGTGAGTCACATAACGTATATGCGAAGCTTTTTGTTTCACGATTCTACATAATCGTAGGCAGGCGCCGCACACGGCGAGATACTTTACGGCTGCGGCGACAGGAAGAGTGCTCGGCTATAAAGTTAAAACATATACGTATATACAGTGGTCAAAACCTGAGTACAGCGGAGCAAAACTGAAAACAGGATTGACGTTAGGTAAAAGGAGAAGAAGACGTAAGAAATCACGAAACTAACAAGTGGACAGCCTCGGAGGGCGGTCGCCGCAATCAGTCGGAATACGGTATCTTATCACTACAGGCAAAAATACAGTAATAACTGGCGCGCCAGTTTGTGTCGCGGGCAGTCCGTGTGCGACGGGGGAAGAAGTTGACACACTGTCCAAAACGGGCGGCGCAAAGATGATAAATAGAGAAGTGGAAGCCACTGAGTGTTTTGGAAACGTCAGTCCGGGCACTCGCTGCGGAGTCTCCTCAGTTTCCTCACGTGTCGCCGCTCAGCGACCCCGCCTGCTCCAGAGTGTAGTGGCAGAGCAGGGAGCAGACCGGAGCCCGGCTGGCCCGTATGCGCCGCGGCAGGTGTTCCGGGACCGGTTCCAGTGGCAGCGCCCTGCGCCCACCTGGCCCGCTCACACAATTCTCCAGTGCAGCGTTTTGACCTTCCACAACGGTACGTCCTCGCTCTTCTCGCGAACACTTTTATTCTGTCCCTGCCGTCATGCGATCACTGCATCGAACAGCTCTGTGCCATTCCGCCTTGCACAAGCCTTCTAATACAGTATCTGATAAAAAATATCGGGACAACTATTAGTGGACATTAATATGCGGCGAGTCCGGCCTTCACCTTTATGGCGTCTAGGACTCTGCTGGGGACACTTTCATTGAGATGTCTGTGCGTCAGCCGAGAGGTTCTAGGCGCTACGGTCGCAGGTTCGAATCCTGCCTCGGGCATGGATGCGTGTGATGTCCTTAGGTTAGTTAGGTTTAAGTAGTTCTAAGTTCTAGGGGACTGATGACCTCAGATGTTAAGTCCCATAGTTTTCAGAGCCTTTTGAACCATTTTTTTGTCTGTGCGTCAGTGGTGGAACGGCAGGCCATTCTTCCTCGAGTTCCGAAACCAGAGAAGGTAGAGTGATGTTGGACGGTGGAGGCTGGAGCGAAGTCGATATTCTAACTTATCCCAAAAGCGTCCCACTGGGTTGAGGTCGCAACTTTTGGCGGACGAATCCGTGACATGAAGCCACTGCCTCACAGATGCCGCTTTATCACCGGTTTTGATACAAACAATCGATGCCACCGACGCATTCGTCTGTTGCACAATTCTATAAAATGTGTCCACATACTTTCGCATTTAACGTTTTAACTAAGCGCGGCTGGGGGAGCGTATCCTGACAACGAGGAACATCCCCACACCGTAACACTAGCTGCTCCGTACCTCACCAAACCCAGACTTTTCCGCCGGACTGCCCGAGGCTGCAGCACGAGTCGCCCGCTGCGGTCGTTCGGCACCCAGTGGCGCCGCCCTCCGCCTCATCCCGAGTATCGCTCAGCTCTGACTGCAGACGTGTTTGGCCGCTCGCCCATCAAGTCCCTCTTAATTCCCTAAGAACACTCACTGTGCTGGCTGGTCAGGTGCCGGCACTTCGGTACTCCCGAGTCGTTCGTTTCGCTGACCTCGTGAGATTCCCTAAGGCCACCCGTCGTAGTGCTCGGCGGTCCCTGTCGTCAATACGTGAGGTCTGCGTGGTCTCGCTTTAGCTGTTGTCCTGTCTTCGCGTTTCCACTTCACACTCGCATCGCCGGCAGTCGGCTCGGGCAGCTTTAGGAGAGTTCACACACCTTGAGGTGCGATATGAAGTCGCACAGGAGGGCTCCGACGTCGGCGTAAACGTGAGGAAACTTACGCCGCTGTGAAATAGCTCGCTAGAATAACTGGTCACTTGCTGTCCAAAACTTTTTATTTATTGACACGTTTCGGGAACATCGCATCATCCGAACGTCAGTCAAAGTAAAAGGCAAAGCTATAAACACAAACGTGAATTGTGAGAAAGTCCGTAAATGTTTCCGTGGCTATCCTCCGCCGCAAGCAAAGACATTTGTTTTTTAAATAAAAAACGCCTTCTCTCGCTGCGCTGTATTTTATTCTCCCATACGCGTTTCGCCTTTTTTCATTTTAATGCTTCGTCAGTGTGATCTATAACGATGCAGCTGCGTTACACTTTTGTTTTGATATGTATTAAAAATGGTTCAAATGGCTCTGAGCAGTATGGGACTTAACTTCTGACGTCATCAGTCCCCTAGAACTTAGTACTACTCAAACCTAACTAACCTAAGGACATCACACACATCCATGCCCGAGGCAGGATTCGAACCTGCGACCGTAGCGGTCGCGCGGTTCCCGACTGTAGCGCCTAGAACCGTTCGGCGACTCTGGCCGGCGATATGTATTATTCGTAGAGTATAAAACAGTTCCCTTGTCACTTTTTAGTTGGCAGCAGCCTTTCCTCTCATCTGGTCACATGCTGGAGGTCGCACTACCGCTCTATTTACGAATGACAAGCAAACATTCTTCGAACATTTTTGTTCCCATATTTTATTTTGTTTGCCCTTGTTGTTTTGATGTACTATCAATCTTCTGTCACTAATATAAACATTTGATCCATAACTGTGACTTCAAGATGTAACTACTTTGAATTCACTGTGTATCTCATCCTGTTTTCTTTGTTCACGTACTTGTTGCCAACCTAACGAAGTACCGGTATGTGCTGAAAACTAATATCTATTAATTTCTGTTGTGTTTATATCCTTAAAATTTACAAAAGGTGTTACAAAGAGTGCTCGAAGAGAAGACAAAGTAAATGGAAAAGTCTTCATACAGCGTAGGCAGACATATGTATCAAGCGTCAGCATCAGAATTCAGCCGATAGAAAGACGGCGTTACAGAGGTTAACTAACATAAATTCCCACCAGCTAGCGTGAATGTATAAGAATAGTGGCGCTATCTCCTGCTCACAGAAAAAACTGACCAACATAATATTGAAACCAAAAAGCGCATAATAAGAACAAAGACCTAAATGTGAACCAAAAACGATATACAGCAGGAATGTACGCAACAGTGGATAAAGCATACTAAGTAAAACTAGAGCCACTAAGAAAAGGAAACGAGGGATACAGGGAAGAGAAATGGGGCCAGGAACAAAAATGATAAAATTATAAACCACTCACAATGCAATGTGACTACAAAAAGTCAAACAGAAGGAAATATGAGTATATGTTACAGTTCAGAACCTGTAAGAGATTTCCTTCCAGCATGTGTATAACATATGAAGACGTGCAGATCGAAGAGTTTAACAATGTTAAATTTCTGGGATTACAAATCGATAATGAATTCAGTTGAGAAGAGCGTACCACAGAATTGCTGAAGCGCCTATGCAAGTCCGTACTTTCAGCGAGAATGATCTTAGATGTAGAAGATATAAATATAATGAAAATACATGCTTTGGTTACTTTCAATATTTGAAATATTTTGCTACTCTTTGCCATTCTACGCATCTTTTTTTAACATGTGTAACTGGTGTCTAATATGCATGTGTTTCCACATAAGTGGACTATGTACGACAAAACCGTAAATAAGTTCTCGTACCGCGCGCCGCGGAATTTGAACCCTCGCCAGACGTGATGGACGTCGAAGACCCATAGAGGTCGCTGCCCCGTAAGCTGTGGCGGCGCGCGCCTCCTGGCCCGCTTTTAGTGTGAGGGCGCCACAGTGGAACACGTGGTCCCAGCGGCCAATAGCGGCGCCCCCCATACAGTACTTAGGCGCCGGCCACTCGCTCAGCCAGCCTCCTCCTCCACTGGCCCCCTCCTCACTGAGGGAGCCCTCACCTACAATCGCCGTCACAAGGTGGACCCCTCCCGTTCCCCAGTCCAATCCTGCGGCTGCCGACGCTGCCTCACACACAACGACCGCGTTACCTCTGCCTGCAAGAACCCCCTACTTGTCCCCACTGCAAAGCTTCACACTTCCTCAAGAATTGCCCCAACCTCACCTCTCCCCCCTCCTGCAACACCTGTAACGAACCACGTCCTACCTACTCCTCCAAGTGTAAAATGAAACCCCCCCCCAGTCACCTCTGAGCTCACTGTCCCTGTCTATCCTGTTGATGACCCCATCCACCCCAACAACTCGCTCTGCCCTCCACCTACTGCAAGGACATCATCCGTTTCATCACCATTGCGCTCCAAAACATCTACCCCTTCCAGCGCTCCCACACCCTTTCCAAAATCGCCCTCGCTGCCCGTTCCATCTTCCATCTTACCACCTATGCCACATACTCCCACAACCAGGCCCACTTCACCTTCACCCCCCTCACCACCCTCGTCTAACTCTCCCCTCCCGTGGTACAACAACCCTACCGTATCCTGTACCACAATATTCGCTTCCTGCCCACCCACAAACTCCTCTTCCTCCACACCCTCCGTCAGCACCGCGTGGATGCCTTCGCCCTAAATGAAACCTTCCTTCAACCCCGTATCTCCATCTCGACTGCTCCTTACACCCTTCACCACACCGATAATCCGTACCCTCTGGCGCGTGGCGGAGTCGCTATAGGCCACCTCGAGCACCTCCCTGTCTGGCCCCAACCTCTCCTTAACAATCCTGCCGAGCATCTCACCCTCAGCCACTTCTTCCCCATCCTTACCGTCCCCTTTGCCACCATTTATGTCCGCCCTCGCACCCCCATCCCGTACGATTTCCTGGCCCACATTGACCGCACCTTCTCCACCTACTTGATTGCTGCCGACCTCAATATCCACAGCTGTGATCCTGCCGACCTCCAGCGGCGGCATCAGTTTCTCATCACCCTCCAGGGAGACCTGGTTCCCCTCCCTCAGCACATCCGGCCCAACACCACTCAGGATGTGGTCCTCGCTTCACCCAACCTCCTCGGGCGCATCACCGCAGATGTCCTTGGCCTCATGGCAGTGACCATGCTCCTGTCCTCCTCGCTATCTCTAATGGTCGCCCTCCCCGGAACGCTCCTCACCCTGACATCCCTCCTAAACTTGTCCACGATTACTCCCGTGCCAACTGGGATGCCTACCCGGACTCCATTCAGGCCCAGGTTGACGGCCACGACTTTACCCTCCAATCTCCTGATGACATCTCTCGCACTGCTGCCATCCTGCACCAGACCTTGTCTGACGCCGTCGCCACCCATATCCCCACCAAAGCCATCCATCCTCACGACCCCATCCTGCCTCCACAGGCCGTGCTTCTCCTTCGAGAGTCCCGCCGCCTCTACCGCTCTTCTCTCCGCACTCGTGACCAGGATACACTTACCCGCCACTAGCAATTACAACGACACATCTGCAACATGCTTACTGCGAAGAAACGCCGTACCTGGCGCCAGACATGTACACAACTCAACACCACGCTCCCCATAAACTTTTCCAAGTATTGGTCTCCTTTCCACTGCCTTACTGGGAACCGCCCCACCCCCCAGTACCCTCTCCTCCTTGATTACCGTCCCTTTCCTGACAACCTCAGTAAGGCCAACCACTTTGCCTCTCACCTCTCAGATGTTTTTTCCATCCCAGATGATCCCCACTTTGATTATTTCCTCTTCCCTGACGTCATGGACCGTATGAATACCTCTGTTCCTCCCCTTGCTCCTAGCTTCCAGTACTTGGGCCACACACCACCATCTGAACTTAACACTCCCATCACTACACAGGACATCAGTCTCACACTCCGTACTAAACGCAACACTGCTCCCGGCCACGACTGCATTACCTACCGCCACCTCAAACACTGCCCTCCCTCCTTCCTTTCAGTCCTTGCCACCCTCTACAATGTCATCCTTGCCGCTGGCTTCTATCCTGACCTGTGGAAAACCTCCCGTATCCTGATGTTCTCCAAACCCAACAGCCTCCATCTGATGCCTCTTCCTATCGTCCTATCTGTCTCACATCGGTGTTCAGCAAGCTATTGGAATCCATCCTTTCCCGGCACATCCATCACCACCTCCATCAAGACCACCTCCTCCCCGACACCGAATGTGGCTTTCGACTTCCCTTCTCTGCCGATGACAGACTCCTCCGCCTCACTCATCTCCTCTCCCTCCAGCTTAACTCCCGTCACTCCGCCATTTTTGTCTCCCTCGACCTCGAAAATGCCTATGACCGTGTCTGGTGTCCCGGTCTGCTGTTTAAACTCCAAACTTATGCCCTTCCTGTCAACTACATCCATCTGATGGCCTCCTTCCTCTCCCGCCGCCCCTCCTATGTTACCATCCATAATGCCAATTCCCACACCTTCTACCCCTCTGCAGGTGTATCCCAGGGCTCTGTCCTCTCCCCTCTCGTCTACTTCCTGTACACGGCAGATATGCCCCAACCCCCCCCCCCCTCCAGTACACCTCTTGCAATATGCTGATGACACTGCATTCCTCGCCCTCGCTCCTACCCTCCAATGATCCCAACGCCTTCTCCAGAATCACCTTGACCGTTTTGCTGCATGGTGTAACCAGTGGCGACTGAAAATCAATCCTTCCAAGACCCAGGCAATCATCGTAGGTCGTACCACTCGCTCCTTCCGGCTCCTGGATTTCTCCCTTACCATCTGCGCCCTTCCTGTCCGCCTCTCCCCCTTCCTCACCTACCGTGGCCTCACGATTGACCGTCACCTCACCTGGATCCCTCATCTCCGCTCCATCCAATCCAAAGCCCACAACCGCCTCAAACTCCTCTCTGGCCGGATATGGGGTTGCACCCCTCTACCATCCTCCACATCTACAAATCCTTAATCCGTCCCATCCTCTGTTATGCCAGTCCTGCCTGGATATCTGCCCCCCCCCCCCCAAATTCTATAAGTCTCTCCTGATCCTCGAGCGTCATGCACTCCGCCTCACCTTCTGTATTCGCCTCCCGTCCCCCATGCGGATCCTCTATGACCTGTTTCCTTTCCCCCATCTGCTCCTATTCCTCAAACATATCCGCATCCTCTACATCGCCCGCCGCCTTGATCCCCCTCACCCCCTGGTTGCTCCTCTCCTCTCCCATCCCCGCCCCCTGCCACACCTTCACTGTTGCATCCCCCCTACCCTCCATCTCTACACCCTCCATCTCCTTTCCCAAGGTGGCTTCCATCAACTCCCCCTCCCGGATGATGCCCTCTCTCCCTCCATTTATCCCTCCTATCAACTCTGATCCTCACCCCCTCTCCTTTCCTCCATCCTTTTCTTGGGGTCCCTCTCCCCCCCTTCCATCCTCTTTCTTCCCCACCTACCCTCTCTCTGCCCCCCTTCTCTCCCCTGAGTCCTTTTGCATTTCCCTCCTCTGCCTTTTCCCATTCCCTCTCGCGTCTGCCCTGCCCCTCCCCTTATGGATCCTCTCCCTCCTTTGGTTCCTCCCTTTCGTTTTTCCTCTCCTCCCTCCTCGTTTTCCCCCTCATCTGTCCAGGTCCACCCCCCCCCCCCCCATCTGCCCTAGGCTGTGGTATGTCCTCCTTGTGCCGACATTTTAGTGCAGTGTTTACAGTGAGTGGTCAGTGTTGTGTGTCTTTTCCGAAGAGTTGCGAACGGCCATCATACTGTCGCTGGGTGTGATTTTAGACTGTCGCCTTGTTTTTTAATTGTCTGTCTACTATATTACCTGTCTGCATCCTGTGTATTTTTATTCGCTTTGCCAACCCTTTGCTTTATGTTTTAACTTTCCCCAATTTTCCACCGTTTTACAATTTAAGTCCCTGCTTATCGCCTGCTTATTGTTTCTTAAGTTCTCTTTACATTTTAAAAAGTCTGTAGGCTGCAGAGCAGCGTAATAAGCTGCTGCCAGCCCGCCCCCTTCGGGGGGAATCGAAATTCAATAAAGGAAAAAAAAAATTAAAACGAAAGCTCAGCCAATCAGTTTAATCTCGCTTGCGTCGTTTACACCTCGCATGCACTAGACTGCTTTCTTCCTGGTTCGTGTACGAGTTTGTTTCCTTGTGACTCTGTTGTTCGGTCTTGTCGTACTCGTTCCGTCCTTCGTTGGTCGTGTCCGTCCTCTCCCGTTGTGCTGTTATTCGCGGGCCTGTCCGCGGGTCCCGCCGCGCCCTTCGTCAGTGCTACCGTCCTGGTCGCAGTTACAACATAAGTCTTCTTTCCAAATTTGCCGTTAACTATACAGAAAGATACGCCGGTAATTGTACATTTGCGTGTGTTTATAGTACAGTACAGGAGCCAGAATAATGCAGCAACTCATAAATCACAAACTTCACGCAAGAAAGTGTCACAGCACACGAAAATGTCTTTGAGAATGGCAATCACTTCCCGAAACACGACGTAAAAAAAAAATCGTGGCCGCCAGAAGAAAAAATTATTTTATAAACAAACTAAACAACTGTTTTTACAGTCACAGGGTTCGACCAACCATTTCTGATGGATAAATGAAACGTATATCGTATTTTAGTGCGTCAGCTACACAACTGATTCATTTTTATTGGCAAGATAATCGTACATTTGTTAGTAGTTTGACTAAAATTGCTTCAGAAGAGTGTAGCGTCTCATGCTGTCAGAATATAGAATCGTTCTGTCCCCGTCGTTTTTAATCTATTCATTTAATTTTAAACACCCAGAGAATCGCAATTTTTTTCAGGTCTTCCACGTCATCTCGCTTCTGTCTCCGGATAACTGTTACTGAAGTCTTGTTTATGTGCAACTGTTAAAAATATGAAATACTTTACGCGCAGTTTCAGGTGTTGGTTGTCTTTTGTGCCGTAGCTGTTGTTCGGCGTGCTACTGTCGGATATTTCCTACTCCTCCTCCGCCGTCGGAAGTAATCTCCCGGTTGCCAGTGGCTTTTTGTGGTGCCTGCCGTGTGCGCCAGAACGTCGTCATATATCATACCTTCATCCCTGCTTCCTGGCGTCTTGCCACCAGCTTTTTTCATTTCTGCTGGAGGTCCGCGATTGCGAACCGTAGCTGAAGAAAACTGTTCGCTGTGCCTCTGGTGGAACCTATTTTAAGAGACACTATTACATAAATGAAAGATCTGTGGAAAAATAACCGCAAAACCTTTAACTCACTAATTCGTTACCCGGATTTCTTGGTAGTCTTCATTATTACTCGTCACTTCTTGGCTCTCCAGTTCGGTGACACTCTTGTAATAAACAATGGTGCATCGGCAAGTGAAGTGGTCAATAAATACACTTACACGTGTATAAAAAGTTGACACAATAATAAGTTTAATGACAATACGTGCACTAAATAATTGAAATATACAAGAGCGTATCGCACAGTTTCTGTTCGAAGGCCGTATAGTCCAGAGCCGGTATGATAATCGATTAAATCACCGCGAACGACGAGACGATCATCTGACCGGTGCACCAAGTTGAAGACACACGTCTGGCAGAACATCGTATCCTGCTGCGTGAAGAAGGAATCGTCGAGCCTGCAAGGCTTTTCTTAAGGGACCGAAGGCGTGATAGTCGCGTGGGGAGGGATCAGGACTACAGAGCGGGTCGGCGTGACCCCTGCTCTACAACATTTGCGACGTCGCGCCATTCCACAACGTTGGTTTCCGGCAGACGCGCTGATCCGTGCGCTGCCTTCATTCTCTGGCAGCGTTTGTCCTTCAGCAGCCGAGCAAAGGACGACAGCACGTCGGTCTCGTCTGGGCGCATTTGGTAACGACGTCGCCGCAGTTGACGCCTCTGCGGTTACGGCGCGTCGGAAAGACACGAATGCCGCACTGATCCCTCGCCTACACGTGGCTGCTCCGGAGTCTCGCTACGCTGCAGCAACACGTTCAAGCGGCAACTTTTTGATCGCACTTTGTACATTGAGGTGCTGTAGGCCCCTCTCTGATGCTGAGTTATACATAGCGTGGCCGCGTAAGTTCACAGCGTTTCTCCACGAGTTTAACAGATACACATAACAGAGAGTTTGGTCGTCAATAATATATTCTCCTTCACTGTTAACTAGAGTCTGCCAACGTTGGGGTAAGTTTTCCAATCTGCGACTGTAGAAATGACGTGGTTTTGAGACGAAGAAGTCGTCGACCCACGTTCGGACCGCGTTTTCATCTGGAAACAAAGTTCCTTGAAGGTTGTTCGATAAAGAACGGAAAAAGTAAAAATCTGATGGCGCAAGATCAAGCGAATAATGTGAGTGCGGAATGAGTTTTTTGCCGGTGAAGCAGAATGAGGATGGCCGTTATCGTGGAGTGGTATCACTTCACGCAGTATTCCTGATCGCTGTTCTTCGACTGCGTCTGTAAGACCCCTCAGTTGTTGACAATAAATGCCAGCAGTTACAGCAGTAACTGTTACACCTCGGGGTAGCAATTCGTAATTCACCACACCGTCATTGTCCCAACAAATGCATAACATTATCTTTGGTGGATGCGTGCAGGTTTTTGCACAGGGAGTTGCTGTTTTGTTTCGGCTGATTCCTTGCTCTTCCCTATAACTATAGCGCCAAAGAAACTGGTATAGGCATGCGTATTCGAATACAGGGATATGTAAACACGCAGAATACAGCGCTGCGGTCGGCAACACGTATATAAGAAAACAAGTGTCTGGCGCAGTAGTTAGATCGGTTACTTCTGCTACAGTGGTAGGTTATCAAGATTTAAACGAGTTGAAAAGTGGTGTTATAGTCTGCGCACGAACGATGGGACACAGCATCTCCGAGGGAGCGATGGACTGGGGATTTCCCCATAGAACCACTTCATCATTGTAACGTGTATATCAGGACTCCGGTAAAACATCAAATCTCCGACGTTGCTGCGGCCCTGAGAAATGTCATGCAAGAACGGGTTAAAAAATGGTTCAAATGGCTCTGAGCACTATCGGACTTAACATCTGCGGTCATCAGTCCCCTAGAACTTAGAACTACTTAAACCTAACTAACCTAAGGACATCACACACGTCCATGCCCGAGGCAGGATTCGAACTTGCGACCGAAGTGGTCCCGCGGTTCCAGATTGAAGCGCCTCGAACCGCTCGGCCACACCGGCCGGCCAAGAACGGGATCAACGACGACTGAAGAGAATCGTTCAACGTGACGGAAGTGCAAGCCTTCCCCAAATTGCTGCACGTTTCAGTGCTGGGCAATCAACAAGTGTCAGCGTGCGAACCATTAAACGAAACATTATCGATATGGGCTTTCGGAGCCGAAGGCCCACTCGTGTACACTTGACCACTGCACCACACAAAGCTTTACGCCTCGCCTGGCCGGTCAACAACGACATTGTACTGTTGATGACTGGAAACATGTTGCCTGGTCGGACGAGTCTCATTTCAAATTGTATCGAGCGAATGGACTTTAACTGGTATGGAGACAACCTCAGGAATCTATGGATCCTGCATGTCAGCAGTGGACTGTTCGACCTGGAGTGATACGGGACCTCTTATACGTCTACATACGACTCTGACAGGTGATACGTACGTAAGCATTCTGTCTGATCACCTGCATCCATTCCTGTCCACTGTGCATTCCGACAGACTTGGGCAATTTCAAGAGGACAATGGGACACCCCAGACGTCCAGAATTGCTACAGAGTGGCTCCAGGAACACTCTTCTGAGTTTAGACACTCCCGCTGGCCACCAAACTCCCCAGACATGAACATTATTGAGCATACGGTGGGAGGCCTTGCAACGTGCTGTTCAGAAGAGAACTCCATCCCCTCGTACTCTTACGGACTTATGGACAGCCCTGCAGGGTTCACTGTGTCAGTTCCCTCCAGCACTACCTCACACATTAGTCGAGTCTATGCCACGTCATGTTGTGGCACTTCTGCGTGCTCGCGGGTGCCCTATACGGTATTAGGCAGGTCTAGCAGTTTCTTTGCCTCATCAGTGTACCAGCATAAAGGCACCACTTCTCGTCACCAGTAACGACATGGGATAGGAATGGTCGGTGTTGTTCACGAGTCAACTAATGACGAGCAAGCAGAGATGCACTTAGAGCCACCCACTGATTTTTCAACCTTCGCTATTGCATGCAGATGTCGCACGATGGTGGATGCTCACAGTTGATCACATTTGCCAGTTCTCGAGCTCACTGGCACGGATCATTGTGGATTAATGAGTTTAAACGGTCTTCATCGAACCCCACAAGTCTTCCTGGACGTGGGAGAGTCACTACCGTCAAAACGATCCTCCTCGAAGCGATACAACCATTTTCTTGCCGTGCTCCGTCCAATGGCATTATCCCAATACACGGCGCAGATGTTTCTCTCTGCCTCCGCTGCTTTCACCCCTCTATTGAAGTCAAACGGAAGACTGTGTTGGAAATGTTCCGACTTCTCTAGTTCGCATTTCATTTTCTAGTGTTCACAGCTTCACTCACTATCTCCAAATAACAAAACAACGATATGTGATCTCAGATAGCAACAGGGAGCAACAAATAAAAGATAACAATCAATAAATAAACGTACAGAAATCGGAATATCAACACGCAAAACAAAAATGCTACGGACTCGTACGACGAGAGTAAAGTTTTTGAAAGAAACAAATAGTCTCGAGTGCCGATTCTCTCTCGTACGACACTGGCGGGTAATAAAGTTTAGTAGTGTCGTGTTAGGTCGGCGTATTTTCCTCACTGCATCCATCCGTACTAATGCGCTGGTAAGTCTGTAAGGGAACAGAATCTTTGGGGAAAAGCTGTGAGTGTGGATGCTCGAAAAGATTCGCGGGCAGTGAGAACCGCAGGCAGTGAGGTCGTGAGAAGGGAGCGTCCTCTGGTGGCGGGCACGTGGAGGCGTGGCTCCAGCCGTCGGAGGCAGCGGGCGCTGGAAGAGGTCTGGAGGCGGCGCCGCCTGCCGCCTGCCGCTTGGCTGTGAGAGTGGGGTGTACCACACTGTTTCTGTCGTCAACTTTCCGAGACATCGAAACGAGGTTTCCACAAATGGTTGTACACACAGAGGCTTGTAATTTTGTTTTATGGCTAATATTTTGACTTGTATCAGTCGAGAAAATGAAGCAAATATTGTTTTAGTTTGAAAGACGAATAGAGTGACATATTGTTCGTTCATATTGCAGTTGAAACTTGAAAACACGCGTTGTTGCTCGCGTGAATATCCCAACAGCCGACAACGAACTCCAAACGCCACAATCTGAACAGTCGTGACTTGCTGGTAGATTAAGTCAAAACTCAATTTTCATGTCCAGAATCGGTGAGCCACGAACCTCGTAGCAATGGGAACAGCACTACACACTCCGATACAAAGCAGCTTAAATCAAGGCAAGGCCTCCGGTCCAGATTGTATACCAGTCAGGTTCCTCTCAGAGTGTGCTGATAAAATAGCTCCCTATTTAGCAATTATATACAACCACTCGCTCACAGAAATATCCGTACCTAAAGACTGGAAAATTGCTCAAGTCACACCAAAACCCAAAAAGGGAAGTAGCAGTAATCCGCTGAATTACAGGCCTATACCCCTAGCGTCGAATTGCAGTAGGGTTTTGGAACATATACTGTATTCGAACATTATGAAGTACCTCGAAGAAAACGATTTATTGACAAATATTCAGCACGGATTCAGAAAATATCGTTATTGTGAAACACGACTAGCTCTTTATACTCATGAAGTAATAAGTGCTATCGACAGGGGATGTCAAATTGATTCCATATTTTTAGATTTCCAGAAGGCTTTCGACACCGTTCCTCACAAGCGTCTTCTAACCAAACTGCGTGCCTACGGAGTATCGCCTTAGTTGTACGACTGGATTCACGATTTCCTGTCAGAAAGGTCACAGTTCGTAGTAATAGAAGGAAAGTCATTGGGTAAACAGAAGTAATATCCGGCGCTCCGCAAGGAAGTGTTATAGGCCCTCTATTGTACCTGATATATATTTACGACATAGGAGACAATCTGAGTAGCCGTCTTAGATTGTTTGCAGATGCTGTCATTTACCGTCTTGTTAAGTCATCAGATGATCAAAACGACTTTGGAAATGATTTAGATAGGATATCTGTACGGTGCGAAAAGTGACAATTGACCCTGAATAAACAAAAGTGTGAGTACTAAAAGAAATCAGCCAAATTTCGATTTCGAGATAAGTCACACAAATCTGAAGTCTGTAAATTCAACTAAATACTTAGGGATTACAATTACAAGTAACCTAAATTGGAACGATCACATAGATAATATTATGGGCATAGCAAACCAAAGACTGCGATTCATTGGCAGAACACTTAGAAGGTGCAACAAGTCTATTAAAGAGACTGCTTACACCATGCTTGTCCGCCCTATTTTGGAGTATTGCTGTGCAGTGTGGGATCTGCATCAGGTGGGACTGACGGATGACATCGAGAAAGTACAAAAAAGGGCAGCTCGTTTTGTATTATCGCGAAATAGGGGAGACAGTGTCACAGACATGATACATGATTTGGAGTGGCCATCATTAAAACAAAGGCGTTTTTCGTTGCGACGGGATCTTGTCATGAAATTTCAATCACCAGCTTTCTCCTCCGATTGTGAAAACATTCTGTTGGCACCCACCTACATAGGGAGAAATGATCATCACGATAAAATAAGAGAAATCAGGGCTCGCACAGAAAAATTTAAGTGCTCGTTTTCCCCGCGTACCGTTCGAGAGTGGAACGGTAGAGAGACAGCTTGAAGATGGTTCATTGAACCCTCTGCCAGGTACTTTATTGTGAATAGCAATCACGGCGGCGGTACCGTAATAGAAGATGACAAACAATAAACGGCATGAATACAAGCCGTGCACACCTCAGTAGGTATGATGGATGCCATATTAAACACTTTCACCATACATCAAATTTTGACCAAAGATTTGCATATGCGAAAGGTTTGTTCTAAAAAGATGTCGAAAAACCTCACAACTGATCCGAAGACATTCGGTTGTTCCACAGCCTTCCTATTTACCTGGTCTGCACCGTTGTGATCTTTTTTCTTTTCCAGAAATTGGAAAATGTCTAAAAGGACGTGTTTTGCGACCTTAGAGAGCATTCAAAAGAATATGACCGACATGTTTAACGGCCCTACTAGTTGAAGCTTTTCAGAGCTGCTACCAAGCCTGACGAAGTCGACTCCACCGGTGTATAGCTGCTGCCGAAGGAGACAATATTGTTGTTTGAAAAACATGAAAACTTTGGTAGCTCAAAAATCAGTCTGGAACCGCAAGACCGCTACGGTCGCAGGTTCGAATCCTGCCTCGGGCATGGATGTTTGTGATGTCCTTAGGTTAGTTAGGTTTAACTAGTTCTAAGTTCTAGGGGACTAATGACCTCAGCAGTTGCGTCCCATAGTGCTCAGAGCCATTTTTTTTTTTTTTCAAAAATCAGTCTCACTACTTTTCTCACACATCTCGTAGACCTAAATACGGAGTCAGCTAACCTCTTGTGCATAAGAAGACTTCTAGGAAGATAATTTCAAACGTGTGTCCACAGTCAAATTTAAGTGAAAGCGCGTAAACAGTGGGAAGACTTTACATAACGACGTGGCTCGCATGGGAGCCTTGGAGGCTCACTTGGTGGTGTGTTTAAACCTGACTTCGACAGCCTCGCTTTCCAGTTTCAGGACATTCTCCGGAAATTTTTTCCGAAATGTTTGAAAGTCAACATTAACAAGCGTTATATCACACCACTCGTATTTTCAACACTTTTCGGATTCTGTTAAAGAATTATACCTGTCCACTTAAAAAAATCTTTCTTCAACAAGTTGATTGATGGAAGAGCTACGAGGGTTAATATTGCAGCAAAATTACGCGACCCTTTGCGTAATATTACATGCCGAAAACTTCTGTTCGACTTTCTGAACCGTTCACAAAATAAAAAGGCTGTTACGTTTTATGAAGGTCACCCTGTAAACACCGTTCTTGGTCCTTGCTCTTGGAGGAGCCGCTTCAGGGCACGAAGCAACACGATCCGGGCCGTCGTTTGCTGAGCACTCGTAGGAGTGCGTGACGCGTTATCCGGGTAATGGATCAGCAATTAGCAGCCCCCAGCGGAAGGGAGGGTCCGCTTCCCGGCACACCCGCCTGCTTCGCCAGGGCGCGCACCAGCTGGGGCCACGCCCCACGCTCCTTAAAAGCGCTGCCTCACCCAACAGCGTCTCGCTTTCTTCCTCCTCCTCCTCCTCGCTTTAACGATCGTCGAATTGGAAGGAAATTTGTTTTTGTCGGTGCCCACGGGAGCAACGAAGCTCTTGTAAGAGACAAAGGGTCACGCACTCAGTTCGGTTTGGTCTGGTTGTGCACATCGTTAAAATTCTGCCGAGCCCTTGAAATACTCGAGCATGAGTCACCTAGGCCTCGTTTTCCACATCCGCTTATCCTCTCCTCGAGGAATCTCCTACTAGCTCATCAAATTATCGTCTCCATTCAGCCTCTGCGTACAAAATGATGAACCAAAATGTTACGACCATCAACTTAGTAGTGTGTTGATCCAAGTTTGCAAAGCAAGACAACACCCATTCTACATAGCACGGATTCGGTAAGTTCTCGACGGGTTTGCGAGTTATGTGACGTCAGATGTCTACGTCCAAGCCATTCATTTCACGTAAATTACGGACCTGTGGTTTGTGGGCGAGGAGTTGGCGCCCAACAGTATACAAGAAGTGTTCCACGTGGTTCAGATCGATGTGAGTTCACTATCACGCTCTTCAAAGAAACGTAGCACGATTCGGGCTACGTAAAACGGACAGTTATCCCCCTGGAAGATGCCGTCGCCGTCGGGGAAGACGTCAGGTATGAAGGGATGCAGCGCTTCCCACGCCCGGGTTCCCGGGTTCGATTCCCGGCGGGGTCAGGGATTTTCTCTGCCTCGTGATGGCTGGGTGTTGTGTGATGTCCTTAGGTTAGTTAGGTTTAATTAGTTCTAAGTTCTAGGGGACTGATGACCATAGATGTTAAGTCCCATAGTGCTCAGAGCCATTTTTTTGAAGGGATGCAGGTAGGTGGTTCGCAATAATGTTGACGCACTCAACAGTTGTCATAATGCCTTAGATTACTACCATAGGTCTCGTACAAGAGCCGGCCGCGGTGGTCTCGCAGTTCTAGACGCGCAGTCCGGAACCGCGCGACTGCTACGGTCGCAGGTTCGAATCCTGCCTCGGGCATGGATGTTTGTGATGTCCTTAGGTTAGTTAGGTTTAAGTAGTTCTAAGTTCTAGGGGACTGATGACCACAGCTGTTAAGTCCCATAGTGCTCAGAGCCATTCATTCTCGTACAAGACGAGGTGATCGTCCCCCATAGCATGACAGTGAGCCCTCCTACCCCAAGGAGTAGCAGAAGCACGTTTCGAGCAGCCCTTCGCCCCTGGATAACAGCATATCTGGACACGACGGCCGACCTGGCGTAACGCGATTCGTTCGAGCAGGCGACATACTTCTATTCATGTATGGTTCAACGTCGATGATCCCGTGGCCATTGGTATTGTATCTGACGATGCTTTTGGGTCAACATGGAAACATGTAGGGGTCGTATCTTACAAATCCCGGAAACTATATTTCAAAAAGCCTCCCTCGTCTTCATGCCTACATGTCACTGCTGTAATTTTTCGATCAGATGATGGCTGCAAAGCCGAAACCGGTTATCAATTTTAAAGAAGCAGCACATGGCCAAGACACTGACGTTTTTAATATAATCCCTCGATGTCCAATCCTGAGTTACTTACGCCAGTACACTACCTCCTCCCGCCCTCTTCTACCCTCACCCCCTTCCCCCCCCCCCCTCCCCTGAACACACCTACACACACTCCACATGGACCACCAGTGCATTTCCAAATGGCGAAACGCGCCCAGTTATCAAGTCTAGTCCGCCATCTCTTTCCAGATTTAGCCACCATAAGAATCAGTATCTACAGTACCGTCTCCATAAACTCTTTTTTTGTTACACACGACCCAACACCTGTCTCTTAAAATGTAAACGTAATCCCATCCGTATTCCTTTGGTTCTATGGAAACGTATCCACTGCATCAAATCAGTCGTCTCTGTTAAAACCATCGGCATCTCGACATTGACTTAGTTAAGACAATACTTGTGTATTGTAAATGTCATCGATCTTTTAGATCAGTTTAAAACAAACGTAAATGTTTCATCGTTTTAAACTTAAGTTGGTTTTAAAATTACAATAATATTAAAATAAATTGTGATCAACACACCCAATAAAAATGGAATGAATTAATAACAAGCCATAGAAGTAATGTCTAAATATATTGTAGACGATAACATTGGACTCGACCGCAAAACAAATAAACAGAAGGTTAAAATGGTACAGAGAGAAGCAGGTTAGAAACTCAAACTTTGGTAACGTTTGCACTGCTTGCACAGACAGCTTATTCGGCGGAAACTGCATTTTATGTTGGGGATTTGTGTTGATACTAGCATGGAAAAAAATTTTTGCTCCTGAGAAATTCCAAACGGTGCAAGCTCATTTAAGTAGTTGAGCAGTGATAATTTGTTTGGGTGGAAATGGAATATTTTTAAAGATCTCTTGACATCGTGTTAAGTGGATTTGAGTCCGTCGACATGTGCACAGTGTTTGAGAATCGCAAAATAAGTTAACGCAGCGTGCCCATTTTCGTAGCGAAACATGTGTGGTGTTCGCAGAAGCTCCTGCCGACCACTGCCACTGCCACTGGGGAGAGTTGCGGTTGCAGGACCTCGCTGGTCAGCACGTCCTGTGTCGTAGTCACTGAGGACTCGTCAGCCGCGCTGGAAATCACGTACACGCTACCTCACGACAACTCAGCTATTCAGGTGTGCTGTACAAACTGATGGCCCGAATACGATGAGGTGACAAAAGTCATGGGATAGCGATACGCACACATACAGATGGCGGTAGTATTGCCTACACATGCTGTAAAACGGCAGTGCATTGGCGAAGCTATCGTCTGTACTCAGGTGGTTCACTTTAAAGGTTTCCAACACGATTAACGCCGCGCGACGACAATTAGCAGTCTCTGAACACGGGATGGTTGTTGAAGATACACGCAGGGACATTTCATTTCGGAAATCGTTAGGGAATCCAGTATTTCGAGAGCCACAGTGTCAAGAGTGTTGCGAGAATTCCACATTTCAGGACAACGCAGTAGCCGATGACCTTCACTTAACGACCGAGAGCCGCGGCGTTTGCTTATATTTGTCAATGCAAACAGACAAGCAACGCTGCAGGAACGTCAGGGCAGTGCGGCGACGGACAACAGGCGGCTGGCGCGAGCGCCTCTGCTGACGGCAAGACATGGCCCGCCCGCAGCGCCCCTCGTGGGCTCGTGACCGCATCGGCTGGACCCTAGGCGACTGGGAAACCGTGACCTGGTCACGTAAGTCCCGATTTCAGTTGGTGAGAGCTGATGACAGGTTTCTAGTGCGGCGCAGACCCCTCACGGAGCCACGGAGCCCAGTTGTGAAAAATGCAATGTGCAAGCTGGTGTGGGCTGTGTTTACGTGGAATGGATTCGGTCTTCTCATCCAACTGAACCAATTATTGATTCGTTGGAAATGGTTATGTTCGGCTAGTTGGAGATCATTTGCAGCCATTCGTGGACTTGATGTAACCGAACAACTATGTCATGTTAGCAGGAGACAATTGTTTGGTGCGAAGAACATTTTGGAGAATTCGAGTGAACGGTTTGGCCATCTAGATCGCCTGACACGAATCCCGTGAAACATTTGTGGGACGAAATCGGGAGTCAGGTGGTGCGCGACGCTTCCGCTACGGAGTCTGCAGCGCGGCTCGGTACGTCTGCAGCGCACTTCCTGCGACTTGTGGAGTCTGTGCCGCCTCGAGCTGATCAGCTGCGCCGGGCAGAATGACGTCCGACGAGGTATTCGGAGGTACCCCATGGCTTTTGTCACCTCAGCGTAGTGGAACTCGTTTGATCCCGGCAGATACAAGACAAACGCGAGGAGCTTAGCAGACAGTGTGGGGACGACTGTAATACTCTGGGGTTTTTCCACCCATATCATACATTGTGACTGATGACAAACTGAAGTATTTATTAAACGCCGCAAGCCCAGAATGATTTGCAGAGATGCGTTCCAGGGGCATACCAGCTCCTCTCCTCCCTTCTCTAACATAAAAAAAAGAAATATTTTTACAAATCAAACTCTTATACTGTCCGGCCGCAGACAAAGACTTGCCAATTCAGTTGCAGTTTGTTAAAAGCCATAACATGTAATGGATATTCAGTACTAGTAGCGAGTGTACTCAGTGCCATTTGCCATGAAATCTTAAAACCATTTCGTCACTCAAGCTCTTCCTTGTTAAGTCTTATTGATTGAAATCATGTTCACAGGAGCAGCGTCGTGACAGCGAAGGCTAAAAACTATTCAGCTGCCGTCTTGGGGGAGCCAGAAACGTTTCTGCAATTCAGTTTGCAGTGTTAGGGCAAAGTGGGGATTTTATAATGCGCGATTAAAAATCCATACAAATATGCAATTATTTGAGGGATTACAACATTATTCAGTAGAAGATGGCTTTAAAAATATCATCAGATGACACTTTGAAGACTGTACGACAATGGGTGGGTACACGCCGTATGACGCTTTTACGGCGAGAGACCATTTTAATTCAGTCCGCCACCAGTCTCAATAAATTGTCAGCCTGACAAGAGCAGGACTGAAAGAACGATCAATACGTGAAATGTAGGATGTGCTTATGAAGCGACGCTACATTCTTGGCAACTGCAATGCTCTAAAAGAAGTACAGACTGTTTCGACTTACGCATACGACTACAGAGATTTTTTCAATTTTTTGAAAGAACCAACCGATTTTAAAAAGGAATATTTTTAAAATACATGCACATATAACGTGGGATACTTTTTACAATTATGGTTAGGGATAAAGCATTCGTTTATGTTTCACAAATGTTCAATGCGTCCTCCATCGAACCTACAAGAAATATTCAGATGACAGTCAAACTCGTCCTATACATTAGGAGGACACACTCTTCTACTGTGGGTTTGACCTTTTTAATGAAGTGATTGAAGCAGCTGTAACTAGATTTCCTTGAACCTAACCAGAAGAATGGACTTTTCCAATAGCACCAGCTGGGGCGAATTTCATTAAAATATCTACCAAGTTTTCCTCAGGAAAATCATCAGCGGTGGGATAGGAAGCCGGCCGTTGTGGCCGAGCGGTTCTAGGCGCTTCAGTATGGAACCGCGCGACCGCTACGGTCGCAGGTTCGAATCTTGCCTCGGGCATGGATGTGTGTGATGTCCTTAGGTTAGTTAGGTTTAAGTAGTTCTAAGTTCTAGGGGACTGATGACCTCAGATGTTAAGTCCCATTGTGCTCAAAGCCATTTAAACCATTTTTGGCATAGGACTTCCACCGACACTCGTGCAATAAACAGCTATAATGAGACTCCCCCAGTCAGCATCACTTGAAGCACGAATCTGGCGTTTGCATTCTTTTTAAGACCAATCAATCGAGGACCTTGCTTTTCCCCATATATATATGCTTGTGAATCCAGTGGACAGATATCTTTATCAACCTGTCTCCTCGATATTAAAAAACTAGTTTGCAGCCTTCTTGGTGAATTCGTTATTACGAGAATGTGAAGTTGTTGAAAGTTTTGGGAGAGACGAAATACCTTTCTGGCAGGTCATGAAACGTTCGAACTAGGCATGTCGTGCAGCTTCACCAGTGAGTGGATGTGGGATTCAATTCTTCTCCCATATCTGGAAAGCCGAACATAGCAGTTCGTGTATTTTGAGATCACAGAATTTAGATGCAATTATAATTGAATAGTCAACAAGTTCCTCTTCCATATCAATAGAGAAATCGGCTACCTCTCGACTTTTTTACTGACTACTTCTTTAAAAAGCAAGTCATGTCGAAATAGCCTTGGTTTGCTTGTTCCAGGAAAAGAAAGCATTTTTGCTGCCTTTTTAGCCCTGTTGTTTTATCTGGTAGTGCCTTTAAAACTCTTTTCCTGTCTTTTTATACCAAATCTTTCTTTTTTTGTTTCCTTCATGACGTTACCTCTTCACCAGGTATCTGCAACACAAAAATGAACAGAAGTTATGTAGTAGTTATAATTTCGGTCATTTTATGTAGGGTGTTCACATTGACAGCACGAAAGGGGTTCATAACACCAATATCGCCACCTTACCCCCAAAATTCGTTTTTGCTTTCTAACGATAAGTATAATATGAAATATTAATACTAGAACGTCCCGTAATACCGGACATAACCCTTATACACGTGTAATACAAAATATAGTACAATGAGCATTTCCATAGGCATAGCTGTAGTAATACTACCGACAGCCCTAGCTCTAGAAGTGTTTGGTGGCGCAGAAAGTAAAGTAACGTCTATAGAATTCAGCTTGTTCGTCTGGGTATTCTGCAGGCATCAACTACAAATTTTTACCTCTAACCGATAAATTCACCGTGCGGCGGCGCGGTTCTTTCCGTCCCTTTACGACGGACCTGCACCTACCTGTGAACATTGTCTCAGCAGATCATCAGTAGGAAAGCCGAGTGAAACCTACTGTACTTCGACGTGAACTAGGCTGCAATTAAAGTCACTAATCTACGTTCGGGAGAAACACGAAATGAAAGGTTGGAAATTTTGTCCTCAATTAATATATTCTGAAACTTAGGTGAACAAGTATCACTGCCAAGCCCGTGCTAGTCTTAACACAGTCACTCACAATCCCTTTCACTCACGTTAGTAAGTTTATGGTGTTGCATTTCCTGAAAACGTAATAGCGGCAAAAATACTGATTGTTTTTGATTGAGAATGCTCGCCAAATTTTAAGTCTGTCGGTACCAAGTGCAGTCAGTTTTTAGCCACCGACCTGCTCAATACGCCACGCAGAATATATGTCTTTTCTCGTCACAAAATTCACTTAAAAATTCCGAAATTTCTACACACACATCGGAATAATTATGCCGTCACTTTCCAACGCTTTTGATGTATGAAGCACTGCTAGAGCCGGCAACTTATCATTTTCATCGGAACTACTAATGCACATGTCCAATCTCTTTCATGGCTAGGCCTCGACTCCACTCTAGAATACTCTATGTCTTCTGTACCAGCAGAGAAAGGCGCGTGAAGAATATTGCTTTACAATTGGTCAGTTTACTCAACAGCCAATAGCAAAACAACATTCTCCCGCGTCAATCCGCGCTTTTCATCAGCAGCCAATGGCAAAATAGTAAACCTAACGACTACACCTTTTACCGACGTAATTATCTAATATGCTGAAGTTTTGTTTATGCATAAAGTTGTTTACTATTGTTATTTATACCTGAATTAACTTTCCCTTTACCATAAACTTACTTTACAAATCTATTCTACAAAAATCCCCTTTGTTCATATCCATACTTCTTCGAAATGTTCCCACACTAAATCCTACTACGTAACTCGTTAAACAATTATCGTCATATTTTAATCCACACTTACGCATCATTCATACTGCTAAAACACATTTATAACAATTTACATAGACAAAAACACATAACAACACTTTATCAAAATACTAGAACAGTTTATGAAAAACATTGTATTACTTTAGTGCACTCTACTGGGCACAATCGACACTAAATCAATCCCCTATACAATACTGTCCTCTATCGGCCGATACATAAACTACGTTCGCATCCAGTCTCGTGTCACCATCTGTCACTATCCAGCTCTGAGACACATCTCCCACTTAACTGCCTCCAAGGCAGGGTCATTATACGCCGCTACGCCTCATACCCCCTATTATTATAAGATTTTATTCAAAAAAATTTTAAAATTATACCTATATCGATCCTGACTTAAAATTACAAAATATTTCACAAAAATATTCTCATTCTTATAAACTAAAATTACAAATCTCTTACTTCGGACTTGGCAGTCTATAACTAACCTAGTCTAAAATCTTTAATTTCTTTTATAATAATCTTCTTACTTGAAAACATTCCTAACTTTTTTTAATAACTTTTTTACATTTACTTTTTGAATGTCTTTTTTCAGGCACTGCGGTTGGTGTCCTGCTATTTAATAATAGTATTTTCTCCTACCTTAAAAAAACTGCACATTACTATTGCCTCATTATCACACATTCTTCCGTGAGTCTTGAGTATGGCACCTTGCATTGTAGTGTTCATAACACACCTCTGTTCTCCACTTATTGGTCCCTCCATGGTTTACATGCATTGCTGTCCCTGAAACCATACTTCCGTCTAAGCCTACTTCCTTTATATACATCCTCACAAATGTCGTCATTTATAGACGCTAATATTTCCTCCACACTGGCATCACTAATTTCCTGTAATTATGCAGCCTCAGTACTTTCTCCTTCCTCAGAACATGACTCGACTTCAGCTTGGTTGCTAACCACTTTCTTGCATTCGGATTCTGTCACATATTCCCCCAATACACGATCCCTCTCGTCTGCAATATAGTGCTTATCTGGTTTATGTCTATCCTACAAATTCTCTAAACCTCCATTAAACGTACAGATTTTTACGTATCTCGTTTCGTCTGTTGCTACTACTTTCTCCTGTACCTCCCATACAGTCCCTGTCTGGTTATTATTAACACATACAAAAGGTTTTGCTAGCGGGCTCAAACTAACGCTAGCCCTTTCACAGACGGCATTTACAGGGTGTTTCAAAAATGACCGGTATATTTGAAACGGCAATAAAAACTAAACGAGCAGCGATAGAAATACACCGTTTGTTGCAATATGCTTGGGACAACAGTACATTTTCAGGCAGACAAACTTTCGAAATTACAGTAGTTACAATTTTCAACAACAGATGGCGCTGCGGTCTAGGAAACTCTATAGTACGATATTTTCCACATATCCACCATGCGTAGCAATAATATGGCGTAGTCTCTGAATGAAATTACCCGAAACCTTTGACAACGTGTCTGGCGGAATGGCTTCACATGCAGATGAGATGTACTGCTTCAGCTGTTCAATTGTTTCTGGATTCTGGCGGTACACCTGGTCTTTCAAGTGTCCCCACAGAAAGAAGTCACAGGGGTTCATGTTTGGCGAATAGGGAGGCCAATCCACGCCGCCTCCTGTATGTTTCGGATAGCCCAAAGCAATCACACGATCATCGAAATATTCATTCAGGAAATTAAAGACGTCGGCCGTGCGATGTGGCCGGGCACCATCTTGCATAAACCACGAGGTGTTCGCAGTGTCGTCTAAGGCAGTTTGTACCGCCACAAATTCACGAAGAATGTCCAGATAGCGTGATGCAGTAATCGTTACGGATCTGAAAAATGGGCCAATGATTCCTTTGGAAGAAACTGCGGCCCAGACCAGTACTTTTTGAGGATGCAGGGACGATGGGACTGCAACATGGGGCTTTTCGGTTCCCCATATGCGCCAGTTCTGTTTATTGACGAAGCCGTCCAGGTAAAAATAAGCTTCGTCAGTAAACCAAATGCTGCCCACATGCATATCGCCGTCATCAATCCTGTGCACTATATCGTTAGCGAATGTCTCTCGTGCAGCAATGGTAGCGGCGCTGAGGGGTTGCCGCGTTTGAATTTTGTATGGATAGAGGTGTAAACTCTGGCGCATGACACGATACGTGGACGTTGGCGTCATTTGTACCGCAGCTGCAACACGGCGAACGGAAACCCGAGGCCGCTGTTGGATCACCTGCTGCACTAGCTGCGCGTTGCCCTCTGTGGTTGCCGTACGCGGTCGCCCTACCTTTCCAGCACGTTCATCCGTCACGTTCCCAGTCCGTTGAAATTTTTCAAACAGATCCTTTATTGTATCGCTTTTCGGTCCTGTGGTTACATTAAACCTCCGTTGAAAACTTCGTCTTGTTGCAACAACACTGTGTTCTAGGTGGTGGAATTCCAACACCAGAAAAATCCTCTGTTCTAAGGAATAAACCATGTTGTCTACAGCACACTTGCACGTTGTGAACAGCACACGCTTACAGCAGAAAGACGACGTACAGAATGGCGCACCCACAGACTGCGTTGTCTTCTATATCTTTCACATCACTTGCAGCGCCATCTATTGTTGAAAATTGTAACTACTGTAATTTCAAAAGTTTGTCCGCCTGAAAATGTACTGTTGTCCCAAGCATATTGCAACAAACGGTGTAATTCTATCGCTGCTCGTTTAGTTTTTATTGCCGTTTCAAATATACCGGTCATTTTTGAAACACCCTGTAGTTTGATGGATTCTGTAATTCGGTATCCTTTCTTACGTTTACCCCTATCTGCTGCGGCCTTTGCGCAACATCATTCTCTTGCACTGGAGAATACGATCGTGAATCGTGCACCTGTTTCCCATTACTTCGCCTATCATTTGCAGGATAGCGCCATCTCCTGGCACCTCTGCCCCTGCCATTTCCACGGAACACGCCAATTCTGTTAATGTTTACGGATGCAATAACTTCTCGACCCTCTCCAAATAACTAATGAACTTATGTACATCATCCCTCGGCGCTGCAATAAGTTTGTTCCGCCAGTGCATAGGCATTTTACCTTCCAAACCCATAGCAATTTTCTCTGCCTCGATTTTGTTGTTCAAGTGTGACAAATTTGTCGTCCACTTTAACGCGAGCTTTTTTACACGTTCCCTTCTGGGATTAAACTTTTCCCCAGCCCAGAAGCTATTTAATAACTCCATCTGTTTTTGCTTACCCAAATATTCTTTCAAAAATGCCTCTTTAAATATATCCAAAGTATCGTACTGTTCAGTAGCAATAACCCCCAAGCTCTGGCCTCTCCTAAGAATTTTGACGTAATAAAACCTATTTTTGTTTGTCTGACCACAAACTAGGTAACACACCTTCAAAATCATTCCAAAATTCTTTTGGATGCACATTTCCTGTTGGATCAAAACGTAAAAATTGGCTGTTAGTGACATATGAAATTTCAGATGATTCTACCACAAAACTACACCCACTACTGTTAATTCCATGTTTGACGTTAGTTTCAACTTGGCATAGTCTACTGTCATGCTCGTCCAACCTACTTTCCACCTTTTCTACTTGGTTAGTTAGCTGAAGAACATTTTTTTTTTCAGACTCATCCACTCGTTCTGACACAGTTTTCACTTCATTCATACATTTGTCATATTCAGAACTGATTTTGCTGGCTAACACTTTGTGATCAGTTTCACACACAGATTCTACAGCCGCTATTTTAAACTGTACTTTTTGTATACCTTCTTTAATTTCATCTACTCTTTGTTTGTTTCCAATAGCAACTCTATTGAAAGCCTCTGTTAATTCACCTTTTACAATGCTAACAGATCTTTTGCAGTTATTCTCAACTCGAGACATTTTGTAATCTACTTTATTTTCTAGTGACTTCAGTTCATTTTCCCACATTTCTTTTAAAACAGCAGTCTGCGTTTCAAATTTTTCATCAAACCCACTGTCAAGTTTACTAATAATTTTTTCAGTTTGTCCTTGTATAGAGCCCATTAAAGCGGCAAACATTTCCTGCATACTTCCTAGTTCCATTTTTGGCATCACTGTTTCTTGTTTACCTTGTTCCACCGGCACTATACCAAATTTGGTAGCCACATTTGATACATTTGATTCACTAACAATCCCAATACTATCATCACACACCTGATCGTTACTGAGTTTATGCTTAATGTCACTTTTTGAATTAGTATTATCCCCCACTAGTTACTTTAACAGACATACGTGAAGCAGACTCAATTCCAATGTCCGTAAATAACATAGAAATATCTTCAAAAACATCCCCTTTTTTTTAACATCTACTCCTTCTCTGTGTTCAGGTGTGCTAGTGTGTGAAGCACTCACACTGAATAAAAGTTCTTCCTCCTTCACCGTATTCACAAAAACTTTATCACTTGCCATGTTTCTCAGTCTTTCAGCACACATATACAACAGATGTAACAGAGTTAACTTATCTTTTGTCGAATGCTGCAGCCTCGGCGTGTTGAGACTGCGAGTTCGATCCCCTGCGGCTACCGTAACAGTTTCCGGGCTCCCGCTCGTCGTGTAGGCTAGCCGCGCTGTCCCGCTGTACTGCTCGCCGCCACCGCTAAGATACCATCTGCTGCTTCGCTGCGCTTCCGTCGCTACTGCAGCCGTTGCGTATCATCTTCTTTCTTGCAACTCCAGCAACTAGAAACGGGTTCCGTTCAAACTTCTACTAGTACATATTCACTAACTTCTTTCACTAACGTTCACTGTTCAGTCCATCAAAATCTTTCTCTCGACCGCGGATGCAAAATACTACGGCTTTAGTGTTTCCCGGTGGATGCACCACGTGCGGCGGCGCGGTTCTTTCCGTCCCTTTACGACGGACCTGCACCTACCTGTGAACATTGTCTCAGCAGATCATCAGTAGGAAAGCCGAGTGAAACCTACTGTACTTCGACGTGAACCAGGCTGCAATGAAAGTCACTAATCTACGTTCGGGAGAAACACGAAATGAAAGGTTGGAAATTTTGTCCTCAATTAATATATTCTGAAACTTAGGTGAACAAGTATCACTGCCAAGCCCGTGCTAGTCTTAACACAGTCACTCACAATCCCTTTCGCTCACGTTAGTAAGTTTATGGTGTCGCATTTCCCGAAAACGTAATAGCGGCAAAAATACTGATTGCTTTTGATTGAGAATGCACACCAAATTTTAAGTCTGTCGGTACCAAATGCAGTCACAGTTTTTAGCCACCGACCTGCTCAATTGCCACGCAGAATATATGTCTTTTCTCGTCACAAAATTCACTTAAAAATTCGAAATTTCTAATACACACATATCGGAATAATTATGCCGTCACTTTCCAACACTTTTGATGTATGAAACACTGCTAGATCCGGCAACTTATCATCTTCATCGGAACTACTACTGCACATGTCCGATCTCTTTCATGGCTAGGCCTCGACTCCTCTCTAGAATACTCTATGTCTTCTGTACCAGCAGAGAAAGGCGCGTGAAGAATATTGCTTTACCATTGATCAGTTTACTCAACAGCCAATAGCAAAACAACATTCTCCCGCGTCAATCCGCGCTTTTCATCAGTAGCCAATGACAAAATAGTAAACCTAACGACTACACCTTTTACCGACGTAATTATCTAATATGCTGAAGTTTTGTTTATGCATAAAGTTGTTTACTATTGTTATTTATACCTGAATTAACTTTCCCTTTACCATAAACTTACTTTACAAATCTATTCTACAAAAATCCCCTTTGTTCATATCCATACTTCTTCGAAATGTTCCCACACTAAATCCTACTACGTAACTCGTTAAACAATTATCTTCATATTTTAATCCACACTTACGCATCATTCATACTGCTAAAACACATTTATAACATTTTACATAGACAAAAACACATAACAACACTTTATGAAAATACTAGAACAGTTTATGAAAAACATTGTATTACTTTAGTGCACTCTACTGGGCACAATCGAAACTAAATCAGTCCCCTATCCAATACTGTCCTCTATCGGCTCGTGTCACCATCTGTCACTATCCAGCTCTGAGACACATCTCCCACTTAACTGCCTCCAAGGCAGGATCGCTATACTGCGCTAAGCCTCAACCGCCAGCATGCGCACCTTCGCTTATTAGATTTTAAGTTACCAGCAGCGGCCCACGATACCACCCTTACCTCTGCCAGATATTGCCTCTGTTGACGATTGCAGTACCGTGGGTGTTTAATGTTAAACAGAGAGTTACAACAGTGACAGGTGTTCCATCACCAGCTTCACCTGGCAGCTAATTAACCCTCTAAACACCGCACGGCGGCAGAAAGTACCGCAACCCCACAGTTCACGGAAGTACCTGTCAGTCCCCAGCCCCCCCCCCCCCCCCCCCCACACTTTCCGTTTATAGCTATTCCCACGTTCGCCCTTTCCCCGAATATTGCATGGGTCAGTCTCCTGTTTGCTTGTATAGTCGGTGAGAAACTATCCGATGAAATGGAAACATCACTCAAGCGGCATTCCATACCGCCGCGGTCAGTCATATACGTGTTGAAATAAGTGCAAAGCACATAATTACGTCTTTACTCCTTTACTCCCTTTTGATTTTCTAAGAATAGGGACAGCATACATGATGAAGTTATACCTCAAATACTGTGTGGGCTGTCTGAGGGCGAAGATGAAGTGGTAGGGCCTCCGTGCGATATCACCAATGAAAGTGAAGAGGAGGAAGAAAGTTTGAATGTGGATTAACATAGTAGCGACTCAGAACAATCCATGGACGAACATTTCAATCCCTTAGATGATATTCAAGGCAAAGATTACCGTTTTTACGTCGAAAAAGATGAGGAAAAACTTTGGATAAGCAATTCCTGATCTATGTTCAAATGGTTCAAATGGCTCTGAGCACTGTGGGAGTTAACTGCTGTGGTCATCAGTCCCCTAGAACTTAGAACTACTTAAACCTAACTAACCTAAGGACATCACACACATCCATGCCCGAGGCAGGATTCGAACCTGCGGCCGTAGCGGTCACGCGGTTCCAGACTGTAGCGCCTAGAACCGCACGCCCACTCCGGCCGGCCCTGATCTCTGTCGAATAAAACAAAATCAAAAAACATTCTAAATGTATTGCCAGGACCGACCGGCGCATATTCTTCGGAATTAGGTGCGTTTATGGGATTCATTCCTAAATATATGATTGACAAAATTGTTAGTTGCACAAACCTGTGTATTTCAGAACGGAGATGTACAATTCAGTACACGGAGGAAAGAGATTCTGGGTTTATTTCTTCTTCTGATATGAACGCTTTCTTTGTGGAATTCTATTCTCGATCTCTCTCAACAAAAGTAGCCATCCCGATGCCCGAAGAGCTTGGAAACGTAACGGTACAGGGATGATGGCTTGCCGAGCTGCATCTTGCTATAACAGATTCATTTTTCTACTGAGAAGCATCAGGTTTGATGAGAGGACGACCAGGGAAGAAAGATAAATTAGCAGCCGTTAGGGAGGTATAAAGGGACTTTGAAAGTAACGTAAAACAGTTACTACCTATCAGAAAATGTGCCCATTGATGAAATGCTGCTTCCCTTTCGAGGTCGGTGTAGTTTCAGCCAATACAATTCTTACGTTTTGCAGGGTCTTTGTAGGGTTCTTCAAGAAACCCGTACATGCCTACCATGCAGGCAAAGTACGACCTGAAATTTTATGCCGCGTGCGACAGTAGGACGTTTTATGTGCACAGCTTCGAAATATACTGCGGCAAACAAAGGGAAGGCCCTTATTTTACACCGAACAAACCGTTCGACATAGTCAAGCGACTGCTTGAGCACATCTTAGGTTCTCACAGAAGTGTGACCATCTACAAGATTCTTCTGGAGAACGGTGTAAAATTTCTTGATACAATGGAAAAGAACAAAAAGCAAATCCCCTCAGAGTTTCTGGATCTGAAATTCCAAGACAGGAGCTTTTCTCTATTTGGATTCCAGGCCGATTACACCCTGCAGTCTATATCCCAAAGAAGAAAAAATGTGTCCTCGTGTTAGCTACAACCCATTATTACGAGGAAACGGATACAGAAACGGGTAAACCTACCCCAATAACTGACTGTAACCGTACCAAGGGCGGCATCAATACAGCTGGCCAAAAGTTTCCGTCTTATTCGACTTCCAGAAGAACGGAAAGGTGGGCGCTGGCAATATTTTTGAGATTTTTCACCATGGCAAGAATCAAAGCGCAAATACTGTGGATGTGGAATAATACAGACCAAACAGTGCAAAGACCGTGCAAAACCTAAGACTACCGAGAACCAGCTAATACCGAATCGACAAACAACCGAATGAAAAAAAAGCAGGTTTTTGCCTGGAATGTGGTCCACACAAGAGTAACAAGACTACTGTAAGTTGTCCGACATGCAAACATTTTGTATGCAAGAACCACTCAACACGCCAAGTAGTTAGCGATTCCTGTCGTCGAAGAGAAGATGGGAAAATGGAAGTGCAGAGCGATTGATATTTAGTGTTTTCATATTTATGTGTTGTTATTTGTAATATCATTAGTTTTAGTTAATATAAGAAATAGATGTACATGATTTATACTGCAATTATTGAGTCTTATACATCATTGAAGCCGGCCGGAGTGGCCGTGCGGTTCTAGTCGCTACAGTCTGGAGCCGAGCGACTGCTACTGTCGCAGGTTCGAATCCTGCCTCGGGCATGGATGTGTGTGATGTCCTTACGTTAGTTAGGTTTAAGTAGTTCTAAGTTCTAGGGGACTGATGACCTCAGAAGTTAAGTCGCATGCGCTCAGAGCCATTTGAACCATTTTTGAACATCACTGAAAATAAAAGTATTTATATTATAATGTAAAGCATAGTTACATATTCATGTATCTTTATCCCCTAAATTGAAAGCGAAGAGAAAATAAATATTACTTTTCTGTGGCATTAATGTTCTTAAATTATACTGACAGTATACAAAAACGTACGGACGGCACCATTTTGGAAACGCGGCAGCCAGGTCCGCGCGAGGTATCTCGTGAGGCTGTGACGCGCGGGGCATTCAGAGAGCTAACGCCGACGCCAGTCGTGAGAAGCTACGTCCGATTCGTGCCGCATCATCCCCACACAGAAACTGCGTGCTGGGTTGGCCGCACGCACCACATGCGTTGCCCCCTCCCGCTGGCTGCCTCTTGCGGCTGCCGTTGTAAGCGCTGCAGAAGACGCCGTGTCGTGCCCCAGCGAACGTGCACTGTGCAATTTGCGAGAGTCTAAATTTTAGACAGTGGGATGCTTCCTCCACT
Source organism: Schistocerca americana (assembly GCF_021461395.2). Taxonomy (NCBI): domain Eukaryota; kingdom Metazoa; phylum Arthropoda; class Insecta; order Orthoptera; family Acrididae; genus Schistocerca; species Schistocerca americana. The sequence goes on from NC_060125.1 coordinate 42,006,240, forward strand.
GTGGCGACAGTTTGGAGTTACGTCTTTGTGTTAGTGGAAAGAGCAGCGCCTCCTGCCGCGGTCCAGCTACGAGTGGTGTCGGCAGAACCAGCTACGTAAAGCGAGGGTTCAGAGCTGGGATTCCAACGTGCACTGTCCGTAGGGTGTTGTAATTGCAATAACACGGGTGCACAGAGATTTGGCGTTTCCAGCGTCCGTTTTATTAGAGAACTGAGAAATGTTTGATCACTGGAAAAATAAAAAAATATGACTACCAATAACTTTCCTCTTTTATTATTTACCCACTGTGCGTTTACACATCAGCATCATACAGCTCTCTCTCTCTCTCTCTCTCTCTCTCTTTCTACACACACACACACACACGCACACACACACACACACATGAGGCCGCACGCGCGCGAACCACATTGTTCACCGTTGCATGTAAATTCAAAGTGTGACTTAAAGCTTTGGAGCAGAACTGCGTGAAACCAATGTATTGTGTCTTGCTAAAGTAATCTTGGAGTAATGAAACTTCCTCGTCATCTGAAAAAATTCATAATCTTTTCTCGTGTGTTGAGGAGGACAGAGTCAAAACTGTATTGTATGGTACTAAGTGTATACGGGGAGAGGCAAAAAGACCACAAATGCTTGTTACATATTTTCACGGCGAAAATGTTCACGATTAATAAAAGAATGATCTAGTTTAACCCTTTGATTCCCAACAACATGAAAAACCTAATTTTAGAGTTATTCACAAAATTAACCTTTAGTACCGTACTAAGCAAGGAATACAAGAAGAAATTGGTAAAAAGTAAACTGTCCGTTGTTTCAGTAAGATCACTTCACTTTGTAATATAATTTTAAATTTGTTTTACAAAATTAACTTTAAGTGATAGAGGAATTTACCTACCTGGGAAGGAAATCACAAGCGATGGTAGAAGCCGGAAAGAAATTGCGAGCAGAATACAACAGGCCAAAACTGCATTTAATCTGAGGAGGAACTTACTCACCAGCACGTACAGTCTGAAAATAAGAAAACGTATCATGAAAGCTTTCGTTTGGAGTGTGACCCTATACGGATGTAAAACTTGGACAATGGGAAGAGAAAAAAGAAGACTGCTAGAGGCACTCGAGATGTGGTGCTATAGAAGGATGATGGAGATCAGCTGGAGACACAAAGTAACAAATGAAGAAGTGTTTAGAAAAGTACAGAAAACCAGATCTCTGTGGAGGCACATCCAAACAAGAAGAGACAAACTTGTAGGGCGCATCCTGCGACACAACATCATCATTGGAATAGTAGCAGAAGGAGCTACTGAGGGAAGGAATCTGCGGGGGCGACCCAGGATATCATACATGCAGCAGATCATGAACGACGTGCAAATGAAGAGGAAGACAGAGAGAAGAGAGTAATGGCGCTCTGCTGCAAACCAACCTCAGGGTTGAACGCTAATAGAAGAAGAACCTTTATTATCACAGCAAGAAACTAATAAAGTAAAAAATTGGCAAAAATCAAACAATGAATTGTTTTAAGGACGTGGTTTCACTCTGGAACCCTTGGGATACATAGGTTACAACCACCCATCATTTCATGTGATGTATTGGAAATGACTTTCACATTTTTCCTGCACATAATCCCACACCTTGAAACGTCCATCAACTCATAATGTCTATAACAAATTAAAGTCCCGAATAACAAGCAAAATGGGCCTAATATTTAATAAATTTTAATGAGAAGTGCATTGGTTTCATTTCGAAACCATTCATAAAATCAGCAGTTCAGACTCCAATTTACGTTGCTTCAACTTTATATACAGGTGTATTTACTAAAAACAAGCACCGGTGCTCAGAGGATTAAAAGTAAAGGTTCTCTTTCTCGAGAACAGTGCAACGTGTTTGAGGAGAGAGAGGAAAGCTATGAGCTGCTGAAGAATTCGTATAGGGTAGCGGGTAGGGATATGGAAAGCGAAGTGACGTGCGTGCCATTCAAGGAATTGGAGAGAGTGGTATAACGTTGGTGGAGCGGATAGATGGATAGATAGAGACTCTACAACGGCACATTAGTGTAACAGTGGGTGCGACACCTCACGGATTTCTAGGTGTAGAGGGTGCTGGTGTGATACAATCTCCATTTGGATAAGTTAGTAGCTCTACTCTACTGTGGGCTTCCTGCTAAACGGATAGTAGGTGAAGTGAAGAAATGACATCTTTTTAGCCTATTATCAAACAATAAACTGGATTTGCTGCTTTATTGTTGTTATTATTGGTAGGCGAGTGCTCACGTCCTTGTAACGCTAACAAATTCTACATCGTAATCGCAGCCTGATAAATACTTGGCTGCGAACAGAGGTTCGTTCATTCTCTGGCTATATAGGCTCCCTAGTAAAACAATGCGATGCTGCTTATCTGTAGACGAGGAGCAATAGCAGCCGACCGAGACTAGTGTCGTCTGAAGCACTGCTGCAGTCGAGGGTTTCCTGGTGACCCGTTACAACTTGTAGCCTCAGCTACAGTACGTCTTTTACAATGCACGTTGCTGAAGATCCTAAGCTCAGCGGGCAAAATACTGGTCGTCTCGTTAAAACAGCACATCGGTGGATCTGGAGAGCTGCAGATGGCTTTGAACTAGTACCACGCAGTAATGCGGCCACGCTGTGAAACGCTGGTCTGTTGTATGGAATCAGCACGGAACTATGGTTCGTCGTGGACACGTGACACAATGGTACGAAGGCGATGTCGCATGTGGACGTGCAAATGCCCGTGCCGTGAATTAATTGGATGTGTTCGTGTTCCACTGCAGACTTTTTCCAACGTGACTCTAAGGAATTCCGCACCCTTCGCAGCTTTGTCAATGACAATCAGTTTCGAATCAAGCAGGAGCTACTGCTCCCACTGAATGCAGATACATCTGAACAAGTTTCCGAGCGACTATTGCGAGACAAACTGTATGTGGTAAGGTCATATGGGACCAAACTGCTGATGTCATCATCACACTACGCTGAGGACAACACACACACACACACACACACACACACACACACACACACACACACTCACACACACACACACACACACACACACACACACACACACGCCCACGCCTCAGGGAGGATGGAACCTCCGACGAGGGGAGCCGTGCGGACCGTGACAAGACGCCTGAGACCGCGCCGCTACCCCGCGCGGCCAAACTGTATGTAACGGACATGTGGAGTCGGGAACTGACAGTGGCTCACTAGGCTGCAAGACTTGAAGGCCCAACCAACGCAGGCGCTGGAGCCGAATAGTGTGGTCCGCGGAGCGGCGGCCGCGCCTCTTGTCAGACGGTGCGAGGCCTCGAGTGCACCGACTGTGAGCTGGACGCTGCTCAGCCCAGGGCTGGTCCTCTGGTGTTCTGGGTTGATTCTCGAACCCTGACTGGAGTAAACATTAGTGTTTCCGTGAACGTGTGCCAGGATGTCTATTTTTACATTCTCGGTGACCGAGTGTATCACTTTTTTCTACGTCTTCATGGTCAGTATGCCGATGGAATTCACGTCCTCCAAAATGCCAACAGCCGGGTTAACAGGACTTCAAACATACATTCCTGGTTTTGCGAACACACAGGCACCTTATCGCATCTAGACTGGTCCGTTAATTCAATTCACCCCGCAAAAAATGTCTGGGCCTATTTGAAACAAAAGGTGAAACCTATCAGTTTGTTAGCTCTACAGGATCATAATCGTCAATAAGCGTTTCCAGCTGGACGTGGTGAAATGACCGTGTTGTAACGGTTTCTTTTTGTCTGACGTACTTACTTTATTTAGAAAGATTATTAAATCAGCAATGCCATAACGTGGCTCATACAGATTTGTGGAAGTACTGGTTTGCATGTGGAACTCGCCTTCCCGGTGCCTGCTGCCGCCCAGGAAAGATGTGTGCCATCACTTACTTACGTGCAGCACATAAAATCAGATCCACTGTGAGATAAGCGCAGCCCTATATATCCGAGAGGCCCGCCTGGCCACGTATTGTGGCGTGGCGTCACGCCATCGCCTAACCCAGATTCGGGAGGTGTCAGTCAGCGCTGTTTACCGCAGAATGCATCGGGCCGCGGTCGGCCCTCACCATCGTTTTAACACACTCGACTCACTCCGGCAGGAACGAGGTTTAAGTCCCGTGCCACTGCCCTCTCACTTGCTGAACCACCTGACGCGAACACCGGCACAGTTCCTCCGACAGAGGCGCGACTTACTTTGCCTTACTCTCGTTCACTCGCAGCCGGAGCTCGCTCTGACCACCGCGACACTGCTCAGCACGGCGACCGGCCCTCGCCTCTCTTCACCGGAGCCCGGACACCGGCACACTGGGGAGAAGAGTGGGCTGCAGTCTGCGGCATTGCTGGTCCGTGGGCTTCTGGAAGCGTTTTGGGACAATCCGAGAGCTTTCTCTTCGCGAATAACCTCCTTTTTCAGAGTTTCCTATGTAACGTACTAAGCAGGCGGTAGAACTTAGTCCACAGTCTTTTGTAGTCTTTCATTTGATGATCTATATTCTACATGTATACTCGGCATATCACACTTAGTGCCTGGCAGAGGGTTCATCGAACCACCTTTACAATAATTCTCTATTATTCCAATCTCGAACAGCGCGCGGAAAAAACGAACACCTATATATTTCTTTGCGAGCTCATATTTTCCTCATAATGATCGTTTCTCTCTATGTAAATCGGCACGAACAAAATATTTTCACATTCAGAGGAGGAAGTTGGTGGTTGAAATTTCGTGAGAACATCCCGCCGCAACGAAAAACGCCAAATCCTGCATCATGTCAGTGACATTATCTCCCCCATTTCTGGGTAATTCAAAACGTGTTGCCTTCTTTGAATTTTCTTGGTGTACTCCATTAATCCTGTCTAGTGAGGAATTCTGACCGCGCAGCAATACTCCAAAAGAGGATGGACAAGCGAGGTCTTGGCAGGCTCTCTAGCAGATATGTTAGATTTTCTAAGTGTTCTGCTAATAAAACACAGTCTTTGGTTTGCCTTCCACGCAACATTTCTATGTCTTGTTTCCAATGTAAGTTGTTCGTAATTGTAATTCCTACGTATCTAGTTGAATTTACGGCCTTTAGATTTGACTGATTTATTGCGCAACCGAAGTTTAACGGATTCCTTTTAGCACTCATGTGGATGGCATCACACTTTTCATTATTTAGGGTCAATTGCCAATTTTTGTACCGTACAGATGTCTTTTATAAATCATTTTGCAGTTTGTTTTGATCTTCTGATGACTTTACTAGGCGGCAAACGACAGCATCATCTGAAAACAACCTAAGACGGCTGCTCAAATTGTCTCTTAAATCGTTTATATAGATAAGGAACAACAGAGGTCCTATAACAATACCTTGTGCAACGCCAGAAATCGCTTATGTTTCACTCGATGCATTTCTGCGTGTTACTACGACCCGGCGGATTAACGATGACGGCCGGTGTGCCGGCCACCTTCATTGTGGATTTTAGGCGATTTCCCACATCACTCTAGGCGCTTCAGTCTGGAACCGCGCGACCGCTACGGTCGCAGGTTCGAATCCTGCCCCAGGCATGGATGTGTGTGATGTCCTTAGGTTAGTTAGCTTTAAGTAGTTCTAACTTCTAGGGGACTGATGACCTCAGATGTTAAGTCCCATAGTGCTCAGAGCCATTTCAAGCACTTGAACATCACTCTACGACGTATCCTACCAGGCCTGATAACAGGTCTGGTAGGATACGTTGTATGTTGAGCGAACACGGTGAAGTACACGGAGATGCCGCCTACTCGTGTGATACAGCGTTATCAACAGCATCTGAGCTGCTACTCATTATGGGTTTAAGCGGACTAAAGATCTAAGGCCATCAACGTGGTATTCACAACCCGGGTCATCCGCCTGCACTTTGAGTAAATTCTGTGTGCAAGTCTGAGAAAGTTTTTTAAATGTTTGCATAACGTTTTTTGAAGCGGGATGTAGGTACCAGTCCGGTATTCACCTAAAGTGATGTGGGAAACCGCCTAAAATCCACGATGAAGGTGGCCGGCACAGCGGCCGTCATCGTTTATCCGCCGGGTAGACTCGAACTGGGGCGTGCGCTTCGCCGTCCCAGAAGCGGGCGCTTCGACGCGCGCGGCCATCCTGGTAGGTTGAATGACACAGTTTGAAACAGGCATCGCTGACAGCCTGACTGGGAAAATATGGTCCCAAGCGTTTGGAGTGAAGTCTCGGCCAGGAAGCACAGCCTGCAGACGACTGACGCCGCCTCGTGTTCTGCACTACTCCAGATCAGCATCGTCGGCGCCTGTGTATGGCGGCGGTCTGGGCAGAGGTCCAGTCCTTCCAATGTCGTGGAGAGGCAGGCAGTGTTGCTCCTGGTTCCGTGATGTGAGGAGGCATCAGACACGGCTACTGGCCACCGCTGGCGGTCACTGAGGGAACTCTTGTGGCACAGCAGTACTTACTGGATATCGTGTGCCCTCGTGTGTTTATTCTCGTGCAACACTGTCGCGGTGCCATTTTTCACACAGGTGCACGTGTCTGCGTGATGTTTAGCTACTCCCGCGACTATTCAGGTCTGCAAATGCGTCCCCGACAGAACATGTGTGTGACCAGCTCGCCTCACGAGACGGTACCACGGCGGTATGACGCCACTTCCAACCAGACCAGTGTAGTTCCGGCATGCAGGCCAGAGACGATGGAACATCATAACAGGCAAGTTCTTCGTAAATTTGACTCGGTTTTGTAATTACAGAAATAGCGTCACATACCCTTTCATCCCACCAAGTTAATTACGTTTCCTCTTCCTCATCCGGGTGCTTCAGTCGTTTTCGGTCAGGCAGTGTACTTTTTCCGTTATTTAGGATTGCGGGCGGACACGATATTAGAAGTCCGCACTATAATAAAATGGTGTGGATCGATTCAAATTACTTGTAATGTGTACACGATAGCTTTGTGTACGTGGATCGATATTGTCATTTACAGGATACATAATAGTGCAGCGGCTAAAATATAATAAAGATAAACGTATTGGTCTTTGTCAGTATTGATGTGACAAAAAGATAACATACTTTTACGCTAGTACACGTGCTAAACTAAAATCCACGCGAACAGGAGTTACGGCACAACGCTGGCGACCGGCCGGCGTGTCGTCTTCCGCCCACAGGCGACGCTAAATGTGGATATGGAGGGGGGGAGGGGGGGAGGGGCATGTGGTCAGCACATCACACTCCCGGCCGTCGCGTGCTTCGCTTGTTCGAGGCATACTGCTACCACGCGTGTCTGTTCTTTTAACATTTGCAAAAGAACAGATGCCACGCATTCGTGTAGTTGATTCGCCTCGATGGATTCACAAGCTCCAGTGCGGATGCGCATTAACGTTCGATCTTCAAGAGGGAATCTAAAATTAGCGAGCATGGCGGACGTGGACGGGGGCCGTGGGGTGGGGGTGGGGGTGAATTTACGTAATATTTCATTTTAGTTTTAAAATTTGGTTTGCCACCTTCAGGCATTTCACACCACTGTGCAGACGAAAAGATTTTGATGCTCCGTACTGAACTCCTTTCCGAGTCACCGTCAGCTTTAGTTTTGAGTACCGATGGTCATTTTTTCCTACCTCTAATTCTCTATCATCCCTTTTGTGGCACGAATACTTACTTTTTTTAAGTGACCAGCTACCTCATCAAATAAAACGTTTAGAAGAAATATGCAAAATGGAGTTTGTTTAAAAAAATTCGTCCGATTTCACAGCACTATTTCTTCTAACGAAACTTGAGAGAAATTTTAACTCACGCGTAAGACTACAGAATTTTAATTTTCAAAGGAACCATCCTATTTTATCGCGGTATATATCTTTAACATGCAAACTTCAGGTATTTCTTACAGCTGCGTTTCTTATCCAAGTTTTCATTATTCTTTTACAAATGTTCGATGATCATTGCCCAGGATGCACGACAAACATGCAAATCGTGGTGAACACGTCGCGACCACGGGTGACGGTGGAGGCTGACTGTGCAATACGAGATGATTAATGCCTCGCCTCTTACAGCCGACCCACCGTTGAGGCAGCTCACTGTTGAGAAACTTCTGCGTCTACATCGTCCTCCGCAAGCCACCTAACGGTGTGTGGCGGAGGGTACTTTCGGTACCACTATCTGATCCCTCCAACCCTGTTCCACTCGCGAATAGTGCGTGGGAAGAATGATTGTCGGTAAGCTCTGCAATGGTGTTCCGTTTTGTTCAAACGTGAAATTTACGGCATGTTTTCGCATTTGCGAAAAAAGCCAGATCTCCAACATACCGCAGGTATGTGATTCCTGTAAAGCATAAAGGACAGGGCAGCTAATCTTGTCTCGGGAAACAGTGCAAGGTGCCCGAAACTTTGGAGGGTCTGTCTCGTGCTCAACTCTGATGTGTGGCTGATGAGTTCCCTACATTCTTAATGTGTAGTGTTCCACTTTTCCACTTAAAAGGAACGCAGCCTCATGCAGAACACTAAACGTGAAAGAAAATTGTCACATTCGATCTTCATGCCCAGAATAATTTAGGAAACTCTACAGTTCGTGTTTTATCACCGTCGTGAAGGACTCCCAGGAACTGAAACCTGTACGGTTTAAAATACAAATATCGCCGCAAAACACAGCAGTCAGACAAGCGAACAACGATCAAACACAGCTGGCACGGCTGTTAGACTTGAGCGGACCAAGTGCAAAACTCCGCTGAGTGCGCTCGACGTGCTGAGCGCACACACAGGGCCGGCTGTGTTTTTGCCTGTATATTAACAACAAACAACCAGAGTCCTGCAACTGATGGTACCATGGCGGAATGCTTTGAGCTGTACGAGGTGCAGAGCCGCACTCTCAACCAGTATCACGCCGCAGTGATTTTACGTACCTGTTCGTAAACATTTTTTGCAGACAAAAGTGTAATTCTTACTTTTGGTTTTAGATACTGAGAAATCTTAAGCCTTTTTGCGAACAGTGAAGAAATATTGCATAGTTACTTTAAAATAATATTTTCATTCTGCATTAATTTTCTATGTTGTTGACAGCTAATTAGTGTAATTGTTGATGGCTAATTAGCGTACCTACGATGATAGCCAACTTTAAAAGAACTAAAATCACGCCGCGCAGCTGTAAGTGGATTGCAGATGTTGAAGTGGAGAACGCGAAACTTCCTCTGTTGCCCTGTAGGTATCGCGACTCGACGCACGCTGTGTACGGCTGCACCAGGAAGGCAGCTGCCCACAGCCACCAACTTCCAGCTGGAGGCGTGCTGGTCTCCGAGTTCCGATGTGTTTCTATCTCAGGTTCCTGTCTCCGTTCACCTAGAACATACAGTCGTGTAAAATCAGATAAATCTTTTGAAGTGCCCCGTACGGGTATGTCAATGTGTTGATATAACGTGTATTTCATAATGCTGCTAGCCAGTGCACTGACAATCGGAGAGTCCGTTCTACCATTACTACCCAATCTTCGCCACACTCCGTGATTGTGTGTATTCAACGTCGTCTTTCTTGCAGCGGTTCCCATTCCAGTTCCTGAGCTTATGTGTAATTCTTACTTTTGATGAGCTGCACTGACCTAGTAGCTCGTAGCAGCGTAATTTTGAATGGCTTGAACTTCTTTCGATATTGGCAAAGTCGACAAGGATTTCAAGCGTTACATCACTATCCTAAAATATAGTGAATGACAATAGGTTTCCCAAATTTCCACAAAAAAAACGATTTATTCCATTCGCCTTACGCAACATTTCTGGCTCTGGGAGCCATAGTATTCAATCCCAAGTTTCACTTCATAATTGAGGAAGGATGTGTTAGTTGATGTGTGACGTAAGAAATGGATCGAGGAGCAGACGAATTTTCTTTTATCGATATTTCTTTAAAACATAATTGAGATGTAATTGACGATCATAGTAGCTATCGTCTCAACAGTAAGCTATCGTACACTCTGTTCACATCTAATTTGTGCCCATTTTTATTAATATTTAGAATTGTTACGCCCTGGAACTGTATTATGTGTGACATTGTATGAGTACATTTTTAAATCGCTTTTTAGCACGTTTATAGCTTTTCCTGCTGTGTGTGTTGCAAATAAAACAAAACTGTCGGCATCCCAGTCGATAATGATTCATCATTTAGAACCCTACCGAACCTTAGCCCATTTAGAGTAAATTTTAATGTCTCACCTCAAGAACAACGGGTTTGCGACATAGATGCTACTTCTGCACAGAAATGAGATCTTGGAGGACACCAAGTGGGTGGATAACTTCAGAATCTGAGTTCTGCCTGGATGTAGCAGAGTACAAATAGGTCCTCACATGTCCTGCATTCCCAGAATAAATGGGAACAGTTACTTGCCATCTGTGGATACCGATTGACGTCACATTCAATTGTGAAGGTTTTATCACCATATTTCCGTAATGTTTTATCACCGCACTTAGATACTATTAATTTCACATGAACTTTCTATTTAATTTATCTTGACGGAGCTACCGCAAAATATTTAGACAATGTAACAGACTCCGAAAGATTATGACCAATGTAGCAATCAGGTGCCACCAGTGTCTTGTTTATGCACAATATCTTACATTTTCGATAACATGTCGTGCAACAGATCGAAAGCTGCCCAAGTCATTTCGAATTCCCGTAAACGACAGCGTGTGAGAATAGTGTGAGGAGATTTCTGTTGGTAGTGACAATATTAGAGGTCCTGCCGTGATTTCCAGAGGAACATAAATTATTAATTCAGGGTGATCATTCGCTGTCTCGCGTAAAGTAGCGTTCAATTAAGTTTACATGCGCCCAGTTCGTTGGTAAGGTACAAGTGGAAATTCATGGCTATGTCAGAACACAGGGCTTTGATTTTCAGCATTATTGTTCCCGCTAATTGATGACATACCCATTGGGAAGAACGGACCACGAAGAGATAGAAGCAGTCAACAGATGCTTCGGCGTACTTCACAGCTGTGGTGGTGAGACAACTCTAATTACCCACGACGGTGAAGCTGAGAGCTATTTGCTGTCGAAGCTTCCGACGAAACGCCCAGAAAAGCAAAAACGCCCTGCATCCGATGTCATACCGTTACACGCAGTGGATTACTTTTCCAATAATTCGACATGTGCGCAAGCTTTCTTTCTCAAATGATGTCGCTGCTGACCACATATTGAACTCGTGTTCCATCTCTTGCTCATCCCGGACCGCCCCATCGACAAGCGAATGAGGCAGTTGCCACATCGACTGGGATTGCGGACCTGTTGATAAAAAGTAATTTCTGCAGCCATGTTGCCGAAAATAGTCATCGCATCTGCAGCCAGCATTAGGCGAAATTTGATTATGCCGTTCAGTTGGCGACACGGCATGTCAAACGTCGACGTCGGAAACCAGTTATTATCTCCTCGGGGAATCGATGTTCAGCAGAGAGCGCTGTCATGTACTCGCGCTCATGATGTGTGTGTGTGTGTGTGTGTGTGTGTGTGTGTGTGTGTGTGTGTGCGCGCGCGCGCGCGCGCGTGTGTGTGTGTGTGTGTGTGTGTGTGTGTGTGTGTCACAGTGAATCACGAAACCGAAGTAAGCGAACTGCATAGTTACATGTCTCATTGAACTTCTCGTGCGAATAATACTGCGTTTAGATTTGTTGTTGTTTGGATATCAGTTTCGATCCCCTTTCAAAGTCTACACACAAACCCTGCAAGCCACGGTACGGTGCATGGCGGAGGGTACCTTGAACCACTAGTCATTTCCCTTCCTGTTCCACTCTCAAATAGAGCGAGAGAGAAACGTCTGTCTATGAACTACCGTGCCAGTCCTAATTTATCTCATCTCAGTGGTGCTTACCCGAAATTTACGTCGGTGGTGGTAGAATCGATCTGCAGTGGGCCTCGAATGCCGGTTCTCTAAGTTTCCGCAACAGTGCCTCCCGAAAAGAGCGTCGTCTTCCCATTTTATATCACGAAGCACCTCTGTAATACCTGCGTGATCAAACCTACCGGCAACAAATGCAGCAGAACGCCTCCGAATTTCTTCGATGACTTTCTTTAATCCGAGCTGGTGCGGGTCCCAAACTCTCGAGTAGTACTCTGGAATGGGTCGCACTAGCGTTATGTACGGCCTTTCCTTAGTAGATGCGCTACATTTTCCCAGAATTCTTCGAATAAACTGAAGTCGACCGTTCGTCTTCCCTACTGCCGCCCTCGCGTGCCACTTCCACCTCACGTGGCTTTGCAACGTTTCACGCAGGTACGTAGTCACTGTGAGAGTGTCGGGCAGCACAGTACTGGTGCTGTATTCGAACCCTACAAAACTGTCTTTCCTACACTCACAGTTTCCTACATTTAGTACAAGCTGCCGTTCATCACAGCAACAACAGAGTGTGTCTCCCTGTATCCACCTTCCCGTACAACACAGCGTGATCAGCAAACAGCCGTGAATCGCTGTCCATCCTGTCCGTCAGGTCATATAGAATGAGAGCGGGCCAGTCAAACTTGGCTGCGGACTTCTGGCGATACCCTTGTCTCTGACTAACACTAGCTGTCGAAGTCGACGTACTGTGTTCTATTAACGTAAAAGCCTTCCAGCTACTCACATACCTGGGAACTAATTCGTATGTTCGGATCTTTGTGAACAGTCTGCAGTGGGGCGCCTGACCAAACGCTTTCCTGAAATCTAGGAATATGGAAACTGCCTGCTGCCCTTCATTCGTAGTTCGCAGTGTATCGTGTGAGAAAAGGAGAAGCATAATTGATGCTTCCTAAAACCGCGCTGATTTGTGCACAAAAGCTTTTCTGTGTCAAGGAAATCTATTATCTTCGAACTCGGAATGTGTTCAAGAATTCTGCAGCAAAGGATATTGGTCTGTAATTATGCGAGTAAGTTCCTTTTTTCCGATAGCTTGGGGCTCTGAGCTGGTCGAGAGATTCGCGATAATCGCAAGCTGGGTAGGGGTCAGGGGCGCAGAGTTCTCTCCGTAGGACCGGACTGGGACTCCAGCTGGACTCGGAGACTCGTTTGTTTTCAGCTCTTTCAGCTGCTTTCTATGGCAGGCATTCCTATTTCTATGTCCTCCGTGCGGGAGTCTGTGCGATTGTCGAACGACGATATGTTCGTACGATCCCCCTGCGTGAATGATTCCTTAAACGTGAAAATTCAATACTCTAGCTTTCTTTTTGCTGTCTTCTATCACAACACCACACTGGTCGACGAAAACATATATAAGTCTTCGACTCACACAATCATTTTACGTATGAGCAGAATTTTCTCGGATTCTCGGCAAGATCTTTCACTAAGGTGGGTCGGTGGAAGTTGAATGCATTGCGCATTGATTTTATTACGGACGCACGAATGCGTCTGTCGACATTTGCGCGTTCTTTTCTGAACCGGGAGTGCAACATTATCTGTTTCCTCATTATTTTCCGAAACCGATTATTAAACCACGGGGGTTGTTTACCGTTATTAATGCACTTACTAGGGTCCAGAAAAATGTCCACTCTTCGATAGTTAATATCTTTGGAACAAAATGACATATCTTTGTAACTCTGTGCGGTACCGTCATGGAGGTAAAAAAGAAAGGAGTTGTCTTTTATTAATAAGTGGAGCCTTAAAAGCAAGATTTTCTTTTGTATACACGGATTATGGTTGCGCTGTTTACTTTCATTCTTTCCTCTGCGTTTCACAGCCTTCCAAACCGCAAACCGTGCGACGTCCGGGCCACACTGCACCAGCGGTCTCGTCCCCGCACAAAGCACGGCCACGTGACCGCGTTGAGTGTTGGTGCAGCACGTCATGTCTTAAATTCCTGCCGACGATAATTATTCATTGTTCATATTTTCTCCGTCTTTAAATAAAAAAAAGATTCTGGCTAGAACAGCCGGAGGCAGCTGTCTTATCTTTGTGAGTTTTCTGTGTATGAATGTATCAATGTGTGTGTATGATTTGCTTCCCTTGTGAAGAACACTTTGGCCGAAAACATACGTCAAACTTTTTCCAACGTGACTACGTGCTGCTCGGTGTGCGAACAGCAATCTATCCGTTTCACAGTGTAGCTATTCCATCATGAAGTTTGCTGTCAATAATCCTCTGCATTTCAACAGCAAAAATGATTCAGAGAATTACAATACCAGAAGAAGAAAAATTACATTAATTACGCCACATTAAGATTGTCTGTAGCACAAATAAGGGTTCACAATGCTGCAATCAAAATTTTTGAACATTTACTCAGTGATATAAAACGCCTGAAAGGCAGCAAAATAAAATTTGAAACAAAACAGAAAATGTTTCTCTGTTGCAACTTCTCCTATTCCGCAGAAGGCTATCTATTTTGTAATGTGCACATGGTGATGGGTGCGAACCACGGACAAACATGTCTGTCTTGAATTAAAAAACAAAAAATCTGATAAATAATCAGCATGGAGGCATATTTAAAAAAAACTGATGTTAATATAAAATGACTCGTCCCACATTATTACGATTTATCGTGCATATGATACACGGAACACGAAATTAATTAACTTACCATGGTACGTGACAAAGCATGATATATACTTACATACTGTGAAAACCTCAAAATGAAATTAAAATGTAAAATGAATCAGATGATCAAAGTAGACGTACATTCGCATTGTGATGTGTTTGGTTATTCGCGAAAAACTGACAGTTACTGACGATAAACATCCTGGGAAAAGACGAGGCTAGCGTTGGAGACATGGATAGGCCTCTATGTACACCGGTTAGGCTAGCATTATTAAAAAATTACGCTCACGTTCAGGAAAAACAGAACACTTTGAACGACCGGAGATAGGACGTTCACATTCTCAGAACATGTAAAATCGTGTGTTCTGCAGAAATGATTGGCATCTGAGTCACGTTTGTTGAGCACGTGTCGTGTTGGCTACTAGTTTCGATTGGCGGCAATTGTGGTGATCTGGAAGACCAGGTCACAGACTGACACCCTGTGTTCGTGCAGCAACGTGTGCTCTGAAAAACAGCATTCGGCACGATGTGCAGACACAGTATGGCTGCGGGTCGGCCACGCTACTTGCGCTGCCCTGGACAGACACGCACCAGCTGTGATTTGTGGCAGCCCACACCACGAGGCCTCGAGCTGCCGCTGCACGTCTTGTGCGAGGGCAGCCACTGTGATGCCACTGAGCGGCCAACCAAAATGTGGCCATCATTTCCAAACAAACAGAACCTGGATTCGTCCGAAAAACTCTATCTGATGCCATTCCTGCCCCCAGTGACGGCGCTCTATACTCCGTGGCCATCTAGCATGTTTCTGCACATTCGTCAACGGTAGGAGAAGAAATGGACGACGCGCACGTAACCCGTGCCGTAATAAACGGCGACGGACTGTGACCCGTGAAAGTGTACGATGTGTTACACTGTTCCACCTTTGCACCAGTCAAGGATGACGCAGATCTGGCCTGCAGTGTCATTCGGATGAGGTTGTCGATCTTCTCAAGAGGTGGTCTGGGTGTTGGCAGCTGACCCACCTCGTCCTGTCCTACGGCCTTCCGTGAACCGTGCTGTGCACAGCCGTCGCACGGCCAAAACACTTCGTCCCACACGGGCAGCCATTTCTCGGATGGACGCATCACATTCTCTCGTGCCAATAATACGCCTTCTTCCAAACGCACTCATCTGACGATACTATTCGCGCATATGTTGCGAGGCATCCTGCATGCCTGCTAGAGTCACCCTGATCCATCACCTTCGGTTTGTAGGAACAACGAGAGCCGCAAGTGCTGTGGCGCCGCGACATCGATGTTGTCCTCGAACCCACGGGCCGACATTGTTCAAATGCCAATCACTTCTGCAGAACATACCAACCTGCATGTCCTGTGAATATGAAAGTCCTGTTTCTACTCGTTCAAGGAGTTCTGTTTTTCCTGAACATGCATGTACTTACATACATGTTACAGCAAAATATCCATTTTACGGGGTCTAACCGTTTGAGACCGTTCCTCCAATATCATGAATAGTATTGTTCAGTGCTGGAACATATTTAAAAATTATACCGGTTTTTTATCCTGTAAATTGCTATTATTGGTCACACACTAATGAGGCATCATAGATAAGATTTCAAAATGAGAAGATGGCTAAACTACAGTGAAACAATCCACTGAGAATCTTATAAAACAAAAACTCAATTCTGCATGGAAGTATACCTCTATGCAGTTCTATTTCTTTGACGTTTCAATAATTGTTCGCTTTGTTGGCATGCACAAGATACGATAACATGCCTTGCTTTTTTCTCATTTTTCACGTTTATCGCCTAGCAAAGAACACGTAGGTAAGCTTTTTGCAAACGTGAAAATTAAAACTGTTGTTCATACGAGCTGAAGCTGAAAATGTAAAGAACATGAAGCAGTACCAGTAAGCAAACAAGCTTTGGTTTCGGAGTTCCAGCTTCATTTGCTATCGATACAAAAACAGCAAAAGAGGAATTAAATGGATTAAGAAACCAAGTTTTTCATATAGCTTCCTTCTCGTCTTGCTAATTCCAAACATATCAACAAAAAGAAGTACATTAACGAGGCCATATGTGTCGTATTATTACAACAAATACGCATTCAAGAACAATAACAAAAATAAGTAAACTTTCGAAATTGTCTTCCTGGAGCTATGTTATTCACATAAACACTGTAATTTTTAATGTTTAAAACAGCTTTTGCATGCAGACGACAGATTTAATTAACAAGAAGCAATCGTAAACGGTAGTCTGCTAATGTTTTGGACTATTTACGAGGGCAACAAGCCTCCTTCACTCTGGCTTCAAAGCAACGTACCGCATAAGTTTATATCGCAAAATCCCTTATTTTATTTATCTCCATGGTAAGCATAGTCCATTCTTTTCTCAATAGATCTTGGCGCGCCTTTTTCCAGCAGATGTCAGTTCAGCAATGAATGAAGTAAATTTGTCGTTTAAGCAACGAAAAGCCGTATTGAAGTGGTTCTGGAAGTACGAACACATGATGGAGGTACGCCAAAAATTGTGTCATGTGTACAGAACTCAGCCACCAACACGTACAGTAGTTTATAGTATTCGGGATAAATATGAAGCCGACGGTACTGTTCTGTTAAGGACGTAGGTATAACCCACCAAAAACATCAACGTGTGGTGTGGTCTGTCATCGCGCGATTTCATTGCCCCATCTTTCTTTGAAAGTACCGTAATTGGTGAGGTGTATCTTCATATCCCAGAAACATCGATTTTACCCGCCGTGCGAGAGATATTTGGAAAAGAAATATTTTACTTGCAACAAGATGGCGCTCCGCTTCACTACCACAGAGATGCCGGAGCCTACCTGGATGGAAACCTGCCTGGTCGATGTACAGGTCGAAGGGGAGCTGCTCAGCACCCACTGCGGTCTCCACACCTCAACATCTCTTCACTTATACGCATGGGGAATCTGGAAAAATGAAGTTTACCAACAGAAGCCAGCTACACTGCACGAGCTACGAGAGACCACCGAAGCGTCCTGTGCGGCTATAACACCGGCAACACTGACAAGCATAGTTCGGTCAACAGTTCAGCGGCATCGACGTTGTTTGGTTGCTGATTGGGTTCACTTTGAACACATAAAATAACCTACCACCCCCCCCCCTCCCCCTCTCCCCGATAGTACACACATGGAAAACGCTTCGGTACTGCTGAGGTTGATTGGCTGATTTCGGGGGGAGTGGACCAAACAGCGAGGTCATCGGTTCCCTCGGGTTAGGGAAGGAAGTCGAACGTGCCCTTTCAAACGAGCCATCCCGGCATTCACCTGAAGCAATTTAGGGAAATCACTGAAAAAATAAATCAGGATGGCCGGACGCGGGTTTTGAACCGTCGTCCTACCGAGTGCGGGTCCAGTGGGCTAATACTGCTGAGGTTAAGCCCCTGTTACACAAGCGACATTCTGGTAAGGACCGACTGCTGGGTTTGGGTGCGCATCACATGCCTGTGTGAAAAACTGCCGCGGACCACTTCGGGACGTGGTGACTGGTGTTCGCTCTCAGCTGACTGTGCCGAGTGTAAAGTACGAATACCCTGCGCGTGCGGAGAAACAGGAGCCCGTGGCGTGGTCTGCTAACATCGCAAAGTTAACTTACTCTCACGTGCTCATCTGTGTTTTAGTAATGGATTTTGTATCTTCTTTATCTTTGATTTATCGATTGTCGTGTTTCCTGACACAATGCAAAGATTGCAAGAGTAATGATATTTTGTGTACTAGTGTTCTCTAACAAGCGAGCCCAAATATCTAACAGCAATAAGGTATTTAATTTTTACGACACCTGGACAAACATGAGCCCTAGACTGTGCATAAATATCAACTTAAATAGATATATCTTTTTAATGGAAATTGTTTCAACAGTGAAAACTTCATACCTATTGAACGAGAAAAATAATTTTAGATGTTATTTGCTACTTGCAAGAGTAATGATATTTTGTGTACTAGTGTTCTCTAACAAGCGAGCCCAAATATCTAACAGCAATAAGGTATTTAATTTTTACGACACCTGGACAAACATGAGGCCTAGACTGTGCATAAATATCAACTTAAATAGATATATCTTTTTCATGGAAATTGTTTCAACAGTGAAAACTTCATACCTATTGAACGAGAAAAATAATTTTACATGTTATTTGCTATTTACAAGGAAAACAATATGCAAAAGGAAGTAAAGAGGCGCTGTTTACTGCCTTATAAAGATTTTGATGTGTTTATATGCGCATATTTTCTCGAGGAAATAGATGTTAAATTAGCTGAATGGATTATCCAGTAACAATATATTGTTGTATTAATGGTATTCAATTTACGTGCTCTGTTTCGAAATTAACAACCTGATCTTCGGTAATAATTTTAAGATCTATTATGGGAATTAAATACTCTCCACTGACATTATATTAATGAAATATTGCTGAACACCCCTAAGGTTCCATCCGGGAAGGTGAAACACACTAAAATAAATGTTGGTGTTTTTAAATGTTGGGACGACAGATTTCCTGGTCTTCAATTCTCAGTAGTGTGAAGAATTTACCAGATGCCCTTTGTCAAGAAAATGCACTACGAATTTTGCTATTGTCATTAATAAGCTCACTTTCCATTGCTAGATGTTTAAGTCTGTGTCTACATTTCGATTTTTTGTATTAAGGATGGCCCCTCATAGCTTCATTTTCACCATTCGAATGCATAGCAGGCAGCTCTCAAAACACATGCAACTATCGCTGGCTCACACAAAAAAAGAAATGCCGCCACTCGTGCCAGGCGAGTATCAGTGCAGTATCACGAACAAATTACCAGGGACGTTGCGGTAGACTCACTTGCCATAACTAGTCCATTGGCACAAGAAAGTCCCTCGGTAAACGTAACTTAACCCTGTAAGTGACGAAAGTTGTTTTTCTGCATATAAAAGTGAAATATATGGTATCCACTTTTAGAGAATAGTAGTCAGTAAAACTTCTTAAATAACGAGGGCGTGCTGAAAAGCAATGCCTCCAAAGTTTTTATGTGAAAATTCTCACAGCTTCTCAATAAAACAAACGTTATTAACGGTCTACATCTATGTTCTTCTTGTCTACATATTTATTTTTAACCCTGGTGATGACCACATCTCTCCCAATGAGAGACCAGTTTGTTGATATTGTCACTGTAGTATGTTTGTCTTTTTTGACGGAGCCACAACCTTACCTCTGTTTGCACCGCTTCATCATTGCCAAAGTGAAGTTCTCGAAGGTTTTCTTTAAGTTCTGGAAACAGATGCGAATCGGATGGGAACAAGTCGAGACTGTGGAGGACGATCGATGACGCTGAACCCAGGTCGTCGGATTGTTGCAGATGTCGCAGCGGTCGCCTGTGGTCTGACATTCTTATACAGACGCTGCGGACGAACTCTTCGAATTCGAGCATTCAGTTTTCTGAGGGTCTCGCTATGCTAGTGTCTTTAGGCACGGATTCCAAATGAACATTTCAGAACACGGTGTGCATGACTTTGCCTGCTGATGGCATAGTCACGAAGTTTTTTGACGCCTGTGATCCTATACAGCGGAACTCCGTTGATGCTCTCTTGGGATGGTCAAACCAGCTCACAACGTTTTTAAGGAACCCGTCACCCTCAAGCTCAAATCGGATAAGAAATTGCTGACGATGTCCAATCTCGTCTGCTTCGTATCAGGAATAAGCATTCGAGGCTGTTCTTCACGCACCGACATAGGTTACACACCTCTATGTTACACGCTACAATTCGGAGCCCTCTAGCAACATAGGGTTGCAACTTGCGTCAGTGAAGCGGGAAAGTCGACCGAGTAATACGTACATGTAATACTTGAACCGATATTGAGAAGAGAACAAAAAATTCCAGAGGCATTACTTTTCAGCGCGTCCTTGTCTTACATATACCACGAAGTAGAAATATTCACACCAATAAATAACTACTACACATGGTAATTCCGCTCGTTCACCTTAGCTGTAGACGTTTACTAGTGTCACTTAAAGAGTTAAAGGGCTGCCGAGGACACTGTGAGCAGTGTACCGTGGTAATCGCAAGGCAGACGTTTATCGAGAGCGGCGTTCGGCTTCGGAGAACAACGGGGCCACCAACAGGTGGCTGGCTGCCTGCGACCCACGGCAGGACACAGGTGCGTGTACTGCTGCACACGGCGAACAAAGTAGAGGCTGCAAGCAGAGGTAACTGCGTGCGGCTGGCGACGGCCGCGGAGTGCGGCCCGAGCAGTGCCGGGGCAGGGCTGCCCGCCAGGCAGCGGCCGCTCCCCCCTCCAGCGCGGCCGGCGTCGCGTGACGTGGTCCAATTAGCGCCCGCGCTGAGCCGCGCCGCGCCGCGCCACTTCAAGCCGACACCGGCCGCACACGGCTGCCCCTCCCTGCTCCTCTAGTCGCCACTGTACAGAAGCGGAGCCCGCAACACTACCACCCCCGCGTCAGGAGCCGTCGCTGCAACTTCGAGCAGCGCCTGCAGGCCCCGACGTTACAGCCCGACCTAACGACAGTCGCTAACACCGAGACGGCTGATATTTGCCACCTGTTATGCATGCGCACAGGGCGCTTTCCTATTGACCGTAACCCTCACGCCCCCCTCGCCCCCCACCCCTGACAAAGATCACCCTGTGCCGCGACCGTACTACAAACCAATTAAAATTACCTGATAGCTGACACTTCACGCGTTGGAGCTGGTTTCCTCCACTGAGAGCGCTTCGACGTCACGTCCGAACATTTCGCCCTCGCCGAACTGTCGCAGCAGTTCACTTCCAATTCATCCTCTGGAATTATTACTGTACGTGTTTGGACCCCGAATCGTGAGTTTGGAACTTTTCTTTTGTATTTCATCATACATGATAACCACAGCACAAGTAACAAACACAAACGACGATGTCAATGAAATACACACGTTTCGCACACAGCACTAATCAAATACTACTGGATACTTCCGTACAAGATGCCATTCGGCGTCACATACACAGTTAACGTAATCACAGAGTTCGTCTTACATTAATTATATAAGCTTCGCGACATTGCGTGAAGCCGGATTTTTTAAGGCTGCAATTCATCGTTGCGCCCGGGCAACCACAGTTAAAAATTCACTGAAGAGCCAAAGTAAGTGGTACACCTGCCTAATACCGTGTGGGGACCCCGCGAGCATCCCGCAATGCCGCAACACGACGTGGCATGGACTCGACTAATGTCTGAAGTAATGCTGGGGGGAACTGACACCGTGAATCCTGCAGGGCTGTCTAATAAATCCGTAAGAGTAGCAGGAAGTGGAGATCTCTTCTGAACAGCGAGTTGCAGCGCATCCCAGGTACGCTAAATAATATTCATGTGTGCGGAGTTTGGTGGCCAGCGGAAGCATTTAAACTCGGAAGAGTGTCTCTGAAGGCACTCTGTAGCAATTCTGGACGTTTGGGTGTCGCATTGTCTTGCTGGAATTGCACAAGTCCGTCCGAATGCACAATGGACGTGAATGGATGCAGGTGATCAGACAAGATGCTTACGTACGTGTCACCTGTCAGAGTCTTATCTATACGTATCAGGGGTCCCATATCACTCCAACTGCACACGCCACACACCATTACAGAGCCTCCACCAGCTTGAACAGTCCCCTGCTGACATGCAGGATCCTTGGATTCGTGAGATTATCTCCATAACCGTACACGTCCATCCGCTCGACACAATTTGAAACGAGACTCGTCCGACCAGGCAACATGTTCCCAGTCAACAACAATCCAATGTCAGTGTCGACGGGTCCAGGCGAGGCAGAAAGCTTTGTGTCTTGCATGAACGGGCCTTCGGCTCCGAAACCCCATATCGATGATGTTTCGTTGAACAGCTTGCACGCTGACACTTTTTGATGGCCTAGCACTGAAATCTATAGCAATTTGCGGAAGGTTTGCGCTTCTGTCACGTTGAACGACTCTCTTCAGTTGTTCTTTCCCCATTCTTGCGGGATCTTTTTCCGGCCGCAGCGATGTCGGAGATTTGATGTTTTACCGTATTCCTGATGTTCACGGTATACTCGTGAAATGGTCGTACGGGAAAATCTCCACTTCATCGCTATCTCGTAGATGCTGTGTCCCATATCTCGTGCGCCGACTATAACACCACATTCATATTCACTCAAATCTTGATAATCTCTCATTGTAGCAGCAGTAACCGATCTAACAACTGCGCCAGACATTTGTTGTCTTATATAGGAGTTGCCGACCGCAGCGCCGTATTCTGCCTATTTAAAAAAGCTCTGTATTTGAATACGCATACGTATACCAGTACTTTGGCGCTTCAGTGTATAACGAAAACTGGCCCTCATGTGCTGTAGCTTAGTTGGTAGCGTGTTAGTGTGCTGTGTAGAAGGTCGTTGGTTTGAACCATGTGAGACATAGTGAAATTTTTTATTTTATTTCTACACTTAACGAAAAGATTTTGATTTTAATTTTAATTTTTATTCAGTTAATTGGTCTAAACACAGTATTTTTATTTCTAATCCTTTGCCCTGTCGTTTAACATCATCGTACTGTCTTTTTCCTATGCTCTTATTTTTCTCCCTGTTAATCTGTCTGTGTCGCCTATAATCTCCAACCAAGTGCCAACGAGGACTGCTCATCGGTTGGTAATGCGGCAGCTCGTGCAGCCAGTGCGAAGATAGTTTCAGGCAGCCAATAACAGCCAGAAATTATTTACTTTTAAAGCTGAAACTGAATTTTTCTCTGTCTCAAGTTTGCTCGTAAAGTTTACCTTCAGTCGTCGTGAAGAAAGGGTTCGTGATTTTAGTTCTGCCGCAGATGATTCACCGCCGTTTTCTCGAATATTTTATACTTCACGATTACCTCAGGACATGCGTTTAAATTCGGGGCTACAAAACGCGTCGTCTGCTGCAGTTTAGTCACTGATCACTTAAAATCGACAGAGGGTCTCGCATTTTCGACATACCTCGCAGTGGCCACTTGCTCCACGTTACACATTAACGGCATATGTGAAGTGATTCACTACGTATGCGAGTCACATATAACCGAGCCGTAGCCGGCAGCTGATGTGACAATACTGAAGTGACAAGTCACAGATGTCAACTAGCAAGTAATTTTAATCGAAAAAAAGTCGCGCGTGTCCAGGTACGCGCCCACTGTCTCCTCTCTCTGTCCTACCCCCCCCCCCCCCCCCACCCCTACGCCCCGCTTTCGCATTCTCCTTTTCTCTTCCCTCTCTCTCTCTCTCTCTGTCTCTCTCTCTGTGTCTCTCTTTATCTCCCCCCCCCCCTCTCTCTCTCTGCTCTGAATAACATGCTAAGCGCGGTGGCACAGTGATAAGACAGTCTGAATTGAGGAGAACAAATCCCTGTCTGGAAACCCGGCTACCGGTGTTTAAGGCCAAAGTCGGTGTGATTCCTTTGGAGAGAACCCGTTGGATTTCCTTCCGCTTAGATCCCTAACGTGAACACGTGCCCCCGTCTCTAGCACCATCGCTGTCGACGGGTCGTTAATTAAAGTGTCAGTCTCTGTTCATTTTCACACAGCAGTTTGAAGTTCCGCAGTGGATTACGAAATGACAACTGAAGGTGCTATTGGAATAGTGACTCGGGATCTGAGCTAATGTGGAGGAACTACCAGAGTTGCGCTCTACCAAAACTACGGTTCGGTAGTTTGGCTACAGTACACAAATGACGTAGTAAATGGTGGGATTGCCGCTAGTGTTGATAGTACTGACACGGAAACAAACGTAAATGAACGTGTGTGTGTGTGTGTGTGAGAGAGAGAGAGAGGTACTGAGAGCCGACGACTTTTCTTTGCGTTTCTTTGTTTTGCAGATAATTAGAATCGCATATCATGCACTGTTAGTCCATTGAGTATTTTATATCCTTACAAAATATAAATTGCACTTTATAAGTAATTAGAATTAGTTGTCGCGTAACTTCTGCGCTTTTATGTAACCAAACAAATTACTTTTGATGCAAGTAGAGCTTACATGCACAAACATATAAGAATCTATATAATTAGTGTTGTTGTTTTGTACTCAGTAGAACTTTCTTCAGTAGGGTTGCATCTTCAATTCACGATGTTTAATTCTCGTGTTATCAGCTGAAGAGTTTCTTCTTTTTTTTTGATAAATGCGAAAGTTGTTTATGGATAATAGAAACTTGTTTTATGTAAGTTCGAGGAAGTAACGCAGCTATGTTTGAGAAGTTTTTGGTTTGCGTTTTTCTCATTATTTTTTTTAGAAAATTGTGTTTCCTAGCGCGGTATGATAAATCTCTATTTTCATGTGTTCTAGAACATGACTCTGTTTCTCGTTAAAAATCAACAATTTTCGGAAGAAAAACAAAATTAAACATTGACAATTTCAATTTTGCTATAAATGTTTATTTTTAAGTAACAGACATTGAGTGAGGACATATGGAATATTTTGGTTCTACAGTTTCTACATGGATCACCGCTTCTGGTTTCTAGGGGAACCTAATAAGAGACTGATCACATACGTAAACAAAGCGATCGCAGTGAGGTTACGCCCAATACGTATGCAAACCACCTAATATACAGATTACGCTGTTACGATCTTAACTGACGAAAGATAGTCGGAAAACTGACGTAGTCTACGCTGGCTTATGATAGTCTACGGTAGCCTATGGTAGTTTTACCCCCTGGAAACAACTTACACTGATATTGTAGCAGGACCTGTGCGGAAAAATGTTATCGAACTGGACATGCTAATGTTACCACTTTATAATATGTACCTACCACCTACGACGTTCGTAACTGTGAGAGTGTAGTTTGTACTAAACTTGTACTTTTTTTTTCGTCAGTCAGGATTCTCTCAGCTCCATGTAAATATTTTAGTAATTTTCGACTTCAGCTAATAACACGAGAATTAAACATCGTGAATTGAAGATGCAACCCTACTGGAAGCATTTGGAGCCCAAAGCCACGTGACATTTTCAGGTGCAACGAGAATAGCGGCGATCGTCGAAATAGTTTTTGAGATTAATCGAAAACGGCTCTGGGTACACTTGCTGCTAGTCAGTATCCATTACGTATTATGGCTTTCTTCAAAGTGATACATAAACCAAGCGTGTGTGTAGGTGGTTAGGCAGGATGTGACTTTGCTTTGTAAGACCAGAATTATTTTTTTGTATACGAATAGTGATGGGGAGCACAGCTGCTATCCCGTACCTCTCTCTCGGTACACCCTTAATTAATGACACAATCGACAACTAAGTTTAAAAAGAGTGAATTTTTGTTCATGAAGTGTTCCTTCTAAGTCAAAGGAGTAAGGGAAGTCAGTTTACTCGGTGCTGTTTCGCCTCTGCTGTGCCGTGTAGAGCGTGATCAGAACCATCCTTCATATCGAACGATAGCTCTTCCATCATTGGTTCTCCATCGGTGATTAATTAACGTTGGGCTATTGCGTTATATCAACAAGCAGCGACAGTAAGTGCTTAGCTCCCCTCTGGGCTATCTGGATAATTACAGGCACGTCCACCTTACCAGATAACTGCACACTGACTCCTTCCAACACACCTACGGTACAGCTGTAACAATACTTGTTTGCGGATTCAAACAGTACAGTTCACAGGCCATTTGCTCACAAAAAAAGGCTCTGAGCACTATGGGACTTAACTTCTGGGGCCATCAGTCCCCTAGAACTTAGAACTACTTAAACCTAACTAACCTAAGGACATCACACACATCAATGCCCGAGGCAGGATTCGAACCTGCGACCGCAGCGGTCGCGCGGCTCCAGGCGGTAGCGCCTAGAACCGCTCGGACACTCCGGCCGGCACTTACAAAAGTCACGGACATTATTTATGAAGGTATTGTTGAAAATTTTCGCACTACAATGTAATATGCGATTTACGATTTAATTATACTTAGCTGTACGAATGTGTCAAGTGTGTTGTGAATACTGTATTAATCGTGAAATCTTTGATAAGAAAACTAAGATATCCCGTTATGGATGTATATCGAAAGCATGAAATCCGTCTTCTCGTCTCAGAATGCAGAGTTTATTTCCGCTGACGTACAGTGGTTCTAATATTACATCATGCTATGTTAGAAATGCCATCTTCTTAGCTTATTCAGTTTTGGTTTTTGGGCAATTAGGTAACTGACTAATGCCGAAGAAGGGGGAGATAAAATACTGAATAACAAAGTATCGATCTAAACGTCAAAGCTATAAAATATTGTCCATTTCACACACATTTTTATCACCTGGCAAATCCAAAATAAACTTCGTGCCTGATCGCTGTCTTTCTCTGTCTAAAGCGCCTCGGCCTAGCTGACAGGAAGGACCCGCAGTTTAAGCGCGTAGCTCACCGTAACTTTAATACCAGGACGACGTGGCGACTCGCCATTGTCAACACAGTGTACAGGACAAAGTATTTGCGCTGCATAAGTTGTTTGACAATATGTCTGTGGGCAGTTGCGTAGTATTACGATTTGTAATGTGATTCTGGAGGTAAGGAAGCTATCGTCAACCGGCACGTCGGCCCGACCATCACAGTGTTTCATTAGAGATGCCCCAGCTGGAGGTGGTATGCAGTTACGTTCATCTGACCTGCCTTACTCAAGCAGTTAAGCGTGCTTTTCGAACAACAATGCATGTCGGCATTTTTCATATTAGCAAACGTTGCCAGAGAGAAAAGAACTGAAAACTGACAGATAAAAATTCCCAGAGCTGACAAAGTATCGAAGCCCCGAAATTTTTATCAATTATTTGGCAATTTGAGACCGAGCTACATGGTAGCCTGGATATAGTCCAATGGGTGACACGAAAGGGGAGCAATTGTTGAGAAGGAAGTGTGACAGCATTATAGCCTGTCCCCAACGTTATCCAGTCTGTACACTGAACAACGAAGGAAGGAATGCAAGGAGAAATTCCCTAAAGGGAATTAAAATTCAAGGAGGAGACATAAGAAAAAATAGGCTTGCCAATGACACTGTAATTGTCAGAGAGGGCAAAGGACTTGGTAGAGCAGTTGATCGGAATGTGTCTTGAAAAGAGGATATAAAATGCATATCATCTGAAGTAAAATAAGCGCAATGGAATGTTGTAGAATTAAATGAAGCAATACTTAGGGAATTAGAGTAGGAAATGAGGCACTAAAAGAAGTAAATAAGTTTTGATTTTTGGGCAACTAGGTAACTAACTAATGCTGAAGAAGGGGGAGATAAAATGCTGAATAACAATAGCACGAAATGCATTTCTGAAAAAGAGACATTTGTTATCGCGGAACACAGATTCAGGTTACCTGCCTGAGCTTCCACGCCGCTTCCAGCACTCGGAACGGCGCGCCGGCCGCGGATCGAATCCGCCCAACGGATTAACGACGAAAGCCGATGTGGCGCTTTTTAGACGGTTTCCCACATCCGACTTGGTGAATACCAGGCTGATATCCGCCTACCCTGTCAGTTACACGATTCACAAACATTTGGAAAACGTTCGCACACTTTCGCACGGATAACACTAGATGCAGCCAACTGGGGTACAGAAATTGTCCCGCAAGGTAAACAGGTGGTGACGTGAAGGGCATCCGTCCATCCTCTGCGCAGTACGCGACAAGAGCAGAAAAATATACTCGAAGAAGTGTTTCCTGAAAGTATTTATCTGGAATGCAGAATTGCATGGAAGTGAAAGGTGGTCGATAACAAATTAAGAGAAAAAGAGAATAAAAATTCAGAGAAAAAGAGAATAAAAATTTAGCACTACAGAAGAATGCTGAAGATTTAATGGGTAGGTCGAAGAACCCATGAAGAGATACTGAATCGAATAGAACAGAAATTGGTGGCAGAATTTGACTAAAAGATGGGTCGGCTGATGGGTCACTTCCTTAGGCATCAAGAAACTGTTAATTTAGTAATGGAGGGTGTGTAATCGTACAGAGGTCGCATTGCTACACGAGAGTTGGCAACACGAGTAGATACCACAAACGGTAGCCAGGGCCGGCTGCAGTCGGCAACGACGTATGGGGGGCGCTGCTCAAGTCCACTCCTCCCCTCCTGAGCATAGCACCGCCCTCCAGCTGAGGACAGTATAGTGCCCGGCTTGCTAGAGCTCTGCCCAGTTCGTGGTCTTATCTGAGGGAGTTAACATCATAGTACAGGGCCAACGTAATAGTTAAAGTTTCTGATGGTCCTGTTCATTGAATTGTGGAACACTGTACTGCAAGAGAACAATTTATTAATTTGTGCATCAAGTGATACCTTGCTGGTCTATAAAAGCTGTAAATTACCCAATACTCCTGTGGCAAAGAAATGTTTAAATATTTTATTCATGTATGTGATAAAATGATCTAAAATTTCGTGTGTTTTAGTGTGATGAGCCAGAGCAATCAAAGAAACCACAGTTGTGCCCAGACGAAAGTAATTTCACCTGGTCGCAACAGGGCGAAGTTTAGGAGAGGGAGGCTAGGTGCTGAAAATGTAACGAGAGAACAAGGCTTGAGCACAGAAAGCAGATTCAAGCGCATGTAGGCTGCAGTAGTTACGAAGAGAGGAAGAGGCTCGTACACGGTAGAGTAGCATGGAGAGCTGCAGCAAACCGGACTGAAGACCGCAACAGCAGTTTTGTGATTTATATTCAGCTGGATTGACGATATATTTGGAATGTGCCTCGGAATTTTCCATTTATATTTGTACACGATCTAACAATAGCACGTCCATGATCATACGTACAGTTGAAACATGCCAGTAAGTTGAAATTGGCCACTAGTGGCAAGGGGGAAGTAAAACCATACCATCGCTATTCGCAGAGCGAGTTCCGATCGGTCGCGAAGTCGAAACCACAGTGAAAATCAAAAACTTTTAGTTGCAGTAGTTGGCTACACCTTACAGCTACTTCTCAGTATAGTCGCTGATCCGACTTAGGCATTTGTCGCAGCGTCGTACCAACTTTCCAGTACCCTCGTTGTAGAAGACATCCGCTTGTGCTTTTCGCCAATACTCTACACTCGTCTACAGCTCGTTGTCTGTGTCAAAATGTCGTCTTCATAGCCAGCGGTTCATGTGAGCAGAGATGAAACTCAGGACGAGCGAATTATGAGCTGAGTTGTCGGTGATCAAATACTTCCCATCGAAAAATTGCAGGAGCATCTTCATTTTCATTGCCCCTGCAGAGTGCGGCCGAGAATTGTCACGAAGAACGAAACGCGTAACAGGTATGTTCTGTGGGCTGCGCGACATGAGGCGAAACCTGTCACCAGGCCCTCATACTGGGCGGGAGACATTATTTTCAAGGCATCTTTACGTGCTAATTATGCATACAGAAGTGCAAAGAGCAACGTGCGGCGATCGACGTACATGCTACAGACACTACCCAGCACGCCTGTGCAAAACTTCATCGGAGTTTCACAGCGGTTTCCATTTCGCGAGGGATCGCAACTTACTTTCCGAATAGATCTCATATAACAGTCAGCCCTTGCGTAGCCATGACTTCTTTCAATCGGTCTTTGATGGCTGTAGACACAAGATTTATTTCGCTTCTAGCAGGATGCGTCGCACACATTAATATGAAAACTTTGTATGAGAGGGTATGACGTAACTGTTCCTGTAATATAGTGAAGTCTGCGACTTGCTCGATGTGTGTTTCAGAGTAACTCAACGTCGTAGCGGGAAGTCGACAATACGTATACAATACGGAAAAGTTTCTTTGATCACATGTTGTAGTCGGATCCACCGATCATGTTTGATAAAACGGGAACAGTATCCACTGCATCAGCCTACTGGGCTTCTGTCATCAAGGAAGCCGTTGAGATCGAAATTTGTAACAACAACAACAACTTTAACCGGGATAGCGGCTGTTCTCTCAGTGGTTCATGGAAAGGGGCACTTGATGCTGAAAGCCAGCAGAGAAGTAGTTGAGTCATGGAGCATCTGACAAATGAACATCGGTACCAGTGTTCTTCCATCACAGATATCTGGCCTACAGAAACTCACACTCTACATTTCATACATTGAGGAACAATTATGGGTCTTAAATGTGTCCCTGCTGGCTCATAGTCATTCTAATTAACCATCGCTCTTATCTTTCTTCAAGGATGCTGAGCGGTATTTCTGTTATGTTTGAGGGATTACGGGGAGTCACGTAAATTTCATTCGATCTTAGGATATTTTGTCGTAATAGATTCGTCTGAATCTGCGGTTTTCCTTATGTTTACTAACTGTAGTTTTGGTGTTGTCCACGTAGGAGGTCTCATGAACACCAAGGACTTTCCCATGGGGCAGCTTTTAGAATCCAGCGCAAAAGTTTATTTTGAATTGGTTGCTATCTGTTTAGTTGGGCTGTACAGGGAATGCCCCAAATTGAGCATCCACATAATAATGCCAGAAATGCTATGCCTTTGTGCAATGTTATTCTTGTTTCGAATTTTAAATCATTGCTGACAAAGAGGAGGCCATTTCCTCAGTGATGTTAAGACGTTTTGTTCATTTTTCTGTCGGGTGATCTTTGACAAATAAGAGATGATCTAGTGTTATTCCCAGATATTTTGTTAGATGACTAGGGAATAAAACGGTTCTGAGAACTGTTTTCTAGTATTGTAAAGTTCTGTAACTTCTTCAAAATATAGTTAGTTTGCGTCAAACAATATTTCAAACACAGCCTGTCACCCAAAAGCGGCTAATTTTCCGTTCATAACAGAGAATACATTAGCGACAAGAAAATAAAACGTTTCATTCCTAAGCAATTTGTTGCCAAAGGAACTGGAAACAAGCACATCTTATCTGCGTGTGGTGTGGAGAGGTTCTCTCGAAAAGGCCTACCTCGCTCACGAGCGACAGACCGGCACGCTCATTCGGAGAAAACACGGCTGTGTGGACCCCGCCTCTGCGGTTTCACCGTCCTGCCACCTGTTGCAGCTCTTCATTTGACTCGAAAGCGTTTCCACCCGACGGCTTCTCTGCTCGCGGCTGCAGAGCACGTTAATTGCTACGAGATGGTGTGACGAATTAACTGACTTGAAAACACGCGAACTGACGAATTCTCACAGAAAGATCGGTTATTACGATTACTGGGACGCTTGTCTAGTAGCAAGACATATGCCTCGGCAGTTAACATCGTCTGGACCTGACTGCAGTTAGGGGTAGCTGCTGGGAGAACCAAAGTTCGTTACGGAGCTGTCTCCGTGCTACAGAGCGTTGTACGAAGCGTGATCCCACTGTAAAAGAAACTGGTTGTCGAGATCCTCTGTAAACGCCTACCAGCCGGCCGTTGTGGCCGAGCGGTTCTAGGCGCTACAGTCTGGAACCGAGCGACCGCTACGGTCGCAGGTTCGAATCCTGCCTCGGGCATGGATGTGTGTGATGTCCTTAGTTTAGTTAGGTTTAAGTAATTCTAAGTTCTAGGGGACTGATGACCTCAGATGTGAAGTCCCACAGCGCTCATAGCCATTTGAACCATTTTTAAACGCCTAACATTCCGATTTTGTCAATAAAATTGTATCTCTCTGTGGACATATTGCTGCTACACTTGAAAATCTGAAGTCGTATCCTGCTGAGATGTCTGTATCATTTATTCTCACCAGATGATAGTACAAAATACGAAAGATACTACACGTGTGATAGAGCTGCTGGGGCACCCAGAATGATTTTCCCGACTGCTTGCGCAATAAGACGCCTCGGCTGCTTCCACAAGACGTATTCTGGATGCGCAGAGTTGATGTGGCCTCGTGCGGCCGCTACGACGGCAGGAGGCTGGCGACGCAGCCCACAGACGCAGTGTTGGCTGGAGCGCGCGTCCCGCCAGTGGAGGAAGCACACGCCACGCCAGTGCCGGCAGGCCAACCGCAGGCTCTTCCCCAGCATGGCTTCCTGCACACTTCTTGTTTGGCCTCTTGTCTTGGGGGCGGACCTATTTTTCAAAATATTTTCCACCAAATTGGTAAACGGAACTACTTTCGAAGTCGAAAAGTAAACTCACTAAAATATTAGTTACGTCCATAAAAAAGCGTGCTGGTCTCTTTGGGGCGTTGTAGATGGTCTAGAAATACTACCAGGCAGACATATCGCTTTACACTTCTGTCGCAAGTGAATTATTGTGTATATGCCAGTCGGTTGTACCTAATCGACGTACATAGATGGGTCGACTTGGAGTCGTGACAGAATGGCAGGAAGGGCCTATAGTGTTTTGTTGTACCCGTGACCAAACAGTGAATGAAGTTGGCCCATTTTTTTCTGTATCGACGCCTTCTGTTCAGTGTGTTTGCAAGGAATGGCGAACCCAACTAGCAGCGATGAAACAGGGCGTATGAAGACTAGCGTTAAAAACACCATAAGCGACAAGGACTCGGGGATGAGTGTTAAGTCATGTCAATAAAACAACAGTTTCGAGGCCGACGCGAATTGCCGTATAGGTCAATGCAGGGCCATCACAATGAGTTTCCGAACGAACATTGCTGGCAATTGGAGTCGAGCGCCTCGGAAAGGGCCGTGCCCACATCGGCACACAGAGCTGCTCGTCAGTGGTCCAACCAGCACAGAAAGTGGAGAGCAACTGACGGAAGCGTGCGGTGTGGTGGTATCCGACGAGTGGCGTCTTTGTCTCTGCGCGCACTGACTCTGGCAACGGATGGCAAACACTGCCCCGGGGTGCGTCGTGCGACGAGCGCTCGACCCGTTCACGTGGTTCTGTGAGAGTCGCCGGTTGGCGAGTCGCACGAGTCACTTCTCGTCCCGCCACATCCCACTCGTGTTCGGTCGGAGACAAGTCCAGAAGTCGTACTCGCCAAGGAAGATGCTGCACATCTCGCAGAGCACGTTGAGTTTCACAGAAATAGTGTGGGCAAGCATTATCCTGTT
Source organism: Schistocerca americana (assembly GCF_021461395.2). Lineage (NCBI taxonomy): Eukaryota > Metazoa > Arthropoda > Insecta > Orthoptera > Acrididae > Schistocerca > Schistocerca americana. Next base: position 42,039,498 of record NC_060125.1, read on the forward strand.
GGAACAACGCATCACCTTCCTGTAGCAAGAATGGCAAAAGAACGGGACTGACAAAATTCTGAGTGTACCGAGCACTGGTTAGAAACACCAAAGGGCACGGCTACGTTCTAGGCGCACACGACCTCCACCTGCGTGCAGGCAGGACCTGAGGACGTGCTTTCGTGCTGAAGACCACGGCGCGCCGTTCCATCTTCCAGGTGGCCGCCTGACGTCGCCAGTCGAGCCGTGCACGTCGCTGCCGTGGCGCGGGTGGAAGGCCCCTAGTCCACTGCTGATAACTGGTCCGCAACAGCTCGTGTTGTGTTTACACGCTTGGGCTCACAAGCCCTCCTATCTGTGCTATGGTAGCTGTACGATCTGCCACTGCCACTCGTACAATACGACGACCCTGGCGAGCGTCTGTTCTATGTGAACGGCCAGAACATCGTCTACAGGCGTGACAATGTTCACGTGACCTCTAATATCAGCGTCGTTGCAGAATTGCGCAGCACATTCAACTTACGTGGCAATTCTCCGTGCTATCTCGCCACTCGGATAAAATAATGATGTTGATGAGATTAGTTTTTAACGTTCTCTCGACAACGAGGTTATTAGAGACAGTGCACAAGCTCGGATTAGGGAACCGTGGAGAGGGAACTCGGTCGTGCCCTTGAAAAAGGAACCATCCCGGCATTTGGCTTAAGCGACTTAGAGAAATCACGGAAAACCTAAATCTGGATGACCGGACACGGGTTTGAACTGCCGTCATCCCGAATGCGAATCCAGTGTGCTAACGACTGTGCCACCTCGCTCGGAACGTCACACTTTGGTCCCTTTCAAAGTCGCTCAGTTAGCTGTAGAAAGCATACGTGCGTCTCCTTGCCACGGTTGTGTGCTTGCTTCATGATTTGCACCACACTGATCTTTCTGCTGTGAGCATTCCCTATTAAGGATAGATACAGATACGCTGTTTGTAGGAAGGTTGTAAGTAGGCTGTTTAGGTTTTTTTATTGGTAACGCCACCTATGTATGAAAATCACTGGTTGTGCTGTGTGCAGTCTGTGGCTGCTTTGCATTGTTGTCTGCCATTGTAGTGTTGGGCAGCGGCAGCTGGATGTGAACAGCGCGTAGCGTTGCGCAGTTGGAGGTGAGCCGCCAGCAGTGGTGGATGTGGGGAGAGAGATGGCGGAGTTTTGAAATTTGTCATGAACTGCTATATTTATATATGATGTTATCAAGGTAAATGCATTGTTTGTTCTCTATTAATATCTTTCATTTGCTAACTATCCCTATCAGTAGTTAGTGCCTTCCATAGTTTGAATCTTTTATTTAGCTGGCAGTAGTGGCGCTCGCTGTATTGCAGTAGCTTGAGCAGCGAAGATTTTTGTGAGGTAAGTGATTTGTGAAAGGTATAGTTTAATGTTAGTCAGGGCCATTCTTTTGTAGGGAATTTTGAAAGTCAGATTGCGTTGCGCTAACAAAATATTGTGTGTCAGTTTAAGCACAGTCACTTGTATAAATTTTTCAAAGGGGACGTTTCAAGGTGACGTTGAAACCATTATCTATTTCAAAAATTTCATTCGTCGTAATGTGAACACTCACACCTCACAGATGGAAAAAATATTGTACATCTACGATACTATCACCCAGGTGGCATACGCCGTCATCGGTTCAAAATTGACGTCGACTTCCCAAGTGAACTAATTTCTTTTTCCCGGTTGTATACATACGTTTACACGAAAAGGTACGAAACGTTGTAATGGCAAAACCGGTTGATATTTGCATGTGCCGCTTTGTGATAACCGTCTAGGGACGGGGAGCAGGTGGCAGGTGTCTTCACCTTCGCTTTAAAAATTCAAAGTTGTGCTCTCAGCAGGCTAGGTGATGCTCACCGTCTTTTGTGAGGTCCGAGATCTGATGCTCATCGAATTCCTCGAGAACGGCAGAAACCACTGGTGGTGAGGTGTACTGTAAAACATCCCGCGGACTATACAAGACCATCGACAGCAAACGGCCCGGGCCGCTGGCGGAGGGGGTGATCCTGCACCACGATGACGCGTGTCCACCCACCTCCAAGGTCACACAAAGTGTAATGGCAAAGCTCAGGTGGCAGCAGCTCGAGCATTCGCGCTAAAGCCACGACATGTCGCCCTCTGGCTTCCATGTGGTTGATCGGCACAGAAAGCGTCTCACAGGACGCACTGGATGACTGGCTCGTGTCACAGCGCCCCCCCCCCCCCCCTCGCCACCCGCCGGGTCCGGAGGTTAGAATAGGACCGAGGTATTCCTACCTCTCGTAAGAGGCGACTGACAGGAGTCTCACACGTTTCAGCCTTTGTGTGATGGTCCCCTTGTAGGGTTTCACCTCGATTTTTCAAAATTTTACCGAAAGAGCGAGCCAACTGAGGAAGGGCGCCTTACATGGTGCATCGTGTCCATCGTACCTAGAGATCTTTAGCCCACATTCTCTTCGTCGCATTGCAGTCCAGCTCAGTCTCCATCTGTTGGGCGAGGACACCTTCCTGGGTGCGTTTTCCACCATGCACTATGCAGTGTCATATTCTGTGCCAACGATGACCGTGGACTTTTTTGCACCTCATATCCAGCATGGGGCCGCCATGTACTCTGTTGGTTGTAGCCCCCTGACAACACAGGGATCGCTCTGCTGATGCCTGCGCCGTTAACTCCCCACGTAAGCCGAGGAGTAGATGCCCGTCACCCTGTGGCTTCGGGACTCCCGGCAACGGCCATCCTGCCAGGTGGCCTTTGCTGAGGCTGGGTGGCGCCCGTGGGGAGGGCCCCTGAGCAGAGTGGCTGGCATCAGAGCAGATGACGTGCGATGAAGCATACCGCAATCTCTAAGCGTTCTGAGTCTCAGTACAAAGCAAGAAAATACGACCCTAAATCATTCCCCTCCCTGGCCACCCAATGGGAGGAACGCCAGGCTAAGGATGGCAGCGAACCTTATTCACCCTGGTACGTCGTATGTACGAGAACTGATGGGGACTCATTTGTTTCGATGAAGCCACAGTTTTTTGTAGAGCATTTAGAGGACAAGTTTGGGGAGGTGGAGGGCTTGTCCAAAACGCGATCTGGGTCAGTCTTGATAAAAACAGCAACCTCTGAAAGGGATATTACAGGAACCTTAGCGACTAGAGTGTCAGGTGGAGTTTGCGTTAATGTCCTAAACTCTGTAGTGAAACTCTGCTCCTTCAACCCTCTCTTGAAGCTGTGGCCGTCAGAACAAGGACGACGCAGGAAATAACTGTCTGCAATGTATATCTTCCTCCAGATTGTGCAGTAACCCTGAGTGTATGAGATGCACTGGTTGATCAACTTCCTAAACCTTTCCTGGTTTTGGGAGATTTTAACGCCCATAACCCCTTCTGATGTGGCACCATGCTTACCGGCCAAGGCAGAGATGTCGAAACTTTACTGTCTCAGTTCGACCTCTGCCTCTTAAATACTTGGGCCGTCACACATTTCACTGTGGCTCGCAGTAGTTACTGGGCCATTGATTTATCAATTTGCAGCTGAAGAGGATATGACGACCTGTGTGATAGTAAGCACGTCTCCATTTTCCTGTCACTGCCCCAGCATCAGACCCACGGACGCCTGCCCACATCGGCTTTAAACAAAGCAGACTGGGAAACTTTCACCTCTGCAGTAATACGGTAACATCGTTGTCATGGTTGAGCATGTGACAACAACAATGCAGTAGAAAACGCGATCCATCGCTCTTTAGGGTGCCCCCGGCGAAAGGCGGTCGCCAGAAGTCGCTGAGGCAATTAAGGAGTGTCAGCGGGCTCTACAGCAGCATAAGCGGCAGCCTTCCCTGGAGCACCTCATAGTCTTTAAGCGGCTCCACGCCTGCGTTCGCCATCTTCTCAAAAGACAGAAGCAGGAGTCTTCGGAGAGATACGTCTCGACCATTAGGTGCCATACATCACCTTCCCAAGTCTGGGCAAAGATCAAACGTGTTTTTGGGTACCAGACCCCTACAGGTGTTCCCAGTGTTAACATAAATGGCGTGTTATCTATCGATACAAACGCGATTGCTGAGCACTATACTCGAGCCTCTGCGTCAGAGAACTACCTCCAAACCTTTCACATCCTGAAACGGTGGATAGAAGTCTTCTTGTTCGCTACACGCCATAGTGAACCCTATAGCGCCCCATTTACAGAGTGGGAGCTCCTTAGTGCCCTTACACATTGCCCTGACACAGCTCCTGGACCACATCGGATCCACGGTCAGACGATTAAACACATCCCATCTGACTACAAGCAAAACCTCCTCATCATCTTCAAACGGATTTGGTGCGATGGCGTCTTTCCATCCAATGGCAGGAGAGCACCATCATTCCGGTGCTTAACTCCGGTGAAAACCCGCTCTATGTGGATAGCTATAGGCCCATCAGCCTCACCAACGCTCTTTGTGAGCTGCTATAAATTACGGTGTGCTCTTGAGCTCTGTGTACTGACTCCTTGAGCAGCCTACAAACGATCGACCAGTGCCACCCTCGTCATCCTTTGGCAGCGACCATCCAGGAGTCCATTTATGCCCTGGAACGGTCCAGTCGTTCAGTGGTGTTTGTCTGGGCCCCAGGAATCCCACGCAGTGAACTTGCCGACAGGCTGGTCAAACAGGCTGCGCGGAAATCGCTTATGGAGATCAGCTTGTCTGAAACTGACCTGCGTTCAGTATTACGCCGCAAGGTTTTGCGGCTTTGGGAGACAGAATGGCGTAACCTAAGTACGCACAACAAGCTGCGTGCCATTAAGGAAACTACGAATATGTCGAAGACCTCCGTGCGAGCCTCTCGCAGGGACTCTGTGGTTCTCTGCCGGCTCCGCATTGGCCATATGTGGCTGACTCATGGTTACCTCCTGAGTCGCGAGGACCCACCTCACTGTGGCTCACGAATGAAGGTCGTCCACCTCCTGCTGGCCTGCCCACTTGTAGCCGCTCTGCGGCCGATTTTCAACTTACCCAGCACCCTACCTTCGGTCTAGGGCTACAATACCTCAACAGCAGCTTTAGTTTTACGTTTTATTCGTGAGGGGGAGTTTTATCATTTGCTCTAAGTTTTAGCACACGTTCTTTGTCCCTCTGTGTCCTGCACCCTAGTGCTTTCAGGGTGGAGGTCTTAATGTGTTGCAGAGTGGCTGGCTTTTCGTTTTTATCCTCATGGTCAGCCAGCCATGGTAACCTGCTTTCTTGTTTTAACTCTTCTACCTGTTTCTTCCGCCTTTGTGGTTTTCTTGTTCCCTTCTGTCCATTTATGTGTTTGCTGCCCTTCAGTCGTTGTTGTGGTTTCTCCTTCCATTCTGTTTTGTGTTGTAAGTCTCATTGTCACCTTTGTGGCATTCTTTCCTTTGGAACAATGGACCGATGACCTCGTAGTTTGGTCCCTTCTCCCCTCTTTTAAACCACGCAACCAGCCATCCAGTCACAGCCACAGGTATTCTGGGAACAGGGAAGCCATCGGCTCGTAAAACAATGTAATAGTGTTGCTCACGCCTCTGGTGATTACTTTTGAATAAAGGCTTCAATTATACCCACAGTGTTGTTTTGTATGTTTTCTTTTGAACACTCCTCATATATCAGTAAGGTATAATGACCAAAGAAAGATCCATTCTTCCAGTGTGGATGCACTCCAAGGCTTATATCTTGTGGAAATCCGATCCAGTGACACTGGGGTTAATGTGTACGTGACACCACACTAGCAGTGCGTAAGAAGCTGGGAATGCGGGTCGGATGGGACGCGTGTTCGGATAGACGATGCAACCGCTCGCAATAAGCAGAGATCCCGATCAGCAACAGATTTCTAAGTGTACCATCGATTCGTTTCGATGTCCAAATGTGACTAATGTCTTCGAAAACGGGTGAATCATCCGATATTAGTCCCATAGAAGATGCCCGAGACGATTTGGGAACTGGGTGAAACGTAACAGTCAACATCTACACAGTGTGGCAAACCTGCAGGATCTAGTTATCAGTGGGTGCCTTTAGCCGGATACTGTATATCTGAAGATAGGACTGCAGTAATACAGACTTACCAAAAGCGCTCCATGTTATTTTTATTTTATTTCTTTTGCAGTCCATCCTCACATTGTTTTAAACTGTTATTAATACAAAAAATTAACAATTCGTTTTATGTCTTTACTGTTTATTGCACATTTTCTTTTCACTTCTTTGGTTATAGTGTTTCACAGTAGCGAAGATGAACAAGTGGTCATAGCTCCTTAGGTATTAATTTTAGAGTCCGTAGTTCCATAGTTACTGGACGTTTTTTCCTTGTCTGGTTCCATATCGCCATATGGAAAGTTGCCTTCCGTGCAATCTCAGTAGTAGCCGTACCAGTACGTGTATGAGGCGCCGGCTCCCATAACTTTGAAGATCTTTAGCGCCGTTGGTTGACTTTTATGAACATGGCTTCCTATGCAATATTTGATCTACTAAGTCCCCTCTACAACCTCTAGAAGTGTGTAAGATGAATTGTGAAGCACCCTGAATACTACTTTCCATGAACCATGGTCCTTGCCGTTGGTGGGGAGGCTTGCGTGCCTCAGCGATACAGATAGCCGTACCGTAGGTACAACCACAACGGAGGGGTATCTGTTGAGAGGCCAGACAAACGTGTGGTTCCTGAAGAGGGGCAGCAGCCTTTTCAGTAGTTGCAAGGGCAACAGTCTGGATGATTGACTGATCTGGCCTTGTAACAATAACCAAAATGGCCTTGCTGTGCTGGTACTGCGAACGGCTGAAAGCAAGGGGAAACTACGGCCGTAATTTTTCCCGAGGGCATGCAGCTTTACTGTATGATTAAATGATGATGGCGTCCTCTTGGGTAAAATATTCCGGAGGTAAAATAGTCCCCCATTCGGATCTCCGGGCGGGGACTACTCAAGAGGACGTCGTTATCAGGAGAAAGAAAACTGGCGTTCTACGGATCGGAGCGTGGAATGTCAGATCCCTTAATCGGGCAGGTAGGTTAGAAAATTTAAAAAGGGAAATGGATAGGTTAAAGTTAGATATTGTGGGAATTAGTGAAGTTCGGTGGCAGGAGGAACAAGACTTCTGGTCAGGTGACTACAGGGTTATAAACACAAAGTCAAGTAGGGGTAATGCAGGAGTAGGTTTAATAATGAATAGGAAAATAGGAATTCGGGTAAGCTACTACAAACAGCATAGTGAACGCATTATTGTGGCCAAGATAGATACGAAGCCCACACCTACTACAGTAGTACAAGTTTATATGCCAACTAGCTCTGCAGATGACGAAGAAATTGAAGAAATGTATGATGAAATAAAACAAATTATTCAGATAGTGAAGGGAGACGAAAATTTAATAGTCATGGGTGACTGGAATTCGAGTGTAGGAAAAGGGCGAGAAGGAAACGTAGTAGGTGAATATGGGTTGGGGCTAAGAAATGAAAGAGGAAGCCGCCTGATAGAATTTTGCACAGAGCGCAACTTAATCATAGCTATCACTTGGTTTAAGAATCGTGATAGAAGATTGTATACATGGAAGAACCCTGGAGATACTAAAAGGTATCAGATAGATTATATAATGGTAAGACAGAGATTTAGGAACCAGGTTTTAAATTGTAAGACATTTCCAGGGGCAGATGTGGACTCTGACCACAATCTATTGGTTATGACCTGTAGATTAAAACTAAAGAAACTGCAAAAAGGTGGGAATTTAAGGACATGGGACCTGGATGAACTGAAAGAACCAGAGGTTGTACAGAGTTTCAGGGAGAGCATAAGGGAACAATTGAAAGGAATGGGGGAAGGAAATACAGTAGAAGAAGAATGGGTAGCTCTGAGGGATGAAGTAGTGAAGGCAGCAGACGATCAAGTAGGTAAAAAGAAGAGGGTTAGTAGAAATCCTTGGGTAACAGAAGAAATATTGAATTTAATTGATGAAAGGAGAAAATATAAAAATGCAGTAAATGAAGCAGGCAAAAAGGAATACAAACGTCTCAAAAATGAGATCGACAGGAAGTGCAAAATGGCTAAGCAGGGATGGCTAGAGGACAAATGTAAGGATGTAGAGGCTTCTCTCACTAGGGGTAAGATAGATACTGCCTGCAGGAAAATTAAAGAGACCTTTGGAGATAAGAGAACCACATGTATGAACATCAAGAGCTCAGATGGAAACCCAGTTCTAAGCAAAGAAGGGAAAGCAGAAAGGTGGAAGGAGTATATAGAGGGTCTATACAAGGGCGATGCACTTGAGGACAATATTATGGAAATGGAAGAGGATGTAGATGAAGATGAAATGGGAGATACGATACTGCGTGAAGAGTTTGACAGAGCACTGAAGGACCTGAGTCGAAACAAGGCCCCCGGAGTAGACAACATTCCATTGGAACTACTGACGGCCTTGGGAGAGCCAGTCCTGACAAAACTCTACCATCTGGTGAGCAAGATGTATGAAACAGGCGAAATACCTTCAGACTTCAAGAAGAATATAATAATTCCAATCCCAAAGAAAGCAGGTGTTGACAGATGTGAAAATTACCGAACAATCAGTTTAATAAGCCACAGCTGCAAAGTACTAACACGAATTCTTTACAGACGAATGGAAAAACTAGTAGAAGCTGACCTCGGGGAAGATCAGTTTGGATTCAGTAGAAATACTGGAACACGTGAGGCAATACTGACCTTACGACTTATCTTAGAAGAAAGATTAAGGTAAGGCAAACCTACGTTTCTAGCATTTGTAGACTTAGAGAAAGCTTTTGACAATGTTGACTGGAATACTCTCTTTCAAATTCTAAAGGTGGCAGGGGTAAAATATAGGGAGCGAAAGGCTATTTACAACTTGTACAGAAACCAGATGGCAGTTATAAGAGTTGAGGGACATGAAAGGGAAGCAGTGGTTGGGAAGGGAGTAAGACAGGGTTGTAGCCTCTCCCCGATGTTATTCAATCTCTATATTGAGCAAGCAGTAAAGGAAACAAAAGAAAAATTTGGAGTAGGTATTAAAATCCATGGAGAAGAAATAAAAACTTTGAGGTTCGCCGATGACATTGTAATTCTGTCAGAGACAGCAAAGGACTTGGAAGAGCAGTTGAACGGAATGGATGGTGTCTTGAAAGGAGGATATAAGATGAACATCAACAAAAGCAAAACGAGGATAATGGAATGTAGTCGAGTTAAGTCGGGTGATGCTGAGGGTATTAGATTAGGAAATGAGACACTTAAAGTAGTAAAGGAGTTTTGCTATTTGGGGAGCAAAATAACTGATGATGGACGAAGTAGAGAGGATATAAAATGTAGACTGGCAATGGCAAGGAAAGCGTTTCTGAAGAAGAGAAATTTGTTAACATCGGGTATATATTTAAGTGTCAGGAAGTTATGTCTGAAAGTATTTGTATGGAGTGTAGCCATGTATGGAAGTGAAACGTGGACGGTAAATAGTTTGGACAAGAAGAGAATAGAAGCTTTTGAAATGTGGTGCTACAGAAGAATGCTGAAGATTAGATGGGTAGATCACATAACTAATGAGGAAGTATTGAATAGGATTGGGGAGAAGAGAAGTTTGTGGCACAACTTGACCAGAAGAAGGGATCGGTTGGTAGGACATGTTCTGAGGCTTCAAGGGATCACCAATTTAGTATTTGAGGGCAGCGTGGAGGGTAAAAATCATAGGGGGAGACCAAGAGAAGAATACACTAAGCAGATTCAGAAGGATGTAGGTTGCAGTAGGTACTGGGAGATGAAGAAGCTTGCACAGGATAGAGTAGCATGGAGAGCTGCATCAAACCAGTCTCAGGACTGAAGACCACAACAACAACAACAACAACAACAATTGATTTTTATTTTTTATAGCAGACTCCTGGAGTCAAAGGCTTCCTTGAAATCTGTCACATTTGGCGATCTACTTCGTGTTCTTTTCCTCCTACGTTCTTTGGTAGTCTATAGCCATGTCGTCGAAAATGACCATACCGTAGTAACTTCTTCCTCTCAAAAGCTTCTTCCACTTCCATCATTTCTCATTTTTGACGTTGTCTAATCTTCAGAACCCAGGCCATTTCCTTGGTCTACTTTCAGACTTGATCTTTTGACTTCATCCATTCGTTGTTGAAGTGTCTCTGGAAACAGTAGACTCCCGTCGTCACCATAGTTAATTTCCTTCTTCGTCATTTATAACATTTATGTACAACATTCTGCCTCAGTGTGTCACTCTGAACGAAACAATTTAAAATGTGTAGGGGCGCCGTTAAACTGATGATGTAATCTTAGCGGATAAAGTATTAGTCACGTCGGTCGCTTTGCAACGCCGTAGGTGTTGCAGGGCTGGTGTCTCAACCGCTTGACAGTGAAGCGCTGTGCACGCGCCAGCCAGATACATAGAGCGGGCACAACAGGCTGAGTCGGCGTGGAGACGTTGCAGAACGGCAGACGTGAGCTGCCCACGACCACTCTACGTGTCCGACATGCCTACAAGGAGTGGCATACCACTCACAGACACGTAACGCGGCCCACAAGAGCGATCGCAGGAGGGACCTAAGCGACCTGAACATTAGGCGAGCGCCACGCCTTGGTAATGACAACTGTCGAACTATCCGTTCTGAAATCACACTACAGTTGTGTCAAGTTGTCAGTAAGAAGATTAAGACACTCCAGCGGTCTCGGTGTATCATTAATTTAAAAACACAACATGTTTTGGGAACACATCATCCCGTTATGGGATAAATGTGTACTGGAGAATTTTATATGTTCAACAGTACTTGTTTGCTTCCTCCTTTTTTCTGTGCCTGATGGCGTAAAACTGATAAGATGCGTCATAATATAGGGTCAATATAGACAGATTTCTAATACGTTTGTGTTACTATGTGAAATACTGCGCAGTCATGATTGATGTTTTCCTTCTCTGTACAGGGTTCTGCCGCAATGCTGTTACAGACTTTCAGGGATGTTGCAGAGGGGTAACCGTATCAATTTGACGCAAGGGACCCTACTCCGGAGAAGGAAAAATGTCTAGTAGACACAGGCTCTGAATGCATAACATACGAGCTATGGACACTTTTACAGAAGAAGAGATGTGTTTCACAGTAGCGAAGATGAAAGAGTGCTCATAGCTCTTCCGGTAAGAGACATGTTTACTGGTCTCTTGTTCTCGTTTTGGTTCATACTATCACCTCTCAAATTACGGAAAGCAACGAACTTGCAGCAGAAGACATGTTTCACAGTATCGAAGATAAAGAAGTACTCATAGCTCCAAGGTATGCATTTTAGAGCCTATGTTTACCCGGGTTCTTTTCTTCGAATTATCGTTCCTCTCATTTCCCTGAATATTGACCAAACCTCGTGAGACAGCCTGTGTACTTCCATGAACTATAAATGAACGTGCATTCCGCTGACTTCGAAGGCATATGGGCTTCGCAATACGACAAATCGCCAAAAAAAAAAAAAAAAAAAAAAAAAAAAAAAAAAAATAGGCTAGCATATGAAACTGAGCTGACAAAGATATTCAATATTAGTCAGAAACTATACAGTCTAAGACGTTTGCGCAATAGAAATCTAATTTCAGCAGATTCGTCAATATATCATACAATATATTGGACAACCTTCAATCTTATCCATAGACGATTAGTAACATTGCACAGTATAAAATATTGCACAATATTATTGACAATCTAGAGCCGCATTATACACGAAGTGTTTTCGTTCACCTTTAAAAGGTGCTATGAAGGGCAGCTTGCTTTAAATGTGGATAAATGTAAGTTAATGCGGATAAGTAGGAGAGGCATTACTGTAATGTTGGGGTGCAGTATTCGCGGTGTACTGCTTGACTCTGTTTGACATTACACAATATTTGGGCGTAGCGTTGCAAAATGATATTTACAGTCCCGTTGGCAGGTTCACTGGACCTTACAGTAGATCCTAATTTTGAAAAATATCAGCGTGTGGTATGTAGATGTTGTGAAGTGTAGTACTAAAGTTTTAGACATCAAAAGTTCCGTGCTGACTCGCGGTGAGCCACAAAAACCGCCAAATTTTGTCATTTTTTCAGTTATCGCTTTATAATGTTTTTTACCTGCTTCTTATGACAAAAAGCACTCAGACCTTTGTTCTACAGTGTAAAATTTTCTACAATTTACACTGGACAAAAGTATTTTCACACCAAATACTAACCAAAACACAAAGATTCAACGCAACGGCAAAATTCTCAAATTATCAAAATAAGTGTAAGAAGAACAGACTTTTAACATTATAATTTTCAGCATTAATCTGGTAGGCAGAAGGATTTTCGATTCTATCTTTGGGCTCAGTCGTTTCCTGTCCAGGGAGCCTTTCCTCAAATTGATAAATGTCCCACTCTCCATCACCCCTGAAGGTTTGTAACATCATCACGAATCACCTTGTAGAACGTAATAATGGGATCGTGTCTTTCCTAAACAGGCTACGTTTTAAAATTTGGTAAATCACACTTCTGCACAACTGGTACATCGTAATCTCCATACTGATATAGATCTGAATTGCTGCCATTAGTGAATGTAAGTCCAAGTGAACCAGTTCAAATGCTCAAATGTGTGTGAATTCCTAAGAGACCAAACTGCTGAGGTCATCGGTCCCTAGACTTAGACACTACTTATAGTAACTTACGCTAAGTACAACAACACACCCACCCATGCCCGAGGGAGAACTCGAACCTCCGGCGGGAGGTCTGAACCAGTTTCTGAGCAAATGACATCAAACTGCTACATAGCCCCCATTTTTAGAGTTACGTGCCTCAATCTGTAAAGATGGAACTGTTACAGGGTCGCTTTGTTGTCTGTTTGTCTGTTGAAAACCCTTTTTGTCAGAACTGGGTAGACGTACCAAGTTGAAATTTGTGTCGTATACCAAAGTCTATAAGCGTTTGGCTGTGTGATAAGTATAAGCTTCTAACGGAATGCAATCACAAAATACGGCCATTTAGGTCACATATTTTGATACAAACTCACTCATCAAAGCCTTTAGGGTACTTTCCGTTGGCCTAGAATATTGAAATTTGGCAAGAAGCAAGGTTTCACGGTACAAGTACAGGAAAAAAATCCTAAAATAGTAAATTTATAATAATGTCACACGAGAAAAATATTTGTTTCGTCATTTGTTAATAGACGTCAAACTTGAAATTAAAAGCGTCGGTAATCCTGGACTCAGGATGACTGGGTCCCAATGGTAAAAGTCAAACATTAGGCAAGAAATGATTTTACTGCTCAAGTGACGCGTTTCGGAGTTTGTCTGAGATCAGATATCCAGGAACGATTTTTGCATAGAGGTATGGCGTTTGAAGTTATATATGAAACAACTAGTTTGCGAATGTTTGTTTCACATACAGCTTGAAACGTCACCTCTGCTTACAGTAATCACTCTCGAACGTCTGAGATCGGTACATTCCGAAACGCATCGCACGAGCAACAAAGTAATTCCTCGGCTGATGTTTGCTTTGACCACTGCGACCCAGCCAGCCTGAGTGGAGAACTACCGATTATTGTAAATAATGGTCTCGTGCCACTTGCATGCCTTTTGTCACTTTTATATTATTGAAATTCTCTAAAATGTCGGAATTCTTGGGACCGATATCTTGCCAGGATCAGTATCATTTACAGGCAAAACTGGGTGACGTTCTCGATTCCCGGAAGGAATGAACTGTCTATACACATGATTAACTTTCTATAGAACTCCCAGTGCGCCATTCCTCTCAGCACCTCGCCAGTTATTTTAATGTTAAGTTTGTCGATGGTTTCGTTGCTTCTACTCTTCACTACGTTTGCGTAACTCAGGTCATCTGGCTAACGGTACTGTTTCAGTTAATAGAAGTAAACTAACAGGGGAAAAGTCTTCAGATTCTACGGAAACCAATGAAAAATTAGGTAACGTTGCTGTGTGCTGCACAATTTTTTGGAGAGCATTTGGGAAGGTACTTGCAACATAAAGATCCCTCGTGTGCTTGTGTTTACTGAACGGATATCGCTGTTCCGTTCAAACATGTTCGTATTGTCAGTAAACTGATCACGCACTGAAGTTCATGTGCTCGAGTGCCAGTGGAAGGAACTAGAGATTGTTACTGAGATATGAACGAGTTTCGCGAATTAACATCACTTGACGGACTAAATATATCGATTTTCGGTTCTACAAATGTTATCATACTTTGCTCACTTTCACTTCACAATGTCATGCGGTATTATATTTTAATGTGTCCCTTCGAGCACCGCTAAATTTTTCTCTGTCCAGTAATACGAATCATGTGTTCAATAACTTCAAGGACCTCACACATATACTAATTACTGCTTCCCTTTATATTTACCCCTTAATGAAGTGTCATAATTAATACGTGTATCTCTGTTTCAAACCAACAGCTCAGATCACTGAATCAATACCTGGAATAATAATTATTTTCTTACAGGCTTAAAATCATTCACTTAAGTCAGGAAAAGTATCTGCTGTGTAGGATCACCCATTTTCAATAGCGTGGCAGCAACTATAGAAAGGGTAGGTCGTAATAAAGCCACAATTTAAGAGATGATTGAAGTAGCCAGTTGCTACTGCATTGACAGAGTTCTAGTACAGTCAGTTGAAGCGCTTATAATTCGCCACGTCACGTAATGTTAACGCTGTGTACTATTTGACCTCGGCACAGGTTCAACGAAGTAAGCCTTTAAATTGTTTTTATTTTGAGGATGTTTGGCTACAATAGCCTGTGAACTGTATTACGGACTTCGGAATATATAAAGTCAACTGTTTGTGTTGAGCTTTATAAAATAAAGTGTAACTGATACAAAACGTATAACATTTATCGCTTTTCCCCTCACCCTTGAGAAACATCTCATTTAAGATCACGTCAATTCTTTTCTTAGTGCTTATGATCTGCATTGCATTAGTTTTTCCGAGATGTTCTACGTTCTTGGAGATGTCCTTATTGTGGATCTACGAAACGAACAATGTATAACTTGAGAAAGCGAACAATATACCCGGCCGTAGAACGGAGTGACTTGCCCGCACGGCTAGGTACAGCCACGCCCCAGATCAAAGTGCCCGCAGAAAACGCCTTCGCGGCAGCCGTATTGACTGTTGTTAACGACACTAAACGCAATGACAATGGCAAGGATAACGGGAAAGAGGACGGAACGTCCAAGTAAAATGTTGACTTTAACTAAGTGGGCGTTATGCAGATTATGGACTCGGACACCATGCTGAGTGGAGCACAGCTCTGCCGTCTACATGGCGCTGACGATGTGGGGAACAAATTCGGCGATATTATAAATTACGCAACGAAATAACTAGCTTTCTGGACAGTGCACAGCTTTTATCGCACTGAATTGGACTTCGAGGCTAGGGATGAAACTCTTAAACTTTTTTTCTGGGGAACGGAATAGTAGTGTCTTGAAAAGAGGCTATGAATTAAAATTCGTTTTTAAAGGTACCAAAATTAGCAGGTCAACATGCGAAAACGAAACGACAGACACTGCTTAACGACAAAGAAAGTGAAACACCCAGACCGGGAGGTCGGATCGAAACGAAACTTTACCGGTTGAGATGGCATGCGATGTTACTTCAGTGAGTACAAAATCGAGTCATTACAAACAACTTAGCAGTATCAATCCACTAATCAGTACGTACGTTGGATCGACAAGCGGTAAGGTTACAAGTTAGGCTCTTCTGTAAATTTAAAAAATATTGAATGCAATAAAAGTGAAGACATCTGTTGGAAGTAATCATCACAGTACGTGCTACACCTCGTAGAAAATGTTGTGCTATTAATATGCGGGTCTACAAGGTTCGAATAATTTGCTCTGAAGATGGTCACGCAGTGACCGAAATCGATCTCTAAAATAAATGATTTCAGTAATTAGGACTGATGCTGCCATTTATCCAGAATGTGTTGATGAAGGCGATGTATCGTCTCCTGAGGCAAGAAGGCCCACAGCTGTTGTAGCTGGTCCTCGACATCTGGACACTTGCACTAGCGCGAAGTTGACATCTGAGTCGGTCCCAGACATGTTCCATCAGCAACAGATCTGTTAGTAGCTAAACATCACACAGACAGCTCGTTCAGACCTGTACCACGTGTGGACGATAATTGCTCTGTTGAGAAGCAGCACCACGATACTGTCGGTTGAGAAGTAACACAAGAGGCTGCAGGACGTCTGCGATGTTCCGTTGTCCTGTCAGTGCCGGCCGTGACTCGCAGTCTCATCCGATGGCTCCGCACGGCGTGACTCTACGAGCAACCCTGGCGTGCCTCTGCAAAAGATCGTGAAAATGAAAGTCGTCCGCAGTGGTCATCGGTGTCAGCGCAGACCCGCTATTCATCGCTGGCCACAGTGCGACGCCAGTCATCAGCAGTCCGCGCTTCCCGCCGATGGCACTGCTGAAAACGCAGTGGTCTGTGTGGTGGTACTGACGGCAGCCCACGCACGGAGGGAGTCCATTAGCTGTTCTCAGGAGTGCCTGGTTCGCAACCCGGCTGCCGTCCCTCGTGGCGGTCACACGTTGTCGACCGGACCGTTGACGACAGGTGTGGGTGTCAGCCCAACGTCGGGCCGCTGTCACATCCGGATACCCAAAAATCTGAATATTGCAAGATTCGCCGAGTCGGCCGAATATTCACTCAAAATGAAACTGCTTTCAAGCTGTTTGAGGTGTTGATAACGCTGTATCACACGAGTACACGGCATGTCCGTGTCGTACACAGTGGTTACTCAGTCTCCGACGCTGTGGACGCCCGTTATCTTACAGGGTCTGGTAGCAACAATAAACGCGAACAACGCTAGTGCACTCTGGTGGCTGTTCTGCCAGTGACAGACAACTGCAACTGTAAAAATTTACATACCCCCCGATGGTGTGCGAGCGTGTGTGTGTGTGTGTGTGTGTGTGTCTTCTTAGTGCTCCACTTTCTTTTTTTGTCAGGCAGATTACTGAACAATCTCCGAAATTTAGTCGGTGGAGCTTCGGTTGCACCTAGTAGAATTCTGGGAACATCCGAAGTTACATAGGCCCTCAGACGGATGCTACTAATAAATTTGGAAAATGCGCTCGCCAGAAAGCTGGGCAAACTGGACTTTTCCGGTAATTAACGAACTGAGAGGCTGTGAGAGGAGGTCCTCGTGCCGAGTGCGGCCGGCAGCGAGTGGGCCCACTCACAGCTGCTGGAAGAAACGGCCGCAGCTACCTGGAGCCACTGGCTCGTACATACAATGTCCTGCGCTCGTGCACGGGGCAAATCGGCGATCTGAGACAGCCAAACCTACGTTAATAGCATTTTTAGATCAAGAGAAAGCTTCTGAAAATGTTGATTGAAAGACACTCTTTGATATTCTGGGTGTAGCAGCAAAAAAAAAAAAAAAAAAAAAAAATAGAAATAAAAATAAAAATACAGGGAACGAGCGGTTACCCACTTGTGAAACTTGTGTACGGAAACGAGATTGCAGTCATAAGAATCTAAAGACGTGAAAGGAAGAATCTAAAGACGTGAAAGGAAAGCGATAGTTGCGAAGGGAGTGAGACCGGGTTGCAGTCAGTCCCCATATATTATTCGATTTGTCCGTCGAGCAAAGAGAAAAGGAAACTGAGCAGAAAATTGGAGATGAATTAAAGTTTAAGAAGAAGAAACTAAAATCTTGAACCAAGCCGGTAACATTGTGATTCTCTCACACACATCTAAAGACTTGTGTGGTCAGTGGAACGGAATGGTAAAAGGGTTATGAATTAAGATTTGAACATCGACAAATCAAGGGTAACAATGGTGTAGTCGAATTAAATCAGGCAATGCCGCAGAGTTTAAATTACGCAATTATGCATAAAAGTAAGAAATGAGTTCTTTTATTTGGGCAGAGATATAAATGAAGGCGGGGAGGCAGAGACGATATAAAATGCAAGCTGGTAATAACAAGAAAAACGGTTGGGAAAAAGAAAAACTCGTTGTCATCAAATTGACGTTAGGAGATCTTATCTGAACGTATTTGTCTGGAGTGGAGCTCGTAAGGAAGTGAAACGTAGGCGATAAGCTCTTCAGGAAAGAAGAGAATAGAAGCATTACGACAAGAATGTTGGAAGATTAGGTTCCTTAGTCGGACTGCTAATGAGGAGGAAGTGAACCGAACTAGGGAGAAAAGGAATTTATGGTCACAGCTTGATTAAAAGAAGGGATCGCTGATAAGACAGATCCTGCGATATCAAGGAATAATTAATTTCTTAATGGTGGGTGTGTTGTGGATAAAAATTGGGGAGGGATACCAAGCCTTGATTGCGGTGAGCAGGTTGAACCAAAACACGATGACTGTCCACTGCCCAAAGCGAGACTGAATGCTGCGTGGTGACGTTGTGAGAAAAATACACAAGTGGAGCAGAGGCGAATAGGGAACCATTCTAGCGACGATACGGGGTCGCTAAAGGGGAAATCTTTGACAGAGGGCAGATTGTTATAGCATCTTAGAACTAGCATCTACAAAACGGCGAAGCACCCGTATTCCCCGAATGTGATCACATCGTTCAGCGCTAATGAACTCACATTCTAGTTCTGTGTACAGTCTGCAACCCACTGTACGGTGCATGGCGGAGGGTACCCTGTACCACTACTAGTCACCTGCTTTCCTCGTCTACTTGCAAATAGAGCGAGGGAAAAACGACTGTCTACGGGGTGAACAATAATAAAACCGACAAACTGGAGGGACGGACTCCTGACTGCAAATGGAGAAAAAAGCTCCTATGAACGTGTGTCCGGAAATGCACCGTTGCAACGGTAGATGGCGCTGACGAATGCAAGTTCCTGTGACCGTGTGCCGTGTGTGCAGCCCACAGATGACAATTATGCAGTTTAATGAGGCCAGCTCTGGTAGAGGTTACTTTGTCGGTAAAGAGGACCGGTAACAGGAATCCCATAATTGTGATGGTCTGTTGCAAAAGCCATCGACCAAATACATCCCGCAGAGGGGAACGTGCTGCTCGTATTCGCTGCACTCGTTGCGGGTGATGGGGATGACACCGGTTGCCATCCGGGATACACATCATCGTACTGCGGCTTACACAGTGTCGGTGGGTCGCTTGCCTGGAGCTCGTACCAGGGTACTTCTCAATATCCTGTACAAACCGGTCCTCCAAATGTCGTTTTCGCACAGTCCGCCGCTTCCTCTCACGTTCGGCTGTCTGAAAGGAACCGCGATCACACAAACGTCCAGAAAGGGCTTGAAATGTTGTGTGATGTGATTCGTGTTTGTGAGAGTACATGTTTTGGTATAACAGTGCACAAACACTGTCTTGGCTTGTTGCTGACATGAATACCGGACCATTCTGCTGCTTACAGTGCACTGCGTCGATCACACAGCGTGCAGCAGACAAGGAACGCGTGGCATGTGCTCAGAAGAACTTTCACTCGTCAGCGCGACCCACCGTGGCAACACTACATTTGCGGACACACGTTCATAGGGCCTTTTTTCCTTCATTTCAAGTCATGAATCCATGCCTCCAGTTTGTCGGTTTTATTAATGTTCATTCTCTATATGCCTCTGTATCAGCCCTAATTTCTCTTATCTCCGTAATCCTTACACGAAACGCCCGTCCGCTGCTGTAGAACCGTTCTGCAGTGAGTTTCAAATGCTAGTTCTCTGAATTTTCTCTACAGTATTCATCGAAAAGTACATCGCTTTTCCTCCAAGGATTCCCATTTGAGTTCCCAAAGCATCTCCGTAACGTTTGTGTGTTGTTCGAACCTACCGATAACAAATCTAGCAGTCTGGTTCTGAATCATTTCGATGTCTTCCTTTAATCCAACCTGGTGCAGATCTCAAATACTCAAGTAGTACTCAGGAATACGTCGCACCAGTGCATTGCATCTTATCTCCTTTACAGATGAACTACACCTCTCAAAAATTCTCATAATACACCGAAGTCGACCAGTCGCCTTTTCCCTATCACAATCCTTACGTGCTCGTTCCATTTCACATCGCTTCGCAACGGTGCGCTCAGATGGTTAAATGACGTGACTGTGCGAAGCGGGAGGATAACTTTTCTACATTTACAGCTTATCGTTCATCACACTAATTAGAAATTTTCTCTAAGTCACCCTGTATCCTCCTGCAGTCACTCAACGACGACGCCTTCCCGTGCATCACAGCATCGTCAGCAAAGAGGCGCAGATTTGCTTCCCACCCTGATCGGCAGATCATTTATGTATTACGAAAACCGTAGCGGGTAGATTAGATTAGATTAGTACTTGTTCCATAGATCATGAATACGACACTTCGTAATGATGTGGAACGTGTCTGGTTAACAAAAGATGTATATACGAGATATTACATTAGTCAAAATATTACATGACGCTGATTCTTTTTTTTTTTGGGAAATTACCCACTTACTATATCCAAAAATTCCTCTAATGAGTAGAAGGAGTTGCCATTAAGAAATTCTTTTAATTTCCTTTTAAATGTTATATGGCTGTCTGTCAGACTTTGATGCTATTAGGTAGGTGGCCAAAGACTTTTGTGGCAGCATAATTTACCCCCTTCTGAGCCAAAGTTAGATTTAACTTTGAGTAGTGAAGATCATCTTTCTCCTAGTGTTGTAGCCATGTACACTGCTATTACTTTTGAATTCGTTCGGATTGTTAATAACAAATTCCATAAGTGAATATATACTATATTGTGAGGCTACAGTGAAGATTTCTAGCTCTTTAAATAAGTGTCTGCAGGATGATCTTGGATGAGCTCCAGCAATTATTCTGATTACACGCTTTTGTGCAATGAACACTCTTTTACTCAGTGATGAGTTACCCCAGAATATGATGCCATACGAAAGCAGAGAATGAAAATAGGCGTGGTAAGCTAATTCACTCAGATGTATATCGCCAAAATTTGCAATGACCCTAATAGCATAAGTAGCTGAACTCAAACGTTTCAGCAGATCCTCAGTGTGTTTTTTCCAGTTCAACCCCTCATCAATGCATACACCTACGAATTTTGAATATTCTACCTTAGCTACCGATTTCTGATCGAAGTCTATATTTATTAATGGGGTCATTCCATTTACTGTGTGGAACTGTATATACTGTGTTTTGTCAAAGTTTAATGAGAGCTCATTTGCAGAGAACCAATTAATGATTTTCTGAAAAACATCGTTTACAATTTCACCAGTTAATTATTGCCTGTCGGGTGTGATAGCTATACTTGTATCATCGGCAAAAAGTACCAGCTTTGCATCTTCGTGAATATAGAATGGCAAGTCATTAATATATATTAAGAACAGCAGAGTACCCAAGACCGAACCTTGCGGCACCCCATTCTTGATTGTTCCCCAGTCTGAGAAATTACCAGTTTTTTGCATATTATGTGAACTGTGAACTTTCTGCATTCTTCCAGTCAGGTATGATTTAAACTATTTGAGCACTGTCCCATTCATACCACTTATCTAGAAGTATTCCATGATTTACACAATCAAACGCTTTTGATAGATCACAAAAAATCCCAACGGGTGACTTCCGGTTACTCAGAGCATTTAATATTTCATTAGTGACAGTATATATAGCATTTTCTGTTGAAAAACCCTTCTGGAAACCAAACTGACGTTTTGTTAAAACTGTATTTTTACAAAGGTGTGAAGCTACTCTACAATACATTATTTTTTCAAGAATTTTGGATAAGGCAGTCACAAGAGAGATTGGGCGATAGTAGTTGACATCAGACGTATCCCCTTTTTTATGCAGTGGTATAACAATAGCATACTTCAGTCTATCTGGGAAAATACCCTGCTTCAGAGAGCTATTACATATGTGGCTAAGAATCCCACTTATTTCTTGGGAACAAGCTTTTATTAACCTGCTGGAAATGCCATCAATCCCATGTGAGCTTTTATTCTTGAGAGAGTTTATTATGTTCCTAATTTCATATGGAGAGGTGGGTGGAATTTCAGTTGTATCAAATGGTGAGGGTAAGGCCTCTTCCATTAACTGCCTTGCTTCTTCTAATGAACTTTTAGATCCTATTTTCTCTATAACATTTAAAAAATGATTATTCAAAATGTTTTCGAATTCCGGCTTGTTGTTTATCAAGATTCCATTCGCTTTGATGGTGATGCCGTCATCCTGTACTCTTGGTTATCCTGTCTCCCTTGTAATAATATTCCAAATTGTTTTGATTTTGTTATCAGAGGTATTAATCTCAGACATGATGCACATGCTTCTGGACTTTTTAATAACCTTTCTTAATGTAGGACAGTAGGTTTTATAATATTTGGCTGTTTCTGGGTCATTACTCTTTCTTGTTGTTAGATACAGTTCCCTTTTGTGGTTACAAGATATTTTTATTCCTTTAGTAAGCCTAGGTTTTTTGCATAGTTTCCTATAATTAGATTTAACTACTTTCTTGGGGAAACAGTTTACAAATTCTCTTACAAGTGTATCATGAAATAAGATATATTTTAAATTAGCATCAGGTTCCTTGTACACCTCATCCCAGTCTAACTGCTGACGATTTTCTCTGAAGTTGCTAATTGTTGAGTCATTAATTGAACGCACAACTTTGGTGGGTAGTTTTGAATTACTGAATAGAGCTATGTCATATGCTGTAACTAGCTGAGCATCATGATCAGAAAGCCCATTCTCAACAGGACAAGAATTTATGTTTTTAAACCTATCTTGGTCTATAAAACTGTTATCTATCAATGTGCTGCTGTCCTTTACTACCCGAGTAGGAAAATTAATGACAGGTGTCAAATTGAAAGAACCGAGCCTGACTTCCAGGTCATTCTTCCTATTACACTCTTTCAATGAATCAACATTGAAGTCACCACAAATAATAATTTGCTTTCCTCTATCTGACAGATAACACAACAAGGCATCCAAATTTTCCAGGAATAAATGAAAGTTTCCTGAAGGGGACCTATACACTGTTACAATTATAAAAGAGCCCTCCTTCAGTTTAAGTTGACAGGCACATGCTTCTATATGTCGCTCTAGACAAAACTTTTTTGTATCTAAGCTTTCTACACAGTGATAACTTTTTACATATATGGCAACTCCTCCTCTCACCTTATTCTCTCTACTCATATGTGCAGCTAGTTTATAACCACTGATATTTACCTTTTCCATATCAGACACAATGTGATGCTCAGACAGGCATAGTATATCTATTACATTATTAGATTCAATGTTATCTAAAGAAACCAGGAGCTCATCTACTTTATTCTTCAATCCCGAAATATTTTGGTGAAAAATGGTAACATTATTTTTTACTTTAATTTTCTGAGAATCTACTTTTTTCTTTAATCCACCAGTATTTTGGTTAAATATGGTAACATTCCCCCCCATGAACCATGGACCTTGCCGTTGGTGGGGAGGCTTGCGTGCCTCAGCGATACAGATAGCCGTACCGTAGGTGCAACCACAACGGAGGGGTATCTGTTGAGAGGCCAGACAAACGTGTGGTTCCTGAAGAGGGGCAGCAGCCTTTTCAGTAGTTGCAAGGGCAACAGTCTGGATGATTGACTGATCTGGCCTTGTAACAATAACCAAAACGGCCTTGCTGTGTTGGTACTGCGAACGGCTGAAAGCAAGGGGAAACTACAGCCGTAATTTTTCCCGAGGGCATGCAGCTTTACTGTATGATTACATGATGATGGCGTCCTCTTGGGTAAAATATTCCGGAGGTAAAATAGTCCCCCATTCGGATCTCCGGGCGGGGACTACTCAAGAGGATGTCGTTATCAGGAGAAAGAAAACTGGCGTTCTACGGATCGGAGCGTGGAATGTCAGATCCCTTAATCGGGCAGGTAGGTTAGAAAATTTAAGAAGGGAAATGGATAGGTTGAAGTTAGATATAGTGGGAATTAGTGAAGTTCGGTGGCAGGAGGAACAAGACTTCTGGTCAGGTGACTACAGGGTTATAAACACAAAATCAAATAGGGGTAATGCAGGAGTAGGTTTAATAATGAATAGGAAAATAGGAATGCGGGTAAGCTACTACAAACAGCATAGTGAACGCATTATTGTGGCCAAGATAGATACGAAGCCCACGCCTACTACAGTAGTACAAGTTTATATGCCAACTAGCTCTGCAGATGACGAAGAAATTGAAGAAATGTATGATGAAATAAAAGAAATTATTCAGATTGTGAAGGGAGACGAAAATTTAATAGTCATGGGTGACTGGAATTCGAGTGTAGGAAAAGGGAGAGAAGGAAACGTAGTAGGTGAATATGGATTGGGGCTAAGAAATGAAAGAGGAAGCCGCCTGGTCGAATTTTGCACAGAGCACAACATAATCATAACTAACACTTGGTTTAAGAATCATGAAAGAAGGTTGTATACATGGAAGAACCCTGGAGATACTAAAAGGTATCAGATAGATTATATAATGGTAAGACAGAGATTTAGGAACCAGGTTTTAAATTGTAAGACATTTCCAGGGGCAGATGTGGACTCTGACCACAATCTATTGGTTATGACCTGTAGATTAAAACTGAAGAAACTGCAAAAAGGTGGGAATTTAAGGAGATGGGACCTGGATAAACTAAAAGAACCAGAGGTTGTACAGAGATTCAGGGAGAGCATAAGGGAGCAATTGACAGGAATGGGGAAAATAAATACAGTAGAAGAAGAATGGGTAGCTTTGAGGGATGAAGTAGTGAAGGCAGCAGAGGATCAAGTAGGTAAAAATACTAGGGCTAGTAGAAATCCTTGGGTAACAGAAGAAATATTGAATTTAATTGATGAAAGGAGAAAATATAAAAATGCAGTAAATGAAACAGGCAAAAAGGAATACAAACGTCTCAAAAATGAGATCGACAGGAAGTGCAAAATGGCTAAGCAGGGATGGCTAGAGGACAAATGTAAGGATGTAGAGGCCTATCTCACTAGGGGTAAGATAGATACCGCCTACAGGAAAATTAAAGAGACCTTTGGAGATAAGAGAACGACTTGTATGAATATCAAGAGCTCAGATGGAAACCCAGTTCTAAGCAAAGAAGGGAAAGCAGAAAGGTGGAAGGAGTATATAGAGGGTCTATACAAGGGCGATGTACTTGAGGACAATATTATGGAAATGGAAGAGGATGTAGATGAAGATGAAATGGGAGATATGATACTGCGTGAAGAGTTTGACAGAGCACTGAAAGACCTGAGTCGAAACAAGGCCCCCGGAGTAGACAATATTCCATTGGAACTACTGACGGCCGTGGGAGAGCCAGTCCTGACAAAACTCTACCATCTGGTGAGCAAGATGTATGAAACAGGCGAAATACCCTCAGACTTCAAGAAGAATATAATAATTCCAATCCCAAAGAAAGCAGGTGTTGACAGATGTGAAAATTACCGAACTATCAGCTTAATAAGTCACAGCTGCAAAATACTAACACGAATTCTTTACAGACGAATGGAAAAACTAGTAGAAGCCAACCTCGGGGAAGATCAGTTTGGATTCCGTAGAAACACTGGAACACGTGAGGCAATACTGACCTTACGACTTATCTTAGAAGAAAGATTAAGGAAAGGCAAACCTACATTTCTAGCATTTGTAGACTTAGAGAAAGCTTTTGACAATGTTGACTGGAATACTCTCTTTCAAATTCTAAAGGTGGCAGGGGTAAAATACAGGGAGCGAAAGGCTATTTAGAATTTGTACAGAAACCAGATGGCAGTTATAAGAGTCGAGGGACATGAAAGGGAAGCAGTGGTTGGGAAGGGAGTAAGACAGGGTTGTAGCCTCTCCCCGATGTTGTTCAATCTGTATATTGAGCAAGCAGTAAAGGAAACAAAAGAAAAATTCGGAGTAGGTATTAAAATTCATGGAGAAGAAATAAAAACTTTGAGGTTCGCCGATGACATTGTAATTCTGTCAGAGACAGCAAAGGACTTAGAAGAGCAGTTGAATGGAATGGACAGTGTCTTCAAAGGAGGATATAAGATGAACATCAACAAAAGCAAAACAAGGATAATGGAATGTAGTCTAATCAAGTCGGGTGATGCTGAGGGAATTAGATTAGGAAATGAGGCACTTAAAGTAGTAAAGGAGTTTTGCTATTTGGGGAGCAAAGTAACTGATGATGGTCGAAGTAGAGAGGATATAAAATGTAGGCTGGCAATGGCAAGGAAAGCGTTTCTGAAGAAGAGAAATTTGTTAACATCGAGTATAGATTTAAGTGTCAGGAAGTCATTTCTGAAAGTATTCGTATGGAGTGTAGCCATGTATGGAAGTGAAACATGGACGATAAATAGTTTGGACAAGAAGAGAATAGAAGCTTTCGAAATGTGGTGCTACAGAAGAATGCTGAAGATTAGATGGGTAGATCACATAACTAATGAGGAAGTATTGAATAGGATTGGGGAGAAGAGAAGTTTGTGGCACAACTTGACCAGAAGAAGGGATCGGTTGGTAGGACATGTTCTGAGGCATCAAGGGATCACCAATTTAGTATTGGAGGGCAGTGTGGAGGGTAAAAATCGTAGAGGGAGACCAAGAGATGAATACACTAAGCAGATTCAGAAGGAATAGGTTGCAGTAGGTACTGGGAGATGAAAAAGCTTGCACAGGATAGAGTAGCATGGAGAGCTGCATCAAACCAGTCTCAGGACTGAAGACCACAACAACAACAACAACATGGTAACATTATTATTTACTTTCCTGTTGTGAGAATTTTGTGAGTTTTGGATCTCTTTAGCACCTGCGTGCCTCAACTTCTCATTGGACACTGATATCAGCCTAAAAAAGAGGTACATCCATGAGCACTAGTGTTCCCCCTTATAGATTTCGCTAACAACCCTGCCAGTTTACCCTTCCCTTTCCTATTGAGATGTAGGCCACGCCTTGTGAAATCCCCCCTATCAATAGCCTCGACAGGAACCAATCCAATGTCTGACAGAGTGGCCATCCTACGCAACTGATCCAACTCCACATTTACCTTCCTGGCAGAGCGGTTCAACTGGGGCTGATCGTGCCGCACGAAATCAGGCACCAGCCCAACACTGGTATGGGTCGTTGCTGAGGCTATTTTCACCAGGTCACACTCAATGCTGTAGCCCTGATCCCCGTCAATACTGTTTCCCACTCCACCCACTATCATCACACGATCCTGCTTTGTGAATCCCTTGCACAAGGAACCTGTATCCTCTACCACCTGGCTAAGACTTGCACTTGGCTTGAAAAAGTTTGTGACCTGGTTCCTGTCACCTAATTTTTCCTGCAAAATCTGGCCCACACCTCTTCCATGGCTGCTACCTAGCAACAGAACTTTCCTTTTACTTCCTACTTTTTTTGAAACAGTTGGTTTCCTAGTGAAATTCTGCTGCATCTTAACTACATCTACTTCTACTGGAGCCTCTTCCTTACTTAACTGTGGTAGCAAGGCAAATCTATTGGTTGTGCCAATTGGAAAACTGTCAGAGACTGTCCTCTTTCTGTGGCCCCTGTTCCCAGCTACCACTTCCCACCGCTATTTGCCCTCCTCCCCCCTTAACCTCTTCAGTTCCTCCCTCGCTCTGTCCAAATCAGCCTGAAGGGCTTTGATGTCTTCTTCACCAAATTCGCCCGATCTGAACACATCTGGGACGCTATCGGATGCCAGCTCTTCGTCCATAAACCACCGGTCCGTGATCTGTGCTAAGGTACCTGTTGCCGCATACATTCAGAAATCGACCACGGACTCGTAGAATTCGTGCCATGCAGAATCGCGTTGCAAAGGTGGACAAACGTGCTGCTAAAGAGTTGGTCATAACGTCGCGGTTCACGGTGCACACTGAGGTGACAAAAGCCCCGACATCGCGCCGGGCCTGCTTTTGTCCGCAGCAGCTCCTCGTGGCGCGGACTCGACAAGTCCCCTGCAGAGACGCTGATCCGTGCTGCATCTACAGCCGTCCACAACTGCAAAAGTGTTGCCGCAGCAGGATTTTGTGTACGGACCGACCTCTCGATTATCTCTTATAAATGTTCGATCGGATTCGTGTCGGGCGATCTGGGTGGCCAAATCGTTCGCTCGAACTGCCGAAAATGTTCTTCAAACCCATCGAGCACGACTGTCGCCCTATGACACGGCGCATTGTCATCCGTGAAAATCCCATTGTAGCCGAACATAACCGTTTTGAGTCACTGATTGCTTCAGTTGGACCAGGGGAACCCACTGCATTCCTTGTAAACACAGCACAAATCATTACGGAGCGGCCACCAGCTCGCACAGTGCCTTGTCGATAACTTGGGTCGCTGCTTTCGTGGGGTCTGCGCCGCATTGTAATCCTAGCAGCAGCTCTTACCCACTGACTCGTCTGGTCGGGCGACGTCCTGGCAGGTGACGAGCCCAGGAGGGGCGCTGCAGGCCGTGTCGTGCTGTTACCAGACGCTCCCGCGTCGGTCGTCTGCTGCCACAGCACATTAACGCCAAATTTCGCAGCAGTGTCCTAACGGATGCGTTCGCCTCGTCGTACGCCCCACTTTGACTTCGTGCGGTTATCTCTCGCACTGTTGCTTCACTATTAGCACTGACATCTCCACGCAAACGTCACTGCTGTCGGTCATTAAGTGAAGGCCGTCGACGACTGCATTGCCCGCGGTGAGACGTGACGCCTGAGGTTTGGTATTCTCGGTGCACTCTTGACAATGTGGGACTCGGAATACTGAATTCCGTGACGATTTCCGAAATGGAATGTCCCGTGCGTCTAGCTCCGACTACCGTTCCGCGTTCAAAGTCTGTTAATTCCCGTAGTGCAGTGGTAATCACGGCGGAACTCATTTCACGTCAGTCAGCCTAGTGCAAACGACAGCTCCGCCGGAGCACTGCCGTTTTACAGCACGTGTAGGCGATACTACCGCCACCTGTATATGTGCGTATCGCTATCCCACGCAGTGTATGTAGAGATGTAGAGGCGTGCTCGGAGAGGTCCATCAAACAAATCTCCGGTCTGAAGACCGCTACAACAAAAGCCTGAGACGGGCTACTTTTCGGACGGAGCAGAAAATCGGGAGAGGCCGTTAGGTGTCGGCGGCGTCGCTCGGAGCCGCCATTAGGTGTGTGCGGCGCAGCTCGCCGTGTGGCCACACGCTTCCGGCGGCCGGCGTGAGCTGCCTCTGCAACGCGGCCGCAGGCTCAGCTCTGGCGCTCCCCCGCCCAACATCTCCGGCTCCACTCCTCCTCCTAAATAACGGAGTCTTTAACCTAACGGATGAGATACGTACACACAAGTGTGTAGCATGAGAAGGGGTACATATCGAATATTTAAATACAGATAGGCGATCACTGGGCTAACAGTAATATTTTGCAGTATACAGACTGTCGGCTGCAGACAGCGAAGCGCTATTGCGCAACTTTTGTGTCACATCTTCGAATGTAAACACGGCGGGTACGGAAACCGTGTGATATTTGCTCTCGGTTGGTCCCTTGCTCGTGCAGGGAAAAGAGTGCTGTGAATGGATCGAAGAGTGGTATAAGAAGAGGTAGACAGACACGGGAAAATTTACTAACTTGAGGATAAGCGAGCCAAATGATATCAGAAATTTCTCAGGATGGACCGTTCTTCCTCCATACTTTTGCAAATGGTTACACCTATAATTCTGATTGGTATCTGCGTTGTTGTTGTTGTTGTTGTTGTTGTCGTCTTCAGTCCTGAGACTGGTTTGATGCAGCTCTCCATGCTACTCTATCCTCGGCAAGCTTCTTCATCTCCCAGTACCTACTGCAGCCTACATCATCCTGAATCTGCTTAGTGTGTTCATCTCTTGGTCTCCCTCTGCGATTTTTACCCTCCACGCTGCCCTCCAATACTAAATTGGTGATCCCTTGATGCCTCAGAACATGTCCTACCAACCGGTCCCTTCTTCTCGTTGTGCTACAAACTCCTCTTCTCCCCAATTCTATTCAATACCTCCTCATTAGTTATGTGATCTACCCGTCTAATCTTCAGCATTCTTCTGTAGCACCACATTTCGAAAGCTTCTATTCTTTTCTTGTCTAAACTATTTATCGTCCATGTTTCACTTCCATACATGGCTACACTCCGTACAAATACTTTTAGAAACGATTTCCTGACACTTAAATTTCTCTTCTTCAGAAACGCTTTCCTTGCCACTGCCAGTCTACATTTTATATCCTCTCTACTTCGACCATCATCAGTTATTTTGCTCCCCAAATAGCAAACCTCCTTTACTACTTTAAGTGTCTCATTTCCCAATTTAATTCCCTCACCATCACCCGACTTAATATGACTACATTCCATTATCCTTGTTTTGCTTTTGTTGATGTTCATCTTATATTCTCCTTTCAAGACACTGTCCATTCCGTTCAACTGCTCTTCCAAGTCCTTTGCTGTCTCTGACAGAATTACAATGTCATCGGCGAACCTCAAAGTTTTTATTTCTTCTCCATGAATTTTAATACCTACTCCGAATTTTTCTTTTGTTTCCTTTACTGCTTGCTCAATATACAGATTGAACAACATCGGGGAGAGGCTACAACCCTGTCTTACTCCCTTCCCAACCACTGCTTCCCTTTCATGTCCCTCGACTCTTATAACTGCCATCTGGTTTCTGTACAAATTGTAAATAGCCTTTCGCTCCCTGTATTTTACCCCTACCACCATTAGAATTTGAAAGAGAGTATTCCAGTCAACATTGTCAAAAGCTTTCTCTAAGTCTTCAAATGCTAGAAAAGTAGGTTTGCCTTTCCTTAATCTTTCTTCTAAGACAAGTCGTAGGGTCAGTATCGCCTCACGTGTTCCAACATTTCTACGAAATCCAAACTGATCTTCCCCGAAGTCGGCTTCTACCAGTTTTTCCATTCGTCTGTAAAGAATTTGCAGCTGTGACTTATTAAACTGCTAGTTCGGTAATTTTCACCTCTGCCAACACCTGCTTTCTTTGTGATTGGAATTATTATATTCTTCTTGAAGTCTGAGGGAATTTCCCCTGTCTCATACATCTTGCTCACCAGATGGTAGAGTTTTGTCAGGACTGGCTCTCCCAAGGCTGTCAATAGTTCTAATGGAATGTTGTCTACTCCCGGGGCCTTGTTTCGACTTTGGTCTTTCAGTGCTCTGTCAAACTCTTCACGCAGTATCGTATCTCCCATTTCATCTTGATCTATCTCCTCTTCCATTTCCATAATATTGTCCTCAAGAACATCGCCCCTGTATAGACCCTCTATATACTCCTTCCACTTTTCTACTTTCCCTTCTTTGCTTAGAACTGGGTTTCCATCTGAGCTCTTGATATTCATACAAGTGGTTCTCTTTTCTCCAAAGGTCTCTTTAATTTTCCTGTAGGCAGTATCTATCTTACCCCTCTTGTGATAAGCCTCTACATCCATACATTTGTCCTGTATCCATACCTGCTTAGCCATTTTGCACTTCCTGTCGACCTCACTTTTGAGACGTTTCTATTCCTTTTTGCCTGCTTCACTTACTGCATTTTTGTATTTTCTCCTTTCATCAATTAAATTCAGTATCTCTTCTGTTACCCAAGGATTTCTACCAGCCCTCGTCTTTTTACCTACTTGATCCTCTGCTGCCTTCACTATTTCATTCCTCAAAGCTACCCATTCTTTTTCTACTGTATTTCTTTCCCCCACTCCTGTCAATTGTACCCTTATGCTCTCCCTGAAACTGTACAACCTCTGGTTCTTTCAGTTTATCCAGGTCCCATCTCCTTAAATGGCCACCTTTTTGCAGTTTCTTCAGTTTTAATCTACAGTTCATAACCAATAGATTGTGGTCAGAGTCCACATCTGCCCCTGGAAATGTTTTACAATTTATAATGTGGTTCCTAAATCTCTGTCTTACCATTGTTTAATCTGTCTGAAACCTTTTAGTATCTCCAGGGCTCTTCCATGTATACAACTTTCTTTCATGATTCTTGAACCAAGTGTTAGCTATGATTAAGTTATGCTCTGTGCAAAATTCTAGCAGGCGGCTTCCTCTTGCATTTCTTAGCCCCAATCCATATTCACTTACTGTTTCCTTCTCTTCCTTTTCCTACTGTCGAAATCCAGTCACTCATGACTATTAAATTTTCGTCTCCCTTCACTACCTGAGTAATTTCTTTTATCTCATGCAAGAAATACGTACGTTTTTATTCAAACAGCGCTAAAAAAAGGTCTTGCCAACCTAAAAAGTTGATGGCTTCAAAGACCCGAGGCATTTGCTCCAGCAGTCCGTCAGCACCAGCTCGGCTTCTCCACGCACTCGTAATTCTGAAATTCTCTTCAGTTCTTCCCCATTACTTGTCCACAATGAATTTTACTTCTTTTCTAACACAAGCCTATCATCTCCTGGCTCCATTTTCTTGTACTATGGTAACAACTGATCCTATTGCTGCCTTTTCTTTTGGCGACTACTACACTCGGCTCTTTTTTTCTTTTGATGACCACTATACTCGTTTCCTTTAACTTACCATAAGGCTGGGCGAACCCCCATACAGGGTGTACCAGGAATAATAGTTAACATTTACGGATTAGGCAGGAACGATCATTCGAAGCAGAAAAGTCTAATAAACGTGGGCTCTAAAATACGTACCTTAAGAGCTATGAACACGTCTTCATGTTCGATGACAATGATGAAGATGATTTGTGGGTTAGGGTGCTAAACAACGGGATGATCAGCCGGCCCACTACATCTTCGATACTATGAAACAAATCATTTCTACTGCAAGTTCTTTGAGTTCCAAATTTGGGGAGGAGGTAGATTGAACCGAAACAAGAAAAAATTGTCTAGCACATGGGATCTAAATTGCATAACATACGAGCTATGAGCACTTGTTCAGCAGAAGAGATGTGTTTCACAGTAGCGAAGATGAAAAAGTGTTCGTAGATCTTAAGATATGTTTATTGCACATTTAGTTCTTGTTTTAGTCCATACTGGCACCTCTCAAAATACGGAATGCAGTGAGGTTGCACCAGAAGACATACGGTTCACAGTATCTAAGATGCAGAAATGCTCCTAGCTCTTAAGGTGTGCACTTTTAGAGCCCATATTTGTTAGGGTTTTTTGCTTCGAGTACACGTCCTGTAATATTTCCAATAATTATAAATGAACGCACATTCCGCTGATTTTGAAGCTATATCCGCTTCACAACAAAACAAATCGCGCAAAATAAACAGTTTAGCATATGCTGAAAAAGACCTACAATATTAATCAAAATATCCACGGGTGTACTGCCGGTCTACAGTGTCCAACGGGCTCATCATACACCAACGAATCACATCATACACCTTTACGGGGAGGAGATGTACCGCAGCATGAAGAGTGCCCGTTGGACAATGTAGACCGGCGGTACACCCGTGGATATTTTGATTATCAAATACGCCGGGAGAAACTCAAGAATCACAACGTACAATATTAGTCAGAGCTATACAGTGAAAGAGGTTTGTGGGATAAAAATCTAATTTCAGTAGATTCGTCAATACATCATACAATATATTCCATTAGAACTACTGACAGCCTTGGGAGAGCCAGTCCTGACAAAACTCTACCATCTGGCGAGCAACATGTATGAGACAGGCGAAATCCGCGCGACCGCTACGCTCACAGGTTCGAATCCTACCTCGGGCATGGATGTGTGTGATGTCCTTAGGTTAGTTGGGTTTAAGTAGTTCTAAGTTCTAGGGGACTGATGACCTGAGTTGTTAAGTCGCATAGTACTCGGAGCCATTTGAACAGGCGAAATACCGACAGACTTCAAGAAGAATATAATAATTCCAGTCCCAAAGAAAGCAGATGCTTACAGATGTGAAAATTACCGAACTATCAGTTTAATAATTCACGGATGCAAAATACTAACGCGAATTCTTTACAGACGAATGGAAAAACTGGTAGAAGCCGATCTCGGGGAAGATCAGTTTCTATTCCGTAGAAATATTGGAACACGTAAGGCAATACTGACCCTACGACTTACCTTAGAAGCTAGATTAAGGAAAGGCCAACCTTCGTTTCTAGCATTTGTAGACTTAGAGAAAGTTTTTGACTATGTTGACTGGAATACTCTCTTTCGAATTCTGAAGGTGGCAGGGGTAAAATACAGGGAGCGAAAGGCTATTTACAGTTTGTACAGAAACCAGATGGCAGTTATAAGGGTCGAGGGGAATGAAAGGGAAGCAGTGGTTGGGGAGGGAGTGAGACAAGGCTATAGCCTATCCCCGATGTTATTCAATCTGTATATTGAGCAAGCAGTAAAGGAAACAAAAGAAAAAATTGGAGTAGGAATTAAAATCCATGGAGAAGAAATAAAAACTTTGAGGTTCGCCGATGACATTGTAATTCTGTCAGAGACAGCAAAGGACTTAGAAGAGCGGTTGAACGGAATGGACATGGTCTTAAAAAGAGGATATAAGATGAACGTCAACAAAAGCAAAACAAGGATAATGGAATGTAGTCGAATTAAATCGGGTGATGCTACGGGAATGAGATTCGGAAATGATGCGCTTAAAGTAGTAAATGAGTATTGCTATTTGGGGAACAAAATAACTGATGATGGTCGAAGTAGAGAGGATATAAAATGTAGACTGGCAAGGAAAGCATTTCTGAAGAAGAGAAATTTGTTAACATCGAGTATAGATTTAAGTGTCAGGAAGTCGTTTCTGAAAGTATTTGTATGGAAGTGAAACATGGACGATAAATAGTTTAGACAAAAAGAGAATAGAAGTTTACGAAATGTGGTGCTACAGAAGAATGCTGCAGCTTAGATGGGTAGATCCCATAAGTAATGAGGAGGTATTGAATAGAATTGGAGAGAAGAGAAATTTGTGGCACAACTTGACTTGAAGAAGGGATCAGTTGGTAGGGCATATTCCAAGGCATCAAAGGATCACAAATTTTATATCGGAGGGCAGCGTGGAGGGTAAAAATCGCAGAGGGAGACCAAGAGATGAATACACTAAACAGGTTCAGAAGGATGTAGGTTGCAGTAGGCACTGGGAGAGGAAGAACCTTGCACAGGATAGAGTAGCATGGAGAGCTGCATCAAACCGGTCTCTGGACTGAAGACCACAACAACAACCACAACAACAACAACAACAACAACATATTGGACGATCTTCAATCTTATAGATGGTCGGTAACATAGCAGAATATAAAGTATTGCACAATATAATTGACAATCTAGGGCCGCTTTATACGCGAAGTATAAAGCGGCTCTAGATGAAGAGCAGCATGCTTTGAATGTGGATAAATGTAAGTTAATGCGTGTAAGTAGGAGAGGCAATACTGTAATGTTGGGAGGTAGTATTCGTGCTTTGCTGCTTGACTCTGCTGCGTCGTCACGTAGATTTGACACCATACTGTGTAACAATTGGGCTGAGACTTCCGAAATGACATTTGCAGTCCAGTTGGCAGGTTCATTGGATCTTAAAATAGATCAGAATTTTAAAAACTTCTAGCGCATTGTATGTAGATTGTGTGAAGTGTAGCAGCCAAAAGCCGCAAAAACCGCCAAATTTTGGCATTTTTTCAGTTTTCGCTTCATAATGTTTTTTCCGTGCGTCTTGTGACAAAAAGCACTAAGACCTGTGTTGTACAACTAAAATTTTCTACAGTTAGCACTTGTCAAACGTATTTTTACACCAAATACAAACCAAAATGCGGAGCTTCAGTGGAACGGCAGAATTCTCAAAATACCAAATAACTGCAAGAAAACCAGGTTTTAACATTATAATTTTAAGAGTATGCTACAACTTTTTTTAAAAAAACATTAGTGGTGGGTTCTTGTAACAATCAGCGTTTATCATCAAGAAATGTTTCCCACCTACCTTCACTGTGATGTTTATTTCTGCTAAAGCCTCGCGAAAACGGCAAATAACGAGTGTTTTTCATGCTAGGTGCTTCTAATTGACAACGTTTAACAACCACAAGAGCAACCCCTCCCCCCCGCCCACCCAACCACCACCACCACCACCACCTGCGTTCAGTGAGTACTTATTTCAGTACAGGTACGTAGCTACATATAAAAATATAAATTTTGATCTATATAATGAACATTTTGTAAATTTCCCCATTGTAACTAACAAATTTCTTACTAGCTAAATATATATTACGAAAATGAAAGTGACAACGACTGAAGAAACAACTCGCTGAATACACATTTACACGAAAAAGTTAACGCCTTGATCCGTTTGGTCCATATGGTAAGCCAAATTCTGCATCCACTTCATCTTCCCCAGTGACCATGCTTCTGTTAGAGTTTCCCCGTCGTCTTACTCTCCTTTTAGCATCCTCCGCTTTAAAGTCCAGCTCTGGTATATTCTCGCATGCATGGCTACAACAAAGTTTGCATCGGCATCAATTTCTATTGTGAATATGGAGTTGCATTTTTCGTTCCCGTTAATGGAATCACCCGTCAGAGATAGGTGCGAAAGAATGCAATTGGGCGGTATCTCGAAAAGGCGGCAGTCTAGCAAGTTGTAATTTGGGTTTTGCCGCAGATTTAGAAAAGTGCCAATGGCGAAGATCTCTGTCAATGTCTCCACCGTACAATGTTACACGAAACATTTCCCCTGCTTCCACCCTACCACGTCGAGCTGAGAAAGGTATTTCTCGTCACTGGTGCTGACTTTCTTCTCCTCTTGTCTAAAAGGGAATCGAAGTAATGGCACACCCGGTTACTGCAGGAAAGGAAAATATCCTGTGGATTGTATTTGAATTATGCTGACGGGTACAGAACTCTGGGGGGCTTACCCCTCCACGCTTCCGGCAATAGATGCCATTTTGGGACGTGACTAATGCTTCCGGCAATACCAGGATGTCTGTGTCTTCACCTGTGATCGTTTCGTTGTCAAAGTCAGCAGCCTTTGCTATAGCGGTTTTCATTATCATCACACAGACATCTTCTTTTCCAAGCTTAACCACAATGCCCTTTGCAGCCACTTTAGTCACCAACGTTGAAATGAAGTTCTATTTGTTGGAGTCATTCAGTTAAAAAAATATTCGTGTGACACTGCTACGGCTGTTGTTGTGCATAAGACTAATTTTATGGGCCTTGTGCATCAACGTGTGCTGCTTTGATTCTTTGGTAACGGACGTCATAAGGATACGGACAAGAACTATTATGACATTACTTCCGAAGTGTTTATGTACAGTCCATATAGATCATACAAATTGACTCGGACGTGGCTGCTGTAGTCGTGTCCTGCACAGCTGTATGTAGGACGTATCCACACTCAATTACTGCGCATCTGCGCCTCCCAAAGTACACTCACTGAGTCGGAGTGAGCGCTGCGTACAGTGCTGACTTTGTGCTCTTGCGGATTCCGTCCTCAGTGAAGAGACGCATTGGAAAGAGAGCAAGCTCAAATTTGAACAGTTCTCTCAGGTTATAATCAGATTCCTTGACAAACTCGTTGGCAGAGAGTAAGAGGATCGAATGTACTTTTTTCTGCAATTTTCAGGGCATATGAAACTGAGGCTAGATTAACAACATTCTCTCGCTTCAACGTCAAAATTTTCTCACGGCATTTTCTCCGTGTGGCGGATGCTAATCCCTCGAGCTTAATAATTCACCTCTTCGTGACGAACTGTTTTTACATGGGACGGTCTCACATCTACGTGTTGTTCAGATTTTCCTGAACATACCGCAGTGAACCTATCAATTTATTTCGCAGACAAGCTGGAGGTGTAGCATGTTCCAAAATCCTGCGAGACCAAGAATCACTCCTCCGTAACTTTTCATCGCCGTCAGTAGGACCTGCTTTAGGGTCATACCTCAGAAGGTGTCCGAGTAGAATTTTCGGTCCCACAAATACTTCAGTATCCTTCAGATACGCATTTGTGAAATTTCTGAGGACCCGTTTCATCTTTTAGACCGACTATGTCCTTGGGCGAAATCGATATAGTTAAATATCCTGCTGCATGAAAGTAAGGAATAATTTCTTTGGCACATTCGACACACAAGTTTCAATCGCACATCCGTTCAGCTTTAATGAAGCTTAATTTGAAGATATTGAATTAACAGTTGCTTGATACCAGTAAAAATGATCAATGAGAACGTGCACAGCTGTTTTGACACACATTTATTCTGCCACAAGCGGTTTCGTTCGTTACAATACCATCGGGTTGCCGATGTGTGCCGGTATCATGTTATTAGGGGTCTCCTTGTCTTCTGTAACGTTACAGGCAAAATCTGGAAATGACGCATATATGAACATTCTGCCGTCCGCCTGGCAGAAACATGGCGAGCAGTAAGTGCAAGCGACACACTTGGTATGTACACTAGGCTACACGCCGTGGCAGGAAATTGGCATTATCCAGTGACGGTTATTTTACAACGTGACGCAGCAGGATACTCAAAATTTTATGTTCACAAACCAAAAATTAATTTCGTAACTACTTTTTCGATGTGATGCTAATACTTTATGACAACCCCCTTATTTTCTTACTGCCTGACGGGTTATTTTTTCTCAAAACCAACTACACGTGTGCAAAACTTAAGGACAAAAGTAACTTCCCCATGATGTGCCGCTGCCAGGTAACACAGCTCGACCAAACTAGGACCATACGAAGAAAGAACTGCTACAGTAGATACAGAAGGTAACAGAAAGAAATACGCAGTGAGACGAACACAAATGAGAAAGGCAATAATTACACTTACAACACCGCGATCTGTGATGGTCCCCTGAACATTACAAAATGCGGGAAATGGTTGTTAATAGGGTCTGTGAGCACTAAGGACAATAGCGCATGCTCTCGAACGTGCACCCGTGTTGGCCACAAGTCTGGTAAAGAGTTCTCGTGGAAGGGAGTACCCAGCGTGATGAACCACTCACCAGCGCATGCTACACCTGGTCCATGGAATGTAAGTGGGGAGGGACGAACATCCTCCAATTCTAAGGCCTCCACCTCGTGCACTGTTCGATACGATCACGTATTGACATTGATAGAAATGAAGTCAGGGCTGAGTGCACCCTTAACAGACACGCATGGGGAAAAAGTACAGTATCGTAATGACAATGTGTGTACCATGTTCAGAGATTTGGAGGTCAGTACGCCCGTGTTACATTACACCAAAACGATCATGTGCGGCAGCGCTGGACGTACCGTCATATGACGGAAGGTGGGAAAACATAATGAACACAGAAGGAACGTTGTCAAACACGATCGTTTTGCTGATCCCCGTGTTGCGGCGTGGGCAGGGGGGCACGATGCTGCGTGGGCGCGCCGGCTTGCACACCTTTGGTCACGGCGGACACGGCTCGACGCTGTCGTGTCGCTGTAATCCTTCCCCCAGTGCGTTTCTTCAGTACTGCATTCGGCGCCGGCTTCATCCTTATGAATGACAGCACGCGACCGCTTCGAACAGAGCTGCTGGAGCAGCCCCTGGAAGGAGAGGATACTCGCCGAACGGGCTGGATCCGCCCGCCAACGATAGCCCGTACCGGCTCGCACGAACTCGTGCACCATTTGCGTTTCCTGTGGGTACTTCGATGTGTGTCATAAAATTTCCCCTTCTAATCAATTTGAATATCAAATATCTGCAGATTTCGCAGCAATATTGGCTCTGAGCACTATGGGACTTAACATCTTAGGTCATCAGTCCCCTAGAACTTAGAACTACTTAAACCTAACTAACCTAAGGACATCACACACATCCATGCCCGAGGCAGGATTCGAACCTGCGACCGTAGCAGTCCCGCGGTTCCGGACTGCAGCGCCTAGAACCGCACGGCCACCGCGGCCGGCTGCAGCAATATTGATTTCAATTATGGGGTTTCTTGCTCACAATAGTTGTTCTTCGATTAGCGCGCAGCTCCACCCACGAGGTCGTCGCCTGCGCACGTCACCAACCATCGACAGAGTCCTCCCCGTTGAGGAAGAAGAGGGAGGGTTCGGGAGTTCGTTCCCAGAAGATAGCTCCATTTACAAAGTCTTGCGGGCAGCCTTTTGTTATCTTTTGAACTACTTTTTGTTCCTCTGCGCACAGTTCGACATTACTTGCAGCATTACAGCAATCTGTGAAGATGGCGGAGCAACATTGTGGACGGATCCGCTCGTGGCTATAGAACTGCCTCGCTCACGTCATACACGCACGAAGCGAGTGCCCTCTACGGCCCACTTGACGCTGAGCACTGGGGCCGTGTTTCACCCTCCCGTCTCGGCGCAGATGTACTGCAAGCCTCTAACTGCGCAGCTGCGCGTAGAAAACCGACACACATCACACCTCACGAAAAACAAGAAAATTAGAAATTAGTATAGAACTGATCAAATATACGTCACACAGCCTTTTACAGAGGCCGCTAATCTTTGTGAATATCTATTGGCAAATAAGATGTGGAACAGAAGAACGGAATGAAGCCCTTAATATATTCGCCATATAACAATGATAAAGTCATTGTGTAGTAATTACACAGGAATAACTCTCTAAGTTCGTGTTAAGATTAGACCCTATTATTGATGCACAAATCTCACATGTCCAGCATGGCTCCAGAAAAGTAAGATCATTTGTTTTTCTTTCTTTTTCAAATTACAGTAGATGAACACAAAATATTGTCGTCAGAATATGGATTTCGGCCCATAACGACCATCTTGGATAATGTACATCTCATAAAGAATAAACAATGAAATAATGAAAAGGTACCAATTTGGTGTAAGCTATGTAATCTAAGGTATCTGTTCAGCCCTAAATAATGTGGAACTGGCCACTAGATATCCCGTTAGGCGTATCCCAGCATGAAACAAGGCAGGGACTCCTGAGCTGTCAGTAGCGAAGCGTTAACGGCAGAATGGTACGGTGACAAGGGCTCAGTGACTCCAGCCCTTCTAAAGCCGCCCATGTCGGCTCCTGGTGGTGCAGTCGCCAAACGGAAGTGTGGAGGAACGACCACAGCTGAACCGAGAACGGCCAGTCCCCATGTGCTTGCGGCCAGACCCGTCGAGCGCTGCGGAGGATGGTTGTAGAAAATCTCATGTAATCTGCGGAAGGAGTCCCTCGCATGTTTCACAGCGTTACCAGCAGTGCAGCTGTGTGTAGGGAGTTAAGGAGAACGGGGTACAGAGGTCGGGCACCTCTTCGCAAGCCACAGTCTCCGTTGTCAGTGTCAACCGGAGGAGGTGATGTTACAGTTTGGGGCTGGTTTTTGTGGTTAGGTTTGCTGCCCTTACTGCGGTTAAGGAAACACGCTAAATGCGGAAGGATATGAATACAGTTTACAGCACTGTCAACCGCGTATAGTAGAGTAACAGTACAGTGACGATGGCTGTTTGTCCTAGCATGAAAACACACCCCGTCATAAAGCACCATCTGTGAAGCAATGGTTTGCGGACAGTAAAATTCGTGAAACGGATTGGCGACCCACAGAGTCCCGAATTGAACCCAATGGAACATCTTTGGAATGAGTTAGAACTTGGGTTTCGCTCCAGACCCCACGGTTCGACAACGCTACCTTCTCCAGTTTCGATTATTGAGAAAGAATGGTCTACCATTTCTTCACAGATATTCAGACACATCATTGAAACCGTCCCCAAGACTGTTCAAGTCATCGTAAGGTCGAAGCATATTAATGTCCACTACCCCGTGTCCGGATATTTTTGTTCAGATAGTGTATATAGAAAACTTAGGCTTGTTTTTTACTTCATTGGGCATACATAAATATGTGTACGGCAGCGACACCTGACGAGCTTAAGTCATGAACAAAATTTTCAGTTCGTTGCTGCACCTGAAATTCGCCGTGAACAGCAGCGCCGTTCAATTGCGACTCTTCCTGCAGTGTGGCCTGGTGTGTGGTCGATCATCCCAAGCTGATTTCGTGTGTGTCTTTTGACGGTGTCAATTTGGATTCATCATATTAGGATAATGTAAGACTTCCTCTGCTTCAATCACATATGTTTCATTACATTTTAAGATCAATATATATATATATATATATATATATATATATATATATATATATATACACTCCTGGAAATTAAAATAAGAACACCGTGAATTCATTGTCCCAGGAAGGGAAAACTTTATTGACACATTCCTGGGGTCAGATACATCACATGATCACACTGACAGAACCACAGGCACATAGACACAGGCAACAGAGCATGCACAATGTCGGCACTAGTACAGTGTATATCCACCTTTCGCAGCAATGCAGGCTGCTATTCTCCCATGGAGACGATCGTAGAGATGCTGGATGTAGTCCTGTGGAACGGCTTGCCATGCCATTTCCACCTGGCGCCTCAGTTGGACCAGCGTTCGTGCTGGACGTGCAGACCGCGTGAGACGACGCTTCATCCAGTCCCAAACATGCTCAATGGGGGACAGATCCGGAGATCTTGCTGGCCAGGGTAGTTGACTTACACCTTCTAGAGCACGTTGGGTGGCACGGGATACATGCGGACGTGCATTGTCCTGTTGGAACAGCAAGTTCCCTTGCCGGTCTAGGAATGGTAGAACGATGGGTTCGATGACGGTTTGGATGTACCGTGCACTATTCAGTGTCCCCTCGACGATCACCAGTGGTGTACGGCCAGTGTAGGAGATCGCTCCCCACACCATGATGCCGGGTGTTGGCCCTGTGTGCCTCGGTCGTATGCAGTCCTGATTGTGGCGCTCACCTGCACGGCGCCAAACACGCATACGACCATCATTGGCACCAAGGCAGAAGCGACTCTCATCGCTGAAGACGACACGTCTCCATTCGTCCCTCCATTCACGCCTGTCGCGACATCACTGGAGGCGGGCTGCACGATGTTGGGGCGTGAGCGGGACCGTAGCCCAGCTTCATGGAGACGGTTGTGAATGGTCCTCGCCGATACCCCAGGAGCAACAGTGTCCCTAATTTGCTGGGAAGTGGCGGTGCGGTCCCCTACGGCACTGCGTAGGATCCTACGGTCTTGGCGTGCATCCGTGCGTCGCAGCGGTCCGGTCCCAGGTCGACGGGCACGTGCACCTTCCGCCGACCACTGGCGACAACATCGATGTACTGTGGAGACCTCACGCCCCATGTGTTGAGCAATTCGGCGGTACGTCCACCCGGCCTCCCGCATGCCCACTATACACCCTCGCTCAAAGTCCGTCAACTGCACATACGGTTCACGTCCACGCTGTCGCGGCATGCTACCAGTGTTAAAGACTGCGATGGAGCTCCGTATGCCACGGCAAACTGGCTGACACTGACGGCGGCGGTGCACAAATGCTGCGCAGCTAGCGCCATTCGACGGCCAACACCGCGGTTCCTGGTGTGTCCGCTGTGCCGTGCGTGTGATCATTGCTTGTACAGCCCTCTCGCAGTGTCCGGAGCAAGTATGGTGGGTCTGACACACCGGTGTCAATGTGTTCTTTTTTTCATTTCCAGGAATATATATATATATATATATATATATATATATATATATATATATATATATATATATAATTTCTAGATCATTGTCTTTATTCGCGACTATTTCGCAGCTTGTAAAAAGGGGGAAGGTCATACGCACATTATATTGTGACAAAGAAACAACCAAAAAAAGAAAACGGTTTAATTTACATTGTGACATATGTTCATAGACTACGAAAAGGCTACGAAAATATAGGAATCAAAGTAAATGTACTTTCATTTGTTCAAGCCCTCAGCGGCTCGTCATTCGTTCGCTGGGTACGGGCTTGGCACCCCATAATTCCTTAGCTATCACTGGTAAGAGCGGCCAGTCATTTGTCACCGTAAGTTGTGGGCATGCTTCAACGACCACCGTGCGACGCAGCATTGGAACGTTGTGTCACAGGTAAGGGGGATCTTGGCTTGACCACCCGGATCGCGAGGATGACAAAAACCTCTGTGGAAAACTCTTCAGTCTCAAGGCGTGCTGGGGCCGGTGAGGTGCATGCTTGTTGAGGTGGAACAGTCGTTAGCGGGTAAACTCTGCGGATTCTGCCGCGCCTCAGTTGTACAGGGCATACTTACGCACGTGGGGCTCTCTCTAGGTAGACTTTCATTTCCCTAGGTGCTCGTGGGACGGAGATGCAACCCTCGAAATTATCTCCTTCTGCTCCCAGCGAAAAGGGTGGGCCGCTGGTAGATGCTAACACCCAGACAAATAAAAGGGTTTGTTTAGCCAGTCCTCCGGACTTGGTGATTACACGAAGCCTTTCATTCTCATGCTGGTGGCCAGAATGTGCTTCTTACAGTTGAACGGAAAGAGGGCAGCTTTAGGAACGTTTCACCTTCCTACATATAAAAAGGTTTAGAGGGCATCGTTGGAACTTTAAAACCTGTCAAGCGCTTGCGAAATGGGCTCTGTTGGTAGAAACAACTATTTCCTAACAAGTAAAGAACATCCAGAAAGCTCAGTGCCTCGGGGGAGTATGTGGTAGAAAGTGAATGGCACAACACCTTGAACTACAGTAGTCATTTGCAGGGATCTAGTTGACATTCCCCAAGAAGAATTGTAAGCTGCGTCGTCCAGGAAGGCACTGTTGGCATGCAAAACATTGTGAAAAGTGTGGATGGCGACCTTGTCAAATCGGACTTTTTGTACTTACATGTAATAGCACCAAACATCAGAGCATTTCAAGGCGGGTTTCCTTTGCCTAAGCGTACAGTCACATTTCCAGTTGTAACGGAGAAGCCACTTGTGGCAAATGTGATAAAAGTGCCCAGGATGGAATTGATTGTACCTCTCCTCCAAAGTCTGTCAGTTGCTGTGGGCATCACCCTGTCTGGAGTAGGGATTGCAGTATCTTCCTTGAAGAACGGAAAATCAAGAAGATAAAAACGACAAAGCGCATCCCGTGTGGTGAAACCAAAAAGGT
Organism: Schistocerca americana; assembly: GCF_021461395.2. NCBI lineage: Eukaryota > Metazoa > Arthropoda > Insecta > Orthoptera > Acrididae > Schistocerca > Schistocerca americana. The sequence goes on from NC_060125.1 coordinate 42,084,153, forward strand.
GTACAAGGACATGCAGCCGCTCGCGTTTGCTGTCTCCTTTGCTTCCATTCTCAAACTGACAGTCCCGAAAACCGATACTGCTACACAGCTGGAGGCTGCTAGTGTCAACACTAGTATCTGCATTTGTCAGTGCAGTTGTGTTGCTGCAGTTACTTCGAAGCCTGCCCCTCCACCCCGAACTTCAGAAAAGGCTACGGTTGCTGACCTTGTGGGACTTCTTGCCCCTCCAAAGATCCAGTCTTGTCCACCATCCAGCGTTGCTACTACCGCGGTTGTGGCTCTGAAGCTGCCTCAGACAAATAAATTAGAAGTTGAGAGGCGGGAATCGCCCATTGACATAGACGGGAAGTACACAGTCCGACGATGGCGATGTCATCCTATGTCTCTCTCAAATCTTCTTCAGATGCCCCAGAACTAGCCTACATCCATTGCGCGCTCCCCTCCTTGGCAGAAAGACAGGATGAAAGAGCTATCCCCATGATAGATGGCTCCCGTCTTACAGTGGAACATTAATGGGTTCAGGTCACATGTGGAAACTCCTAGCACAGGTACGTCCCCTTGTGTTTGTAGGAAATGTATTTTAAACGCCTGATGCCCATGTCCTGTGGAGATATATGCTCTATCACACGAATGATCTGACTGGGGAAAGGGCCAAGGGGGAGGTCGCTGTGTTTGTCAGTAACTTGTGCTCTCCCTCTGGTTACTGACCTGCAAGCATTTGCCATTGAAATTTAAATGTGTCGGAAAATCATTGTTTGCTACCTGTATCTACGTCTGCAAGGCGCAATACCCTGCGAGGCTCCCGCAGATCTTGTGGAACGACTTCCCTGATCATTTATCCTACTGGGACACTTTTGGGGTTCAACCTCGAGGTCGGGTTTTGGAGAGCCTCCTGATGCCTCACGTGCTGTGCATCCTGAACGCAGTTGCTCCCACTCACTTCTGGGCTGCTACTCGGTTATTCTCAGCTGTCGACCTCTCTTTCTGCTCTCCAGCCCTCGCAGACTGTTCAGTGAGAAACAATTGATGACCTTCATTCAGTGACCACTTCCCACTCTGCATACACCTACTGGATGTAGCATAACCTGAAAAGAAGCCACGTAAGTGGATGGTCAGCAGGGCTAACTGGAGGATGTTTGAACACCACGACAGTATTCAGGAATGGGTGGACTGCATCACATGACTGACCCGCCGTGCCACTCTTACCCGCCTCAAAGTGTCCAGGTTATCTTAGGAGGCGACCTGTACCTTGATGGTCCGATGAGTGCCGTTCGGCAATCCAGGACAGGCGTCTGGCTCTTTGACGGTTTATAAGCTGCCCAACAACAGACAACTTCACAGCTGCGAGTAAGGAGACGCGTAAGGAGACCGAGAAAAGATCGTGGCAAGCTTCCTGGTCTCCATAAATCGTTACACTTGCACTACAAAAGTATGGGAAGCCAGCAGGAGGATTACCCGTAAAGATCGTCGTTTACAAGTAGCAGCAGTGATGGAACAGAAGTGTGTCCAAACAATGCCCAGCGACATTGCTCAGACGGCGGCAGATCATTTAGCAATGACCCATGCCAGCTAGCACCCGTCCTTTCGCCACTACCGTGCATTTACAGACATAGGCGAGTTGGACTTCAGAGTCTGACTGCTGCCCTTTCTCCGTGTGGGAGCTGGGATCAGCACTGTCTGACACTCATCTGGTCACGAATAAATCCGGTTCTGCATGCTTCGACATTTGCCAGCAGCGTCAAAGGAAATCCTCCTCGAATGTTTTAATTTGATATGCCAGACATACCAGTTTGCCAAGTCGGGGAAAGACGCAATATTGACATCTCTCCTCAAACCAGGAAAGGATCACACACGTCCCAGTAGTTAGTTACTGGAGCATCGCCTTAATAAGCTGTGTAGGAAAGCCCTAGAGCGAATGGTTAGCTGTCGTCTAGTCTGATAGGACCAGCCAACTCCTTAGCCGCTCTCAGTGTGGATTCCGGAGTTTCTGGTCCAGTGTCGACAACCTGACCCTGCTAGAGGCGGCTGTTCAGCTGGCTTTCCTACGTAAGCATCTTTGTCTTTGTAGATTCTTTGGCATCAGTAAGGCATATGACACTACCTGAGGACATAGTATTCTCGCTCAGACCCATCAAGGGGGCTTTCCTGGCCGCATCCCCATCTTCATAATGTCATTCGTGTCTAAGCGGCTTTTAGAAGCCGCATTGGTGACATGCTGTCGCATCGCTTTCAGCAGGAAAAATCTGTTCCTCAAAGCAGTGTTTTACGTGTTACCCTCTTTGACACAGCGACAAACAGTATCACGTCTATGGTAAGGAGTCTTGTATAGTGCTCCTTAATTTGTGGACTTTTCTGCATTATTCTGTTCCTCTCCATTATTGCAACATTAATCCGTCAGTTGCAACTCACATTGAAGAGGCTGAGGAGTGGACTGCAGAGACTGAATTTACGTTTTCTGCGGAGAAGTGTGTGTGTGTGTGTGTGTGTGTGTGTGTGTGTGTGTGTGTGAAGACCTGAAGGCTGGGGCCCAAAAGGCACTGAACATTATGGAGTGTCTTCGCGACAGATTTGGGGAACAGACAAGGTGCATCTGCTCCAGTTTTATAGGGCTTTCGTTCTACTGCGGCTGCATTATGGGTGCACAGTGTACTGGTCAGCGAGGCTCTAATTCCTCATAGTTTATTATGAGGATCATTTCTCCCTATTTAGGTGGGCGCCAACAAAATATTTTCACATTCTGAGGAGAAAGTGGTGATTGAAATTCCACGAGAAGGTCGTGCTATAACGAAAAACCGTTTGTTTTAATGACTGCCACCCCAATTCGTGTATCTTATCCGTGCACTCTCCTCCCTATTTCGCGGTGATACAAAATCATGACGCCCTTTTTTGAACTTTTTCGATACTCTCCGTCAATCCTATCTGATGTAGACGCACACCAATGCTCCAGAAGAGGGCATACAAGTGTAGTGTAAGCAGTCTCTTTAGTAAACATGATACATTTTATAAGTGTTCTACCAATATATCGCAGTCCTTGGTTGCTTTCCGCACATTATCTATGTGATCATTCCATAAAATCTCATCTGGTTTTGATGGTGTTTCTAATATAGTACTAAAAATTTGTTCCAGTGTAATAAGCTCCGTCTTATCGGAAATATGTAATGCGTCACTAACTCACGGCATCTTTCCAGAGAGACTGGGATATGCCGTTGTTAAGCCTCATCTTAAGAAAGATGATAAGAGAGATATCAGTAACTACCGACCTTTTCGTTGTTGCTGAGCAACAATCGTACAATATTTTTTTAAAGGAATACGCCCACATTTGACTGTTTTATTGTTTATTTAAGTAATACGCAGGTTCTGGCCTTTAATGCCGCTTTCAAGTATTTCCCAAAAGCAAAAATTGCGTACAGTAAGACCAAGTGAAATTTTAAAAGATGTAAAATGTCTTAAACAATGAAAGTAAATTGGTGTATACACTCCTGGAAATGGAAAAAAGAACACATTGACACCGGTGTGTCAGACCCACCATACTTGCTCCGGACACTGCGAGAGGGCTGTACAAGCAATGATCACACGCACGGCACAGCGGACACACCAGGAACCGCGGTGTTGGCCGTCGAATGGCGCTAGCTGCGCAGCATTTGTGCACCGCCGCCGTCAGTGTCAGCCAGTTTGCCGTGGCATACGGAGCTCCATCGCAGTCTTTAACACTGGTAGCATGTCGCGACAGCGTGGACGTGAACCGTATGTGCAGTTGACGGACTTTGAGCGAGGGTGTATAGTGGGCATGCGGGAGGCCGGGTGGACGTACCGCCGAATTGCTCAACACATGGGGCGTGAGGTCTCCACAGTACATCGATGTTGTCGCCAGTGGTCGGCGGAAGGTGCACGTGCCCGTCGACCTGGGACCGGACCGCTGCGACGCACGGATGCACGCCAAGACCGTAGGATCCTACGCAGTGCCGTAGGGGACCGCACCGCCACTTCCCAGCAAATTAGGGACACTGTTGCTCCTGGGGTATCGGCGAGGACCATTCACAACCGTCTCCATGAAGCTGGGCTACGGTCCCGCTCACGCCCCAACATCGTGCAGCCCGCCTCCAGTGATGTCGCGACAGGCGTGAATGGAGGGACGAATGGAGACGTGGCGTCTTCAGCGATGAGAGTCGCTTCTGCCTTGATGCCAATGATGGTCGTATGCGTGTTTGGCGCCGTGCAGGTGAGCGCCACAATCAGGACTGCATACGACCGAGGCACACAGGGCCAACACCCGGCATCATGGTGTGGGGAGCGATCTCCTACACTGGCCGTACACCACTGGTGATCGTCGAGGGGACACTGAATAGTGCACGGTACATCCAAACCGTCATCGAACCCATCGTTCTACCATTCCTAGACCGGCAAGGGAACTTGCTGTTCCAACAGGACAATGCACGTCCGCATGTATCCCGTGCCACCCAACGTGCTCTAGAAGGTGTAAGTCAACTACCCTGGCCAGCAAGATCTCCAGATCTGTCCCCCATTGAGCATGTTTGGGACTGGATGAAGCGTCGTCTCACGCGGTCTGCACGTCCAGCACGAACGCTGGTCCAACTGAGGCGCCAGGTGGAAATGGCATGGCAAGCCGTTCCACAGGACTACATCCAGCATCTCTACGATCGTCTCCATGGGAGAATAGCAGCCTGCATTGCTGCGAAAGGTGGATATACACTGTACTAGTGCCGACATTGTGCATGCTCTGTTGCCTGTGTCTATGTGCCTGTGGTTCTGTCAGTGTGATCATGTGATGTATCTGACCCCAGGAATGTGTCAATAAAGTTTCCCCTTCCTGGGACAATGAATTCACGGTGTTCTTATTTCAATTTCCAGGAGTGTAATTGCGAAATATGTACTTACATTTTATATCTGTAACGTATATTGCAGGACACTTAACATGTTGTCAAGTTCAAAGTCGGGCATAAATTAATAAAAATATTGGCTCCCCGTGAAATGCCAAATGTAAAATCACCATCTTATAACAGATCAGTAAATAATCGCGGGAGCACTTCATATTTAGTAAAAACAGGCTTCCGTTGGTAAATAAAAGATGAGCACATGTCCTTAAAACGTACTGATAGTGAAGTCAAAGAGCATGAGTAACAGACCAACCTTATACTAAAATGGCAAAGTGTCACATGACTATTAGTGGTTCAAATGGCTCTGAGCACTATGGGACTTAACATCTATGGTCATCAGTCCCCTAGAACTTGAACTATTTAAACCTAACTAACCTAAGGACAGCACACAACACCAAGTCATCACGAGGCAGAGAAAGTCCCTGACCCCGCCGGGAATCGAACCCGGGAACCCGGGCGTGGGAAGCGAGAACGCTACCGCACGACCACGAGCTGCGGACGACTATTAGTGTTTGACATCTTCAGACTACATATAAATACATTTGGAGTGGCACTATGCACCACAATAAACATGTTTACATCAGATTGTAAGCAACTGTAAATGAATCTACATTAAGCTGGGTGAGGAACTAAAGTCTAAAAGGAACGAAGCGAAATAAAATTCAAAGTCAGTGAATCACATACAAGAATATAGTAAGTGCCACTGATAATACAAAAGGAGTTAAAAACGTGGGGGAAGAGGGGTAAATGGTTCAAATGGCTCTGAGCACTATGGGACTTAACATCTGAGGTCATCAGTCCCCTCGAACTTAGAAACAATGTACAACAATTCTTAATTTATTGCCACTCCTGCCTTCTACCTAGATCACAGGGGCTGGCTTTTAAAACATTATCTGCTGTAGCTGTATTTAATGGTGATTTGCTAAATTGTAACTCACTGAAAACACGATTATTTACACAGTTGTTTATTCCTTCATTAATAACGTGTGGTATTTTTATTTATTGTTGAGTCTGGAATTACTGGTTTAAAATAAATTGTGTGTAACTAACCTAAGGACGTCATACACATCCACGCCCGAGGCAGCGGTCGCGCGGTTCCAGACTGAAGCGCCTAGAACCGCTCGGCCACACCGGCCGGTGGGCGGGGGGGGATGGATGCTGGCTGAAAAGGGATGGGAAATACAGGACTATATATTGTTAAACCAAGCCTTATAAAATTAGGAAATTTAAGACAGTTAAGAGTGTAATTAAAAAAGGGAGAGGCGGGTTTGGAATCTCAATGCCAAAGAACAATAGCGAGAAGGAGAAGTGGGAAAAGAAGCATTGTCAAAGGTGGGTATATATATAGGGGATGGGGGGGGGGGGGCTGAATAAAATGATAGTAGGAATAGTGCATAACTGATTAAATGTTGAAGCAGAACAAATCAAAATTAGAGTAGTGATCAGTTGCTTGTTTGTTTTTAATTAACTTTTGCTATTGTATTTGCTGTATTACAGCGGGTTTCTAAATTTTTTTATATTATTGTCGTTCCTGGCGTGTAAGGCCTTCAGACGTGATTCTGGTCATTTACCTTTAAATTCTAATTTGGTATTTGTATTTTTAGCAGTAAGCCTTAACACCTTATTTACTGCCATTCCTGGCATCTGGTGCTTTCTGCTGTGTTTGTGGCGACTTACCTTTAATATTTCAATACCTGTAAGTTGTAAATTGCAGCGAGTTCTTAAAAAATTCTTAATTCGTTGCCATTCTTGGCGTGTAAGGCCTTCAGCCGTGATTGTGGTCACTTGCCTTAAAATTCTAATTTGGTATTTGTTTTTATGCAGTAAGCCTTTAAAACCTTATTTACTGCCATTTCTGGCGTCTGGTGTGTGGTGTTTAAAAAATATTTATATTTTGATCAAATTATTATATTCTTGTGAATGTTCAGATATCTGTTGTGAGTTTTGCACCACTTCATGGCGGGAAGAGCAAAGACTTTTCAAAAACTTAAGTACTGTATGTGATGGTTTAAATGTCACCTGAAATCGTATAGAGAAGGCGTAGCGTTCTCAAGATTAAGAACCGAGTTCGCATCGCCGCTTAATTTATTTGCGTCGTGATCATGTTCGATCACGACCGGATATGAGACATAGCAAGTACGAACTGAGAAACCTAAGGGACCAGACAGAGCTGGAAATTTTCTTTGCTATACTACACCACACGTTAAAAGAAATTGGATTTAAATCACAAACAAGGGATATGGCAATGCGCCTTCTGCTTTAACTACGACGTTTGCCGACATGCAGTCGGTCCCTAGTAGCTGTATGAAAACTATAAAAACGCCGTTATTTCTGTTGCCATTAATAGGAGATGGATAGCATGGAAATACTTTAAGTAATAAGCAGGCACTGCAGCATCCGAGAGCACAATAACCAATTTAATTACCTTATTCAGTATTGCTAACAATAGGCTACGTATAATTTCAATTTTCTGTTGTGCTGGCAGTTTCTTTAAATAAAGTCCTTTAACATCTTCGATATGTCATCTTAGATGCACACATAAATTCTTGCATAGCACTGAGCAATAGTAATATTTTTAAATAACTAATTAGTGATTGCGGACCACGCCAAATACGCGTCCGTCGTCTTCAAAAAATATATCAGGACTGTGGTAACAGAAGAGGATTACAATTCTTCAGCTGTCAAAAAATAAGAAACACAAAATATCGCTATCGATACAATTTATGAACAATTCGTATTCTGCGCCGTGGCGCGTAAGGTATTCTTTGAAATATCAGGTGGTCGGTGCTCAGCGACGATCTAAGAAATTTTTACACAAATTGTATGGCTTTTATGAGCCTGCATGGTTAGATTACCGAATGTAAGTTTATTTAAGCTATCGAAACAGATACTAATATTACAGGCGCCTTTTGCTGTGTTTGTGGCGACTTGCCTTTAATATTTCAATTCATGTAATTTCTAAGCTGCAGCGAGTTTTAAACAAATCTTAATTTGTTGCCACTCCTGCCTTCTACCTAGATCACAGTGGCTTGCTTTTAAAACATTATCTGCTGTAGCTGTATTTAATGGTGATTTGCGAAGTTGTAACTCACTGAAAACACGATTATTTACACAGTTGTTCATTCCTTCGTTAATAGCGTTTGGTATTTTTATTTATTGTTGAGTCTGGAATTACTGGTTTAAAATAAATTGTGTGTAACTGTAAAAGGCAACCAATAGTAACTGATTACGGCCCCGTCCACAATCGTAACCGGATCCAGCCTTCCCTTGACTACCAGGTCTCAGTATTCCTTTCAAAAAACTACGGACCTGTTTCACTGCTGACATCATTTTCCAAAATTTTTGCGAAGATGATGTATTCTAGAGTCGTATCTCACCTTAGCTACAAAAGTATCCTTAGCAAATTAAAGTTTGGGTTTCAGAAGCGTTTCTGTACTGTGAATGCCATGTACTCGTTAACTCACCAGATTTTACACGCATTAAATAATACAATCGCGCTGGTTGGTATTTTCTGCGACCTCTGTAAGGCATTTAACTGTGTGAATGACAGTACTCTCCTAGATATTTCTTGGGACTGGTGGTATAGCCAACCAATATATAACGTCATTTCTAACCAAAACAATGCAGAAAGATGTACTTAATAAGTCAAGCAAAATAGTCCAGGGACATAACTCTGACTGGGGGAAATGTATGAGGTTCACTACTGTTCCTCACATTTGTAAATCATCTTCCGTCTAGTACCCAGTGATATAAATTGACAGATAGCAAAATAAAATTTGATAACAAACTGAAAAAGTTTCCGACAACTCCTGTTCCGTAGAAGATTTTCTATTACAGTCATGTGTAAAAGGAGATGGGTAGGAATTACTAAGTCACATCTGTATATGTTTTTCTTTTTGAAAAATAAAACAGAGTTGTGATATATCGTCCAAAATGAAGTATGAAAAATGTAACTAACTGATGTAACTAACTAACCTAATTAACTACGGCTTTTAGATTTATGTGATTTAACGGGCAATAGAAATTCAGGCGATTCTTTTTAGTACTTATGTGGATGACTTCACAGTTTTCATGACTGAGAGTCAGATGCTAATTTTTGCACCATACAGATATTTTTTGTAAATCATTTTGCGATTCGTTTTCATCAGCTGATGACATTACATGACGGTAAATGACAGCATCATCTGCAAACAGTCTCAGAGGACTGCTCAGATTGTCTCCCAAATCGTTAAAGTAGGTCAGAAATAACAGAGGGCCTGTAACACTTTGTTGGGGAACACCATACGTTACTTCCGTTTTACTCTTACTTTTCGCCAGTTATTACGAACTGTGACCTTCCTGACAGGAAATCACGAATCCAGTCACACAGATGAGACGATACTCAGCAGGCACGCAGTTTTATTTCAAGTCGCTTGTGAGGAAAAGCCTTCTGGAAATCTAAAAATATGGTATCAATATCACATACCCTGTCGAAAGCACTCATTACTTCGTGAGAACAGAGCTAGTTGTATGTCATAAAAACGATATTTTCTGAATTCATGTTGGCTATTTGTCAACAAATCGTTTTCTTCGAGGTGGTTCATAATGTCGGAACACAGTTTGCGGTCCAAAATTCTACAGCTAATCGACGTTAATGATATGGGTCTGTAATTCAGCTCTTGTTTCCATTTTTGGGTATTGTTGTGACTTGGGCAGCTTTCCAGCCCCTGGATACGGATCTTTCTACGGGCGAGGGGTTGCATATGTTACTAAGTATGGAGCTATTGTATCAGCATACTCTGAAAGGAAACTGACTGGTGTACAATCTGGACTGGAAGCTTGCCTTTCTTAAGTGTTTTAAGCTGCACCAAAGATATCTACTTCTAAGTTATTCATGTTAGCAGTTGTTCTTGGTTCGAATTCTGGAATATTTACTTCGCTTTCTTTGGTGAAAGAATTTCGAAAAACCGTATTTAGTAACTCTGCTTAGGCGGCTCTGTCATGAGTAACATCACACTTGTCATCGCTCAATGAAGGTGTTGATTGTGTCTTTCAGCTGATCTACTGTACATACGACCAGAATCTCTTTTGGTTTTCTGCCAGATTGCGAGACAGAGTTTCGTTGTGGAAACTATTAAAAGTATTGCGGGACTAGTTGCTTTTACTTAATTGCAACTTAAAAACACACCGTAACTCATACGACTCCTTTAGTAGAGAATTAAACAACAGAACAGCAAAAAACAAATGAGGAAACATAAATCAGAGATTGCGCCAGAGATAATAATTACAAATGGCCATCACTCGCACACAGTATTACACTGCACGTAACACTGCACTTCACCACTCCCCCCTTAGTGCTAACGGTACTTTCTGTTGAAACAGACATGTTCGGACCGGGTTACAACGGGCCGTGCACAGGTTGCTGATAGTGCGTTAGTGGTAGCCTCAGACGTCCGGGCTGGAGCTTCGGTCGCGTCCGTACCAGTGTAGGGAGAGCGGAAAGCTGGTTTGAGCCTGTCGACGGAGACGGTGGTTGGTGTACCCATCACGTCGACATTGACTGTCTTGTCCTCCCTACTCGTGACACGATAAGGTCCGTCGTAGGGTGGCTGCAGCGGCTTGCGTACTGCGTCATGCCGTAAGAAGACATATTGGCGTTCCCGTAACACGTCAAACACAAATGGGCGACGGGTCTGCTGATCCCTCGGAGCAACGGGGCGTAGTTGCCGGATTTGTGTACGCAGCTTTTGTACAAAATCTGAAGTGTCAGTGCCGTTGTCTGGCACATTAGCAAAGAACTCGCCAGGAAGTCGTATCGGCTGGCCATAAACGAGTTCTGCAGTCGTGGCGTTCAGGTCTTGAGCGACGCACGGAGAGCCAGGAGGACAATGAGCAATGTCTGTCCACCGCTGTGAGTCGTGACAACGAAGCGACACTTTCAGTTGGCGTTGCATGCGTTCAATTAAACCGTTTGCTGACGGGTGGTAAGCTGTAGTTCTGATGCGCCTTGTACACAGTAAGATAGAGAGTGCTTTGAACAAATACGACGCGAACTGTCTTCCTTGGTCTGTTGTGATTCGTAACGGCATTCCGAAACGGGCGATCCATCCCCTGAAAATGCAGTCGCGACAGTTTCGGCGGTGATGTCGGCGGTCGGGAACACCTCGGGCCAGTCTGTAGAACGATCGACGGCTGTAAGGCAGTAAGTGTACCCTTCCGATGGTGGGAGAGGTGCTACTAGGTCTACGTGAACATGATCAAATCTCTGGTTTGGAGGAAGAAATGTGCCAAGAGGTGACCTAACGTGCCGGCTAACTTTATTCCGTTCACAAGCCACACATTGTCGCCCATATTGCTCGCAATCTTTGTCCGTGTGTGGCCAGACGAAAGCTCGCTTCACCGTGTCGGTAGTGGTTCGTATTCCAGGGTGCGACAAGTTACGTAAAGAGGCGTTTGCCTGTTGGCGAAAGTCAGTAGTGACAAAAGGTCACGGTTTGTCGGTGGCGACATCGCAATACGGCGGCACATTTGACAGTGACAGTGTAATACGGCGGAGTTGTAGGCCCGACGGTTGCGCCAGCAAACCTCGGAGCTCACTATCAGACTGTTGCGCTACGGCGAGAGCTTCAAAATCAACTGCTTCAGTTATGGCTTCAATCCTGGAGAGTGCATCAGCTGGCACATTTAGTTGTCAAACCATTCTTCGCTCTGGAGACCACAGTAACTGCACGTACTTTTGTCGGCTATTTCCTACTGAGGGGGAGGTGGGGGTTGACAGAGCAGGGTTTGCCTTAGGGTGTAGTTGGTGTTGGGCTGCGAGCGAGACACGTGGCAACAGTGGGCCTGCTATCGATTGCGGGTGTGCGGGGTAAACGAGTGGCGGAGAGCGGGGCAGAGCCGCGCTGGGGTCGCCTCGCAGACGACGCCCCCCCGCCCCCCCCCCCCCCCCCCCCGGGTGCGTCACGTGCAGCCCCAGTCAGGGCGCGCCGCTGCCTCCCAGCAGCGTCAGCCGCCCGAAGCGCGGCCATACAGCCTTGCCTACGCCGAGTCTATGTAATTATCCTATTCACTTAGGAATATTCTGTCAAGTAGAACACAGAATGTCATCCTTATTGGAGACAACTCTTCAGACGTTAAAGTAACTCAGGGCGTTCAAAAAAGGTGAGTGAAATCTTATGGGACTTAACTGCTAAGGTCATCAGTCCCTAAGCTTACACACTACTTAACCTAAATTATCCTAAGGACAAACACACACACCCGTGCCCGAGGGAGGACTCGAACCTCCGCCGGGACCAGCCGCACAATCCGTGACTGCAGCGCCATAGACCGCTCGGCTAATCCCGCGCGGCTAACTCAGGGCGTGCAGGGAGGCACTAGTACAGGGTCATTACAGTTCACGATACATACACAATGTGAGCAAAAGTATCCGGACACGTATTAGTGGACATTAATTTGGACTGCTTCCATCCTTCGAATTTCATTGAGGCGTGTTATTGTCTGTTGTGGAGTGCTAGCCCATTCTTCCTCAAGAGCCGAAGCCAGAGAAGGTGGTGACGTCGTACGCCGGGATCTGGAGCGAAATCGACGTTGTAACTCATTGCAAAGCTATTCACTGTTGGCAGGCCGGTCCATTAGAGGAATGTAATTGTGTACAGGCCACTGCCTCACGGATGCCGGTGTACGAAAGGATGCGTCGCCCTGCTGATACAAAGAGCTGTCGTCTGCAGTTACTCTATTGCAAGCAGTACACAGTGCTGCAAAACGTATTCGTATCGTTCCACACTCAGTGTTTAAATTAAGCGCAGTCAGGGACCACACCCTAACCGAGCAACTCCATACTGGAACACCGCCATCCTCGTACTTCATTGTTGGCACAACACGTGACGGCAGGTAACGTCCTCGAGCCATTCGCGACCACCAAACTCTTCCATCGGACTGCCACGGCGAATAGCGTGGTCCATCAACCTAAATCACTAGTTTCCAATCATCCAGCGTCCACTGACGTCGCTCTTGACACCTCAAGCGCCGCTCGGCCCCGAGTACAGAGATGTGTCACTTAGGACCAGCAGCTCCTCACCCAACTCCGTTCCCCTTAACTCCCTGTACCGAATCATTTTACGGAGCTGCACTGCCGGCAGCACCCTGCAAGCGACGAGTGATTCTTCCCGCCGACTCGACGCTGTTTTCTCGCAGCCACCCTCCGCTGTGCTCGGCGGTCGCTGCCCGTCTGTTCATCAGGTGTGCCTGGTCTCGTTTCAGCTGTGGCTGCTCCTTCGTGTTTTCACTTCACGGTCGCATTACGGACAGTCCACTTGGGAAGCAGTATTCCTGACGGGTGTGTTGCTCAGCCGACGTCCAGTGACCACGGCAGTCCACATTCTGAGTCGACGACGTCTCCTGACCCACCCATTCTGCTCTTACTGCTTCTCTGGTCCTCTCGCCGCCTGTGGTACTGGCAGATCCGCCTCCTGCGACATCCAGCGGTCATTTCCGCTTCGCGTAGGGGCGTCTGGCTGATTCTCATTAGATAGTGTATAACTTGGGAAGCTCCGCGAGCCTATTTGCGCAGGCAAAGAGACTCACTGCTGTTCGAGTGTACTACATGTACTTCCATATTCTGCAAACCACTGTCAACTGCATCGCAAACATACTTTCCATTGTGCCAGTTACTATGGCTTCTTCCCGCTCCTTTATGTACGGAGCGCAGGAAGAATAACTGTTTAAATGCCACTGTGCGCGCTCTAATTAATCTAATCTTGTCCTCGAGGTTGCTACGGGAGCGATACGCAGATTTACAGATTCATCATTAAAAGCTGGTTCTTGAAATTATGCAAGTAGGCGTTCTGGGGGCGTTTGCGTATATCTTCAGGTATGTACCATTTCACTTTTTTCAGTCTTCCCATGATATCCTCCCACGGATCAGAAAAACCTGTGAGTGTTCGTGCTGGACATGCCAGTATACGTTCGATGTCCGTTGTTAGTCACACACTGACGTAACAAAACTCGTGAGACAGTGATATGCACATATAGCGAGCTACAAAAGGGCGGTGCAGTGGTCGAGCTGTCATTTGTGCTCAGGTGGTTCCTGTCAAAAGGTTTCCGTCGTCAATATGTCCACACGGCGGGAACTGACGGACTCTGAATGCGGAATGGTAGTTGGGAGGTGGACGCATGGGACGTTCCATTTTAGGAATCCTTAGGGAACTGCGAACTCCCAGATCGACAGTGTCAAGAGTGCGCCTGGAATACCAGAGGCCAGGCGTCACCTCTCACCACGGGCAACCCACTGGCCGACGGCCTCCACTTAACGCCGTCTGCGTATAGGCGTCAAGTGTTAACAGGCAAGCAACACTGCACGGAATAAACACGAAAATCGGTCTGAGGCGTCCGACGAACGTTTCCGTTAGGACAGAGCGGCGAACTTTGCCTGTAACGGGCTGTGGCAGCAGGCGAGCGACGCGCGCGCCTTCGGTAACAGCACGACGCCGCCTGCAGCGCCACTCCTGGACTGGTGGCGGTGGCGGTCGGACTGCAGACGACTGGGAAACCTCAGCCCGGTCACGTGAGTCCCGACTTCAGCTGGCAGCAGCTGACGGGAAGTTTCCAGTATGGCGCACACCCCACGAAGCCGCGGAGCCAAGCAGGCGACAGGTACTGTGAAAGCTGGCGGTGGCTGTGGACTGTGTTTGCGTGCAATGGACTGGCTCCTCTGGTCCAACTGAAACGATTATTGACTGGAAATGGTCACGTTCGGCTACATGGAGGCCATTTACAGCCGTCCGTGGACTTCATACTCCCAAACGACGATGTAATTCTTGTGGTTGACAATGTGACACGTCACCGGGCCACAGATGTGCGCGATTGGTTTGAAGAACATTTTGGACGATTCGAGCGAATGATTTGGCCACCCAGCTCACCTGACACGAATTCCATCGAACGTTTGTGGGACATAATCGAGAGGTAAGTTTGTGCAGAAAATCGTGCGCGGGCGACACGTCCACAACTATGGACGACTATGGAGGCGGCGTGGCTCCGTACTTCTGCAGGGGACTTCCTGCCGCTTGTTCAGTCCAGGCCACGTCGAGCTGCTGCACTACGCCGGGCGTGATACGACAGTAGGAGGTGCCCCGTGGCTTTCACCTCGGTGTATTTAGTATGGCTCCCGCACACTTGAGTGATATCCTAGGATGGGCTGCACGAATATATTGTAAGTAATCTTCTTTGTAGACTGACTGCGTGAACCGAAATCTGCCAACTGCTTCACTTACGACTCAGCCTATGTGAGCCTTCCATTTCATATTCCTATAAACTGTTACACCCACATATCTGTATCAGTTGACCGACTCCAAACTCACTGATATCGTAATCAAACGACACTAGGGTTATTCCGTTTTGTGAAGCGCACAATGTTAACACGTTTGTTTGTGTGGCCATCTTCCGCAGCAAGCATATAAATACTTGTTTTGCAAATCAAACTGCCTTTTCCTGCTGCTATTTATTTTATTTAATCCAGACGTGTTTCACCTTCCAGTTCAATAATGAATTTTATTTACAAGAAGATGGATTGCCAATGGGGTCCCCAGTTTCAGGAGCCTTAGCAAATATTTTTGTAACCACATTGAACAGATCATTTTCACAATAATAGTAGCAAAAGAATACAATATATTATACTGGTTCAGGTATATGGATGACATCCTTTGCTTAATAGATGAACCACAAACAAAAATTGAAAAACTACATACTGACATCAACAAGATACATAAAAATATAAAATTCACAATTGAAAGAGAACAGAACAACCAAATTAACTTTCTGGATATAACAATCAAAAAAGAAAACAATAAGCATATGTTTGAAATTTACCGTAAACCTACAGCAACGGATATTATCATTCCCCAATCCCCGAACTGCCCACACGCACAAAAGCAACCAGCACTCCGACACATGCTCCGTAGACTCAACACAGTACCACTCACCAAAGAAAGCTATCAAAAAGAACTCGACATAATAATGCACATAGCACAAATTAATGGTTACAATAATAACACAGTCACAAAGCTAAACAACAAAATTAAAAGTAAAATAAAAGCAGAAAGCTCCAAACCACAGATAACAACACAACAGAACCAAACACAAACATGCAGTCCCATAACAACGATACAGGATAACCAGAAAAAAATGAAAGTAAACACAAGATGGTACACAATGACATACAAACACAAACTCACCCACAAAATCACCAACATTTTCAAAAGACAGGAAATAAACATAGCATACACAACAGACAATTCTATACAAAAATACACCCCCAAACTGACAAAAAACAGAGACATATACCAGAAAGTAGGTATATACCAGTTACAATGTAACACTTGGAAGGCACATACATAAGGCAAACAGGGAGAGCATTTGATGTCAGATACAAGGAACACATGACGGCATGGAAATAGCCACATTTGCAGAACACCTGAGAGAAAATGACCACAAACCAACCACTAGAGAAGATGACATGAGAATAATTAGAATCAACAATAAAAAGCACCTTCTGACCATGCAAGAAAATTACCACATACATAAAACCAGAGCAGAGGGGAAAATCCTGTTGAATGACCAAGTACACATGCCAAACAATTCATTATTTACACTAATAGATAAAATAATAGAATAATGTTCGCAAAAAGGATAAATATAAAAACAGTGTTCAATGTAATAATAATAGAACCCAACATCTTTACACTCACTCATCCATGACCCCTCCCCAGAATATTGAAACGGAAAGTCAAAACAGCTGTCACCAAAGTTTCAGCCACTCGCTAACAGCTAGCACAACCGCCACCACCCCCCCCCCCCCCCAACGCCCCCCCCCCCATAAAATCTGCTGTATCCCTCCCCCCATCTCTCTCTCTCTCACTCATACGCACACAGACGGTATAAACAGCATAAACAGAAGTTAGTAACGAACATATACTTCGTTAGGTTGGTGACACACAGGTAAACATACCAAAGACGATGAAACATGTAATGGAGTCGCAATATTGACGCTGTGAAAAGCAGTGTACGACGAAATAGTTGTATCGAGGGACAGAAGAACGATAGTCCACCACAAAAAAGAGTGACAAACATGCTGAACAGTGTGTGGATGGCCAAAACACGAAGAGGTGAATATAGAACAGTGACAGAAGTGGTAGTGCGACCTCCAGACCAGATGTGAGGAAACGCAAATCAGCAAATCGTAAGTAATTACATTTTTTACAAAAACATCGCGAAGTGAACTGTTTGATAATCTATAACTAACAAAACTGTATCGTTATAGACCCCACTGATGATGCCTTAAAACAGCAGAAGGCGAAACGCGTGTGGATGAAATAAAATAAATAGCAGCAGGTAAAGGCAGTTTGATTTGCAAAACAAGCACAATTTTAAGTTTCTTAACATTTAAAGCAAATTGTCAGTCTTTGCATCACTTTGTAATATTACCAAGATTCGACTGAATATTTATGCAGCTTTTCCAGACAGTACCTCATTATAAATATTATACCATCTGCAAAAAGTTGATGTTACTATTAATATCGTCTGAAAGGTCATTTATACACAATATAAACAGCAAGGGTCCCAATACTCTTCCCTGGGGAACACCTGAAGTTACTGCTACGTTTGTCGATGACTCTCCATCCACCAGCCGGGTTGGCCGAGCGGTTCTAGGCGCTACAGTCTGGAACCGCGCGACGGCTACGGTCGCAGGTTCGAATCCTGCCTCGGGCATGGATGTGTGTGATGTCCTTAGGTTAGTTTAAGTAGTTCTAAGTTCTAGGGGACTCATGCCCTCAGAAGTTAAATCCCATAGTGCTTAGAGCCATTTGAACCATTTTTTTGACTCTCCATCCAAGATAACATGCTGTCTTCTTCCTACGAAAATAAAATCCTCAATCCAGTCACAAATTTCGTTTGACACACCGTACAATCGTATTTTCGATAATAAGCGTAGGCACGATGGTGAGTCAAATCCTTTTTGGAAGTCTAGAACTACTGCATTTACCTGACAATCCTGACCTTTGGTTTTCAGGATGTTAGGTGAGGAAGGTGCGAGGTGGGTTTCACATGATCGATGTTTCCGGGATCCATGTTGTTTGCCTTGGAGGACATCAATCTGTTCGGGACACAACATTAAGTCTGAGATCAGAGAGCTCTGCAGCATGTTACAACTAATGGATGTCAACAATATCGGACGTTAGCTTTGTGGATGACGTCTGCTATCCACCTTCCAGACCCCCGACCTGTGGTTACTTCAAACTAATCGGCCCAACTTTTCGTTTGAGGTAGGTACGGCAGATTATGATTAAGAGAGCGGCTACCTCATTCGCATAATCGGTATAGAATTTGACAGGGATTTCACCGAGCCTGGAGCTTTGATTTTAGTCATTTCTGCTGTTTCTCAGTCGTTTTTGCAGTCGTGTGAGAAGTAACTTGGAGCGTACCCCTACATTTTCATTTGTGAAGGAACATTTGAAAATGGAGTCCAGGATTTCTGCTTTTGATTTGCTAACCACAATTTGAGCCACTGTTTCGTCCATGAGTGTCCGCACGCTAACTGTAGTACCGCTGACTCTTTACGTTTGACCAGAATTTCTTTTGGTTTTGTGAGAGATGTTTTCATAATATTTTGCAGATACTATGATTCGTGCAGTGACCGCCTGACAACCTAACGCGATCTGTTTTGCTAGGTACATACTTATCAAGTGCATGGTCAACTATTCTTCTAAGCCTCAGCCACAGTTCTAAAAACCCCTCTCCAGAGCTAAACGTGTCGAATCCCTAATTTAGAAACGAGACTACTGCCTCTTTATCTCGTTTGCTGAACATGTAAATGCTTATACTTGTTTTAGTTTCCCTTTGTACTTTTTTGCTACAACAGCTTCATGGTCACTCATATCTGTTAGTTTTGACGTTCTCTGAGAGGTCATGTCTATTTGTTGCCATTAGATCCAGTATATTTCCATCATGAGTGGCCTTCCGTTCTAGTCAGTTTTCAGATAACAAGTTTAATAATGTTTCGCAGGACGTGTTGGCACACCTACCACTTACAAAACTGTAATTTTCTGAACAGGTTGTTGGATGATTATCGTCTGTAAAGTGCTATTGGCGACAACAACTGGAAACAGTAATTACCTTAAAATACCGAGGAGTAGCCATCCGCAGCGATCTGCACTGAAGAGCCATAGAAACGCAGGCTACACCTGCCTAATATGGCGTAGGGCCCCCACGACCACACAAAAGTGCCGTAACACGACGTGGCATGGACTCGACTAATGTCTCTCTGAAGTAGTGCTGGAGGGAACTGGAATCCTACAGGGCTGTCCAGAAATCCGTAAGAGTACGACGGGGTGGAGACCTCCCCTGAAACAACAGCACGTTGCAAGGCATCCCAGATATACTTAATAACGTTCATGTTTGGAGAGTTTGGCGGCCAGCAGAAGTGTTTAAACTTAGAAGAGTGTTCCTGGAGCCACTCTGTAGCAGTTCGCCAATTTGCGCCTCACCATAACAGAGCCTTCAACAGCTTGAACAGTGCCCTGATGACATGCAGGGTCCATGGATTCATGAGGTTGTCTCCATACCCGTACACGTCCGTCCACTCGATACACCTTGAAGCGAGACTCACCCGACCAGGCAACGTGTTTCCAGCCATCACCAACCAGTCCAGTGTCCGCGGTGACAGGGCCAGGCGAGGCGTAAAGCTTTGTGTCGTGCAGTCAGCAAGGGTACACGAGTGGGCGTTCGACTCCGAAAGCCCATATCGATGACGTTTCGTTGAATCGTTCGCACGTTGACACCCGTTGATGGCCCAGCATTGAAATCTGCAACAATTTGCGGAAGGTCACAGTGAACGATTCTCTTCAGTCGTCTTTGGTCCCGTTCTTGCAGGGTCTTTTTCCAGCCGCAGCGATACCGGAGATTTGATGTTTTACCGGATTCGTGCACTAGTGAAATGGTCGTTTGGAAAAATCCTCACTTCATCGCTACTTCTGAGATACTGTGTCCCATCGCTCGTATAACAGCACATTCAAACTCACTTAAATCTTGATACCCTGCCATTGTAGCAGCGATAACCGATCTAACACCTGCGAAAGTCACTAGTTGTTTTATATAGGTGTTGCCGACCGCAGCGCCGTATTCTGCATGTTTTCGTATCTCTGTATTTGAATACGCATGCCTGTACCAGTTTCTTAGGTGCGTCAGTGTAAATTGATACGTATAAAACAAATTGTAAGAAAGAAAATTTAACGCTTACTCTCATTGGGAGAATCTTAAGGAAATGTAATTAATTCCCAAATTAAGTGGCTTACGAAACACTTGTCCGGCCTATTCTTGAGTATTGATCATCAGTCTGGAACATTTACCAGGTTGAAATAAGAATAGAGAACATCCAACGAAGAGTGGCACATTTTGCTACATGATCATTTAGTCGGCGCCGGAGCCTCCCGGAGATTCTCAAAAAAATCCAGTGACAACGCTACAAGGTAGACGCTGTACATGACAGAGAGGTTTATTATTAAAAAATCCGAGAGCGTGCGTTCCAGGAAGGACCGGAAAACACAGTTATATCTTCTCGCACATATCGAGCGAAACGACCACGACGACAATATCAGGGAAACTAGAGCTTATACGTAGGTTTATCGAGAGCCAGTTACCCTACCGTGCACCATACGCGAATGGAGGTGGGAAGGGATGAAAATGATTGTGATACCAGAAGTACTCTCCACTACAAGCCGGAAAGAGGCTTGCGGAATATAGATGTACGTTTTGTAAATTCATCTAATGGTACCAGTAGGGATTGTTCTGGCCAGCAACGGATCAAATGGCTCTGAGCACTATGGGACTCAACTGCTGAGGTCATTAGTCCCCTAGAACTTAGAACTAGTTAAACCTAACTAACCTAAGGACATCACAAACATCCATGCCCGAGGCAGGATTCGAACCTGCGACCGTAGCGGTCTTGCGGTTCCAGACTGCAGCGCCTTTAACCGCACGGCCACTTCGGCCGGCAGCAACGGATCATTAGGCCTTTCACTAACAACTTTTTGATAGTGATAGGCATTAAACTGTGGTTATTATTAATGTCGCAATGGAAAGTAACAATATGAACAAAATATTTCTGGCCGTTTCGTTTTCGAATGCTGGGAGGGGTGGGACGTACTGAGTCACTCACAAGTGACTTAGTGCACCTCCGTCGCCGAGTGGGCAGCGTGGCCGGCACCACACGTCGAGCTATGTTTTCTATTTTAATATTTTGTGGATAAAGCGTTATCGCTCCATATTTATTTTATACCGTGACATGCCAGTTTTAAATGTTTTATTCCTGATGAAGGCACTCTTAGAAGTGGCCGAAACCTAGGTAAAAAATACTTCACTTTTCGCGACCGAGGGTTGCATTTGTTTTAGTTTTACCTTGTAACGGTCGCTGACAATGCAGCCATGTTTAAAGTTTTAAGGAAAAATGACTGTTGCAGGCGATATCAAATCATTGCAGTTTATCACAGCTGCGGACCCAGGTTCGATGAAGAACATATTTACATATTCCGTACTGGATGATTTAATTTCATTAAGCGAATCTCATGCCTTAAAGTTTTATACACTGATCGGTCTAAGCAGTTTACTATACCGTTGTTCTTCCAAAATTGTATAGTGTGCATGACACAGAACGTCCCCAAAATGCATTTGAGTGTGTGTGAAATCAACCTAGCAGGAAATTTCTTATCTACTCACTCTGTCAGTGCTTTCCAGACAAAAGAGGAAAGGTAACCAAGAGACGAAATGATTCAATATACACGAGAAACGCTGCTGAACGTTCAGAACCGAGGGAAAAAAGTATATTTCTGTTGAGTGCCAGAAGGTGTGGCAGTTAGAGGAAACGATATAACGGGAGCAGCGGTCAGACACACCTGTGGCGCCGAGATGAAAAGCTATGACTCATTGTTGAGAAGAAGATGACTGTAAGTAATGAACAAAAAGCAGCGGCCAACAAGACCAACACGGGAGCATGGTGCGACTGAGCTGGAAGGAAGCGATTCCCACCAAACATAAAACGCCATTGCTCCACTGTCCACGGCTGCTAACCACCAGTACGCAATGTTTACCTTTTATATACACAGTATTTCGTGTTTTATATGTTAACTATACAGCATCCCGCGGATTTGCCATTAATTTTATCCTATAGCAAAATAGTGTAACGAAATTTTTAAAATTCTGCTTTGAGTCGGCTCTCGTTTCGAAGCTATTAGAGGGAGGGTACGGGACTATTTTAATGTGACGGCTCGTCCATTTCTTATCAAGCGATGAGCCAATCACATTAAACTGTTTTATGTTTCATCTCTCCTGCCATCACGGTTGTTACTTACCTTCGTGGCTGAGTGGGTAAATACTAATCTACAAACTCAACAGTGCAGGTTCTTCTTACGGGGAAGCCGCAACCGTTTTAAGTCCACCGAGCTAGGTGGCGCACTGGTCAGCACACTGGAATCTCATTTGGGAGGACGACGGTTAAAACCCACGTCCGGCCATCCTGATTTAGGTTTCCCGTGATTTTCCTAAACCGCTTCAGGCAAATGGCTTCATGGTTCCTTTGAAAGGGCAAGACTGACTTCCTTTCCCATCCTCCCCTAATCCGATGGGACAGACGGCCTCGCTGTTTGGACCCCTTCCCCAAATCAACCAACCACCAGCATAAGTCCATTTGATAAAAACAGAAAACCTTATCCATAACCTTTTATTGTGTACACACATCACCTGTTTTGGAACACTTAAAGTTCCATTATCTGGTGTACACTGTAATAATGAAAATATTATGTTACACGAGAATGGGAGGGGATTCTCGAGTCTGAAATATCAGATAAGGGACTATGAAGCTATATTTTCTAAATTAAATAAATGGAAACATTGGGACGAGGATGACCTCAGGTGGCTAAGTGATTTTACTTGTAAGAGACGTCCTATTCTCTTTTTTGATTTATTTCAATTTAGAAATTTTAGTCGCACAGTTCCTTATCTGATATTTCAGGCTTGAGGATCCCCTCCCATTCTCGTGAAACATATTTTCATTATTACAGATTACACCAAATGATGAAACTTTTAAGTGTTATGAAACCGGTCGTGTACACAATAAAAGATAGGGATTAAGCAACTGTTGTACGGTTTCTTTATTTTACGAACTAAAACTGCAGGGTTCATTCCCCAGTCGATCCAAGGATTTTTTTCTGTCATCATCGCTTCTTTCACTTCTGTCATTGATTTCTAAGTGAAAAATGCCACCCTGCGTCGTTTTTTCTGAACACACGCTAAACTGTAAGTATCCGTGTAACTAACCACCAATAAGTCAGTTGGACAGGTCGGAGGAAGGCAAGACTCTTTCAACATGCCCAAGCCTAGTACAGCAATGTGTGCTCTGTGCTGCTTAAATCAACCTTCACATGCTGACAGCTTTACCTTAATTCAGATATGTTTGCTCGTCCAGTGAACCATACGTAACTTCAAGATAATAGTCGGTAATCAACCATACATGCTGGCTACAATTTTAAGCATAGTTGTAACGGACTTTCCGTTGTATAAATGTGCAATGGCGACTTGTTTACTCATCCCAAGCAAATACAGGGTCATGGTATTTTCCCTTCTCAGTGTACCGTGCTCTCTTTAATTCATATTCATCATTTACTGTCGATCTTAGCTTTTCAGCGATGAAAGGCCAGGTACGGAGCGATGCCGCTAGAGCAGAACAGAACAGGACGTGCTGGCGTTCGCGGGGGCAGAGAGGGCTGGCCTTTCACCGCAAGTCTGGCACGAGGGGGCGGGGGGCGGGGGGCGGGGGGACAGAGAGAGGGTGGCCTCCCTCGTGCTGTGTTGACACGGCGAGGTATTATCTAAAAGCTGCCATTGTGTCCATGGAGCACTGTGACGGCGAGATTGCTTGTGAATAATTACTTTGGTCGTTTCGCTAAATGTATACATTCATATTGAGCAATTGCCTGATTATTATACCGAGCGCCAAGAAATCAACATCTGAATCACCAGCCTAAGCGAAACAGTTACACTCAAAAGACTCCACACGTTAGACTTCTCGGTGACGCATCCCAAGTTTAACACGGAAATGAACATTGTGCTATGTACTCCTTCACGTTTCTTGTTACATCGTTGGAGTTTTCAATGTGGCGGAACGTAAATGACGTCTCGTTGTGCACAATCGCGAGCGATTATTGCGGTAAGTTACTGCTGGCAGCCTCATAGCTCATACATCGTCTTTCAAAAAACGTGTGTGAAATCTTATGGGACTTAACTGCTAAGGTCATCAGTCCCTAAGCTTACACACTACTTAACCCAGATTACCCTAAGGACGAACACACGCAACACAGGACTCGAACCTCCGCCGGGACCAGCCGTACAGTCCATGACTGCAGCGCCCCAAACCGCTCGGCTAATCCCGCGCGGCTGCATCGTCTTTGCTGGCGCGTTTAACCTGCAGCTGCGCTCTCCTCCTAGCCACTGGGATCCACGCTTTGCGAGATTTAGTCTTGCGTCAACACTAACTGATTACGATATCGTAAAAGTCGAACACCAAAACGACAAATTTCCTATTTTCGTAAGTTGTAAATATTCTACTCAGTAAAATTTGTACAGACAGTGAAATAACGTAACAGCAAAATTCTGTAACACGCTACGCAAGGGATCATGCCGGAAGCGAAAGTTACGAGAGAGAACGAACAGCAGGAAAAACTTTAATAAATATAGAATACTAGCTGACAAATACAGCATTGCCCGGGTATTCATTTCGGCTGTTTCCTGTTAGAAACGAAAAAAAATGAACTTTGTTTGTAGTGAAGTATCAAAAAAATTTCAATTCCATGTATTCTTGGAAATACATTTGAAAGTCTGAAACAGTTGTGGAAAGAAATGCGCATACAAATGTGTAAGTACAGTATCCCTATTAAGAAGCATGATCCTGGACAGCTTCGGCACACTGGCACGACTGCTTCGCGTGTTTACAATGCAGTT
Source organism: Schistocerca americana (assembly GCF_021461395.2). Classification (NCBI taxonomy): domain Eukaryota; kingdom Metazoa; phylum Arthropoda; class Insecta; order Orthoptera; family Acrididae; genus Schistocerca; species Schistocerca americana. The sequence goes on from NC_060125.1 coordinate 42,109,067, forward strand.
TTGTTAACATCTGCATGGCAACACGCTTCTTCGTAGCTCTATAGACGGCTGTAGCTCCTACAGCCGCTTGGGCTTCGCAGCTTGCGTCGCTGCTACGGTCAGGCATTTTCTTAAGTTGACACGACTTACGACTGTAGGAGTGTCTGAGTAGTAAAGAATAAATCTATTAAGGCTTCATGCATAGAGCGAAATTTTTCACACATCTCGGGGTCTACGTGTCATGCACAGATATAATTTTGTACGTACATTCAGCGACATATGTGGATACTGCCTGCAAAATGTGTTTCGAATAGTTGTAGAAAGGAAGTTATAGACTTAAACGTCATGTACAATGCGGAAGTTTTTCACGTATGTCAATGTTCACGACGCCGTATCCGCTGAACCATGTTCAGTACCAAGAAACACTGTTGTAGGTGCATTTAGCGGCATATGTGGTACTGCTGTCGAAATTTATTCCGAATAAAAAAAATGGTTCAAATGGCTCTCAGCACTATGGGAGTTAACATCTGAGGTCATCAGTCCCGTAGAACTTAGAACTACTTAAACCTAACTAACCTAAGGACATCACACATATTCATGCCCGAGGCAGATTTCGAACCTGCGACCGTAGCAGTCGAGCGGTTCCGGACTGAAGCGCCTAGAACCGCTCGGCCACCCCGTCCGGCTATTCCGAATACAATCAGTAGCACAGAAGTAATAAATTTAAACGTCCAGCATGATGCGGCACCTTTCCACGTATCTCATTGTTTATGGGGTCATATCTCCTTAGCCTGACAGTAAGAGATGTATACCAAGTTCGTTAATATCGGTCCAGTGGCTTTTCGAAGACATTAAGCACAGTTTGTTTCTCACTGCATTTTAACGATCTTCTGCGTCCATGTTTCGCTAAAGAATACGAACTAACTCTGCACATATTCACAGTGCATACGAACGACGAGAACACAGGAGCACAACTGGTGGGACACACAAAGCGTTGTCTTGTGAGATGAGAAGCAAGAACCAGACACTTAGCGCTGTGATTGGTACAAGCTGTGAAGACTTTCAATGCCTTTGCATGCCACACTGTGTCACTCACGCTGGAATTAAAACAAAATAACTGGCGCTTAGTAGGGCCTAATTGTAATGTCGTCACGCGTGATGTGGCTTCTCTACGGCGCCCGATGATCATCCGTTGAGCACGATGAGCGGCCTTTTGTCTGCATTCGGTTTAAAGGTGCGATGAACAACGTGTAGAGAATCTGGCACCAGGCCGTCAGCAACTGGAGGAAATACTGTACAAACCGTGAACTTACCAGTGTATAAACCGTGAACTTAACAAAAACCGTCGTCCAGGAACTCGCCTGTGCTAAATCCCACGTCTCTGATTATTCTATATATTGGGTACTCAGACTCCCAATTTTTCCTTGTTCTTTGCAACAAGATGCTACATGACTTGCTAGCTTTTTTAAAGAACGAGGGCAGTTCAATAAAGAATGATCATAATTTTTTTGACAACATACCTTTACTCATCCTCATAATTTTGATGGTCCTTCACAAAGCAGTATCCCATGAATGCGATGCACTTGTCCCAGCGTTTCTGCCAGTCTTCGAATACATGCTGGAAGCCATTTTTTGAGAGGTCCTTCAAACTCGCCTCCGCAACCTTCACCACAGCTTCTGACGGTTGACAACGCCTCCCACGAAGGCGTTTCCTCATGTCAGGGAATAGAAAAAAGTCACATCCGGACTATAGGAAGGGTGAGGGATGCACTTCGCGTTGATTTTTGCAACATATTCCGCAACAACATCGGCAATATGCGGCCGCGCACAATCGTGGTGCAGCATCCAGCCTGCTTCACGGAAATGTGGTCTTTCGCGCCTGATATGGAATTGCAATATTTTCAGGACATCCCTGTAGTATTGTCCAGTTACTGATGCGTGTGCAGGTACAACACGCTGGTAAAGCATTCCATGAATTTCAAAGAATGAGATGACCATAACTTTCCCAGCAGAAGCAACCACTTTTTCCTTTTTTAGGGGGTTGGTGATGAAGGAGATTTCCACACTGAGCTCCGCTGTTTGCTCTCAGGATCAAAAGCGAAGTTTTATCAGCAGTGATTACATTTGAAAGAAACTCCGGATCTTCCTCTAACATCAACTTTAACTGCATGCAGACCTGCACGCGAATGTCCTTTTGTTCGGGAATCAACAGTCTTGGAACCCATCGCGCACAAACACGTGTCATGCGTAATTTTTCTGTTACCAACGTGTGGGTGGCACCCAATGAAATGTTCAGTATTTCAGAAAGTGATCTCAAGGTAATTCGTCGATCCTCTCTCACAATGACAGCAGCGGTGTTGATTGATGTAAGAGCAGTAACTGCAGCACCGGGTCCACCTTCTTTTGAAATTGATTGTCTCCCCTCTTTAAACATTTTAAACCACCTTCGGGCTGTGTGGTGGGGAAGAACACTCTCTCCATAGGCTCCTGTAACATTGTATAGGCCTCAGCTGAAGATTTGTTGAGGCGAAAGCAGAAATTCAAAGCCGCATATTGTTCCTCGCGTGTTACCTCCATTGCAGCGGTAGGCGATACTGAACATGTCTGACATCGTCCCAACAATGAAACTATTACATCGTGGCGGATTTAAAAAATTTTGCGCTCATAGGCACACCATATTATGTGCGCCACCACCAAAAAAACATGTTTTAAGTAATAACTATTACCCGATCACTTCCCAATTGCTGTGCGAGCGCTGTGAGCTGTTTGCGTACTCTGCTGTTCGTTGTTCTGACGGACGCGTCAGCGGTCTAGTCGCGCTCAATCAAAATGTAATATGGTTCAAATGGCTCTGAGCACTATGGGACTCAACTGCTGAGGTCATTAGTCCCCTAGAACTTAGAACTAGTTAAACCTAACTAACCTAAGGACATCACAAACATCCATGCCCGAGGCAGGATTCGAACCTGCGACCGTAGCGATCTTGCGGTTCCAGACTGCAGCGCCTTTAACCGCACGGCCACTTTGGCCGGCAAAATGTAATATGGTTCCTGAACTGTACTTGCTGTACGGCGCCGGCCGAAGTGGCCGTGCGGTTAAAGGCGCTGCAGTCTGGAACCACGAGACCGCTACGGTCGCAGGTTCGAATCCTGCCTCGGGCATGGATGTTTGTGATGTCCTTAGGTTAGTTAGGTTTAACTAGTTCTAAGTTCTAGGGGACTAATGACCTCAGCAGTTAAGTCCCATAGTGCTCAGAGCCATTTGAACCATTTGCTGTACGGCAGCGGATAAAATAAACATAAAACTGGATCGTGTTAACACATTCTTCTGTCCAAAGACAACAGAAACGAACACACGGAAAATAACTTTTCTTTTATGGCCTAAAAATTCAGCAGAGCGTGTAGGGGACAACGTATTTTTGTTACTCATTCGCTTTTAATATGTTCTTTTACACGAAACCGTTTGAAAATGAAAATAAATAAGTTGTATTACGATCCAAAAATTGAAGCGAACGTGTCATACATCAGAAATTAATAAGTACTTTTACAGAGATGCGTTCAAAATTAAAATTACAATGTCGTTTTACGATCTAATAACTTGAATGTGTAACAGATTAAAAAAAAAACACACATTCGATACTGATACGTGAATATAGGAAAGCGTAAGAAATGAAAATGTAACAGAGATTTCGGTAGACAGACTAAATACAAACCAACAAACACAGAACTGGAGTGCTATCACATAATTTTACAGACTAGTGTGGAAAAATCAAATTTGTTTTATAATCTAATAGTTAACGTGTAAAGCATTAGAGTCTGTGTAGCTAGATGCTGCATATTAAGTGTACACAATACCTTTAATCGATGTAAGGGCTGAACTTTTTTGTACTGAAACTACTGCTCTCACCATAACTCTCTCTGACGGTATCAGCAAAGATTTACGTACTTATCGACAGAACTGAACTACATTACTTATTAACACTTTTTCATCTGAGCGTTCTCTCCGACAACGTATATTTCCACAATAACTACACATTTCAGCAGACGCCAAGAATACGCATCAGTTGTAATATACTACAGTATCAGTATGACTTGACTGTACAGCTCCGAGCGGTGCACGTAAACGAGGTTTAGTTCCGCGTTCTGCCATCGGCAATTGTAAAATAAACAGGTAATTCGTAGTCTCTAAATCTAATGAATGTGGTCTCACTTATAATAAAAATCACATTATAATCTTAAATTTTTAAAACTAGTATCAATAAATAAACAAATTCACCAGTCAGCAAAGTTTGCGTCTGATTTGACGGCAGAAAACTCGTTGATCATATCTTCATACGAGGCGTGTTTTTTAAGTAAGTACCGTTTTGAAATTAAAAAAAGACGTGCTAAGATATCTCAATAATTTTATTTTTACATGAAAGCCTGTAGCTTAATCTAATTTTCTACATAATTTCCGTCAATATTGAGGCACTTGTCATAACGTTGTACCAGTTTTTTATTACCCTCCTCATAGAAGTGTGCCGCCTGACTTGTTAACCACTGCATCACCACTGTTTTGATTTCGTCATCGTCTTGAAGACGCTGACCGCCCATGTGTTGCTTCAAGTGCAGGAACAGATGGTAGTCACTGGGCGCAAGATCGGTGCTGTACGGAGGATGATTTAGAGTTTCGAAAAGATATGGTGAGATCTTTGGTGTTTTTCGCCACATGCGGACGGGCATTGTCCTGCAGTAATACGATGCTCTTGCTCAACTTCCATGGACTGTTGCTGTGATTCTGGTGTGACGTAGGCCACCCATGTTTCATCGCCCGTAACAATTTGGCTTAAGAAATCATCAGCGTCGTTGTAGTACCGCTCAAGGAAAGTCAATTCACTGTCTAAACGTTTGGTTTTGTGCACATCAGTCAACATTTTCGGTACGGTACCGAAAGTGCGCACAATTTTCGGTAATTCAAGTGCTCGGTCACAATGCCATACAAAACACTACGAGAAACATTAGAAAAGTCATCCCGCAAGGAGGAAAACGTAAAGCATCTGTTTTCTCTCACCTTATTGTCCACTTCCTGCACCAAACTTCCATTAACGACCAAAGGGCGCCCACTCCGTTGTTCATCATGCACATTTGAGCGGCCATTTTTAAATGTTCTCACCCACTTTCTTACCATTCCATCACTCATAATGTTTTCTCCGTAAACTGCACAGATCTCACGACAAATATCGATCGCTTTTAGGCCTTTGGCACTAAGAAATCTTATAACAGCCCGTACTTCACAGTCGGCGGGACTCACGATTTGCGGAGGCATCTTAAACACTCAGTACACAACGTAAACAAGGAAGAATCAGACTGTAATGGCGTCAGTGCGTAGATTAAGGTACAGGCTTTCATCTAAAAATAAAGTTATTGAGATATCTTAGCACGTCTTTTTTTAATTTCAAGACGGTACTTAAAAAAACACGTCTCGTAGTTCAGACGGTTTCAGTTAGGAGGTCGGCTTCGATGTGAAGAATGGACAAGGCGTTCAATCTCTCCTCAGACAACGTAGAACGTAGGTACGATTTCAGTCTTTTAAGAGCGGGAAACGAGCGTTCTGCTCAACAATTTGTAAGCGCCATACGTAGAAATATTCTAAGGGCAATGTCAACATTCGGAAACCTCTCTTTTCGTAAAAATTTACTCCTTTCGACTGGTAGATCAGTAATTTCAGAAGATTTCAAATTTACTAGGGAAGGAAGGCTCTAATTCTGTGTCGTATGACGCTTGGAGTTTTGCTGCACGTTCAGCAATATCGTCAGGTGAACTGTTCTTACGGTTGCTGAAAACTGTGAAGGAGTCCAATAGTGTTCTATAGCTTTCCTTCCTCCTCACTAATTCGGCGTACAAGTTGTCGAGTTCTGGGAGAAATGTTTCGACTCCAAATTTTTCCCTTCCAGTCAGAAAAACTTCTTCTGAGTCCGCTTCTTCGTCATCACGAAGTTTGCGTTTTCGTGGTCTTTTATCAATATCTATATCAATCACAATCTCCATGGCTATATTTTCATAGTAGTCGAACATGCCACGAATAGATGCAATAAATCCTACAAGTGATTCATATAATTCACGCACTATTTTAGTATCAATATTTACACTTTGCAATTTCAGATTTACACTATCAAATCTCTGGAGTATGTCCTTCCATCCATGAATACTATTTCTAGATTGCTGAGTTGTTTCAATAAAGCTGAAGCCTCATCTCGCACAAGTAGTTTTTCTAATGTATTATTGGCAATATGTGATGTCGCCCAGCCAGTTTTCACGCTTCTTCTCTTGCTAACCAAGGCGCCGCTCCTACACCCTGCCTAGTGGGCCTACATGTAAATCCACCACTGCTACTACGGCGTGTTTGTTGCACATTAAGCTAACCGAACATCATAAGGTTAAATTTTAGCGCGAAAAAATTATGACCATAAAAAATTATGATCATTCTTTATTGAACAGTCCTCGTACAAAATAGCAGACTTTTAGGTGCGGAATCGAGAAACTAACCCAGCGTTGGGTTAAGTACGTAGGAGTGATTAATACGTATTCTGTTTACCTCAAATGAAAAGCCGGCCGGAGTGGCCGTGCGGTTCTAGGCGCTACAGTCTGGAGCCGAGCGACCACTACGGTCGCAGGTTCGAATCCTGCCTCGGGCATGGATTTGTGTGATGTCCTTAGGTTAGTTAGGTTTAATTAGTTCTAAGTTCTAGGCGACTGATGATCTCAGAAGTTAAGTCACATAGTGCTCAGAGCCATTTGAACCATTTTCAAATGAAAAGGTTTATCACAGTTGAAAGCGATATTAACTTTTCCATGAGAATCAGCAAAATGAGCCATTCAGTAAGATCCAATTGTGCTGATAACTTCCATGCTCCTGATTTAGGAGACACAGTAATTTAATGCGTGGATTGGCCGATATAATTACGGAAAAGCATAAACGAGATTTAACAAAAGAGAGAAAAACTCAGGCTGTGAGAACTGTCATGTTTAGAGGTGGTCAGATTTTAGCTGACTGATCTCAACGGTGCCCACCTTCACTCCCCTGCAGTGAGCCGGTCGTGCTACGCGTCACAAGGAACCCCGAGAAAGGCCCGGCGAAGCCCTTGCGGTGCACCTGCCGGAGTTCTTGTACGAAGATAACACTCAAGTTACGCCGTCTCACACTTAATTACTATACAGCGGAAATCAGTACCAAGTACCAAGTAATACGAAAATGACGTACGTGGAGCATAGAGAAACGAATATCCTTACCCCTAGTACATACCCTTCAGTTCACAAAACAAGAACTGAACCGAAAGATTGCAACATACTTTAAGACGTTACAGACCCAAGAGAATGAAAATGCGTATATAAATAGTCAGCATGTGATCAGTAAAGACTTCGCTGCCATTTCTTCACGAAAGTAATCGTTAAACAATCGAGCAATTGTGAGGCCATCTCGTGTCTGCGGTATTAGCTGCCACAAGCTGTACTTAAAGCTAAGTTTAGAATCCGGTCCTAAGTGTAAAATAGCGGGAAATTAAAAACTCGTGTTTCCCCATTCCTGTGATGTCACAGACCGTTTGAGCTAAGTTTGAAAAGGAGTAGTCGAGTTATCCTAAGTTTAATTAAATTCTCCCATCCCTCTGACGTCACAGCTTGCGTGACTGACATCCTAAATTCTGGGACGTGTCCTAAGTTCTAAGTTCACTTGTGCTGTGGTCACATTTAGTATTTAAACAATTTCCCCCATCCCTCTGATGTACAACTTGAATGTTCAAACAATTCCCCCACCCCACTTGTGCTGTTCAAACATTTACCACATATGAAACTTCCTGGCAGATTAAAACTGTGGGCCGGACCGCGACTCGAACCCGAGACCTTGCCTTTCGCGGGCATGTGCTCTACCGACTGAGCTACCCAAGGACGACTCACGTCCCGTCCTCACAGCTTAAATTCAGCTTTAATTCTGTTTACCGCATTAGAATCCAAACAGCTGACGTTCCCTTAGTTTAAAAGACGGGCTGTTTAAAAGAATAATCTCTTGTCTTAATTCCTAGTAGACTGGCAGAATTTAAGCTGTGAGGACGGGACGTGAGTCGTCCTTGGGTAGCTCAGTCGGTAGAGCACATGCCCGCGAAAGGCAAGGTCCCGGGTTCGAGTCTCGGTCCGGCCCACAGTTTTAATCTGCCAGGAAGTTTCATATCAGCGCACACTCCGCTGTAGAGTGAAAATTTCATTCTGTTTACCACATTAGAATCCAAACAGCTGACGTTCCCTTAGTTTAAAAGACGGGCTGTTTAAAAGAATAATCTCTTGTCTTAAGTTGAAAATGGCAAGAAATGAAAAAAATCCACGTGCACTAAGTTTAACATAGTGTGAAGCCCACTGGTTGTCAGAATTAGAGCAGTTGTCTTAAGTTTAAAACTGTGTAGCTCATTGGTGCAACGTGTGTGGCTGTCAGACAGGTGCTGCTGTTGTGTGTGTGTGTGTGTGTGTGCGCGCTCGTAGCAGGCTAGGAGTGAAGGAGGTGCACTTGCCTTCTATCCGTTTAAACAGTGCCACTGGCAGAACACGTGAGGGCGGGCCTCCTGCGCTTCCCGCCGCTGCCACCGGCACCGCCACTGCCGCGCCCTCCGCGCCCAGCTGCACACAGCTTCGCGTCCAGATACATCGGCGGGGGCAGGCGACGAGCGTCAGCACTTCACGTGCTGGAGTCGGACGACTGCACACGTTTTACACTTGCTGGAGTCCAGTGCTGGATACACCGGCAGCTGGAACTCGGCGTGTCGCCGTGTGGTGCCCGCGTGCCAGGCACGTCGTTTTCTCCGCCTGGGGCGGCCAGCGCCACGTCTCGCGGCTCGACACGCAGACAGATGCGAGTCGCCTGTTGTGCGCCCCACCACAGTCGTTGCACTCTGTGATGCTGCGTAGTCCAGCACACGACACTGCTCTTACTTTATAACTAGACTTTTATGGCCTCTTAGTCGTCTGGACTTATGACGATATTAACATTCCATCGTGAGAAATCTTATTTCCAGCACCTGAAATACATTCACTTGGTAAAGTTTTTCGGTATAGAGATCCGCATACACAATAACTGCAAAGTTTTCGGGTACGAAACTCCAGTATAGTGACCACAGAGGGACTGCAAGGGTCACATTCTACTCGATATATGACAGTATTATTCCTTAACTAGGACCGATTTCTCTGGTTGTAGGTAGGCTTATGATTCGATCGATATTTGTCAATATTCGTATCGAAGCAGAGTTGGACAGCGGAAGTGAAGATCCGCTTAATAGTGCACTTTTTACATCTACATCTACATCTACATCTATACTCCGCGAGCCACCTTACGGTGTGTGGCGGAGGGTACTTATTGTACCACTATCTGATCCCCCCTTCCCTGTTCCATTCACGAATTGTGCGTGGGAAGAACGACTGCTTGTAAGTCTCCGTATTTGCTCTAATTTCTCGGATCTTTTCGTTGTGATCATTACGCGAGATATATGTGGGCGGTAGTAATATGTTGCCCATCTCTTCCCGGAATGTGCTCTCTCGTAATTTCGATAATAAACCTCTCCGTATTGCGTAACGCCTTTCTTGAAGTGTCCGCCACTGGAGCTTGTTCAGCATCTCCGTAACGCTCTCGCGTTGACTAAATGTCCCCATGACGAATCGCGCTGCTTTTCGCTGGATCATGTCTATCTCTTCTATTAATCCAACCTGGTAAGGGTCCCATACTGATGAGCAATACTCAAGAATCGGACGAACAAGCGTTTTGTAAGCTACTTCTTTCGTCGATGAGTCACATTTTCTTAGAATTCTTCCTATGAATCTCAACCTGGCGCCTGCTTTTCCCACTATTTGTTTTATGTGATCATTCCACTTCAGATCGCTCCGGATAGTAACTCCTAAGTATTTTACGGTCGTTACCGCTTCCAATGATTTACCACCTATGGCATAATCGTACTGGAATGGATTTCTGCCCCTATGTATGCGCATTATATTACATTTATCTACGTTTAGGGAAAGCTGCCAGCTGTCGCACCATGCATTAATCCTCTGCAGGTCCTCCTGGAGTACGTACGAGTCTTCTGATGTTGCTACTTTCTTGTAGACAACCGTGTCATCTGCAAATAGCCTCACGGAGCTACCGATGTTGTCAACTAAGTCATTTATGTATATTGTAAACAATAAAGGTCCTATCACGCTTCCCTGCGGTACTCCCGAAATTACCTCTACATCTGCAGATTTTGAACTGTTAAGAATGACATGTTGTGTTCTTTCTTCTAGGAAATGCAGTATAACGTCGGTTCTGCATGTCTGATGTCGATAGGTTACTGGCGGTATATGGTATGAAATGTTTATAAAATTAACCTCCAATTATGTATCAGCAATTTTGGTATTTTTCCATCATTCTGACAGAATGATCATCACCGAAAGTACCAACCTAGGTAGCGGTATCTGCTGCCTTGTGGGGTGTGGGGAGGCATATGGGTGTACAGTGTGAACTGTCTTTGATTACGGAAAGTACGCTCGTATTCTGTTTTCTGGAAGGTTGTAATACGCGAGAGTGAGACGTATTCCAAAATTCCACAGCCAACTGATGTTAGAGACATAACCCTTTAGTTGTATCAGCTAAATGACAATTTTTGAAAATGGGACTGCTTTTTTTTTTCAAGGTGTTGTGCTACCTTTTTTGTACACGATACTGTGTCACGTTCTGTGTTACATGGAATTGGACAGGCTCTCGATAGGTTGAAAGGAACTGAAACGTGCAATTTCTGAACCAGCAGACCATCTTCGCCTTTGTGGACCACATGTCAAAAGCCTGAGTGAGCATCCTTTGTGGTGCAGACGTATAGGAAGAGAATCAAAGGTTCTGGTGGACACCGACAGGGAAATGAAGCTACGGTGACTTCAGTGACGTGGCCAGCTGCGCCAGGATCCGTGCCGTCAACATCCCATCCCGATCCAGTTGGTCCCACAGATTTTCGACTGGGTTTTAATCCAGTGAATTTGGCGTCCAGGGGAATATGGTACGCTCATCCTGGTGTTTTTCGTACCAAGCACTTACACTGCGAGCTGTATGACATGTTGCATTGTTCTGGTGGTAGATGCCGCTGTGCCAAGGGTAAACAAACTGCACGCAGGTGTTGACATGGTCCCTAAGAATAGATCCATACTTGTGTTGATCCACTGTGCCCTCCAGACTGACGAGATCTCCCAGGGAATGCCACAAAAACATTTCCCATACCATAACGCTCCCTCCTCCGGCCAGAATCCTCCTGACGATTGATGCAGGGTTATACATGTGTAGGCCATATGTCCGATGGAGCATAAAACCTGATTCGTCTGCAAGGGACACCTGTCACCACTTAGTCGATGTCCAGTTGCGTGCAAGTTCCAATTCAGGCGCTCAGTCCGGAACCGCGGGACCGCTACGGTCGCAGGTTCGAGTCCTGCCTCGGGCATGGATGTGTGTGAGCTCCTTACGTTAGTTAGGTTTAAGTAGTTCTAAGTTCTAGGGGACTGATGACCACAGATGTTAAGTCCCATAGTGCTCAGAGCCATTTGAACCATTTTTTTTGCAAGTTCCAGCGTTTGTCGCTGATGAACTGTAATCGGCACGTATGTATGGACCAGGTGCCAACTGTCGAGTCAATTTTCGCTGAATGGTCGTCGAGGAGACACTGTCGGTAGCTCCTCGGTTCATCTGGCCGGTCACTGGCATCTCTGATGAAATTGTCAATTTTAGCTGGTTGTCATTAACATCAGGCGCTTTTAGTATAGTCTCAGTAGCTCATTCAGTTCAAAACTAGTCACCAAAGTATATTTAGCGCAGCTGTGTCAGATTTATAATAAACTAATCGTGAAACAAAAGGGTTGCTGGTCCTACATCAAAAAATGTCGAAATAGCAAGTTGCACGTCTGTTCGCCTGTACAGTCTCCGCAGTTGTCATCCACCCCCATCGTCGATGGCCCTCGGTAGACCACAGCTGCCCCAGCACCATTTTTGGGTAGTGCCGCTTTACAGTGCACAGTATACTTTAACCACAATGTCCGGTAAACAGTTTACAATATTAGCCACTTCAGAAATGCTTCCAAACTTGGCCCAAGAGCCAATGATGGTGCCGTTTTGGACGTCACGTAAGTCGCTTTGTTTCCACATTACTGTCACGACTGCACTGTCTTCCACATCCCGCTGTCACACTTTATATACCGTCCACTGCCAGTGGTGCCACCTGGTTTCTGCACGCTGGCGTCGAACATAAACGGTGGCCATATTAATGTGACTGGACCTTGTACATTTGGATGAAAAGTCTTCTATTGAATCCAATGTCCGCACACAAGATGAGAATTCCAAACTTACTACACAGATGTGGCAATGATTTAATGCCACCCAACAGACCTTAGGTACACATTTTAAAGTAAAATTAGCAAAGCAGTAATGCATTGGTCTGCTGGAGAAACGTTTATAAGCACTGTATAGGCACCAAACATTTTCTTCAGAACATAGATGGAGCTACTCGACAGGGAACACGTAACTCCATCTCAGAATATCTACACTATATAGGTTGAGGATGCTATGGGTACAGTAATTTGTCATCGATATGAAGTTTTCTTAATGCTCAAAATAGAGTAATGGGGGGTGGATGGTCGCCAAATGATAAGTCGCTTGTGCGGAATCACGTTCTCAAGCCAGCCCCGAGTGAGCAACAGTTGGAAGTGGTTGAAGGATTGTTAAACAAAGAGTAAGTGACAAGGTATCGGACCTCCACGTGTAGGTCGAAGGTGCGCCTAGCCTGTAGAGCACGATGGGCGGTGATGTGTGGCAGGTCTTGTGACACACAGTACAATACTGGTGCAGGTACAATTTTTTCAGCACATATTGTTGAGCGTGGGGCTCCATAGCAGACGTCCTCTGTGGGATGCGACAACACGTCATTTACGACTACAGTGGGCTCAGAATCGCGTAAATTAGACCTCGGATGAATGGAAACGAGTCATCTGTTTGGATGAGTCACATTTTTTGTTACAACAGTTCAGTGGTCGTGTCTGGATAGACTGTAATGCAGATGAATGACTGCTCGAAAAATCACACGCCACAGATGCTGACTGATGGGGGCAGCATTTTGCTACGGAGTACATTTAATTGGGGTTTCCGTGGGACCTGTGGTAATAATTGAAGGCACCACTACAGGTACGGACTGTGTGAACATCATTCTGGATCAACTGCATCCCTTCCTGTCAGCCATATCGTCTTCCAGCGGGATGGCTGTCCATCTCATTATGCTACAGTGTTTTGAGGAGCACGATAGCGAACTAAGTTTGGTGTCTCGGCCCCCACATTTGCCTGATCTGAGCCCACCAGTGGAACACATTTGGGACACTAGTGAGCGCCAGCTACTCACCCACTCACTGCCAACCCATAATTTATGGGGCTTGTGAAATTTTTACGTAGACATTTGGTCTCGGAAACTACCGCGGCTTTGTAGAATCTGTGCCACACAGAACTGCTTCGGTATTGTGTTCCAAAGGTGAACCGACACGCTAATAAACGGGTGGTCATAATGTGTAAGCTCATCAGTGCGTTGACAGACAACGTGTGTGGATGATGAAGTGCAGTGTGGCTGTTGCAGGGCTGGACTGCGTGACGGGGGACAACTTCTTCGACGTGCTGGACAACGGCGCTCTGCTGTGCAGGTTAGCCAGGCTCATCCACGAACGTGCCCAGGCACTCGCCGATCGAGGTGACATCAGCTCCACGGTAAGCGACCCGTCACACTTTCCACCCTCTAATATACATTCGCATTCTACCGTCATCGTTTATGGCTTTACACTACATAGCTCACAATCAGCTTACTAACTTCTTAGTTTGAAAGGAGACCACTCACTGGAATGCAGAAATATCGGTTTGTCTGTGAGAACTTGCTACCTTTTGGAGTTATCCTTTGAAGAATTAGAGTACGTAAACACACACACACACATTCTCGCTTCCGTCCCCACACCCTCCAGCCAACAATCCCCCCTCCTCCATCCTGACACACCTCTCAGTTCGTGTTGCCTTCAGCGAGTGCCCCTTGCCACCAGCAACAACTACACCTGCCACCCCCTACCCAGCAAACTGCCCTCCATCCGACCTGTTAGCCACGCACCCCCAGCCCCTCTCCCTGCCTCACGCCTTCTTCTCCCTCTTCCTTCCCTCTCCCCCACTGGACACTACCCCCAACACAATCAGCTTACCTGCCACAAAATATCATTGGTACTGTCGATGTGTCAGTGTAGGTGGCATTGTGTAAAGGTGTAAGTGTGTGTGTGTGTTTCTAGCTTGTCAAAGGATAACTCTGAAAGAAGCCATCAAGTTTTCCTCCTTTTGTGTGTGCCTATCGACAAATCGATGCTTCTGCTTTTCAGTACATGGTCTCCTTTGATTCTAAAGTCTTTACATTCTACAAGAACTTCCCCACAACATCTAATAAGTACTTAACATCAAATGACCTTCTAGACCCGTATTTCCTAAACTGTGTTCCTGGGATTCTACTGTCCCGTGGGACGGGAATAAGTGTTTAGAAATTTTGCCGATAATCGTTGAATGAATGTAAATTTCATTATCGACTGCTGTTGGCGTCACAAAACATCGTGTTAGAAATTTCCAATAAAATTACGCATTTCTTCCAGTTTTTATTTGGTATCAAAATACCTTATATGTGTTTCAGCCATTAACACGGTTCCTTCCTCTTATCAATGATGGTCGACAGATGTTGGAAATCATTCAATGTTGGAACAATCTAACAGTGTGGTTGCGCACTGCCTGACTGCACGTTAAATTGCTGTTCAAAATGTCATCCCTCATCTACTCATTCAGTAATGGAGTTACAACAGCCTTCACATAACTCATTTCATAATCATTATGACGAACAAGCACCACATTTGAAGAAGAATGTCTCTGAACTGCTTCTTTATGAAACCCAGGTGATCTGTACAATGCAGTTGTGTTTTCTGTACGGAATTAAGGTGCGAAAAGTCGTTTCACCGCACCTCCGTCCCTCTCAACAATTGCGATCGCTTTGGCTCTCTTTCCTCTGCAGCAGTATTGCTGATACTTTTTTCATAAATCTGATTGAAATACATCAGTAAGGATGTCTAAATTCCGGAGGTGTAATAACGTGTAACTCACAAGTAGCTACAAGTTCTTTTATCACTCGCTTCCCACGCCCGGGTTCCCGGGTTCGATTCCCGGCGGGGTCTGGGATTTTCTCTGCCTCGTGATGGCTGGGTGTTGTGTGATGTCCTTAGGTTAGTTAGGTTTAAGTAGTTCTTAGTTCCAGGGGACTAATGACCATAGATGTTAAGTCCCATAGTGCTCAGAGCCATTTGAACCATTTGTTTTATCAATTAAAATTAATCAAATCCCAATATTCGCTCTGGCATGTTGTTTCAACGTCCCGCTTGTGATCAGTACATGTGAAAAGACTGGGCTGATAAACTCATCTGAACTACAATAAATTAACATTGGGATGGCAGTAGAAATTTTGCTTCTATGATGCTTTTTTTTTTAAAGTAAGGTCTGTTTTGTTGTAGACACTAGTAGTTTGTGCGCATACCACAATGAGCGGGTGCGTCGTGTACCGGCATGCCTCGGGAACAACCGTGCTCACTTTCAGCTCTGTAGCCAACCTGTACGGTTCTGTTCTGTGCTTTCAAAATGTTTAAGACTATCAACACACCTGCCGCATGTGAGATTCACTCAGTGATATAGTTTTTGTCAACAAGGAACCTGTCTGCTGCAGATATTCATTGATAGATTTGTGAAGTGTACAGTGATACTGTTATGAGTGAAAGCAAAGTGCGTAAGTGGGTACGAGAATTCAAAGATGGCTGTGACAACGTCCACGATGAGGGCTGCTCTGGTCGTCCTTCTTTGATTTGCAGACAATTTGGTGGCTTCAGTTGAAGCGAGGATTCGTGAGAACAGGCGCTTCACAATAACAGCTCTCTCAAATGAATTTCCTGACATACCGAGATCAGTGCTTTACAACATTGGTTCTGAACACCTAAAGTTTAGGGGCTCTGCTCCCGTTGTGCCCCGAAACTCCTAACAGAGGACCACAAAAGCCAAAGATTTGAGTGTGTGATGAAGTTCTCGACTCATTATCACGAAGAAGGTGATGGCTTCTCGAGTCAGATCGTAACTGGAGACGAAGCGTGGGTTTTGCATATCGTGCCCGATTCGAAGCAACAGAGCACGGGATGGAGACACACACACTCGCCTGTAAAGGTGAAGGCCAAACTGACTCTGTCCCAGTGCAAAATCGTGGCGTCAGAGTTTTGGGATAGGCATGGTGTTTTGTTGGTCAACTTCATGCAAGGAGGAACCACTATCAATGCAGGAGCATACTGCCAAACCCTAAGAAAACTACGCAGAGTGATTCGAACCAAAGGATGCGGCATGATGACAAAGGGAATTGTCCTTCTCCATGACAATGCAAGACCTCACACTGCAGTTCAGACTCGTGATTTATTGGACAGTTTTGGCTGGGAAATTTTAGACCACCCACCCTACGGTCCTGATCTTGCACCGAGCGATTACCAACTGTTCCTCCACCTCAAATAACACCTCAGTGGCAACCGTTACAATGATAACGATGACGCGAAAGTGGCAGTGAACTCTCGATTATCGGAGCAGATGGCATGTTTTTATGAAGATGG
This sequence comes from Schistocerca americana, assembly GCF_021461395.2. Lineage (NCBI taxonomy): Eukaryota > Metazoa > Arthropoda > Insecta > Orthoptera > Acrididae > Schistocerca > Schistocerca americana. Next base: position 42,125,758 of record NC_060125.1, read on the forward strand.
TATTTTAAAATTGGTTTAGAGGTACGATACATGTTTGAACAAACTTGGGAACTATGTCGAAAAATACGGTGAAGTATGTACTTTCTGCAAATAAATTTACTTTTTTTAAATAACGTTTCATTGTGTTCTTATGTTCAAATGGACCTTACTTAAAAAACGCACCTCGTATATTTTATTACACTTTTACACACGAAGCAAGATGGACTGCAGACAAGTGTATTCACTACATACATTTCTGCTTTTATTTACGGGTGCCATTAGGAGACACTTTCTATTCTTTGAATATGTATTTTACAACAATGGCATGAGATGGTATTGTGTATGGGAGACTTTGCTTTGCTCAGTATTATTGGCAAACTCTACAATTAAAATGTGACACTCAATATTATTCTACAGAATAATGTCAATTAATTGTTGGAAGGTCTCCCAACACAGAGAAACAAAACAGAACATCATCCATTCCCCAGTATTAATCAATTTTCATTTGCTCGTAACTGTACTGTAGAAGTTGGCAGAATATGTCGGAACCAAATTTGGCGACTTGAATTGTACCCACTTGCACTCGTACTTTGTACAATACTCAGTGCTTTATAATGGATTTCTGAGTTTTTGAATATTGTACTTGTGACTAATATCCAAAAACTCATGAATTTGCAAACAAAACTGAATTATTGCTAAGGAAACAAGAAAAAAATAAAGCATCAAATACTTTACCAAAATTCTGTGTGCAACCTACTTAACACACAATTGTTTGGAAAATGACTTTTTAAATGATACATTTATATATAATACACAGTCAATTAATGTGACCACTGCCTATGTTCGACCACCCACAGTCAGCAGTAAACTTTTCACGTGCCACCTTGGTTAAGGTATACCATGCATGGTAAAATGGCTCCATCCAAAACTGGCACCGAGGCAACTGTGGTGCACCACAGGACATGGATGACAAGAATGAACAACACCCACCTGCAGAGATGTGTATGGGCAAATAGATGTGCTACAGTTGAGTAACTGATCACCCAGATAAAACAATGTTCTACAACAGTGTCTCTTCAACAACTGTTGCTGCGTATGTGCCTTCACCATTGGTGCCTGGTTCGTGCACCCGTGCCGATTGTTGTTCATTAGAGAGCAGAGGGTGTAATTTGCACACCGGTACTGCATTTGGATGTCCACTAAGTGGTGACAGGTGGCCTTTTCAGATGAATCACATTTTATGCTCCATCTGACAAGTGGCCATTGGTGTGTATGGTGTGAAGCATCTAAATGCAAACACCCAGGCTGGAAGAGGAGGTGGTGATAGGAGAAATGTTTTTGTGGCATTCCTGGGGTGATCTTGCCATTCTGGAAGGCAAAATGGATCAACATAAGAATGCATCTGTCCTAGGGGACCGTGCCGACCTCCACGTGCAGTTTGTTTTTCCTCAGAACTATGGCATATAGGACAATGTCAATGCAATGTCTTGCACAGCTTGCATTGTATGTACACAGGTTGAAGAGCACCAGGATGAATTTACTGTAGTCCCCTGCTCATCAAACTCCCCAGATTTAATCCCAGTCAAGAATCTGTGGGACCAGCTGGACCGGGCTGTTCACACAGTGGAACCTCAACTGAGAAACCTAGCACAGCTGGCCGCAGTACTGGTATCAGCTTGGCTCCACATCCCTGATGGTGCCTTCCAGAACCTCACTGACACTCTTCCTGCACGTTTCCCAGCAGTACATGTTGCGAAAGGTGTTCGTCCGGGCTTTCGATAGGTGCACCCGTTAAGGTGACCAGATGGTGTATTTCATAATTATCTACTGCTGAGCTTCCGATGGTGGAAGTACCCGAATCGAATCTTCAAGAAGAATCGAGTCAGCGAGGAATGAAAAAGGGAAACAGTTGATCCGCATTTTAATTCTTCACATATAAAATTGGATTTACTGTTGAAATGACAACACACGTAACAAGGCATGATAAATTTTGTATTCTACAGTTGGGTTTTTACATTGGTTTGATCATGCAAGTGATCAGGCTTAAGTCCAGAGAAAGCTATCGGTGGCATGCATTGTTCTGAATTTGACCCTAACATGTCTTGGTTCACTTGGCATCCACTGTCAAATATTTCTGACAGCTGCCAAACTCAGTAATCTACCAGATGTGGCACCATCTGACTAAGTCATGTTGTATATGTCAGTTGAGAAATAAATCATGTAATGGATGTGTTTCAGTCTTTATGTGTCTGTGGTGGACATTCATGAAATTTGTTATTTCCATTTGTAATTTATACCACAGCTGGTGAAGCAGGCGCACACCTGAATGGTTACCACTAAAAGAAATACTTAGCAACGTTTCCTCTAAAATGTGTTCACCATGCAGAGGCTATGTTCTTCCTCTGCTTCCTGTGCTCCCTCAAGGCCAAACCTCAATTCAGCATCGATAAATCAAAGCCCTATGTACTTTTGTAAATATATTATTTAAAGCTTAAGGAAGGCATTCCAACAGAATTTTTTTTATTTTTACAGAATTTGTATATTGCTCAAAAGTATCCTCGGATTCACGGCTAAAGAGAGGAATGAAATGAAACGGTCACACGGCACTCATGGTCGAGAGACCCTGCCTGGAGTAGTCCAGCCGGGGATTTGCAAGTCTTTTCATGTGATGCCACTTAGGTGACTTGCAGGTCGACAATGATGAAATGACGATAAGGACAACAAAACACACAGTTGTGAGCAGAGAAAATCCCCAACCTGGCCAGGAAAGAAACCTCAGCCTGCTGCATGGCAGACACATTGACTGCTCAGCTAAGGAGGGAACTTTGAGGGCACTTCCACCACTCAAAGTTGTGGTACTTCAACTGATAAGTCTACTACTGAAGAAGAAAATGATACAAAAACTGGGCTTTCTTCAACAGATAATATCAAAGAATGTGTGTCCCATACAAACAAACCTAAATGAAGAATTATGAAAGGTGCATAAATTTTAATTCACATGTCAGATGCTTCTGTTGCAGTGTGTTTTATGTCAGACAAAACTTGCAAACAGTTCTTTGATCTCAGCTAAACTTTGTAGGAAGCTAGGAACAATACATGCTGATCACAAAGAAAAAGATATTCTCTTTTCACTTTTTGAAAAGAGAGCACGACTCAATAGAAAAGCCAAATATCAGATAATTACTTCTGCAAAAACTGAAAATGAAAATATAATCAAAGTATCTTAGTGTGTATCTTACTGTACTGTGCCTAATGGTGACACTCATTCAGTTGGGAAAAAAATTCATTAAGTTGTGTAAAAGACATAAGACAATGCAGTACAGTTATCTAATAATACTGTTTCAGTCTAATAAAACTGTTTCGTGATGAATCGAAGATCTTTCCCCTGCCATAGAGAAAGAGTTAATTTTTAGATTTGGGATTTACAGTGAATATACACTGCAAATGGCAGATGTCACAGGACTAGCTGTACCAGTAATATTTGTTTGTTAAATATTTGATAAATGTATTGAAGACAAGTTACTCATGAGTGCATATTTATGTGAAAAAACAGCAGAAGAAGTTATATGCAATTGTATTAATGATTACCTTATAAATCATGAGGTGGGTTGGGACAAGCGTATTGATATTTTCGCAGATGGTGCTATAGGCACGGTAGCCGAAACAAAGAGAACTATACCGTGTATACTGCAGGTAGCTACAAGGGCCACCAGTAGTCATTGTATTCTGCATAGGCAAGCTCTAGAAACAAAAAGAAAGCCTATAGGTTTAAACTATAGTTATGTATGAAGCAGTCAAGATGATGAACTATGTAAAATTTCGACCGCTGCAGGACAAAGTGTTTAAAATTTTGTGTGACAAAATGGGTGGTAAACATGATGCACTTTTACTACTTACAGAAGTGGGATGGCTATCCAGAGAAAAAGTGCTATTGAGGCTTTAGTAACTTCATAATGAATAGTGGGCCCTTCTTTAATGCACAAAATAATTCAGTACAAAAATCTATTGAATTTTTAAGATGTCCTTTATGGTTGTTGCATATTTGGCTGACATTTTTACAAAGTGCAATGGGATTCTCTTGTCATTGCAAGGAAAGTGTGATACAGTTTTTAATACAAGACACAAAATTGTATATTATGAGAGAAAATTGCAATTTTCGATTTCTTCCTTTCAAGGAAACAATTTTAATTGCTTTCTCACTTTACAAGAATGTCTGACTGAAAGCTGTTTTAAAATAAATGAAGTTTCTAAACTATTTATAGAGCACTTACATGACTTGGGAAAAACTCTTCTGTGATATTTTCCAAAGATTAGTGAGACTAATTCTCATTTCAAAATCCGTTTTGTAAAATAACTAAGCTGACAGGCTTAAGTGTAAGGGATTACAAAAAATGAAATGACTTAATAAGTGACTCTTATTTAAAGGCTTTATGTAATTTCTGGGCACATTTATCAGAAGACTATTTGAGTTTATCAAAATGAGCTATTATTGTTTTACTTCCATTTACCACAACATATATGTGGTGCAGGATTTTCTAAATATGCTGCAATGAAGATGAAGTTCAGAACAGGCTTGATGCCACACCATATATTAGAATTCAGCTCTGTACTATTGCTTATGATATCAAGAAGATTTGTAATTTAAGGATCCAATGTCACAGATGCCATTGAAAACTTCATTCCACTTCTTTGTAATGAGTTAAGGAAGCAAATAAAATAATTACTAAATATATTTCAAATAAATAATTTATTTTTCTTAGTTTTTTTAAAAAAGTTATGATTTCTGTATTATTAGTTGATTTAAAATTGAAATAATCATCGAATAAATCAAGTTTTCTCATTTTAAAGCTGTATTAGTTTTATTAACTTTCTAAATAAATAAGATGCTCCATCACAATATCAGTATTCACAAAATGTTCCACCAGAAGAAACGTTTGGGAAACCCTGTTCTGTACAAAAACCAGTCATGTTTCTACAAGAATCGCAGCACAATGACTGCTCAGATAAAAGTGAAAGGTGAAATAAAATGGTCCATGGGCAAACAAGAGGCGACTATTATGTGCATATTGAACTTCAACAAAGCTTTCAGGACTGTATAATTTGACATTTGATGGGAAGTATTCAGAAAGTTTGAAAAAATAAAGTTACATAATTGTTATTTGTGTTAGGTGCATATCAGAAGTCCTGATACGCACTGGAATCCCCATTACATAGTACCACAGCATGCTGTGAGAGGAGCCAATGCAAAATGGCACAGCCCATGTATAAACTGGAGTATTGTGCGGTAAATCATTCTCTGCAGTTGAAGGGGAACAATACTGCAAACAATCCGTGCTGAGTTGATAGTGTACGAAAACAATACACCAACATAGACACAGTAGTTAGGTGTTGCAGATATTTCATGTGCTGTCAGACAAGTCTGAATGACAAAGAATGAATTGGCAGTCTTTCACTGTTAAGAAATGAGAATCACAAGAGAAGGGGAAGCCTTGGTACTCGAAGACTGAGCTAAGTGGGGCAAAAGAGGAAAAAGTGAAAATCTGTCATGGAGCAGTTTTCAACATGTTACACCACATTTTGAACATGACAAATGTCACCACCTTTGGGTTCCGCAACTGCTCACACTTGTTCCAAAAGACTGCCGAACCGAGGCAGCAATGTATATTTGCAGCTGTGTCAGACGTATCCAGGTGACTTCTTTAGCCACCTAATTACTGTTAATCAGTGTTGGGTGTAGCACTAGGACCCCAAGGCAAAGGAGCAAAATGAGCAATGGAAAATTTGGACCACCGAAAAATCCAAAGATGCAACTGTCATTGGGCAAGGTGACGCTGAGTTATTTCTATGACTGTCATGATGTGGAGTTAACAGATTCAGCTCATGAGGGGAAACTGGGTGTAGCACTATGACCCCAAGGCAAAGGAGCAAAGTGAGCAATGGAAAATCTGGACCACTGAAAAATCCAAAGATGCAACTGTCATTGGGCAAGGTGACGCTGAGTTATTTCTATGACTGTCATGATGTGGTGTTAACAGATTCAGCTCATGAGGGGAAACTGTCATAATAGTGCACAGCCAAAATCTCCTAACAACTTTAAGGGGAGCTATCAATACAAAGCTGTTTGAAAGTATGGTTTTACACCATGACAGTGTCTCAGCTCAGTCTGCAAAAGACAGTCCAAAATACTACTTCCTTAAGCGATCAAATTTTTGCCTCATCCCACTCACCAAATTCTCATGACATGGCATACAGTTACTTTGCCCTCTCTATCGGGTGAAGAAATCGTTGTGTGACAGGAATTTCCAGAATGGCAAGATGATTTTTTTCTGGTCAATATGCAGACTCCTACAGTCAAGGTCTCTGCCAAGCCAGCCACCATTGGTAAAAAGTTGTCATGTTGAAGGGTGACTTTTTCAAGAAGTTTAATAACATCACCAAGACTGTCACAGGCTGATTTTTCTAGAGGTCAATTTTTTTAGGTGAAAATTAAATATTTCACAGTACCTCTCATACTTTTGAAATTAACAATCCAAAATCTTTCCTCATTTGTGGGTTCAGTGGTATTTGCCATGACTAGCATTCCCCCAACATTGTGTAATGATCAGAGCAAAAAGGTCAGAATGGGGAGATGTATATCAGGGGTCCCTCAAGGATCAGTACTTAGTCCTTCATCTTTGTCATTACATGTTAATGCTGTGTCAACTGTTCTCTCTTATTGCAAGTATCACCTATGAGCTGATGATCTCCAGTTATACCTAAATTCAAGTGTTCACAGACATCCAGCATGTAAACAGTGACTTACTTGCCTTATTATAATGGACAAAGATGATGTGTTTGAAACTTAAACCATCTAAACACATACAATTCTGACAGTCACAAAAAACGTATACCCTCTCAGTTCAGAGGCTTTTTTTGGTCCCTAATCCTGTATGGTTCAGTAATATCTATTTGTTTCTCTGCTAAGAATTTGGGGACATCATGTAGAATAGATTGAACACACAACTTGAGTTGTTAAGATAATGTCAGCATTTCTCTTTGTGTTGCAGAAATATAAAAACGAACTCCCTCTTGAGCTAAAAATAAAGAAAATAATTCCAATAATAAATTAACAGCACCAGTTTGCTTTTGTTCTACATTTCATTCTGATGCTGTTCATTTATTACAATGTTGTTCTACCAAGAACCGACGGAAGGTTCTGTTAGCAAAATTATTCCAGTTTTTGATTATGGTAATGTCATTCTTCAAGGATTTTGATAAGAGAGTTCACATTGGGTGAGACTGAAATGAGTGCTTTGGGGTGCATTACTTTTGTGATGTTTGGTTTTTCAACTGCACAACTCCTGCCTTTGAAGAACTATCACTGCTATGTGAAGAGAACATCATAGCCTCTACTTGCACTGCCATTTGCTCAGTCATTGTATTCCCTCTTATTTATTGTCAGTTCTAGTACCATAACATTAACAGCATTGCAGAGATACCAGTTCTCAATAAAGGAAAAGCCTTTCTACACTGCAGCATGACACAGCCACCATTTCAGAATAATTTTCCACCTCAGGAACATGGTTTTGGAGTGGTTTTCATCCCAACCTCAGAGAAATTCTCCTTTCCAACTTTACAAGACAGTTAATGTCCCATGATCTGTAACATAGCTAGCTTGTCCACTTAATTGTCTGAAACTCTCACAAGTCAACCAATAGCTGCCCCCTCACCTGTCCTTTACCGCAGAGACCTCTACTGAAACAGTCTGCTCTTCCTTAACAGTAATAATAACAGTAACTGCCACTGTCTTTTCAATCTTGTCTGTCATTATCTCTCCTGTTCCTGATCATATTAAACATGATCACAAATGCAAAACTAAATAATTTCACTGTTATTCTTAATATCTGCTATTATTATTGCTATCTTTAATTAGTATTTAGGTGCTAAACACCACAGTGTCATTATGACCCAAACAAATCTTGAAGTCTACTATTATTACTGTAATACAAATTTTAATCATTATTTGAACACTGAAGACCATAATGCCATTCTGCTTATGAAAAATAAATCTGTGAAATTATTGGAATTAAAATCAAATTTTTAGTGTATCAAAAGCAAAATCAACTGAAAAAACTAATAAACTGCAACAGAATTGCTGACCAGTACTTAATTGAGGATGTGAAATGTTTATTATTGCTGACAGACAAATATAAAAGAAAAAGTGATGATGCAATTCTACCTTTCACAACTACTAGTTTCCTCCTTGGGGAGGAGAGAGGGCTAGGTTGGAGGAGGTTAGAAAGAAAGACCAAGTCACTCACACCCCAACATAAGTAACCTGTAGTGGAAGTTGAGGGTAGCCAAAGTAACCTAGCTATGGGAAAGACAGATGCCATAATCAGGTTTTGTTGGAAACTTCCTAAAGAAGATTAATTTACACATGAAACAAGTCACTTGCAAGACCCCATATCATCTATTCTTGAGTATTGTGTCATTCTGAGACCCTTACCAGTTTGTATGAATGGAAATGATAGAAAATATTTTTAAAAGAGCTGCATTAGTCATCACATATATGTTTAGTCAACCTGAGAGTATGACCGAGATGCTCAACAAAATGCAGTGAGGGATGTTACAAGGATGAGAATGTGCATCACAGAGAGACTTACTAGCAAAATACTAAGAACCCCAAATAAAAAAAATAAAAAAAAATAAAAGTTCAAATGTGTGTGAATTCCTAAGGGACCAAACTGCTGAGGTCATCAGTCCCTAGACTTACACACTACTTGAACTAACTTAATCTAACTTATGCTAAGAACAACACACACACACACACACACACACACACACACACACACACACACACACACACACACAGACACACCCATGCCCAAGGGAGGACTCGAACCTCCAGTGGGAGGGGCCACACAATCTGTGACATGGCACCTCAAACTGTGTGGCCACTCTGTGCAGCAACCCAAATTCCAAAACAAGTCAAAAAGATGTAATACTGTATGACATACACCTCACATAATGACAAAGATGCTAGAATTAGGTGAAAGTCAGGCTCATTCAGACAAGTACCAACAATCTCTCTTCCATACACTACCTACAGACGGAACAGGGGAAAATGGTAGCCTACTGGTTTACCATGTATGCTCCACAGAGTGCAGCAAATTCTGCCAACACACTGACTGTTGCATCGTAAAGGGACCTCTAACGTACCTTCATTTTTAATGAATTTCTGTCTGCTTCTTCTTCATTGCTGACTTCTCTACTTATCTGGTATTCTGATTAGAGTATGCCCAGAAATGTGATGATGGTTGTAGCTTTTCCTTTCTTAAAAAAGAAATAATGATATTTCACATCTCCATACCTGTCAGCTCTAATGCTCACACTCAAAATTACAATAGCCCGGAGATCCATTAAACATCAAGAAATGAAGCTGAATGTTTCAAAGATAGCAAAAAATTGAAAAGCAAACAATGGAAAATCCAGATTGTAATATCAACAATGCTATGAAAAGGGTAGATTGCTACTTGCTGTAAAGGTAACATGTGGAGTTGCAGACAGGCACAATGAAAAAGACTGATATATAAGCTTTTGGGCAAAGTGTTCTTCAGAAGAGAAAAATACACATGCATTCACACAAGCAAGCACACCTCACACTCATATGACTGCTCTCTTTGACCAGAATTTTGAGATGTATGTAAATGAGTGAATGAGTGAGTGAGAAGTGCTTGCTTGTGTGAAAGTCTGTGCATTTTTTTATTTTATGAAGAAGTTTTTGGCCAAAACTTATATGTAACAGTCTTTTCATTGGACCTGTCTGTAGCACAACATGTCATCTTTATGGTGAGTAGCATCCTATTCCTTTCATAACATTGTTAAAAAAGTGAAAATCAATATTCCCACAATATTGTCTATTAGTTAGAAAGCAGTTTTCATAATAATGAGTGAAGGAATTGGATGTTTTTAATAATGAAAACATTTATTGCCAAAATAGTTGGATTTTGCATTAAAAAATGGTGATCTTTTGGTTCTGGAAGTGCTGCAATTGCAACTTAACAGTTCCTGGCTTTCCCTGCTCATACCATGCGTGACTGTGAACACTGACCAGTCCGACTTAACTGTGAAGGATGTAAATTTCAGTCCAAGGGAATGCTGAAATTTAACTTTCTGCATCTTGCGTTTTTTACAAGGCCGTGCCTCCGAATTATTTATTCTGTTCTCAATATTGGTTGAGGTATTACATGTCATATAATATCTCATATACAATAATGTCATACATATTACTCAGTCAACTTTCCCATTTTGCTGTTGTAGGTTGCAACCCTCTGCCACTAGAGAGCTTCAGATTGTAGTGTGTAATGTGATGGTGTGTAACGGAATTATGTAAGTGCATGAGAAAAGGTTTGCTGTAATAGTTTTGAATCATTGAAAACTTTGACCACATATAGAGCACCTTCTCCTTCAGTATGATAATGCCCGACCATACACGAGTGATGGGACATTGGCAACGAACTGATGCCTTTGTTTCACTGTAATTGATCATCCTCCATATGGTCCCAGTTTGGCCACTCTGATTTTCATCTGCTTCCAAAATTACCTCTGAGGACGTCACTTTGATAGTGATTAAGTGCTACAGGCAGATATGAGGTTGTGGCTCTGTCAACAAAGTCAAACATACTACAGTGACAGTATCAACAACTTGGGCTTTCATCAGGAGAAATGTTGAGAAACAATTTATATACACATGAAGACTAAAGATGGAGAATGTTGATGAAATCTGATTATTTAAAAAGCTTAGTTTCAAGCTTTATTTACAAAGTTTTATTTCAAAAGCCACATTTAAAAAGTATTCGCATAAAAAATTGGAGGCATTACTTCTCAGTGTGCCCTTGACAAAGTGAAGATCTTTTAGTGAAATTATGTTATCATAACTCTGACTGCATGAGTATAACATTTAGATTTGTGCATTTAGAGAAGTTTATTGACAGATCTCATCTTCATCACTGAAAAATGTGATTGAAATGTTTGAAGGCATATGCATTTTAAAGCATGTGTGAAAAATGGAAGATCCCAAATGTATGTTGCAGTTGCACTCTAGATTGAACACAAAACTATCATTCTTAGACCAACAAGCATGTTAAAAGACTTTGTCTGAATATCAATTAAATCACCCTCAAAAGGCATCCTTATAAGGGAACTGAAAGCAACCAGCTCTGTGAAACAACAATAATTTGGAAAACGTGCTTCTTTACAAATGGCAAATATTGTAATGTCTTTTAAAAGTGCTGTGAACAGATACAGCACTTTTTTTAATGAGATTATAAATACCCAGAACTTCTCACATGTGGGAGACCAAAAATCCATTTATGATTGTGGAAGTGTGTGCTACCACAGAGATTCTGTGATAACCATGTTATTTTAGTTCTTTCTCATATGAATTCAATCAGTTTCCAGACTTTACTTACACTTAATGACTTTTGGCTCTGAAGCTACTTGAAATCATAGAAATGAGGAGATAGCTCTAGTCATTGGCCTTGTTGAAACAACCTATAGGAAGTACAATACTCAAAATAGTAGTTACGTGTAATAAAAACATACAGGCCATATGATTCCGTAGAAATATATTTTATTGTCCTACAAGGTACAAAGCATGTCGTCACAAATATCGATCAGAGGCAACTAACAGCAGGTCCAGAGAGGTTAGTTGATCTATGTCAGGGCAGCAATATTGTCGCAGAATAAGCTGAGTAGCACAGTCACCGTGGTGTAGTGGTTATGCTACTAGACTGTTGCATGGAGAATTGTGAGTTCAAAACTCACCTCTAAAATTTTAATTTTTATATTCGGTTCGAGTACATTCTAGGAGCATCCACAAATGTCAAGAATCATTGTACTGGGATGTTCTGTAACTGTATATATACCGTATGTGTTCTGGCTGCAGGCTGAATAAACCTTCATTAAGTGAAGTTAGTGCTTGTCATTCATCTAATTACACCTTCTTCTACGTGACATTATTCTGGTGGAGACGCTCGGCATTGGAACTTGTGATAGCGTACAATATCGACGACACAGTGGCTCCCATCAGGCCACGACAGAGCCGACGTTTAGGTGGCGAGAAACTCGAGTTTGAGCCATATTCAACAGATCACAATCTATCGGAGACAGAAGAAGAAGACGACGTTACGATGACAGCAACTGTGTGCCATCACAAGAGACATCCTTCCGGGTTCTCTAGTGACGATGGCCAAGATCGGAACAAGTGGCTGAAGGTATATGAGCGCATAGCCAAATTTAACAAATGAGATGACACCGTGTGTTTGGCTAACGTATTTTTCTACTTGGAGGACACTGCCAAGCAATGCTGTGAGAACAACGAGGAGAAGTTCTCAAGCTGTGAAGTATTACGGCGACACACACAGCAACAGAAGTGCAAGGCTGAAGATAAATTAAAGTGCAGGGCACAGTGTCCAGGAGAAACTACAGCATCCTACATTCAAAACGTCGTGGAGCTGTGTAAAATAGTGGATCCGGGAATGAAGGAGGAAGATAAGGTTGCACATCTCATAAAGGGTGTTGCTGAGGACCTGTATCAAGCCCTACTCCTGAAGGAGGTTTCGACAGCAGACGATTTCATAAAATGGTATATCGAGACAATGCATAAAAAAAATACACGAAAGAAGTTTGAACGGCTTCCAAACGTCGTATCGATGTATGTGATGGAGGAAGAAACTGATCTCACAAGTGTTCTTCATCAGATAGTGTGAGAGGAAGCTCAGAAAGCACTTGGATTGCATGGCGAGCAAAAAACCGAAACGCTTCGAGTGGTCATAAGGGAGGAACTGGAACAGATATTGAACCCAATCTCTCGTCCTTCATTTCCCTTTAAAACGGTGAAAAAGTCGAGATCCAGGCGAAGTTACGTTCCTATAATGATGCATGAGGAACCTGTACCAAGGAAGACTGACGTCTGGAGGACCCAGGATAACCAACCAATATGTGAACGCCCGCGCCAGAAGACAGCAGACCGATCTTAGCCGACGCCAACTCCGGGACGACGAAGATGAACGAGAAGATGTGGGTGCAGGACGACGTAGGTCACCATCGCCGCAGGCTAGCCGCTGGAGACGACGCTCCCCAATACGCCGATCAAGGTCTCCATCGCCGTTTAGAACCTCTAGCCGATCGCCTAGCCGCCGCAACCTGGAAAACTAAAGGGTGCGAGCTCCCTTGGAGGGGAGGCCGCCGAAGAGAAAAATTCCCTGCCGTCGATCACTACAAAAATAATAGGAAACTACGTCAATATCCTCATGGATGGCCGCCCAGCCGACGCTCTTGTGGACTCTGGAGCATCATATTCAGTCATTCCGGAGAAGTACCGTCGTTAGTTACAGAAAACCGTATTCGTCGACAGCAAAACATCTCTGCTGAAGGTGGCTAATGGCAAATATGTAAAACCTACAAGAAGATGTGTCATTCATGTGGGTATAAGTGGCCATACACAGCCCTTAGAATTCATCGTCTTACAAGAGTGTAGTCATGACGTCATTCTCGGATGGGACTTTTTGAAAGCTTCTCCTGCAATTATAGATTGTGGTCACTCGAAGATTATGCTAGACGAGATGAGACACTGTGGACAGGAAGATGTGCATCCGAGTGTGTGGAGACTATGTGTGCTGAATGAAGTGATCATTCTTCCAGTCAGCGCTAGAAAGGTAACTATCATGCCATGCATCAACCCATGGATCTTGTAGTGGAATGTAAGAGAAGCATACCACTGAAGAATAACCTGGGCATCCCAGCCTCTGTCGTCTCGTTCAAGAACTAATTTGATGAATTGTGAATAGTTAACTGTCGCCGAGAACTGCAGATCCTTCCAAGACGCATGTGCGTAGCAAACGCTGAACCGTTAATTGCCGAACGGCTGAGCATCATAAAAACCTCCCATGCCGAGTCTGTGGGCGAAATTGGCGCTACCATTACGAGACAAGATCTTCTAGCTCGACTATCACCAGGAACAACAGAAGAAGCTACTTGCCATTCTTCAAGAGTTCTCTGAATGCTTCACTCCACAGGTGAAGAGCAAATTAGATAAATCAATGGCGAAGCACCGAATTAGCACTGAAGACCATCAACCATTTAGCCAGAGAGCATACCGTGTGTCAGCAACGGAACGTCGAATAATTAGCGACGAGGTAGAATAAATAAAGAAGAATGACATCCTTCAGCCTTCACAGAGCCCATGGTCGTCACCAGTGGTCCTCGTCAGGAAGGAGGATGGCAGTTGGCGCTTTTGTGTTGATTACAGGAAACTTAATGAGATAACTAAAGAAGACGTTTACCCTCTTCCACGAACTGACGATACACTAGATTGTCTGAAGGGGGCTAAGTTTTTCTCAACCATGGACATGTACTCTGGCAAATCGAAGAAGATGAGGCTGATTGTGGGAAAACTGCATTCATCACCCCTGAGGGCCTGTAAGAGTTTAAGGTAATGTCGTTTGGTTTGTGTAATGCACCAGCAACTTTTGAACGGATGATGGATAATCTTCTGTCACCTGAAGTGGACGCTGTGTCTTTGTCATTTAGATGACATTATAGTGTTCTCAGAGACATTTGATAAACACGTAAAAAAGACTGAGGGCCGTTCTTAAGTGTCTCCAATAAAGTGGACTGAGACTTAATCCAAGAAAGTGTCTCTTTGGAGCAAAAGAAATCAAAATACTTGGACACCTTGTGTCAAGCGAAGGTGTGCGGCCAGACCCAGGAAAGGTGAGATCTATAACGGAATTTCCTATTCCTAAAAGTATCAGAGATAAGCTTCCTCGGATTTTGTTCTTATTACCATCGTTTTATCAAAGACTTTTGTACCAAAGCCAGGCCACTCCAAGAGTTGTTAAAAGCCAATGCTAAATTTATCTGGGGTGGTCCTCACCAAGACTCTTTCGATGTGCTGCGAATAGCTCTGACGACTGACCCTGTACTTGGTCTGTATGAAGACAGAGCACCTACAAACTACACATAGATGCCAGTGGGTATGGGATCGGTGCTGTTCTGGTACAAATTTCGGATGGAAAAGAGCCTATGCTTCTAGGACACTTACAAACTCCGAGAGAAACTACTCAAATACAGAAAGAGAATGTCTCGCTGTGATGTGGGCCATGTGCAAATTTCGACAGTGTCTCTATTCACTTTTCTGGTTGACATGTCTTAAAGATCCAACAGGACGACTCGCCAGGTGGGCAATACGTCTTCAAGAGTATGACACTACCGTAGTGTACAAAACAGGAAAAAAACACCAAGATGCCGACTGTCTCTCAAGAAACCCTGTGCAAGACCATCAAGACTTTGATGAAGATAGTGATTGTCTTGCTGCACTCCAGGATCTCTCTGCTGAGCAGAAGAAGGACGCCAAGATATCTCAAATTATGCTTGCCTTAAACCGGTCAGAGGATGTGAACGGACAATTTAAGGTAGTTTATGGATTACTTTGCAAGAAAAACTTTGATCCGTTTGGAAAGAGGTGGCTACCAGTGATTCCTAAACACATGCGCTTAGATGTTCTACAGAAATTCCATGAAACACATGAGACCGGACATTTAGCATTTACACTGCTGGCCATTAAAGTTGCTACACCAAGAAGATGACGTGCTACAGACGCGAAATTTAACCGACAGGAAGAGGATGCTGTGATATGCAAATGATTAGCTTTTCAGATCATTCACACAAGGTAGGCGCTGGTGGCGTCACCTACAACGTGCCGAGATGAGGAAAGTTTCCAACCGATTTCTCATACACAAACATCAGTTGACCGGCGTTACCTGGTGAAACGTTGTTGTGATGCCTCGTGTAAGAAGGAGAAATGCGTACCATCACGTTTCCGACTTTGATAACGGTCGGATTGTAGCCTAATTGCGGTTTATCGTATCGCGACATTGCTGCTCGCGTTGGTCGAGATCCAATGACTGTTAGGAGAATATGGAATCGGTGGATCCAGGAGGGTAATACGAAACGCCGTGCTGGATCCCAACGGCCTCGTATCACTAGCAGTCGAGATGACAGGCATCTTATCTGCACGGCTGTAACGGATCGTGCAGCCACGTCTCGATCCGTGAGTCAACAGATGGGGGCGTTTGCAAGACAACAATCATCTGCACGAACAGTTCGACGACGTTTGCAGCAGCATGGACTATCAGCTCGAAGACCATAGCTGCGGTGACCCTTGACACTGGATCATAGACAGGAGCACCTGCGATGGTGTACTCAACGACGAACCTGGGTGCACGAATGGCAAAACGTCATTTTTTCGGATGAATCCAGGTTCTGTTTACAGCATCATAATGGTCGCATCCGTGTTTGGCGACATAGCAGTGAACGCGAGTTGGAAGCGTGTATTCGTCATCGCCATACTGGCGTATCACCCGGCGTGATGGTATGGGGTTCCATTGGTTACACGTCTCGCTCACCTCCTGTTCGCACTGACGGCAGTTTGAACAGTGGACGTTACGTTTCAGATGTGTTGCAACCCGTGGCACTACCCTTCATTCGCTCTACCCTTCATTCGATCCCTGCGAAACCCTACATTTCAGCAGGATAATGCACGACCGCATGTTGCAGGTCCTGTACGGGCCTTTCTGGATACAGAAAATGTACGACTGCTGCCCTGGCCAGCACATTCTCCAGATCTCTCACCAGCTGAAAACGTCTGGTCAATGGTGGCCGAGCAACTGGCTCGTCACAATACGCCTGTCACTACTCTTGATGAACTGTGGTATCGTGTTGAAGCTGCATGGGCAGCTGTACCTGTACACGCCATCGAAGTTCTGTTTGACTCAATGCCCACGCCTATCAAGGCCGTTATTACGGCCAGAGGTGGTTGTTCTGAGTACTGACTTCTCAGGATCTATGCACCGAAATTGCGTGAAAATGTAATCACATGTAAATTCTAGTATAATATATTTATCCAATGAATACCCGTTTATCATCTGCATTTCTTCTTGGTGTAGCAATTTTAACGGCCAGTAGTGAATTAAGACGTACAATAGGATCCACAAGAGATTTTTCTGGCCAGGTTTATTGAGGAGTGTCCATCACTATGTGTGGCACTGTCAAGAATGTCAGAGGAGAAAGGTAATTCCTCAGAAACAACCTCGCCAACTCTTACCAATTCCACCAGCCGAAACGCCTTTCCGGCGTGTTGGGATTGACCTCCTCGGACGATTTCCAACGTCTGCTAGTGGCAATAGATGGATTATTGTTTGCACTGATTATCTGACACGCTATGCCATTACAAAAGCCGTGAAAACAGTCGAAGCATTCAAGGTAGGCAAATTGATCATGGCAGACATTGTATTAAAACACGAAAAACACGGTGACGGAATCATTACGGATTGAGGTAGAGTTTTTCAACCGAATCTTGTGACGGAGATGAACCGTCGGTGCAACATTACTCATCACATGATGACTGCCTACCATCCACAAACTAACGTGCTTACCGAACGCCTTAATAAGACTTTGGCCGACATGCTATCAATGTTCGTCAATGTTGAGCAGAGCAGCTGGGATGACGTGCTACCTTTCGTGACGTTTGCCTACAACACTGCCAAACAAGACACCACAGGATTTAAGCCATTTTTCCTGGTGTGTGAACGTAAGGCGACTACGACGATGGACACTGTGTTTCCATTACATCCTGATGACGTGGACGACGACTACATCAGCCAGGTGTTAACCAGAGCTGAGGAAGCTCGGCAGTTAGCTCGACTCTGCACGCTGCAGGCTCAAGAAAATGATCGTCGAAGGTATGACACGATCCACCGCCCTGTTGTCTACCAGCCTGGTGACCTCGTCTGGCTCTTCACTCCTGTTTGGGAGGTTGATCTCTCTCAGAAGCTCCTCAGGCGCTACTTTGGAGCTTATAAGGTTGTAAGACAGTTTGTCTGATATTACTTACGAAGTTGAAGATTTCGACCCCGACACAAGGAGACGAAAGATCAGAGATACGGTCCACGTCCTTCGAATGAAGCCCTATAAGGATCCTGCAACCCAGGGTAAATTCGAAGTTCCAGCGACAGGCAACAAGCAGAAAGGTAATGAAGAGCGTAGCAGCAAAGGAAGTTCTAAGAAGATCACTGCCAGGGCGAGAATCAGTCATCAGGAGTCGGAGTATGCAGGACTAATGACTCGTTCCCAGACTGGGAGGACGTAACGTGAGAGACACTGTGGACATGGACGATGACTACATTGGCCAGGTGTTATCCACAGCTGAGGGGGGAGCAATGTCACAGAAGAGGCTGAGTACCGCAGTCACCATGGTGTAGTGGTTACGATACTAGACTGTCTCATGGAGGGTCATGAGTTCAAAACTCACCTGAACTCTAAAATTTTAATTTCTATATTCGGTTCGGGTACATTCTAGAAGTATCTACAAATGTCAAGAATCATTGTGCTGGGATGTTCTGTAACTGTATATATACTGTATGTGTTCTGGCCAGAGGCAGTTCGCTCGTTAAGTGAAGTTAGTGTTCGTCATTCATCTACTTATACCTTCTTCTACGTGACAATATTGTTCCACATGACTCCAGAGATTTATGTCCCCACAGAGCCTCCAACCCCCTCCCTCCCTCCCTCCCTCCCCCTTCCCCCACCACCATAGTGCAGAGATGTGATGTCACTAAGGTGATGCAGATAACACATGCGAATGCTGCATGACGACGTGGTCTGTGTCGGGTAGTTCACTTTTATGTCCAGGAAAATCACTTGAATCCATGTTCTTTTGTCTGGAAAGTGGCAAATAATTGGAAATGGTTTGAGGATCATTTAGCAGGAGCCAGTATTGACCAACTATGATGGAACTCTGGTCGGTGTCCGTACAGTTCTGCAAAACAGAGGGACTGTTAAATGCATGTAGATTCACTGGCACTAAAGAAGTGTCCACAGGAATAAGTGTCATTACTTCCCACATGGAAGCTCAGAACACTGTGTACTGGCAAATGGAGTGCAGGAAGCCATTGTCTGTCCAGAATAACATTTGTTGTCATAGCAGAATTTCTAGGCAAATAGTCACCAAGCACCATTGCAGTGCTGCCACTGGTAAGGATGCACCGATAATAGAACACATGTCATTGGCAATTTTGGTGTGAAGTGGCATGATCTGGCATGGTAGACATGGAAACAATGGAAGCATTGTCATCGGTTCACTACACGCTACCGAATCAGACACTTTGCCCAAGTTCTGGAAAAATTGTATCACACTGAGGCAAAGAAAGCTCATGGAATTCACTGGTGTTGACAAAGAGTTGAGACAGGCATCCTTCGGAGCAGGAAATGGTTGAGCTGGAGATAGCTGCAGCAATGAAGGACAACAGACCGGCATGGGAGAATTTATAAACGTGGCAAGATTGAAATTTCAGGGTCATCATTGTAGGAGGTATGGGCTCAGTAATAGTTACATATAATAATAACTAACAGGTTGTACAAATCCACACAAAAATATTTTATTGTCCTACAAGGTACCAAGCATGTTGTCACAAATGTCAATCGGAGCAGACTAACTGCAGGTCCAGAGAGGTTAGTTGAGCTACCTCAGGGCAGCAATATTGTTCCAGGCAACTCCACAGAGTTACATCTCCACAAACCTTATTCACCTTCATGTGTCAAGAATAACAGTTGTAATCTCCTTTGAATTTCATACTTGTCTGATAACTTTTCTCATGACAAATGGGTGTGGGAGTGAACGTTTGTAAACTACCACATCATTATAGCTGACTCAGATAAAGCTCCTACTGATGATGAAAAGAATGAATAAATACTATTGGCAACGTTTTCCAAGTGATTGATTCACTGTTCTTTCTTTGTTTCCCTTCTCTTTGTACTGAATGTCTTGTGGATATCTCCTGATCTGTTCCTGATTCACTAGACCTCCTCCATCATTTCACATCATCTCTCTTCCTCATTGAGATAAAAAAAGTGGGAACATTTGATAACAAAACTCTTATGGTGATGAGTATTTCTGTTGGTCATGCAACAAAGTCTATGCTATCAGGAGAATATAGCTGTTTTATAAGCTTTGATTAAGGCCCAAGATGTTTTTATTTTCTTGTTTGTAAAAAGTGATTTATGTCTAAGTCTGAAGAGCTACCTATTTATACCAGATGTCCACTGAAGTTTTATTTGATACACAGCAGGTACCTGTGATCCGTGGACGCTGCTGGGACAATGCTGCACGACGCAGCTTCTTCTCTCGGGACAACATGGAGAATTTCATCCAATTCTGCCGTAGACTTGGTGTCCATGAGAACCTCATCTTTGAGAGTGATGATCTTGGTAGGTGAAATGATAATGATGTAAAAGCATGTATGTGTTCCTGTGGAATTCAAGTTTTGTGCTATAAAGACTCAGGACATTGTAAGTTATGATGGGTTCTTGAAGAGTCAACAGCCAACGAAGGATTTGAGTTTGAGGAATGTGGGTTAGTCATTTGTTTCTAATATTATTCCCTTCACAGTTTGTTTTCCCTGATGCAACACCATGGCATTTAGTCCAGTTCTGATGGATGATGCCCTCGACAGTGCTTAGCATATCCTTGAAGTAATCCAGTTGGTCTCATTCTTTTCCTTCTTCACTTCTACCACCTCTCCTTCTAAGGCTTCCAGAACTTAAATATATTCATATTCCATTCTTTTGATACAAATTATTAGTATGTGATGCATCATTATCTGCACTTAAACAACATAAACATATACTTCTGGAATACACATGAAATTTACCAATACTTTAATGTAGCATACCACATTAACATTTCATGAGAGGAAACCATTCCATTGCTACAGTAACATGAACACATTGACAAATACCAGCAGAAAATCATTTACATTTTCCATACACAGAAAGAACCTTAATCTTTCCTTTTGAGAACTGCCTGGAATTTCGAGCGATGGAAACTCCTGGTTGCTACTCACTGTACAGATGATATATAGAGCTGCAGACAGGCACAACAAAAAGACACTTACACTTTAGGTTTTGGCCAAAGCTTCTTCAGAGAAGGACACTCTCTCTCTCTCTCTCTCTCTCTCTCTCTCTCTCTCTCTCTCTTCAAGCAAGCACACCTCACCACATGTCTGCCATGTCCGGCAGCTTGGACTGGAATTGTTGTTTGGGCTGCTGGAAATGGTTGTCACGGGTACACGAGGTGAGCTTGCTTGTCTAAATATGTATATAGATATACGAATATAATAGAGGGAAACATTCCACGTGGGAAAAATATATCTAAAGACAAAGATGATGTGACTTAACAAACAAAAGCTCTGGCAGGTCGATAGACACACAAACAAACACAAACATACACACAAAATTCTAGCTTTCGCAACAAACTGTTGCCTCATCAGGAAAGAGGGAAGGAGAGGGAAAGACGAAAGGATGTGGGTTTTAAGGGAGAGGGTAAGGAGTCATTCCAATCCCGGGAGCGGAAAGACTTACCTTAGGGGGCAAAAAGGACAGGTATACACTCGCACACACGCACATATCCATCCGCACATACACAGACACAAGCAGACATTTGTAAAGGCAAAGAGTTTGGGCAGAGATGTCAGTCGAGGCGGAAGTAAAGAGGCAAAGATGTTGTTGAAAGACAGGTGAGGTATGAGCGGCGGCAACTTGAAATTAGCGGAGGTTGAGGCCTGGCGGATAACGAGAAGAGAGGATATACTGAAGGGCAAGTTCCCATCTCCGGAGTTCTGACAGGTTGGTGTTAGTGGGAAGTATCCAGATAACCCGGACAGTGTAACACTGTGCCAAGATGTGCTGGCCGTGAACCAAGGCATGTTTAGCCACAGGGTGGTCCTCATTACCAACAAACACTGTTTGCCTGTGTCCATTCATGCAAATGGACAGTTTGTTGCTGGTCATTCCCACATAGAAAGCTTCACAATGTAGGCAGGTCAGTTGTTAAATCACGTGGGTGCTTTCACACGTGGCTCTGCCTTTGATCGTGTACACCTTCTGGGTTACAGGACTGGAGTAGGTGGTGGTGGGAGGGTGCATGGGACAGGTTTTACACCAGGGGCAGTTACAAGGGTAGGAGCCAGAGGGTAGGGAAGGTGGTTTGGGGATTTCATAGGGATGAACTAAGAGGTTACGAAGGTTAGGTGGATGGCGGAAAGACACTCTTGGTGGAGTGGGGAGGATTTCATGAAGGATGGATCTCATTTCATGGCAGGATTTGAGGAAGTCGTATCCCTGCTGGAGAGCCACATTCAGAGTCTGATCCAGTCCCGGAAAGTATCCTGTCACAAGTGGGGCACTTTTGTGGTTCTTCTGTGGGAGGTTCTGGGTTTGAGGGGATGAGGAAGTGGCTCTGGTTATTTGCTCCTGTACCATGTCAGGAGGGTAGTTGCGGGATGCGAAAGCTGTTTTCAGGTTGTTGGTGTAATGGTTCAGGGATTCCGGACTGGAGCAGATTCGTTTGCCACGAAGACCTATGCTGTAGGGAAGGGACTGTTTGATGTGGAATGGGTGGCAGCTGTCATAATGGAGCTACTGTTGCTTGTTGGTGGGTTTGATGTGGACGGACGTGTGAAGCTGGCCATTGGACAGATGGAGGTCAATGTCAAGGAAAGTGGCATGGGATTTGGAGCAGGACCAGGTGAATGTGATGGAACCAAAGGAGTTGAGGTTGGAGAGGAAATTCTGGAGTTCTTCTTCACTGTGAGTCCAGATCATGAAGATGTCATCAATAAATCTGTACCAAACTTTGGGTTGGCAGGCCTGGATAACCAAGAAGGCTTCCTCTAAGTGACCCATGAATAGGTTAGCGTACGAGGGGGCCATCATGGTACCCATAGCTGTTCCCTTTAATTGTTGGTATGTCTGGCCTTCAAAAATGAAGAAGTTGTGGGTCAGGATGAAGCTGGCTAAGGTAATGAGGAAAGAGGTTTTAGGTAGGGTGGCAGGTGATCGGCGTGAAAGGAAGGGCTCCATCGCAGCGAGGCCCTGGACATGCAGAATATTTGTATATAAGAAAGTGGTATCAAGGGTTACAAGGATGGTTTCCGGGGGTAACAGATTGGGCAAGGATCCCAGGCGTTCGAGAAAGTGGTTGGTGTCTTTGATGAAGGATGGGAGACTGCATGTAATGGGTTGAAGGTGTTGATCTACATAGGGAGAGATACATTCTGTGGGGGCTTGGTAACCAGCTACAATGGGGCGGCCGGGATGATTAGGTTTGTGAATTTTAGGAAGAAGGTAGAAGGTAGGGGTGCGGGGTGTTGGTGGGGTCAGGAAGTTCATGGAGTCAGGTGAAAGGTTTTGTAGGGGGCCTAAGGTTCTGAGGATTCCTTGAAGCTCCGCCTGGACATCAGGAATGGTATTACCTAGGCAAACATTGTATGTAGTGTTGTCTGAAAGCTGATGCAGTCCCTCAGTCACATACTCCCGACAATCAAGTACCACGGTCATGGAACCCTTGTCCGCCGGAAGAATGACGATGGATCGGTCAGCCTTCCGACCACGGATAGCCTGGGCTTCAGCAGTGGTGATGTTGGGAGTAGGATTAAGGTTTTTTAAGAAGGATTGAGAGGCAAGGCTGGAAGTCAGAAATTCCTGGAAGGTTTGGAGAGGGTGATTTTGAGGAAGAGGAGGTGGGTCCCGCTGTGACAGAGGATGGAACTGTTCCAGACAGGGTTCAATTTGGATAGTGTCTTGGGGAGTTGGATCATTAGGAGTAGGATTAGGATCATTTTTCTTCGTGGCAAAGTGATATTTCCAGCAGAGAGTATGAGTGTAGGACAGTAAATCTTTGACGAGGGCTGTTTGGTTGAATCTGGGAGTGGGGCTGAAGGTGAGGCCTTTGGATAGAGCAGAGGTTTCGGATTGGGAGAGAGGTTTGGAGGAAAGGTTAACTACTGAATTAGGGTGTTGTGGTTCCTGATTGCGTTGATTGGAATTTTGAGGTTTTGGAGGGAGTGGAGCTGGAAGTGGGAGATTGAGTAGATGGGAGAGACTGGGTTTTTGTGCAATGAGAGGAGGTTGAGGTTTGCTGGAAAGGTTATGAAGGGTGAGTGAGTTGCCTTTCCGGAGGTGGGAAACCAGGAGATTGGATAGTTTTTTGAGGTGGAGGGTGGCATGCTGTTCTAATTTGCGGTTGGCCTGTAGGAGGATGCTCTGAACAGCCGGTGTGGATGTGAGAGAGGAAAGATTGAGGACTTTTATTAAGGATAGGAGTTGACGGGTGTGTTCATTGGCTGAGTTGATGTGTAGGTGAAGGATTAGGTGGGTGAGGGCAATGGATTGTTCAGTTTGGAACTGGTATAGGGACTGATGGAAAGAAGGGTTGCAGCCAGAGATGGGAACTTTAAGTGTGAGGCCTTTGGGGGTAATGCCAAATGTCAGACAAGCCTGAGAAAATAAAATATGGGAGTGTAATCTGGCTAGGGCGAAGACATGTTTGCGGAGGGAATGTAAATAAAACTTAATGGGGTCGTTGTGGGGGTGTTGTGAGGGTGACATGGTATTAGAAGGTGGAAAGTGTAACATGAGGCTGAAATTAAAATGAAAATAAAAATATATGGGGAGAGATAAAGGTGAACTAGAAAGCAACTGGAGATCTGGTGTGAAAAAAGGCGAAAAAGTGTTGGTTAAAGCTCGGCTATGTTGATCCTGTGGTGAACTTGGGTTGGTAGACAACGATGTGCATAAAGGTTAGGTGGTTGTGTTGCCGCCAAAACACGTTAACGGGTGGAGAAATTCGGGAAAATTTCGAAAAAACTACGTGTAAATGTATTAAAAGGAGTGGTTTTGTGGTGGCAGATTATGAAAATGAGGCTAACAATTGTCTGACGAAGAAATAATGACGTTAAAACCTGTGGGAAGCGGCTAAAAATGATCAGTGATGTGGGAAAAACGGAAATAAAGCAAAAGTTATTAGAACTAGCCGAAATGGTAGTTTAATAGGTGAAAGGAACTGTTTGTGAACTAGAAACGGTGGATTTTATAGCAGTGGTAGTGTTGAAAACGGAAAAAAAAATTTTTTTGGGTTATGGTTTGGAAGTGGGTTACGTATTATTGAGTATATATAGGCGGGATAAAGTTGTGTAGTAGATTACGATAAAAAGGAGAAGGTGAATACAAAGTCAAACTACTGGCAAAAACAGAAAGAGAAAATAAGATGACAGAAAAGATTTCGTGATGTAACAGTGACAATAACAAACGTAATTGTTGGGTTCAAATTAATGATATGAATATAATAGAGGGAAACATTCCACATGGGAAAAATATATCTAAAAACAAAGATGATGTGACTTACCAAACAAAAGCGCTGGCAGGTTGATAGACACACAAACAAACACAAACATACACACAAAATTCAAGCTTTCGCAACCAACGGTTGCTTCATCAGGAAAGAGGGAAGGAGAGGGAAAGACGAAAGGATGTGGGTTTTAAGGGAGAGGGTAAGGAGTCATTCCAATCCCAGGAGCGGAAAGACTTGCCTTAGGGGGAAAAAAGGAGAGGTATACACTCTCCCACACACACACATATCCATCCGCACATTCACAGACACAAGCAGACATTTGTAAAGGCAAAGAGTTTGGGCAGGATGTCACTCGAGGCGGAAGTAAAGAGGCAAAGATGTTGTTGAAAGACAGGTGAGGCATGAGCGGCGGCAACTTGAAATTAGCGGAGGTTGAGGCCTGGCGGATAACGAGAAGAGAGGATATACTGAAGGGCAAGTTCCCATCTCCGGAGTTCTGACAGTTTGGTGTTAGTGGGAAGTATCCAGATAACCCGGACGGTGTAACACTGTGCCAAGGTGTGCTGGCCGTGCACCAGGGCATGTTTAGCCACAGGGTGATCCTCATTACCAACAAACACTGTCTGCCTGTGTCCATTCATGCGAATAGGCCCCAGTACCTTGTAAAGGCCTTTACAAATGTCTGCTTGTGGCTGTGTATGTGCTGATGGATATGTGTGTGTGTGTGTGTGTGTGTGTGTGTGTGTGTGTGTGTGTGTGTGCGCGCGAGTGTATACCTGTCCTTTTTTCCCCCTAAGGTAAGTCTTTCCGCTCCCGGGATTGGGATGACTCCTTACCCCCTCCCTTAAAACCCACATCCTTTCGTCTTTCCCTCTCCTTACCTCTTTCCTGACGAAGCAACCGTTGGTTGCGAAAGCTAGAATTTTGTGTGTATGTTTGTGTTTGCTTGTGTGTCTATCGACCTGCCAGTGCTTTTGTTTGGTAAGTCTCATCATCTTTGTTTTTATATAATAGAGGGAAACATTCCACGTGGGAAAAATATATCTAAAAACAAAGATGATGAGACTTACCAAACAAAATCGCTGGCAGGTCGATAGACACCAAAACAAAAACACACATACACACAAAATTCAAGCTTTCGCAACAAATGGTTGCTTCATCAGGAAAGAGGGAAGGAGAGGGAAAGACGAAAGGATGTGGGTTTTAAAGGAGAGGGTAAGGAGTCATTGCAATCCCGGGAGTGGAAAGACTTACCTTAGGGGGAAAAAACGACAGGTATACACTCACTCACACACACACACACACACACACACACACACACACACACACATCCATCCGCACATACACAGACACAAGCAGACATTTGTAAAGGCAAAGAGTTTCCTTTTCTGAAGAAGACTTTGGCTGAAAGCTAATGTGTAAATGTCTTTTAGTTGTGCCTATCTGCAACTCATCCTGTCGTCTTTAATTTGAGTAGCAATCTATCTTTTCTTTATATTGTTGGAATTCAGGTAGATAGTTTACCGAAATAGAAAGAGTAAGTTTCTGTAAGTGTTTCTAAATAACTAAAGCTCTCCTCAACCTGAGGTTTGGTTTGAAGACCATAGTGATATACTAGGCATGGTCCTATCAGAAATGATACACCCTGGTCTTTCTCCAACCTTTGAAATGAATTATTCATCCAGTTATTGGAAGACCAACAGCTCAATGTGTACTCTGGTGCAGTGTGGCTTTTTTTCGCAAACACAAACAACTTCCAAAGGTGAGACATAATTAAAGAAAATTTCTAGGTCTGGATGAGGGATTGATACGAAAACCTATGGAATTCTTATTTGGCACTTACTTAGCTATCATTCTCTTGTCTACTGTGCCCTATCTCCTCATGCAGCACTCGGTGTACTTAGAGGGAAACTAACATGTGGGTACCTTGACATTCTAGTACTACACAACCAGCCCCGCAGTGTCATCCTGTGCCTGCTGGAAGTGTCACGGCTGGCAGCTAGGCTGGGGGTGGAGCCAGCAGGTCTCGTGCAGTTGGAACGCGAGATTGCCGAAGAGGAGCAGCGAGAGCGAGATGACTCGCTATTATCCTGGCAGTTCCGTGCCTCGCCGGCACTCACTCCACGTGCGTCACCTGACAAGATGCGACATAGCAGGTGGTGTTTCTTTCTTGTAGTTTTCTGATGAAGATTTTCATTACGTATGCTGCATATAGTTACATAACATTGAGTGATTTTGTGACAGTGCAGATTCTAAAATGTAGTTGCTGTAATTCTGCAAGACACACTTTCACTCATCTCAGTAGGAATCACGAATTCCACTGCGTGACCTAGGGCAGCCACGAAAAGCTGTGACAGACTGTGTAAAACTATTACTGCATCACATGTGTCCCTAGACTATATATTATTTTCTTTGAAATAATTGAATGTGTGTTCTACATCT
Organism: Schistocerca americana; assembly: GCF_021461395.2. Lineage (NCBI taxonomy): Eukaryota > Metazoa > Arthropoda > Insecta > Orthoptera > Acrididae > Schistocerca > Schistocerca americana. The sequence continues at coordinate 42,153,410 of NC_060125.1, forward strand.
CGGAATTAGCTTTCTACTACTTTAAATAAGTACTGAAAACAATAAATGAAGTATGTTCTCAGAACTAGCCAAGTCATAAGACTGCTCCTAAGTGTGTACTTTAATTACAACTGCTAGTCTGTGGTGCACTGTTCGTCTGTTTAAGTTCACCTGTAACTGTCTATGCAGCATTCGCACTAGTTATATCAAACACAAAACCTCCTGTTAATTAATCTCTTAATGTCTGCTTGTGTCTGTGTATGTGCGGATGGATATGTGTGTGTGTGTGTGTGTGTGTGTGTGTGTGTGTGTGTGTGTGTGTGTGTGTGTGCGTGTGTATACCTGTCCTTTTTTTCCCCTAAGGTAAGTCTTTCTGCTCCCAGGATTGGAATGACTCCTTACCCTCTCCCTTAAAATCCACATCCTTTCGTCTTTCCCTCTCCTTCCCTCTTTCCTGATGAAGCAACCGTTTGTTGCGAAAGCTTGAATTTTGTGTGTATGTTTGTGTTTGTTTGTGTGTCTATCGACCTGCCAGCACTTTCGTTTGGTAAGTCACATCATCTTTGTTTTTAGATATATTAATCTCAGTACAGTTACACTTGCCAAAAATACTACACTGTTCATTAGTTAATTTCTAAGTGATTTCTGTGTAATATGACATGTGAAGCTATGGCATTTTGTAAGAAATGCCTGTTTCACTTCCCCAAAATAACTTATATGAACAGTCATCCAAATAAGATATCACAAACATTTTCACTTTTGACTATACATCATCTCTCTGTTCTCATCAAAATGCATTTTAGCAACTTTCTAATGAAATCATTGGACTCCCTGCATACACAACAGTATGCACTAGTGCCTAGATTGTGATTCCTAATATGTTTGGCTGTGGCATAAGTCTCCTGCCTCCACAATGTGTGAGAGCCCTCTTCTCTGGTTGGCTGATTCCAGTTATAGCTAGAGAGAATTGTACATGTTGTCACATACACTGAAGAACCAAAGAAAATGGTACACCTGCCTAATATTGTGTCGAGTCCCTGCGAGCAAAGAGAAGTACTGCAACACAATGTGGCATGGACTCGACTAATGTCTGAAGTAGTGCGGGAGGGAACTGACACCATGAATCCTGCAATGCTGTCCATAAATCCGTAAGAGTACGAGGGGGTGGAGATCTCTTCTGAACAGCATGTTGCAAGACATTCCAGGTATGCTCAATAACATTCATGTTTTGGGGAGTTTGGTGGGCAGTGGAAGTGTTTATACTCAGAAGAGTGTTCCTGGAGCGACTCTGTAGCAATTCTGGATGTGTGTGGTGTTGCATTATGCTTCTGGGATTTCCCAAGTCCATCGCAATGCACTATGGACATGAATGGATGCAGGTGATCAGACAGGATGCTTACATACATGTCGCGCATCAGAGTTGTATCTAGACATGTCAAGGGTCCTATATCATTCCAACTGCACAGCCCCACATTATTACAGAGCCTGCACCAGTTGAACAGTCCCCTGCCGACACGTAGGGTCCATGGATTCAAAAGGTTGTCTCCATACCCATACACATTCATCCATTCGATGCAATTTGAAATGAGACTCGTCCAACCAGGCAACATGTTTCCATTCATCAAGAGTCCAAAGTAGGTGTTGATGGGCCCAGGCAAGGCGTAAAGCTTTTTGTCATGCAGTCATCAAGGATACATGAGTGGGCCTCTGACTCTGAAAGCCCATATCGATGATGTTTTGTTGAATTGTTCACAGACTGACACATGTTGATGGCCAGCATTGAAATCTGCAGCAATTTGCGGAAGGGTTGCACTTCTGTCATTGTGGATGATTCTCTTCAGTCGTCATTGGTCCCATTCTTGCAGGATCTTTTTCCAGCCACAGCGATGTTGGGGATTTGATATTTTACCGGATTGCTGGTGTTCACGGTACACTCGTGAAATGGTCATACAGGAAAATCCCCACTTCATTGCTACCTTGGAGATGCTGTCTCATCACTGGTGCACTGACTATAACACCAAACTCACTTGTATCTTGATAAGCTGCCACTGTAGCAGTAGTAACCAACCTAACAACAGCGCCAGACTCTTTTTGTCTTATATAGATGTTGCCGACTGCACAGCCATATTCTGTCTGTTCAAAGATCTCTGTATTTGAGTATGCATGACTATACCAGTTTCTTTGGTACTTCAGTGCAATTTAGAAAATCCCCTAACTAACCCACCATAATTCTTAAATGTAATTTGTGTTAATTTTCAGATTGTTTTCAAAATGCCAGATGAACTTCAAAGCAGAATCACTTATTCATCTCATGGACCAACATAAACTTATAGCTTCTCCAATATAATTAACAGCTGTTTTCAGATTTTTCCTTTACATTGTGCAGGTGACCTCCTGCACTAGAGCACATTATTTCACACAGTCAAACATTCATAACTACCCTTAACTTTTAAGATTTCTACCTCACATATGGTTTCCATTCACTCCACACACATTCTCATAACATGCAAACTTTGATTTGTTTTTAATTACAGAAAATTATGTTTTTAATGAAATCCAAAATTGTGAAAGATATTGTCTTGAAACATATATTATGAACTTATAATTCTATGTGTGCGATGTACCTTCACTGACGATGTGCATAATTGCAGAGATCGTGCCTCCATAGAGTTCACAGGCCCACTTATAGAGGCCTCTTGGGTTGACCCCCATTCTATACCCTGTTTTACTGCTGTCCAGTCAATGTGTTCAGTGCAGTGCACAACCAGTATTTTACATGTTGCTCTATAAAGTACTATGTCCCATAAATTGTGTTTGTTTTTGCCGTAGTGAACTTTGCGATGAAAGAGGATTATGTTTTCTCCGTTGGTGTCAGTGCTAAATCACCTGACAAATCTCAGCGGACAAAATACTCCAAATGCCCAGCAGCAAGCTTTCATGGAACAACAGCAGGCTCTCACCACCGCTCCGTCAGGTGGCCTCTGCGTATTCACAGCAGGTTTCTCTCATGTCAGTGCAACTGTCACCCTTTCCAGCATATGATGAACTGGTTGAACATTGGGACTCCTATGAGACACTGTTACATCAGCATTTTCAGGTTCTTCATATGGGCAATGCAAACCTGTATAGGGCTTTCTTTCTTTCTTGGCATTCACCTTGCATTTATCAGCTGTTGTGTTAACTTGTGCCTCTGCAAAGCCCAGCCAGTTTATCATTTCATGAACTGTGTAAGCTTCTCTCAACCTATTACTGTGACAGTATGCATGTTATTGCAATGCGTGTAGAATTTTATCAATGCCAGAAATGCCCAAACCAGTCTTACAAAGCCAGGGCTGCAAAATTATGCAGGTTGAGCCATCATTGTAAATTGTCACAAGTATCCATATGAAATCCTCCATCGATCACATGGTGTGTGATGTTGCTATTCATCTGGCCTGCATAGGGAAGTTTGCGAGAAAATGCTTCAGTGTGAGAATCCGACACTTAACGGATGTGCTCAATATAACATAGTCCTTTGAGGTGTCATGGGCTGCAGGCAATCACACCATTGCCTGGGGTAGGTATCAGGAGTTGCTCAGTCAACCCCAGTTAGACATACTGCAATTGTTCAGGATGATGGTGGAGCCACTGTGGCAGTACAACTATTGACTCAGTGTTGCACGGGCGATGTCAGTTACGACCACAGCAGCAACAGGCCGCATCACAACAATGGCCACATGTCCCCCTTCCACCTGTCCTATATAGCTTCGTCCAGTACAAACATGCTGGATGCCCTAAGTTGGGCTGTTTGCACCAAGTGTCAAAAGAAGGGCCACATTGCGTTGATGTGTAACTCATCTTCAAACATGATGGACACGGTAGTACTGATGGACATAAACTGTATCTCTGCAATGGCTGTTTATGTGAACAAATTGTTTATTGACTTGCATGTGCTTAATAAACCGCTAAAAATGCAAGAGTACACAGGATCTGCAGTGATTTTAGTAAACACATAAATGTATGTGGGCTCGGGCTCCCCTCACCTCGCGTAAATTAATACACTACAGTAAACAGCAGATTCTGGTCCTGCACCAGTTCTCCACTCCTGTCTCTTAAAAATCTTTTGTTCATCCTCTCACCTTACTTGTTGTGGATCATCTGTTTCTCTATTGCCAGTAAGGTTAATTTAGCATCAGATCAAGTTCCATATCAGCAACTGAAGTCCCTCTGCTGTGAGTTTTTGTCTCGGCTTTTCTCTGGGCTCAGTTGTGCTAATGGTTTTCGGACCCACATTACCACAAAAGAGTATGCCTGCCCTTGTTTTTTTCCAGTGCAGCAGGTGCCCATCACATTTCATAACTACGTCAAGGCCGAATTAGACCATTTCACATCGCTCAGTGTCATTCGGCCTACTTCTTCCACCGAATGGGCAACACCACTCGTTACCGTTAAGAAGTCGATGGGTAAGCTTCGCCTCTGTGGTGACTTCATTGTCACAGTTAATGTACAGTCCATGAGAGATACATACCCTTTGCCCTGCTCTGACGAGTTGCTCACAAAATTCCAACAAATGCAACCTTAGCAATCACTGATCACTGTTTTCCCTTTTGCTGTCTGCGAATCTCGAGTGCAATCTTACCAAATCTCAATTTTTTCGGCCGTCAATTGAATACCTAGTTTTGAGGGTTCTCGCACAGGGGTCAAACTGTTGCATCACCATGTTGACTCAATTGCAGCTTTGCCACGGCCAAGCTCTATTAAGGAACTGCAGGCGTTTCTAGGTAAAACTGCATACTACCGTTAGTTTTTGCTGGACGCACCCACTGTTGCTCAGCATCTGCATGTGCTTTTGCATCAAAACGTGCCTTTCTTCTGATTCACAGCTTGTGACCGAGTGTTCACTTCTGCTTAAATCTAAGCTTCAATCTGCCCCATGTCTGGTCACTTTTCAGCCATATCAGCACCTCGAGTAGGCCACAGATGCCTCTCAGCACGGTCTTGGCACAGTGTTGGTGCACAAATGCTCAGTTGTGTCTGAACAACTCATTGCTTATGCTTCTAAGACTTTAACTTCCATTCAGCAGTGGTATTCTTAGGTTGAAGAGGCTTTAGAAGTTGTGTATGCCCTCAAGAAATTTCACATCTTGCTGGTTCTAAGTTCCATTTAATCACAGATAACAAGCTGTTAGTTGCTCTTTTTACTAACCCTTCGATTTCCATGCCGGACATGACAGCACATCATTTGCAATGGTGGGCTCTCTTCATCTCCCGTTATCATTCTCAGATCAATTACCAGCCAATGGCGCAATACGTCAATGCCGATGCCTTATCTCTCCTTCCTATCGAGCCAGACCTGAAATTAGATGAGGACGAGCTGCTTCATTTCTATTTATACACTGAGAACCAGAACGTGATCAATAGTTTTCCCATCACTTGTGCCACGATAGCTCTGGGCAGTGCCTCGGATCCCTTACTTCTCCCTCCAGCACCGCCTGGGTTGTTTTGTTATCTGTGGAGGACGTTGCTCCCCGGGTTGTGATTCCTGCCTCCTCATGCCATAATGTACTGCAACTTCTGCATGTCGGTCACTGGGGGACCTCTCACACCAAAGATTTAGCCTACTTCCAGGCATAGATGGGGACAATATGCGGCTTATTGCAGCTTGCACTCAATGTGTTCAGCAACAGACAGCCCTGCGGGTGTCTTTTTCCCCCTGGCTGTAACTGCAGCACCTGTGGGAGCATCTATATGCCGATTTAGTGGAGCCCTTCCTAAATCGGTATTGGCTCATTGTAGTGGCCATCTATTCCAAGTTCCCCTGTACAGTGTGTCGTCTGTCCACATCCGCAATGGCCACAATCTCAGCCCTGTCTAAGATTTTTGCAATTGAGGGACTTCCTGAAAATTGTCCCCAGTTTGTTTCTCGAGAATTTGCTTCCTTTAGTCAAGCTGCTGGTGTTCACCATCTGACAGCTCCTGCATTTCATCCTCAGTCTAATGGTGAAACCGAGTGCTCGGTTCAGACATTTAAAACTCAGATGCGGACGTATGTATGCAGCAGGTCCCCGAAAGCTACTGTTACACTCTGGTGGGGGACAGGAGCCTAGTGGAGTTGTTCCATTGATGTTAACCACAGACCCTCCTTCACCGCCTCCATCCGATGCCATGTCTGCCAGCGTTGCCGGCTCCACGACGGCCAGGTGCGCCTGCCTGAGCACCCAGTTTTGGCTGCCAGCTAAACTGGGTTTCCACCACCATTGAGCATCACTGGGGCTGGCGCCTGTACATAGTCCACACTCCAGATGGGCAGGCTTCTTGTCATTTTAAGCAGCTGCAGTTCAGGAGCCCCCACCAATGCCTTTTCCCATGTCGCAAATGTCCAGTTCGTGCCTCTGTGGGGGTTGCCGTATGGGGTTCTGGCCTCAGCCGCCGCTATGGGGACACAATTCCCAGTCCTACCATATGGTCTCCCATGAGGGGGGGGGGGGGGGGGGACAGCACATCAGACCATCCCCTCATCACTTATGCCCCTCCTCACCTGTGCCTGCCCATCACATGCTGCAGCAGCCACTGTTGGACTATGAAATGGACATCAGCACTTAACTGAAATTGATAAAGGTGTAATCAGAGGCTGGCATATGATATAGCATCTCGCTACATGCTCACCACCACCCACATTGCATGGCTGAGAACCAGACATCTGAGGCCTTCTCCATACAGGATCTGCACAGCCACAAGACTGCCTCTAAGATTGATCTCCATGTTACTACACCTCACTTTGTTAGATTGAAAGCACACTTTCAATTCCCACATTTGATCACTCTTTTGCAACTTTGGTGTGCACACATTTAAGGAAGTTAATATGTTAAGAAAGAACCTGCTGCACAGAATGAGAAGTGGTTAATTCATTATTATAGAGATTGACATGAAACAGATAACATAAGGAACACAAAACAGCTAGTTGGTAGTATTAAGTTCCAGAAGGTAAATAAAGTCAAATGCTGCACTAGCTACACACATACATACTCATATCTCAGTATACTGATATTTCAGATGCCGTATGTCCTTCTCACATCTAACTAATGTATGTTTACTCAACTGTTCAAGTTTCAGGTTCAATTTTGTTTATATAACAATATGAAAATGAATTATTTCATCAAAATGTAATGCCAAAATTATATTTAATGATATAATGCATTGTCACAATAGTGTCTGGAGCTTAACCAAGGACAGTTGAGTTCCTGCCATTCCTAAAATGGTGGAGAGGGGTCATTTTGGACCTGCATAAAATGTTTTCATATTTGACTTAAACAAGTATTTCCTTACAGTGTATGTTAATTGCTACCCTTTTGTATGTTAACCCATACCTTTTTGCAAGTTATAACAGTAGTAAATGAATGTGATAATTAATAAATTACCTATTTATTTCAACAAAAAACATCTTACCAATTTATCATTGCTCGTGCCAATAAATTTCCTAAAACAGTAGACTTTTATACAGTAACTATTTGTAGAACCTTCGAGTCACATTTTGTGTATACGGTGCACATTATACTCACAAGTGTTCTACACATGGCTTTGTTTTCTTTATACTCGACTCACTGGAATCTGCTTGACACACTTATCACAGGTGATTTATGTTAGTCACTGGTCTTGTTGCCTTTGCACCAGCTGGTTTTGCACTTCATCTGCTTTTTAGGTAATATTGATCCTGTATCCTCTTCTTTTGTCCTTCTCTGTTGTCCTTTTGTTTCCTTGGGTTTGTTCACCAGTTGAAATATGAACTTCTTCCTCTACAGTATCTTGTTAGTTAAAATTATGCAGATACCAATGTATTTATTGCTGCCATCTTCAAGACATTGTAAAAGATATCCATTGTACCTTTGCAGTACATTTGTGGACTATCTTCTCAACTATATCCACACCGTACTTTGTTAATTATAGAATCTTACATCTTCAGGTTTCTTCTTTCCTTCTTTGCTTATTGCTACTTCAGCATGCAGTGTACTCAGAAGAATTACATTTTTATTCTTCTTTTCTTGGTATACAGTCATGGTACAGTGTCTATTGCCAGTCTGGCACAGGATGTTGATGGAGTGTATTTCAACTTTTTGCTTCTTTACCTCATGAGGGTTTTTATGGCTAATCTTGTTCACTGTATCAACTAACAAAGTTTCCTTTTCTTGGAATTTCTTAGGAAGTTCAAGAGATTTGAAGATGATGTGTGCAACCATGTTTCTTTCTTGATTTAGAAATGGCTCCATGAGATGTATAACGGTGTACTCTCCAAACAGTTACTTTTCTCTATGCATGTCCTCTACTTGAGATGTTGGAAAGTATTACATATATACTTCGTTGCTACGAGGGTGGTTTTAAAAGTTCTCAGAATCACCACAAGAGTCAGTGCTAGCCCAACGAGTTGTTCACATGACATTCATTGGACTGTTGCCTGTAAACACATGCCACATCAGTGCTCTCGGAAGAGAGCTGTGGTGGTGATGTGGCTCCATTGTTGATCCCGTGTAGTGATTTGTGAAGATGGAAAAAAATCGAGATTCAAGCAGTGATTAAGTACTCCATAAAGAAAGGTATGAAAGCAAAGGACATTCATGCCAATTTCCAGAATACACTGGGGACTCTGATCCTTTATATTCATCTGTTGCCAAGTGGAAAAATGAATTTAAATTTGGTCAGGAGAGCTTAGATGATGATCTGTGAAGTGGACGGTCAAGATGTGTCACTACTCCAGAAATCATTGCAAAAGTGCACAAAATGGTCATGGAGGATCACCAATTGGAAGTGCGTGAAATTTTGCTTGCCAGATGTCATTTGAAAGTGTATTATCACATTTTAGCTGATGAATTAGAAATGAAAAAATTATCTGCAAGATGAGTGCCACGACTGTTGATGCTGGATCAGAAATGCATGAGAATGGAAATATCGGAACAGTGTTTGGCCCGTTTTAGTAGAAACAAACCAGATTTTTTGCTCCGGTTTATGACCACAGATGAAACTTGGGTGCACTACTGTATCCCAGAGACACAGCAACAGTCAAAGCAGTGGAAACATGCTGATTCTTCACCACTAAAGAAAGCAAAGACAATTCCTTTGGCGGGAAAGGTCATGGCATCAGTGTTATGGAATGCAATGGGGATTACGTTTGTAGATAATCTCCCCATTGGGCAAACAATTACTGGAGAATACTTTGCTAACCTCCAGGACAAATTGCAACAAAAGATATGCAAAAAAGGCCAAGTTTAGCAAGAAAGAATGTCATCTTCCATCAAGACAATGTGCGCCCATACACGTGCCATCGTCTGCAAAATTACAGGAACTAAGGTATGAATTGTTGCAACACCCACCTTATTCACATGATATGGCTCTGTCAGACTTCATCCCTTCCCAAAACTGAAAATTTTTCTTTGTGGATGAAGATTCACTTCAAACAAAGAATTGATAGCCAGAGTTGACACCTAATTTGCTGGCCTGGAGGAAACTCATTTTTGAGATGGGATCAAGGCATTGGAACATCACTGGACGAAGTGCATTAATCTGCAAGGTGACTACACTGAAAAAAAAAAGTTTCAGTGATGTAAGTACTTTTTTTCTATTCTGTTCCGAGAACTTTTCTAACAACCCTCGTACATTGGCAGTAATCCTGAATTTGAGACTATATCTATAGTTATATTTTCTCCAGGGGTAACTGTCCTCAAACTTCAGATACAAAAGTAAATGTGTTGGCTGATAGATGTTCATCTTGGGTTGATTCTTCCTTGAAATGGAGAAAGCTGAGAAGTTCCTGAAACCTGTCCCTTGGCTTAACCTCCCTGATGAAAGTAGGCCTCGAGAAAGTGACCAGACAAGTCCACAGACAAACCTTAAGTGACCTGTTCCTTAAGTGACACAGTCCAATCATTGTTTCTTGGTACTTTTTGAGCAGCTGCTTCTTTGTATTTCTTCATTAGACACAGCGTTGCTTTGTCAAAAATAAGACAGAAAACACAGTTGACAGAGTTGTCTACTTATTGGCAAGCAAAAGTTGTGGGACCTCCTCTCTCCTTTAAATCGTTCACGTCTGACGTTCTTCCAGAAGATAAAAAATTGGCAGTTTCCCACAAAGTTCCATCCCTAGTGACCATCTTTGAAGAAGGGTTTGAATGGGATGGCTGTGATGGATGAGGTGAAGGCTGACATGGATCAGCATCTGAGTCCTCGTCTACTAATCCCTCCTCATTCACAAGCTCTTCATCTTGTTTATGGTACAGTATCCTCATCTTCATCAGTGAAGTCGATCTCCGATTCAGTGTCAGAAAGTAAGAGACATAAAATTTCTTCATCAGAAAGTCCACACTGATGAGATGTCATCAAAAATGTCTTTCATGGACAAATAATATTATCTGAATGACACAATATAAACTGTGTCAGACTGAAAATGCATGTGCAAATACACAATAATGACCAGCAGCAACTATTTTGCATGATAGCTGATTGCTGCTACTCCATTGTTGCATTATTTACAGATATTCAGAAGAGAAATTACAGCAATGTCAAATGGATGTTTTGATTGTTTCTAGGTATAGCAAATGAAATATCCAAGAAATTATAAATATTTTGTAAATTCTATTACATCACCATAAGGAGGAGAAAAAATTCTAATAAGTCATATGGTTTAATGAACGGAATTAAAAAACTGGATGTCACATTGAAGAAAAATATATGGCAGGGGTCATGTTGACTCCTTCTGCCATTCTAGTGTCAGTACTTTCTAAAGGCATCACCATTAGCCCAAAGTTCAAACAAACTGGAATTATAAAGGACCTTCTTCCCTTTACACATTCTTTGCAGTAACAGTCCACAAGGACAGGGTACCTTGATGTTGAAGATTGACCAACATGAAGCATCACCAAACAAAATTTATAAATATTTCCTTGTGACTCATGAATAATCACACTTGTTTTACAACTGTTGAGAAAAATAAAGAACCTAAATTTATATGTGATTCAAGAGCAGCTCTATTTAATCTATCATACTGTCAACGAAATGAGGTGAGTTGAGGTTATTTTCTTCACTACTGGCAAAGATAACATCTCTGCATCAGTTACTTTGGCACAAGATGCAATGCTAACATTTTAATATTGATTTTGTTCTCATTCATTCATGCACACATTGCGTCTTGTTAATCCTACCATAAAGAAGAACACTCATGGCTGTGGGACAAGTCAAGTTACGTATTAACAGGGGGAAGCAGCCACTCGAGGTACCTTCTGTAAAGTGAACTGGAAACAGCATTAGACTTACGAGAAATTTAAAACCATGATTCCAAATATTGTGATAAACTGTAGGAGTGGCTAATGAAGTTTCCCTTTATTATGATTTCGAATAACACAGGATTTTTAATTTCCTGCCTGATGCTTATTAGCAACCTGTTACAGACTGTTGCACTAGCATATAAAACTCTTATTCTAAACCCTAGATGAAGAGGCACAGGCTATATGTAAATAATGTTTACTTTTAAGTAAAATAAGGGAAAGGCAACCACCCACCTATAGCAGACTGATGTGTGGTGCATACTTTTATTTGTAATATTGTGGCTGTGAATTTCACAGTTAATCCTAAATTCATTCTCGTTAATAAACACAAATACCACTAGAGCAAAAGCCAGAGCTCAAAAGCTAGTGAATGCTCTTTCCTGTTACATATGTGTATGCACCACACATCACTCTGTATAGGTGAATTTCACATATTGTTAAATCCAGGAATTTCTATTATACATTTCCAAATTGACTCCTTTGTTGTATGTAAGTCTGCAGGCTTTCATGGCCATTGTCACTGAAGTTAACATCTTCTGGGTTATTAGGCCAAATTGGAATTATAAAGCACCTCCTTTCCTGTTCTTGTTCTTTGGAGTAACAAACATTTCTTCGCCACGCACTTTATTGGAAACAGTCAACCAAAACCCCACATAGAACCTTGATCCTCCCCTTCCACCTAGTCATCCTCAGGTAATCTTTCAAGATGTCCTCCCTTTTAACCTGGCTTCACCTTCCTTTCATAAATCTCTCCCTACTGAGTCCAACATTACTTCTGTGAAACACACAGCTATCCCTAACCTGAAAACCCATCCAGACCTTATCATCCTTCCTAGCCACAAAAACTACCACTATGGTCACAAATTATAGTGACTACATGGCTGAGGGTCATGACCAACTTTTAGTATCTCTGCACTCAAGCCTTATGTGATCCCATTGCAGAAGTCCAACATGACCTTCAGTGACTCTGTACCAAACTCTGATACCTGAATCCACCTCCCTCCTCACAGAAGCAAGCCCTGAATACCTCCCTTTTACCTCTCCCCAAACTCTACAAACCCAGCCACACCAGTCTCTCTCTACTGGTCGCCCCACTGTGCTGGTTACAGTGCTCCCACAGAATGAACTTCTGCCTTTGTTGACCAAATTATTATTCATAATCTCGCATCCTATCTCCAAGACACTGCTAACTTCCTTTGCTGCCTTTTCATAGTTCCTGTTCTGTTGCCACAAGACTCCTTGTTGGTCAAGTGGATGTATGATACCAACATCCCCCATGGCACTACCTTTCCCAGTGTCCTCCAGATACAAAACCCACCACTTCTTTCCTAATCCCCCTGGCCAACCACATCCTGACCCACAATTACTTTGCTCTGCCATCAAGTACTCATGTGGCACCAGCCTGTGCCAACTTACTGACGGGCTGCCTGGAGGAATCCTTCCTTTTGAGTCAACACTTAAAACCCCTTGTCTGGTTCAGATTCATTGATGACATTTTCATTATCTTAGTTCACGGCAAGGACAACTTTTGCTCTTTCTTCAACAACAACCTCAACATCTACTCTCAAATCTGCTTCACCTGGTCTCAACTCAAGGCACCTTCTTAGATGTCGATTTCCACATCTTAGATCGCTCCATAAATACATCTGTTCATATCAAGGGCACCAGCCACCAATAGTACTTTGTCTCCGACAGTTGTCACCTATTCCACATAACCACGTCCGCAGTATAAAGCAGAACCTGTCGAAATATACCATTAACCTTGCCAGAGACTTTATTGACAGAAAACATACAATCCAGCTCATGCGTAATCAAATCTCCTGTACTGTATCCTCTGACAGCGTTAGACCTGTTAGCCAACCACCAAACAGCTCTCCTCTGATCACCTGGCCAACCACCAAACAACTCTCCTCTGATCACCTATTATCACCGTGGCCTCGAAAAGCTCAACCACATCCTTCACCAGTGCTTCGACTACCTATTGTCATGCCCTGAGACGAGGGATATCGCACCCATAATCCTACCCCATTTCCCAAAGTAGAGTTCTGCCACCCATCCAATCTACAGAGTATCCTTGTCCCTCTGTATTCCAATCTTGCTCCCAACTCAGTACCCCATAGGTCATTCCCTTGTGGATGACACACGTACAAGACCTGTCCCACAATTTCTGCACTATAAAAGGCAGGGCCACGTGTGAAAGCAGCTATGTTATATATGACTCATTCTCATTAATGTGTCTACCACATCTGTTCGATGTCAATGTGCATCGTCGACAGGACTGACTGCGGACCTTTGGTACAGAGCCGAGTGGAGGGTCTAAATCAGAGGCTGAGACGGTTCTGCGACCGTGTGGGCTGCAGATTCCTCGACTTGCGCCATAGGGTGGTGGGGTTTCGGGTTCCGCTGGATAGGTCAGGAGTTCACTACACGCAACAAGCGGCTACACGGGTAGCAGGGGTTGTGTGGCGTGGGCTGGGCGGTTTTTTAGGTTAGATGGCCTTGGGCAGGTACAGAAAGGGCAACAGCCTCAACGGGTGCGGGGCAAAGTCAGGACATGCGGGGACCAAGCAGCAATCGGTATTGTAATTGTCAACTGTCGAAGCTGCGTTGGTAAAGTACCGGAACTTCAAGCGCTGATAGAAAGCACCGAAGCTGAAATCGTTATAGGTACAGAAAGCTGGCTTAAGCCAGAGATAAATTCTGCCGAAATTTTTACAAAGGTACAGACGGTGTTTAGAAAGGATAGAGTGCATGCAACCGGTGGTGGAGTGTTCGTCGCTGTTAGTAGTAGTTTATCCTGTAGTGAAGTAGAAGTGGATAGTTCCTGTGAATTATTATGGGTGGAGGTTACACTAAACAACCGAACTAGGTTAATAATTGGCTCCTTTTACCGACCTCCCGACTCAGCAGCATTAGTGGCAGAACAACTGAGAGAAAATTTGGAATACATTTCACATAAATTTTCTCAGCATGTTATAGTCTTAGGTGGAGATTTCAATTTACCAGATATAGACTGGGACACTCAGATGTTTAGGACGGGTGGTAGGGACAGACCATCGAGTGACATTATACTGAGTGCACTATCCGAAAATTACCTCGAGCAATTAAACAGAGAACCGACTCGTGGAGATAACATCTTGGACCTACTGATAACAAACAGACCCGAACTTTTCGACTCTGTATGTACAGAACAGGGAATCAGTGATCATAAGGCCGTTGCAGCATCCCTGAATATGGAAGTTAATAGGAATATAAAAAAAGGGAGGAAGGTTTATCTGTTTAGCAAGAGTAATAGAAGGCAGATTTCAGACTACCTAACAGATCAAAACGAAAATTTCTGTTCCGACACTGACAATGTTGAGTGTTTATGGAAAAAGTTCAAGGCAATCGTAAAATGCGTTTTAGACAGGTACGTGCCGAGTAAAACTGTGAGGGACGGGAAAAACCCACCGTGGTACAACAACAAAGTTAGGAAACTACTGCGAAAGCAAAGAGAGCTCCACTCCAAGTTTAAACGCAGCCAAAACCTCTCAGACAAACAGAAGCTAAACGATGTCAAAGTTAGCGTAAGGAGGGCTATGAGTGAAGCGTTCATTGAATTCGAAAGTAAAATTCTATGTACCGACTTGACAGAAAATCCTAGGAAGTTCTGGTCTTACGTTAAATCAGTAAGTGGCTCGAAACAGCATATCCAGACACTACGGGATGATGATGGCATTGAAACAGAGGATGACACGCGTAAAGCTGAAATACTAAACACCTTTTTCCAAAGCTGTTTCACAGAGGAAGACCGCACTGCAGTTCCTTCTCTAAATCCTCGCACAAACGAAAAAATGGCTGACATCGAAATAAGTGTCCAAGGAATAGAAAAGCAACTGGAATCACTCAATAGAGGAAAGTTCACTGGACCTGATGGGATACCAATTCGATTCTACACAGAGTACGCGAAAGAACTTGCCCCCCTTCTAACAGCCGTGTACCGCAAGTCTCTAGAGGAACGGAGGGTTCCAAATGATTGGAAAAGAGCACAGGTAGTCCCAGTCTTCAAGAAGGGTCGTCGAGCAGATGCGCAAAACTATAGACCTATATCTCTGACGTCGATCTCTTGTAGAATTTTAGAACATGTTTTTTGCTCGCGTATCATGTCATTTCTGGAAACCCAGAATCTACTATGTAGGAATCAACATGGATTCCGGAAACAGCGATCGTGTGAGACCCAACTCGCTTTATTTGTTCATGAGACCCAGAAAATATTAGATACAGGCTCCCAGGTAGATGCTATTTTTCTTGACTTCCGGAAGGCGTTCGATACAGTTCCGCACTGTCGCCTGATAAACAAAGTAAGAGCCTACGGAATATCAGACCAGCTGTGTGGCTGGATTGAAGAGTTTTTAGCAAACAGAACACAGCATGTTGTTATCAATGGAGAGACGTCTACAGACGTTAAAGTAACCTCTGGCGTGCCACAGGGGAGTGTTATGGGACCATTGCTTTTCACAATATATATAAATGACCTAGTAGATAGTGTCGGAAGTTCCATGCGGCTTTTCGCGGATGATGCTGTAGTATACAGAGAAGTTGCAGCATTAGAAAATTGTAGCGAAATGCAGGAAGATCTGCAGCGGATAGGCACTTGGTGCAGGGAGTGGCAACTGACCCTTAACATAGACAAATGTAATGTATTGCGAATACATAGAAAGAAGGATCCTTTATTGTATGATTATATGATAGTGGAACAAACACTGGTAGCAGTTACTTCTGTAAAATATCTGGGAGTATGCGTGCGGAACGATTTGAAGTGGAATGATCATATAAAATTAATTGTTGGTAAGGCAGGTACCAGGTTGAGATTCATTGGGAGAGTGCTTAGAAAATGTAGTCCATCAACAAAGGAGGTGGCTTACAAAACACTCGTTCGACCTATACTTGAGTATTGCTCATCAGTGTGGGATCCGTACCAGATCGGTCTGACGGAGGAGATAGAGAAGATCCAAAGAAGAGCGGCGCGTTTCGTCACAGGGTTATTTGGTAACCGTGATAGCGTTACGGAGATGTTTAATAAACTCAAGTGGCAGACTCTGCAAGAGAGGCGCTCTGCATCGCGGTGTAGCTTGCTCGCCAGGTTTCGAGAGGGTGCGTTTCTGGATGAGGTATCGAATATATTGCTTCCCCCTACTTATACCTCCCGAGGAGATCACGGATGTAAAATTAGAGAGATTAGAGCGCGCACGGAGGCTTTCAGACAGTCGTTCTTCCCGCGAACCATACGCGACTGGAACAGGAAAGGGAGGTAATGACAGTGGCACGTAAAGTGCCCTCCGCCACACACCGTTGGGTGGGTTGCGGAGTATCAATGTAGATGTAGATAGATGTAGATGCATTATCCACTCACAGATGTCAGCACTAGCAGTGGATGGTATATAAAGTGTTTTGGGGAGACTTGGATAACAGTGTAGTAGTTGTCATAATAGGGAACAGAGTAATTTATTTTGTCTCCAAAAGGGCATGATCACTGGCTTCCAGCCACAGGTGGAAGCATTTTTGAAAGGCTAAGTCTGTAAACTGTTCACTTGCTGCAGTGGTTAAAGTATACCATGCAAGGCAAAATAAACTGTAGAGCAACTGATCACCCAGCTAAACCAAGGGGCTACCAACAGTGTTTCCTCAATGACCATTCAGTGAGCATTACTGTGTATGGGCATTCACAGCAGACACCAAGTGTCTGGTGCCCGGTTCATGCACCCATGCTAAATGCTGTTCATCAGTGACAAAAGCTGGACTGAGTGGCGACAGGTGGCCTCTTCATATGAATCGTGCTTTATGCCCTATTAGACAGATGGATGTGGGCATGTACTATCATACCTCTGAAACCATGAGTGGTGACCTTTTCAGATGAATCATGCTTTATGCCCCATTGGACAGACGGCTGTGGGCACTTACTGTCAAATGTCTGAAAGTGAACACCCTGCAGCAGTTATGGTCCGGGGAATGTTTTTGTGTGATCCCCTGTGTGTATCACAGTTTGGAAAGGCACGGTGGAACAACACAGGTGTGTATCCATCTTTGGGGACAAAGCCCACCCTTAAACACAGTTTGTGTTTCCTTGGCATGATGGCATCTACTAGCAGGACAATGCAATGTGTCACACAACTAACAGTGTACATGTGTTGTTCAGAGAGCAACAGGATGAATTTTCCGAACTCTCCCGGCCACTGAAATCCCCAGATTTAAACACAGTTGAGACTATGGGATGACCTCGATCGGCCTGTTCGTGCTGTGGTACCTCAATGAGAAATGTAGTGCATGTGGCCACAATACTGGAGCCTGCGTGGCTCACCATCCCTGTCAGTACCTTCCAGGCCCTCAGTGACTCTCTTCCTGCACATCTCACAGTGGTCTGCACTGCAAAAGGCCATTGACAGGTGATCACATTTATGCGACTGGACAACGTATTTCAGTTATGCTGCACACCATAATGCAAGTACTTTAACAGCTGCTTCACTACATGCATCATTTGGATACTCCCCCCCAGCACTAGTTTCTCTGAACTATACAGGTGGGAAATGTCTATGCATCAAACCCTGCACAATCCTGCTGGCCTAAACATCCACTAACCTGTTCCCCACTACCTCACCTTACCTTTTCACTTTTTACCTCTGTTGTCATGCACAGCACTCCTTCACTGTCCAGATTGTGTACTGCCTTCTTCCACCATTTCTCTCTCTCTCTCTCTCTCTCTTTCCCCCTCCCTCCCCCCACCACCCCCTCCCCTCCCTTTCTTTCTGTCTCCCTCTCTTCCTTCCTCCACCTTCCCACCCCTCTTCACTTCCCTCCTCACTCTCTCCACCTTCCTCTATCTCCCTCCTTCCTCTTTCTATACATTTTATATGCTACATCCTCTCAATATTTTTGTGCAGTCACCGAGTCAGCCTCTCACTAACCTGCTACCCCATCCTTCCCTTGTGCATCCTTCCCAATCATCTCCTCACACCCATCAGCCTAGGCAACTGCTCTCAGTAATTAATTATCAGTAATAAGTGATGCCACAGCTGCGGTAGGACACGTTTTGGTGTCTATGTGATTGTGTATGTGAATGTGTGCATTTTCAACTAGAAAAAAAGCCAGACTTCGAATGTTAGTTAATACTGATTTCTGTTATGCGTGTATTTGCACACCACATTAGTCTGCATTAGGTGTAAGGTTGCCTTGCCCTTATTTTACATATTGTTCCATCCAGAAATTTTTATGATAGCTTTAGAAATACTATTGTTTATATGGTTGCTGAAGAGAGTTGTGAAAGTTGTTGTTGACTTTCATAATATCCTTGCTCAACACTTACATGGAATAAGTACTTTTTTGACCTCAGCTGTGTTGTCTCAGAAGATCATGTCCTTGGACAATATTGAGAGAAAGTATAGAAAGCATGCTAGGAATCACATATCCATGACGACAGAGTGAGAGAGATTTGTAAGTGCAAAGTGAGAAGAACTGTGGTCTTTAGTTAAATTATCAATGTGCTGGTGCTACATTGCTTTATTTATTATCTGTCTTGATGGCAATGGACTTCACACATGGGACTTCCTCTAATGTATGCCCATTGATCTCTACTTCTGTTAGCAGCTGTGAGCCTTGAAAATGACAAGGCAAATAGGGGTGGTTTCTAGTGAATTTACCCCACCACATTCGTGTAAGTTATTCAAGCAGAGAAAATGTATTTCCAGTGCACATGTGAAATCTGTTGAATGATCACTGAAATGAAGGAGTAAGTGTTTAGCAAGGTAAGTTAGACCTCAGCATCCTACTGACTTCTGTGTCATTAGAGATGAAACACTAAATTGGTAAGACACATTTGGTGAATGAAATTTGCCATTATCTTTCTGGAGGAATCATACACAGTGATATAGGGAAGCCACAGAAAACCTTATCAGGATTTGAAATCCACTCTTCCTTAATAAAATTTCATTGCATAATATTAAACTTCACCAGCTCACACCCTATGATATACATCATACAATGGCATGCAAAACTTAATGACAAAAGTAACTTTGGCATGATGTGTCACTGCCAAGTAACGTGTCTCAATGAAACTTGAATCACACATAGAAAGAGCTGCTGCACTATAATACAGAAGGTAACTGAAAGAAATATACAGTGAGATGAACAGTAATGACATCTCTACTTGAAGACAATAATTACACTGACATCACTGCAATCCATGATGGTCCACTGGGCATTACAAAAGGCGAGACATGCTTCTAAACAGGGCATGTGATCACCATGCTCCCATGTTGCAATACGTCGCCCTAAGGTGCTACCATAGCTGGTCAATTGGATTTATGTCAGTGGAATGGGTAGACCAGCCCAATCGCCGAATATCCTCCTGTTCCAAGAGCTGCTCCACCAGTTCTGCTCAATGCGGTTGCATAATGTCATCTCTAAAAATGAAATTGGGGCCAAATCCACCCCTCAAAAGACACATGTGGGGAATGATTACCGTGTCAGATTAATGTTGTCCAGTGAGAGTACCATTTTCAAAGATATGTGTACCAACACGTCCCTTCAACATTATACTTCCCCACATCAACACCTGGACAATCAAAATGATCAACTTCAACAATGGTGGACATACCCTCATATGGCAGGAGGTGGGAACACGTAATGCCCTCAGGAGCATTGTCAAACATGATGGTTTTGGTGGTCCGGGTGTTGCAGTGTGGGGAGGCATAATGTTGCATGGGTGCACTGATCTCCAAATCTTTGAACACTGTACACTCACTGTTCGACGTTATTGTGACACTGTACTTCTTTCCCATGTTCATCTTTTCAGGGGTGTGCATTTGGCTCTGATTTCAGTTGTGTGGATGACAATGCACGACCACATCAAACAGCGCAGGTGAAGCAGCTCTTGGAATGAGAAGTTATTTGGAAAATGGACTGACCTGCCAGTTCCCCCAACTTAAATATCACTGACTACATGTGGGATGTGTTGGGGAAACGTACTTTCCACATGCACCAACTACCACCCGACAACGGTCAATCACTCTGATGGAGGTACAGAATGCCCTATCACAAGAATTTGTGACAAACTATGTGGCCAGCATGAGAGCATGTCACAGACCAAACTTTGCCTTCCGTGTGGATCACACATCCACCTTCTATAATGTCTAGGGGACCAAAATGAACCATGGTGTCTGTTAGTTTTATTGGCTATTTCTTTCACTTGCCTTCTGTGCTTTACTGTAACAGTTCTTTCTATGTGTTCCAAGTTTCATCAAGCTATGTGACTTGGCAGGGAAACAACATCATGAAATAGTTACTTTCGCCTTCAAGTTTTGCACACCAGTGTGGTATGTAAGAAATGTAATCTGTTATTTTTAATTTTCCATTTGTACTCACTGTTGAAATATTTCTTGCAAAATGCTATTAGAATAGCTGAAACGCACATTTTAATTAAAACACCTAATTCAGCTGGAAAACTACGAAGGGCGTTCAATAAGTAATGCAAGGTATTTTTTGCTCGGCCATTTTTGGTTGAAAAAATGTTGAATTTGTTACGGAACATCATGGAATATTCCCGCTTCAACTGCTGTAAGTATTATGAAATCCTGATAGATAGCACCACTATACATACCTTTCGAAATGGTGTTTGTAACAGAAGTGTGTTGCAAGCAGAGAGTTGTCATTGAGTTTCTTTTGGCAGCAAAATAGAGCATTGCAGATAATTGCTTGCAGAATGTCTACGGCAGGGCTTACCAACCTTTTCAGCTGGCGGACCCCTTCTTCAGTCGAAAATCCACGGCGGACGAAACTCATGGGAACTGAAATCTTCTTAATGCAAGTGCCATGTTCCCAATGACCCCCAACCCCCAAAATATCAATAGTCTTTGGTTTGGAGATGAATGCAAACAACGTGAAATTAACGATCCAATTTGATTTCCCACTGTATCCAGACACTTACTAGTGGATTTACTCTCTTTGTTCAACACACTATGGCCTGATTAAAATTACTTGGTAATTGACATTTCACACGTTGGAGCTGCCCCTTCCTCCAAGAGCAATCAACGTCACATCCAAACTGTTCGCTGTTGATAAACTGCCGCTTGTGGTCTGTTCACTTCCACTGTTTGGCTACTGTTGTGTAAGGAGCATGAATATTTCGTAACAGTCGTGTGTGTTTGTGTGTGTGTGTGTGTGTGTGTGTGTGTGTGTGTGTGTGTGTGTGTGGTTTTTTGTGAAATCCGAAGAAAAATGTTCAAATGTATGTAAAGTCTATGGGACTTAACTGCTGAGGTCATCAGTCCCTAGTCTTACACACTATTAACCTAAGTTTAACTTGCGCTAAGGACAAAAAACACACACACACACACACACACACACACACACACACACACACACACACATCTGCCCGAGGGAGGACTCGAAGCTCTGGCAGGAGCGGCCGCGCAATCCACAACGACATGGCGCCTTAGAATGTGCGGCCATTCCGCGTGGCTGTGAAGAAAAGAGGCAGACCCATGATTCAGGATAAAAACACATCACGAAAGAAAAGAGGCCAAGGTATTGCCTTTAAAGGACTATTGTGACATCTGTTGTGCAATGTGTGCAAATACATTCACCCAGTTTACATGCATTTCCAAAACTGGATTTCATAAGCCGATGTCCCAGTTCCGCTTTTGGTTGGTCAGGTAAACACTTCAAAATCGATTGTGGAAATCTGCTTTTATAAAGCCGTTTTCCAGTTCCACAATCGATTTTCGTGCCCATCTAAACAGCTCGGAAAATCTAGTTATTTTTACATTTCTGCATATCTACTGAACAGCAGCTGTCAGTCCATAGTCGGCAGCTAGCAGGCAGCGTTGCAACAGTGTACTGTCAGTTGGTAGCTGGCAACTGGCAGGCAGCATGGCAACAGTTTAGCCACAGCTGACAACTTCAACTACTACTTGGACACTATATCGTGACAGTCAGCCTCGACTGTAAGCAATTTAGGGAAACAAACAAACAGACTCTCTTATTTCTATGTAAGAAGACAAAGTATTTCACAGAAAATAAGACTTTTCCTGAAAGGAAACAATTCTGGCAGAGGAGGTTTACCTTTTACAAGGTGGCACGTGAAAAGTCCTCATTTGTTTATGCTCACAGCCAGTTGCCACAATATAGTGTCAGAGTAATAGCAAGTAATTGTAACTGAAGTATAGGCACACCATATTTTTAACTGAGAGGACGGAATATATTATAAAGAAAAGAAATTAGCTTTAGAGATCATTTTAATTTTTGTAACAAAAATATCAATGCCAACAGAATTCAATTAATAATTATTTTGTAAATGATAGAAGACAGAAACAAAATTCCTACAGAGTTATAGTTCAGGTAAGCTCACTGAGCATCTATGAAGAAAAATGCTTCCTTCTTTACTATAGATGAAGCTGTAGGAATAATAATGGAATCCTAATGTGATGGTTGAGGGTGCTTCTGCTGACACAATTTTGAAAAGTTGGCTGCAGTTCTTGACAACTGGAGACGGATGTCTGGTTCTGCGTCTAGACAGCTTCGGTACTTAGTTTTGCGGGCAGCATAGATCGAGAATTCCATAAACAACTCATATTCATTTGATGATAGAATGTTCGGCTTTTTGGATACAGTGAATGGGTTAACCACCCATTCGTATTTCTGCAGCTTCTCATCTTCAGCTGATGGGAAATAATGCTCCAACAATGACGTCAAGCTTCGGAGATGTTCCAGGATTTGATGAAACAAATTCTTCCCAAGTGCCAATGTTTTGTTTTTCAAAAACTCCTCGAGGAGAGGAAAACACTCAACCTCCCCCTCCTTGACACTCTCTGCCCAAAAATTGATTTTCCTCTTGAATGCTCGAACTATGTCGATAGCAGTGACCTTTCTTTCACTTTGCCCTTGGAGTGAAATATTCATTTTAGAGAAAATATCTGACAAATAGGAAGGTATATAGTGCCAATTTTCGTCATTAATAAGATCTGCTAATTTGGTGTTGTGCTCCAAAAGGAAAGCTAAGACTTCGTACAACCGAGACAGTGAATTCTCACGTGAGAGCCACCTCACTTCTGTGTGAAGAAGCAGGGAACGATAAAGGCTTCCCATATCTTCACACAGTATTGTGAAAAGTCTTGACTTCAACGGCCTTGATTTTATGTAGTTAATGATTTGAATGGATTCGTCTAAAACTTTCTTGAATGAAACAGGCATTTGTTTCGGAGCTAAAGTGAATCTGTGGAGAGGACAATGACTACTGCTGCAGTTCTTGGCGTTTTCTTTTAGTTTCGTTATTGCTTCGACTGTAGAACCCGTCATAGCTATTGCACCATCTGTGCACACATCTATGCAATTAGACCATGAAACTTTGTTAGTCCTTAAAAAAGTCAGCCAATAGATGAACTATTTCAGCAGTAGTGGTCTGCGCAATAAGAGGTCCTCTTCAAAACATCCAAAATATTCATAACAGACAAAAGCCAATAAAATCACTAATCCTGCAACATCAGTGGATTCAGCTATCTGCAGAGAAAATGAATTGTGTTGGATGCAAGAAACAAGAGTGTCTTTCACATCATTTGACATGTCAACAAAGCGTCTCTTGACAGTATTGTTTGATAATGGCACCGAAAATACAAGCTTTACTGCCTTTTCGTCTAGCATGCAAGAAACAATATCATTAACACACTTTTTTATGAGATTTTCTTCAATGGTATGAGCTTTGCCTGTTTTTGCCACTCGATAACTAACGAAGAAAGAAGCTTTTAATGATTTTTCATTAATTGTTTTTGCATGAGTTTTCATGCAATGCTGAGAAGCAGCTCATTCAGTACTCTTCCTTTTGAAAAATTCGATGTCTTTAGCCTGGAAATCTGGGTGAGTACCTTCAAAATGGTGGCGCAATTTAACTGGAACCATTGAACTGTCCGGAAGAACTCTCGCACAAATTACACATTGAGCTTTACCCTGCTTTGTCTCCATAAAGCCCATTTCTAAATAGCTTTCGTTGTACTTATACTTCTTGGTTATTCCACTCCCACAGGATATCGCAACCAATGGAGTACTTGCAGCGTTTTCACATAAGAAATCCGGCTGTGAAGCTTCTTGTGATTGTTCTTCTTTTGGCCGTCCTCCCTCCTCATTCATTTGAACTGGAAACTTCCTTTGTTGTGAAGGCAATGGAGAAACTAAACCCTTCTTCAATGATTCTGACTACAGCCACCGATCCATGTTAGAAGTAATAAACTGGTCAAAAATCGACTTACGAAATAGGTAGTGCACTGACAAAGCAAGTTTAACATTTAATGATGCCTGGGGCCCCATACGTCCCAGCGAGTGCTGTGATTGGTTGACAGAGCTCGCTCTGCACGTGCGTAAAAGGTTTCAGTGCATCTAGCGCCGTGAGCCGGCGCACAAACGACCCCCATATTGTTGCGAAACAGTCGATCAGAGAAGCCGCATTCTCTGGCACTAAACTGTGTATGCGTTCTCACTTAGGAACCGCAAAGGCTGCTTGGGAATATGACCTGAAGTAAAAGTACACATTTTTCACACGAAAAAAATAGTGATTAATTTGATTTTCACATTTTTATTCAATAATTTTACTCATTATTTTACACAATTTGGTGAAAGGTGGCCGCGGACCCCCTAGAAAGAGCCGGCGGGCCCTTAAGTGGTCTGCGGACCACTCGTTGGGAAGCCCTGGTCTACGGAGACCTTACACTGAACAAAAATACAGTGAGACGGTGGGCAAGGTGTCTGTCATCATTGCAACAGGGTCAGGTGAACCTGTATGAGCCCTTGTGTGCTGGCCAGTCGCACACAGCTGTGGCTCCTGCAGTGCTGGAACTTGCAGACACTCTCATTTGAGGTGATAGATGAACATCTTGCTGCTCAATTGGATGTCTCTGTTGGTAGTGCTGACACACTTGTCCACCTTTACGGGTATACAAAGGTGTGTCTGCCTGCCAGACCTAACAGAAGATCATAAAAAGCAATGAAGAACCATCTGTGTGGAATTGCCTCAATGTTATGAGGTTGATCATAAAATTTTTTTCTTGATCATCACCACAGGCAATGAAACAAGAGCTTCATCACTTTGAACCAGAAACAAAATGGTAATCCATGAACTGGTGCCACACCACCTCTATTCCGAAGAAAAAGTTCAGACCCGCACCGAAGACAGTCTTCCGGGACTCTGAAGGTGTTATTCTGTTTTGTGTTCTCCCTCCTGGTGTAACAGTCAACTCTGAAGTGTAGGACTTCAGCAAGTTTGTCACCACAAAAATGCAAATGAACTTCTCATTCTCCGTGACAATGCAAGAGTTCACGTAAGTCTGCACACGTGAGAGGAGCTCACAAAATGTCAATAGACTGTTCTTCCTCATCCATGTTACAGCTTGGATCTTAAACCTTCTGACTTCTATCTGTTTGGCCCAACAAAGGATGCACTCCAGAAGCAGTACATAGATGATGGGGAGCTTACTGGTGCAGGGTGATGTTGGCTCTGATGTCGACCAGCAGAGTGATACCATGTGGCGACGCAGGCCCTCCCAGTAATGTATCATAAAGCTATTGCCTTGAAAGGAAGGTATGTTAAAAAATAGGGTTTTGCAGCTAAAAGAGTGGGGGATAATATGGTGTATTGGAGAATAAAACCAACCTGCTTTCAGAAAAAAAGTGTTGCATTACTTATTGAATTCCCCTCCAACTAGCCATCTCTAAACTGCAACACATAAACCAACAATCAATAAATTATTTAGCAAATGTCATGTCTACATCATCACAAAAAAGAGGATTTTCTATTCATTATGATAAGTTGTAATTCCTTGTAATTTTCTTTTTCGTCACAAAATTTCTGCCCCCAATTTGTTCTAAAATGTTGCATTTGATTTTATGTGTATCATTAAATGGATAGTCTCATTCAGCATAGTTAACGACTTTTGTGAATATTTATTATTGTTTCCACTTTCATTAATACGTAAGACACTATGCTGCAGACAGTAACCAAAACTGGAATACCAAATACCGAGTACACAGATGTTACATTCATGAGTCACTAAATATTTCCTATTACAATTATTTTCCAATGTAAAATGCATTTCATAAATGTCACATTACTTTTGTATGCATAATTTATCACTTTTATTACTTTAAGGAGAAAATTTTAATACAACTGACAACAAACACACTATCATTATGACTCTTGTGATAGTAATACCAATACCAATATACTCCCATTTGTAAGAAAGTATTCTGCATAACAAATTACAAAACATAATTTTAAACACAGCAAGCTAATTAAACGTAATTACCAAAAATTTTAATTATAAAGAAAATATGGCACAAATGCTAGTCTTTTCTTAACTAAATCTCCAAGACTCGTATTCTCAAAAAAAGTGTTTCAATGAATTATTCAAATTTTCATGTTTTAAAAGCATCAAGTAGCTGTACTCATGTAGTTTTAATACAGATGACTTGTTAGGAACATGTTGCAAAAATCAGACTTGGTGGATCATGTTCTTCACTAAGATAAATGTGATAATTTCCAAGTTCATTACAAAACTGCACAAGTATCTAGGGATGACAATAGGTGACGATGTTAATTACTATCCTGCCTGCAGCTCATCATCAGCCATTTCGATGTCAGCGAGTGGCAATCGATGGGGGAAGGGGCGGCCGCGTAGTGGTGACAGGCGAAGCCTCATGCTGGATTCATCGGCATCACCACCACACGATGCGCGGCGCACCGTTAGTGAGGGTCATGCAGCGAGCGACGGAGTACCGAGTGATGCCACTGAAGTTGATGATGACTGGTCACGTGGCAGTGCTGATGCAGATGGTGATGCTGACCACGATGATGCTGATGGCGAGTTGGAGTTAGATGGTGATGGCAGCCGTGCAGAGGATGTTACAGAGCTTGACCGCAAGGTTTGTGTGACATTGATAGTCGTGAAGTCCCTAGCAGCTTTATAACTATGACCTTCACAAACTGAACAGCAGTTTTTCATTTTAAATGTGCGGAACTGGACAGCCATGTGAGATGATGTCAACAGTGAATTTAAATTCTTACTGCAATTCAATTGTTAAGAGGCTGTAGTTTGACTTATGTCCATCCAGTATAATGTGAGCTATTCTTGATTTTTGCAAACCCGAAAGAGAACTTGTATTAGGAACCTCTACACATATGGTAAATTCCACATGTGAATGAGGGCAAGAGAGTGCTTTACTAGTGCCAAATTTGCAAAAAGTTGTCCACGCTGGACAACCACTTTTTCATTTAATCACCATATCAGTAGTTACCCTTGCAGCCTCTATGTCTCCAAGTTCTGTTATTTATCTTTTATAGTCAGGTAGAATGGGATAGGAATGATGATGGAAATAGGATCACGTTTGAGGAAGTGGAGAAAATGGTCAATAGATTGCAGTGCAATAAAGCAGCTGGGGTGGATGAAATCAAGTCGGAACTCATCAAGTACAGTGGAATGTCAGGTCTTAAATGGCTACACAGGATAATTGAAATGGCCTGGGAGTCGGGACAGGTTCCATCAGACTGGACAAAAGCAGTAATCACACCAATCTTTAAACATGGAAACAGAAAAGATTGTAACAACTACAGAGGTATCTCTTTAATCAGCGTTGTGGGTAAAATCTTCTCAGGTATTGTTGAAAGGAAAGTGTGAGTATTAGTTGAGGAGCAATTGGATGAAAATCAGTGTGGGTTTAGGCCTCTTAGAGGTTGTCAGGACAAGATCTTTAGCTTACGACAAATAATGGAGAAGTGTTATGAGTGGAACAGGGAATTGTATCTATGCTTTATAGATCTAGAAAAGGCATATGACCGGGTTCCTAGGAGGAAGTTATTGTCTGTTCTACGAGATTATGGAATAGGAGGCAAACTTTTGCAAGCAATTAAAGGTCTTTACATGGATAGTCAGGCAGCAGTTAGAGTTGACGGTAAATTGAGTTCATGGTTCAGAGTAGTTTCAGGGGTAAGACAAGGCTGCAACCTGTCTCCACTGTTGTTCATATTATTTATGGATCATATGTTGAAAACAATAGACTGGCTGGGTGAGATTAAGATATGTGAACACAAAATAAGCAGTCTTGCATATGCGGATGATTTAGTTGTGATGGCAGATTCGATTGAAAGTTTGCAGAGTAATATTTCAGAGCTAGATCAGAAATGTAAGGACTATGGTATGAAGATTAGCATCTCCAAAACGAAAGTAATGTCAGTGGGAAAGAAATATAAACGGTTTCAAGTACTTAGGATGCATATTCTCACAGGATGGCAACATAGTGAAAGAACTGGAAGCGAGGTGTAGCAAGGCTAATGCAGTGAGCGCTCAGCTACGATCTACTCTCTTCTGCAAGAAGGAAGTCAGTACCAAGACTAAGTTATCTGTGCACCGTTCAATCTTTCGACCAACTTTGTTGTATGGGAGCGAAAGCTGGGTGGATTCAGGTTACCTTATCAATAAGGTTGAGGTTACGGATATGAAAGTAGCTAGGATGATTGCAGGTACTAGTAGATGGGAACAATGGCAGGAGCGTGTCCACAATGAGGAAATCAAAGAAAAACTGGGAATGAACTCTATAGATGTAGCAGTCAGGGCGAACAGGCTTAGATGGTGGGGTCATGTTACATGCATGGGAGGAGCAAGGTTACCCAAGAGACTCATGGGTTCAGCAGTAGAGGGTAGGAGGAGTCGGGGCAGACCAAGGAGAAGGTACCTGGATTCCGTTAAGAATGATTTTGAAGTAATAGGTTTAACATCAGAAGAGGCACCAATGTTAGCACTGAATAGGGGATCATGGAGGAATTTTATAAGGGGGGCTATGCTCCAGACTGAACGCTGAAAGGCATAATCAGTCTTAAATGATGATGATGATGATGATTCAGACACACTTAAAAGTACAATAGCATGTCCTCACATATTTTTGTGTAAATTATACAGAAGTGGTTTGAAGATCTTGACCTTTTTTCAAAACATCACATTTGTTTTACTTTGCCCTATGAATGTAAACACAAAATTTAGTGCAATCTCTTGAAATTTAATGGAATGCCAGCGACCCATGTTGGTTGGGCCTTTTAGTGAAAATTTTAAGACTTGGAGGTGCCACAACTGTGAGTGTATATGAGGTGTGGCTATAAAATAACAGGACTATTGTTGCAAAAATTTTTATTTCAAAACCATGCATACTTAGTTATTGTCACCGCCAATGTGCTCCCCTCCTCTATCCCTACAACACTCCATGCAAATTTTCTGCTTATGGAAACGGTGCTGCAAGTCTTTGTCTGTGAGCTCCCTGATGACACATGCCACTTTTCCTTTCACTGCTTCAGTGGAGTGAAATCTTGTTCCTTTTAACATAGATTTGACCTTGGGGAATAAATAAAAGTTACATGGTGCTAGGTAAGGTGAATAAAGTGGGTGGTCTAACACTGGGATACTGTACTGTGAAAACCAAGATTCCCCAGAAATTAGGATCATTTTCAGTGGCATTCAAAGTGTGAATAAAAACACTTTCACACACTTTCATGAGCTTATTTTTGTTCAGTCATGATGATTTTCAGCACCAAATTCACACACTCTTTTTCTCATGTTAAATTGGTTATGCAAAATTTGCCTTACATATTCTTTGTCAATTCCTAAAGTTATTCCAATCAATCTTCATGCCATTTCGTTTTTATTGACTCTGTGGTCTTTGCTGAAGTTTCTTGAATTTTTATTTGTTAGTTGCATTGCTGTTCTATATATTTCTTCTAAAATTTCTTTAGTTTTCTCTTCTCTCACTGACTTTTCACCCACTCCTCTCTAGTTAATCTTTTTAATTAATCATGTAGCTTTCTATATTGTTATTGTAACAGAATTATCATTTCTTTTGAGCACTCATTTTATCCAATATATTGTGTGTAACTATTGATGACTTAGTGCTTCTGTTATTCAGTGAGTGGTCTTTACTCCTAAGATTATTTACGTTCTGTCAGAACTTTTCTTACTATATTTGTATTGAGGTAGTCCAATCTTTTCTTTCTTTACTGCTCCAACGATTCTTCTAAAACTTCCAGAATTGTATTTTTAATTGAATTTGATTCTTCTGATTGATTGACACACACTGCTGAATTTTCCAATGTTTTTCAATGATTTGAGAGTAGGTCATTGACCCTTCAGTAGTGAATTTTCTATAGTCTATTTCCTTATCAGTTGCCTTTTTTTCTATGGACACAGCTGGAAAATGAGCTGCCATTATTTTTAGAGGTAATCCATTAGCTTTTGTAAATTGCTTTTAGTATGAAAATTTATAATTTCTCTCTTTTATGGGACAAGCCACATTAGATGCGCAGAGGGCACAAACACTTGTGGACTGCAGAGGCACTGGCAGTAATTTAGCATCTTATAAATTTTGTCATACCTCAGAATAGGTATTTGGTGTTTTGATGGCAAAATAGTTGTTAAAGCAAACAAAGCATGCAATATCTACACCATTAGATTAGATCTAACCAGACCTATTCTCCAGAAGAAGGGACAATGTGATCATACAGTAGAGCATCTTGCAAAGGAATTTAGAAAGAAGTCAAGGTGCTGAGGAGATCAAAGTAATCAAAGATGGAAAAGTCTTGCCCCTGAGCCATTTTTATTTTTATGCACCAGGGAAAGTTTCCAGTGAATTTGTAAAAGTGAAGTGATCCATATAGTTTCCGGATCAAAGAAGTATTCCCATTCCATTAAGTGCTTGTCCAGCATTCCATCAAGTTCTTTAATTGTAGACTGAAAGATTGGAATGTCAACAGGCACAATGAAAACACACAAATTAGCTTTTGGCCACAGCCTTCTTCGGAAAAGGAAATGCACACACACATCCCTCACACAAGCAACCACACTTCATGCAAACATGACCGCCATTTCCGGCAGCTTGGACTGGAATGCCCTTTCTGGTCTGCATGGCTAAAATTAATGTGCAAGTGTCTTTTCGTTGTGCCTATTTGCAACTCCATGTTTCATCTTTACTATGAGTAGCAATCCATCTTTTCTTTACATTGCTGACTAACTGAAAGGAATTTCGATATTGTTTAGAACAACATGTGAAAGGGATTCGTGCAGATGCAAATTAATGACTTATTGACACACTGTGATAAATCCTCAAAATTTAGTAATGTTCAGCTAGAGTTGTATTTTATTCACCCTGTTGTAAATAGCTTGGAAAATTTAATGGATGAAATAGTTTCCATTAAATTTTATGCTCTGAAGTTCAGAAACAATAATTGAAAATTTTCTGCATGCAATGGATAGGTGCAGTGCAAAAGTATGAAAAATATGTTGTTAATATATGAGGAAAATGACAACAGCCCTACAGTTGATCCCTGATGGATGCCAGTGTGATGTGTCTCCTTTCATATTCCGTTCATTATGCACTGCAGGTCACTCTGATCTCAGAGGAGAAATATCTGCCCTCTTACACATTACAGGTGGAACCTCTCATCGAGGAGTTTGGGTGACCTGCTGTGTCCAAACCTGTCCCTCCCTAGTAGTTCTAAAAGTGAGGATAGTGTTGTCACTTTTATATGTATTTGCCAGCAGTGCTATACATTTTGCCTGCTGAATTTAAACATTGGCCAGCAATTCTTTCTTGACGTATTAAAATTATATAGTATCAAACAGTGGAAACTCCAGATAGGAATATCAACAATGTAGGAAAAGATGAATTGCTACTTACCGTAAAGAAGACGTGTCAAGTTACAGAAAGGCACATTGAAAGTGTCTTAGAAGTTGTGCCTGTCTGCAACTTGACACGTTTTCTTTACGGCAAGTAGCAAAATTTCTTTACGGTAAGTAGCAATCTGTGCTTTCCTACATTGTTAAAATTATATGGTAGGAACTTTTGCTCTCTACAAAAGTTAGATGCCTAAAAGGCTACAAAATCAAAAATTTAAACAAAGATGATGATTACAGTGACTAATTTCATTAGCTCTTTACTTCAACTTTTTTTCCATACCATTGAAATAATTCGTTGCTAAACGGCACAACATGTCTTTGTGTTTCAGGTACAGCAAGCAACACGCCTAGCACAACGTCAGTGTCACTGTCCATCTGGCAGGTGCCCTAAGCTCAAGGTCAGAAAGGTCGGGGAGGGAAAATACAATATTGCTGGCAGGAATGTCTTTGTGCGGGTGAGCAAGAATTTTTCGTCTTTGTCTTTCTATGTGTTTCACAAAAAGCAGAGAGAGAGAGAGAGAGAGAGGGGGGGGGGGGGAGAGAGAGAGAGAGAGAATGTGGGATGGTCTTTGACCAGTTACAAATGAATATTATCTACACCATTGCCATATCTATTCAATAATACTATGCATTCTTCTACAAGTTTTACAGAAGTGGGATGACCTATAATGTCCATTAATAGTGCTTTGCAAAAAAGAATAAGGCAAGGGGAATAATATGAGCTTGTTTCAGTGCTTTGAGTAATTGTCAGCTACTAACACTGTGAAGTACAGATAAACCTTGGATTCTGTCTTCTGTTCCTTCTCACTGGCTTCTCTGTGCTTGCCACATATTTCTGTTTTCCTGCAGTACTCTGTACTTTCTTTTGATAGTATTTTGTTCCTCTGTGTAATTTTCATTCTACTGCAGCAAGGCATAAAAAGTTGTATCTACACTAGTAAGAAAGTCTCCATAGAATGTAAATAATTTAGGCATAAAGGAGACCACACACTGAATAGCAGAAGGGTTGAGTCATTGACAGGCATGGACACACACACACACACACACACACACACGCCCCTACAGTGTGCTGGTCAAACAATTCTGGCATTACATTTTCGGCAGTTGGGGTGGGGTGGGTGGGGTTTATGTCAGGTGGGGTGGTGGGCAGAGGGAAAGTAAGAAGGGGCAGAGGCAAAAAGAAGGGGCTGAGTTGTGTAGCTACTGACTTGGAGGTAGGCAGTATGTCTGCTGGCTAGGAATGTGGGAGGAAGGGGTGGCAGCCACACGGGTTGGGTTTGTGATGCAAAGGAACGAGAATCTGTGGAGTGTGGTGCAATGTGAAGATGATGTGAAGCTGTGGATTGAGAGGGGGTGAAATGACAGAGGAAGGGGTGAGGGATTGAGACGGTCCAGGTTGTGAAGCAGCCATTGGCTGTGACCATTCATTCTTGCTTTCACAGGTGGCCCTGCCTGTAATTGGGTACAATAAGCCTGTGCCAGGACTGAAGTAGGAAGTGCTGGATGGGTGGATTGGACAGGTCTTGCATCTAAGTCTTCCAAAGGGATATGATCCCTGTGGCATGGGGCTGGGAGTGGGAGTGGCATAGAAGTGGACCACGATGACTTGTAGCTTGGGTGGGCATTATAATAAAAGTAGTGGCAAAGACATGGTTCAATTGTTCCAGTCCAGGCTGATATTACATATTGAGCAGGGTGCTCCTTTGTAGCTATTATTGGGTGTGGTGGAAGGAATAGTGATGCATGAGGATATGGCATGGGAAATCTGTTCGCAGACTAGGTTGGGGAGGGGGGGGGGGGAGGAGGGGGGGGGGGAGTCTCTCTCTGAAGACTTGTGAGACCTTCAGAACGTTGGCCAAGGAAGTTCTCATCACTGCATTCACATCCATATGTGGCCAGGCTCTGTGGGAGAGATTCTGTGGTGTGAAAGCATTGACAGCTGTTGAAATGTGGGTGCTTTGGGATTAGTGGTTTTAATGCAGACATACACATGGATAGAGCCATCAGAGAAGTGGATGCCAACGTCCAGGAAGGTAGTACATTGAGTCGCGTAAAGGGGATGGAAGAGAAGATGTTGAGGCTGTGGAGGTATCTTGGCCCTACGTCCAGGTCATGAAGATATCATCAATAAATATGAACCAGACACCAGGTTTGGGGTTTTGGGAGGCTAAGAGGGTATCGTATGGATGGCCCATAAAAAGGTTGGCGTAGGAGGCTTCTGTGCCAGTGCTCGTGGCTGTGCCTCAGATTTGTTTGAGTACCTTCCCCTCAAAGGGGAAGTAGTACTTTGTCAGGATATAGTTGGTAAGGTGTATGAGAAGTGAGGACATTGTGAAAGATAGTATTTATAGTGGCAAGGCTTTGGGCATTAGGGATGTTAGTTTATAGCGAGTATGGATCCAAAAAGTAAAGGGGTGGGGATAGAGGAGAGTTGGTGATGGAGAAGTGGTTAGTACCTTTGACGTGCGATACTAGGTTATGGTCAATTGACTGGAGGTGTTGATCAAAAAGAGCAGAGATTCTTTCAATAGGAACACAATAAGCACCGAGCATGGAATGTCAAGGATTGTTGGGTCTGTGGATTATCGGGAGCATATAGAAGGTTGGTATGTGGGGTGTCATTGGGTTGAGGCGGGAGATGGACTCAGGGTAAAGGTTCTGGGATGGGTCTAAGGATTTCAGTATGAATTGGAGGTTATGGTGGACTTCTGTGGTGAGATCACTACGGCAGAGCTTCTAGATGGAGGCGTTAGACAGTTGGCGAAAGTCCTCTGTCAGGTAGTCACTATGAATCATCATGCCACTATGCATGGAGGATCGTTAGCTAAAGATCGGTTTTGAGGTTGTGAATGTTGTCCTTTCCTCTGTTGAGTGCATAGTGTTCTTAGGAAGGGATCTGGAGAAGGATAGTGAGGCCAAGTTGGAGTTAGGGAATTCCTAGATGCTAATCAGGAATGGTTAAGTGGGAAAGGGCACAGACAGATGGTGGTGTGAACTGGAAGATACAAGCTTTAATGTTAGGATTAGGTTGGCTTTAGTTGAAGTGATTGGTAGCCAAGAAGTGTTTCCACTTTGTGACTCAGAAGAAGGAGAGTAGGTCTTTGACAAGTCCAGTATGGTTAAACAAGGGAGTGGGGCTGAATGCGAGGGCTCTGTATAGGACTGAAACGTTATGGGATTGAGGTTTTTGTCAAAAAGGTTACTGTGTTTTGTGTTTGTTCAGGTTCTGGATTCTGTGGAATGCTGGGAGAGAGTTTTGGGGGATGTGGCAAGTTTAAAAGGTCAACTTGGCAGGGCCTGGGTGCTGTGAGGGGTAGATGGGGGGTTTACTGTACGTAGGATAGGTGTTGAGGAGTAGTGATGCTCCAAGGCGGGAGTGGACGATTTATGAAGGTTGTGTCTAGAATGCTCTTCCAGGTGTTAGAGATTTGATCTACGAAGTTAGGGCTGCACAATAACAGTATCTTGCAGAGGGAGCAGAGGTGGTGCTGGGATGCCTATGGCATAGCAATGTATTTCTACAGACCAGGTTTGTGAGGGATAGGGACTGGTCGAATCTGAAAAGGTGAAGGTTTTTGTGACAGGAGGGGTTTGATCCAGAGAAATGCAATTTTTTTTCAGTTAGGCCATTGGGTGTGGGTGGGAGTTTGACTGCTTAGGCAGCACTTAAAGGACATGATGTGGGAGTGGGTTTTAGCTAGGTAAATTCGTATCTGCTGAAGTGATGAATATAAGTAGGACAATAGTTACAAACTGATGCATGCAGATACATGTTTGAGGCTATAACGTCTTAAGTGGCAGCATTAGTCTGATGATCATGACATTCATCATGTGACACCCAATGTCTGTGAAGATAATACAATACTTAAAAGCTGGCTGTGCTTTTGAATAAGTCTACCAACCTGGTCATATATGTACATATGGTAGAGGATCTTAGAGTGAGTATTGAGATCATGAACCAGTAGTCAGAAATGAGTATCTCAGGCAATATGAGGTCTCGAATGAGCAATGTGTGTTAGACACATGTTTGTAATGCAACGGCACCTAAGAGTTTCTGCTGCGTAGTTGCTCTCCCCAAACAACATCCCATACAAGCAAACCAGTTGCGTCTGTACCTACAGTTACTCGTACTTTAAGTACTTGGGCTATGCACGGCTCTGTTTAAAAAGAATAGTAGTTTGATGTTGTTATAGGGTCAAGCTGTGCACGTCTGCTTTCATTCCCCACAGCTAATTCGGTGCATATAACAACCTGTAGCTGTGATCCAGCAGTCAGATAGTCTATGCACTAGCTAGAATTGCAAACTAATGAAATACACGCAAATACAAACTACATGATAAATGAATAATTTAATAATAAAGACTCTATTCTAACATCTGTAATTGACAGAGAATTATGTTGAATAATATTTATTCAAGAAAGGACATCTCAAATAAACGGAAAATGGTCCAATGATATTCAGCTAAAACACATACAGAAAATTTTCTCACCAAATGCAATAAAGTTACATTGAGAGCATTACGAGCATGGTAGCAAATTCCCCAAACTAAACAGTCATTGATGATACACGAAAACTATGTCCATTTTGTAATCACAATACACTAAAGATTCACCAGCTCAAAACAGTTTGGAGTTCAACATGACGATTAACAAACTACTACATGCAACAAAAAGCATAGTAACTCATAGTCAGTCTATCCTCAGTTCTGTAAATCAAGCAAAATAGTTAAAGAGTCCTACTCTGGAGCATATTCGAGCCTTTCGAAATATATGTCCCTTCAGAAGTTTTAAATATGGTTGTGGCCACTCACTTCCCAGAATCGATCACCTTCAGAGTTGAATATGACTGGTTACCATACAGTTCCTAAACATAGTAATGAAAAATTGGAAAACTACACTTAATATCCAAACAAATTCAAATAATATCACATCACAGCCAATACAGATTAAGCGTGGAATATACCAAGGAGACTCATTAAGTCCTTTCTGGTTCTGCCTTGCTCTGAACCCACTATCCAACATGCTAAACAATACAAATTATGGATACAATATTACTGGAACATACCAACACAAAATCACACGTTTGCTATACATGGATGATCTAAAACTACTGGCAGCAACAAATCAACAACTCAACCAATTACTTAAGATAACAGAAGTATTCGGCAATAATATAAATATGGCTTTTGGAACAGATAAATGTAAGAAAAATAGCATAGTCAAGGGAAAACACACTAAACAAGATTACTTATTGGATAACCACAGCGACTGCATAGAAGTGATGGAAAAAACAGATGCCTATAAATATCTAGGATACAGACAAAAAATAGGAATAGATAATACAAATATTAAAGAAGAACTAAAAGAAAAATATAGACAAAGACTATCAAAGAATTGACAGCAAGAAACAAGACAAAAGCTATAAATACTTATGCTATACCAATATTGACCTACTCATTTGGAGTAGTGAAATGGAGTAACACAGACCTAGAAGCACTCAATACACTTACACGATCACAATGCCACAAATATAGAATACATCACATACATTCAGCAACAGAAAGATTTACATTAAGCAGAAAGGAAGGAGGAAGGGGATTTATCGACATAGAAAACCTACAGTCTTTCCCTCTCCTTCCCTCTTTCTTGATGAAGCAACCGTTGGTTGTGAAAGCTTGAATTTTGTGTGTATGTTTTTGTGTCTATCAAGATGCCAGCGCTTTCGTTTGGTAAGTCACATCATCTTTGTTTTTAGATATATTTTTCCCACGTGGAATGTTTCCCTCTATTATATTCTACATTATGGACAGGCAGACAACTTAAGAAAATTCTTTATAGAACAAGCAGAAACTAGCAAAATACACAAAGCAATCAGTCATATAAATCCATCGGCTACACCATTGCAATTTCATAACCACTTCTACAACCCTTTAGATAACATAACATCAACAGATACAAAAAAAGTAAATTGGAAAAAGAAAACACTACATGGCAAGCACCCATATTATCTAACACAGCCACACATCGATCAAGACGCAACCAACACATGGATAAGAAAAGGCAATATCTACAGTGAGATGGAAGGATTCATGATTGCAATACAGGATCAAACAATAAACACCAGATATTACAGCAAGCATATTATTAAAGATGCCAATACCACAACAGATAAATGCAGACTTTGCAAACAACAAATAGAAACAGTAGATCACATCACAAGAAGATGTACAATATTAGCAAATGCAGAATACCCCGGAAGACATGACAATGTAGCAAAAACATTCCATCAACAACTTGCCATACAACATAAACTAATAAAACAACACGTTCTCACATACAAGTGTGCACCACAAAATGTACTGGAGAATGATGAATACAAATTATACTGGAACTGAACCATTATAACAGATAAAACAACACCACATAACAAACCTGATATCATACTCACCAATAAAAAGAAGAAATTAACACAACTAATCGAAATATCCATACCCAATACAACAAATATACAGAAGAAAACAGGAGAAAAAATTGAAAAATACATCCAACTGGCTGAGGAAGTCACGGACATGTGACATCAGGATAAAGTTGACGTTATACCACACAATATCCACCAGTACATCAACGCAATACAGCTACATCCAAATGTATATATACAACTACAGAAATCTGTAATTATTGATACATGTTCAATTACCCGAAAGTTCCTAAATGCAATGTAACATATACCGTACAGTTAAAAGGAAGTCACGCTTGATCAAGATCCGCGTCACTTTCCATTTTTAACCAGACATAATGTCTGAGAAAGGAAAGAAATAATAATAATATTGGTGACATCTAACTTTACTTTTTTTATGAACTACTAGAATCAATAGAATTCTGGAATACAGAAAATGTTGCTGTTATAACCTTTAATCACCAATAATTGCGTGGACATTCAAACACGCTCACTTAGAAACAATAGCTCGTTACATGATAACAACTCAGTATCTCTTCTGCGACTCCCGTGCCGTGACATGCGGCCGGCACCGTTCGTAGCTAGGTGGTGTTCCCGCACTCAGCCGAGTTGCGGAGCGCCTCTATCACTGTTTGCATGTACTGTCGTGGCAGCACTGTTAAATGTCGTGGCACTGTCACAACACTTTTCCCCACTTGAAAAAAAAAAAAACACTCACTTCCTTGGAGACATGGACAGTGCGGAGACATCCATGGCCTCTTGTGCGGCCCCGAGAAGATCCCGCGGAGAGACACGAGAGTACGGTCGAAAATGTCCAGGACGGAAGCTCGTGCGCGGAACGTGCCTCCTGGATGAGATGATGGGTGAAAACTCCGGAGCAGCATCCATAGGTGTCGTGGACCTGGGGGTGTGCTCCAGCGAGATGGGTCCCGGAGAAGGCGGCATCGCGACTGGGGCCGGTTCCGGCGTACTCGGAAGCGGTAGCGACGTCGGCTGCAGCAACACGCACGGGAGATCGGCAGCAGCGACAGGACTGGCTTCTCGGGCTGCTGGAGGCGAAGGAAGGGGCTGTGGCACCGGCGTGGCCACCACTCGTGGGCGCATCTGGTCGTAATGGCGAACAACCATGCCGTCGTCTGTACGTATTTCACAAAGCCAGCGGCCGCGAAGAGCCTTGATCATCCCTGGAATCCATTTAGGGGGAGATCCATACGCTCGTGCCCACACGTCGATGCCCACCGAATATTTTCCCGCATGAGGGGACACAGCACAAGGCCTGACAGGGTGAAGCAGGTGCAGTAGAGTGAGCAGTTGGCGGCCATGCAAGAGTTCAGCAGGGCTGCGATCACCCAGAGGCGTGAAGCGATAAGAACTCAGAAATTGCAGCAGAGCATCATCTGTGGAAAAATCACTAAGGAATTTTTTCATCTACATCTATACTCCGCGAGCCACCTTACGGTGTGTGGTGGAGGGTACTTATTGTACCACTATCTGATCCCCCCTTCCCTGTTCCATTCACGAATTGTGCGTGGGAAGAACGACTGCTTGTAAGTCTCCGTATTTGCTCTAATTTCTCGGATCTTTTCGTTGTGATCATTACGCGAGATATATGTGGGCGGTAGTAATATGTTGCCCATCTCTTCCCGGAATGTGCTCTCTCGTAATTTCAATAATAAACCTCTCCGTATTGCGTAACGCCTTTCTTGAAGTGTCCGCCACTGGAGCTTGTTCAGCATCTCCATAACGCTCTCGCGCTGACTAAATGTCCCCATGACGAATCGCGCTGCTTTTCGCTGGATCATGTCTATCTCTTCTATTAATCCAACCTGGTAAGGGTCCCATACTGATGAGCAATACTCAAGAATCGGACGAACAAGCGTTTTGTAAGCTACTTCTTTCGTCGATGAGTCACATTTTCTTAGAATTCTTCCTATGAATCTCAACCTGGCGCCTGCTTTTCCCACTATTTGTTTTATGTGATCATTCCACTTCAGATCGCTCCGGATAGTAACTCCTAAGTATTTTACGGTCGTTACCGCTTCCAATGATTTACCACCTATGGCATAATCGTACTGGAATGGATTTCTGCCCCTATGTATGTGCATTATATTACATTTATCTACGTTTAGGGAAAGCTGCCAGCTGTCGCACCATGCATTAATCCTCTGCAGGTCCTCCTGGAGTACGTACGAGTCTTCTGATGTTGCTACTTTCTTGTAGACAACCGTGTCATCTGCAAATAGCCTCACGGAGCTACCGATGTTGTCAACTAAGTCATTTATGTATATTGTAAACAATAAAGGTCCTATCACGCTTCCCTGCGGTACTCCCGAAATTACCTCTACATCTGCAGATTTTGAACCGTTAAGAATGACATGTTGTGTTCTTTCTTCTAGGAAATCCTGAATCCAATCACAAACCTGGTTCGATATTCCGTAAGCTCGTATTTTTTTCACTAAAAGTAAGTGCAGAACCGTATCAAATGCCTTCCTGAAGTCCAGGAATACGGCATCAATCTGCTAGCCAGTGTCTACGGCACTGTGAATTTCTTGGGCAAATAG
This sequence comes from Schistocerca americana, assembly GCF_021461395.2. Taxonomy (NCBI): domain Eukaryota; kingdom Metazoa; phylum Arthropoda; class Insecta; order Orthoptera; family Acrididae; genus Schistocerca; species Schistocerca americana. The sequence continues at coordinate 42,194,421 of NC_060125.1, forward strand.
GGCGAGCTGAGTTTCACATGATCTCTGTTTGCGGAATCCATTATCTAAGAACGTCATAATACGAGAACACAAAACATGTTCCATTATTCTACAACAGATTGACGTAAGCGAAATAGGCCTATAATTATTCGCATCTGATTTATGACCCTTCTTGAAAATGGGAACGACCTGCGCTTTCTTCCAGTCGCTAGGTACTTTACGTTCTTCCAGCGATCTACGATAAATTGCTGATAGAAAGGGGGCAAGTTCTTTAGCATAATCACTGTAGAATCTTAAGGGTATCTCGTCTGGTCCGCATGCTTTTCCGCTACTAAGTGATAGCAGTTGTTTTTCAATTCCGATATCGTTTATTTCAATATTTTCCATTTTGGCGTCCGTGCGACGGCTGAAGTCAGGGACCGTGTTACGATTTTCCGCAGTGAAACAGTTTCGGAACACTGAATTCAGTATTTCTGCCTTTCTTCGGTCGTCCTCTGTTTCGGTGCCATCGTGGTCAACGAGTGACTGAATAGGGGATTTAGATCCGCTTACCGATTTTACATATGACCAAAACTTTTTAGGGTTCTTGTTTAGATTGTTTGCCAATGTTTTATGTTCGAATTCGTTGAATGCTTCTCTCATTGCTCTCTTTACGCTCTTTTTCGCTTCGTTCAGCTTTTCCTTATCAGCTATGATTCGACTACTCTTAAACCTATGATGAAGCTTTCTTTGTTTCCGTAGTACCTTTCGTACATGATTGTTATACCACGGTGGATCTTTCCCCTCGCTTTGGACCTTAGTTGGTACGAACTTATCTAAGGCGTACTGGACGATGTTTCTGAATTTTTTCCATTTTTGTTCCACATCCTCTTCCTCAGAAATGAACGTTTGATGGTGGTCACTCAGATATTCTGCGATTTGTGCCCTATCACTCTTTTTAAGCAAATATATTTTCCTTCCTTTCTTGGCATTTCTTATTACACTTGTAGTCATTGATGCAACCACTGACTTATGATCACTGATACCCTCTTCTACATTCACAGAGTCGAAAAGTTCCGGTCTATTTGTTGCTATGAGGTCTAAAACGTTAGCTTCACGAGTTGGTTCTCTAACTATCTGCTCGAAGTAATTCTCGGACAAGGCAGTCAGGATAATGTCACAAGAGTCTCTGTCCCTGGCTCCAGTTCTGATTGTGTGACTATCCCATTCTATACCTGGTAGATTGAAGTCTCCCCCTATTACAATAGTATGATCACGAAACTTCTTCACGACGTTCTGCAGGTTCTCTCTGAGGCGCTCAACTACTACGGTTGCTGATGCAGGTGGTCTATAGAAGCATCCGACTATCATATCTGACCCACCTTTGATACTTAACTTAACCCAGATTATTTCACATTCGCATTCGCTAATAACTTCACTGGATATTATTGAATTCTTTACTGCTATAAATACTCCTCCACCATTGGCGTTTATCCTATCCTTGCGGTATATATTCCATTCTGTGTCTAGGATTTCGTTACTGTTCACTTCCGGTTTTAACCAACTTTCCGTTCCTAATACTATATGCGCACTATTTCCTTCAATAAGAGATACTAATTCAGGAACCTTGCCCTGGATACTCCTGCAGTTTACCAATATTACGTTGACTTTTCCTGTTTTTGGTCTCTGAGGACGGACGTTCTTTATCAACGATGATAATGTCCTCTCTGGTAAGCCGTCAGGTATTTTATCGTTTTGCCCAAGGGGGGGTCCCTCTAACCTAAAAAACCCCCGTGTGCATGCCACACGTACTCTGCTACCCTAGTAGCTGCTTCCGGTGTGTAGTGCACGCCTGACCTGTCTAGGGGGGCCCTACAGTTCTCCACCCAATAACGGAGGTCGATGAATTTGCAACCATTATAGTCGCAGAGTCGTCTGAGCCTCTGGTTTAGACCCTCCACACGGCTCCAAACCAGAGGACCGCGATCGACTCTGGGCACTATGCTGCAGATATTAAGCTCAGCTTGCACTCCGCGTGCGATGCTGGTTGTCTTCACCAAATCAGCCAGCCGCCGGAAGGAACCAAGGATGGCCTCAGAACCCAAGCGGCAGGCGTCATTCGTTCCGACATGTGCTACTATCTGCAGCCGGTCACACCCAGTGCGTTCAATAGCTGCCGGAAGGGCCTCCTCCACATTACGGACGAGACCCCCCGGCAAGCACACCGAGTGCACACTGGCATTCTTCCCCGACCTACCCGCTATTTTCCTAAGGGGCTCCATAACCCGCCTAACGTTGGAGCTCCCTATAACTAATAGGCCCGCCCTCTGTGACTGTCGGGACCTTGCCGTAGAATCGGCCACTGGCCCAACAGGCGAGGCATCCTGTGGTGGCTCGGAAACGATGTCATCACCACTAGGAAGCACCCCGTACCTGTTGGAAAGGGGTAAGGCAGCTGCCACGCGGCCAGATCCCACCTTCGCCTTTCGGCCAGGCACGCGCGAGCCCACCACTGTCCGCCATTCACCCTGGAGTGATGGCTGACTGGTAAGATGCTCACTGCCGGAAGACGCAGCGACATCAGGGGTTCCATGCGATTCCAAGGCCACCGAAGTAGGCATCTGGCTTTTGAAAGTGCGGACAAGGCGCTCGACCTCCCCATTCGATTGCGGATGGAAGGGCGGTGCTGTAACATGATGAATCCCTTGTCCAGTACAAAAATCACGGACGGCCTGCGAAGAGAACTGAGGGCCATTGTCCGTGACGATTGTGGATGGAAGACCACCTAGCGCAAAGATTTTGGACAAAGCCAGCGTCGTCGCGGCAGTGGTGGGTGACGGACATCGAACAACAAATGGACACTTCGAGAAGGCATCAATCAACAGTAGCCAATAAGTACCGAGGAAGGGGCCGGCAAAGTCAGCGTGCACCCGTTCCCATGGCTGCGCCGGATCAGGCCACGGAGAGGGCATTGTACGAGGTGCAGCCAGTTGTTGAGCACACTGACCACACGTAGCAACCATGTGGGCGATGTCCGAATCAATACCGGGCCAATAAACGTGCCTGTGGGCCAGGGACTTAGTCCGAGAAATACCCCAGTGGCCTTCATGCAACAGTTTGAGAACATCTTTGCGAAGAGAGGCTGGCACCACGACCCGTGGAGATGTGCCATCCGTGGCGAGAAGAACAACACCATCACGAACAGACAGACGAAGGCGCAAGGCATGGTAGTTGCGAAGGGGATCCGATGCCCGGCCCTTGGTCCTGTCCGGCCAACCCCGTTGAACAAAACCGATCACCTGACGCAGGACCGGGTCCTGCGCAGTAGCCGACGCGACCTGCGAACCTGTAAGTGGAAAACCCTCGACCGCACGATGTTCTTCCTCATCAATGTGGAAACAGAGTAGCCCATCACGATAGAAAACCGGGTCGGGGCCCATCGGCAATCGCGACAATGCGTCAGCGTTGGGGTGCTGGGCCGTGGGGCGATAGTGAATCTCATAGTGAAAACAAGATAAGTATAAGGCCCAACGTTGCAGGCGGTGAGCTGCCTTATCCGGAAGCGACACCGATGGGCTGAACAGAGAGACCAGCAGCTTGTGGTCGGTGATGAGGTGAAACTTAGAACCATACAAAAAAACGCTGAACTTTTTTAGAGCATAAATGATAGCGAGTGCCTCCTTTTCGATTTGAGAGTAACGCTGTTGCGCATCGTTGAGGGTCTTGGAAGCATAGGCGATGGGTCGCTCCGACCCATCCTCATACCGATGGGCGAGAAGAGCCCCTAGGCCATACTGTGACGCGTCAGTCACCAGAACCAAGTGCTGACCCGGACGGAATGTGGCAAGACAAGGCGCCGACTGCAAATGAGCCTTCAGGCGGACAAAATCCTGCTCACACTCGTTGGACCAACAGAAAGGGACGTTTTTGCGTAACAGTTGATGCAGAGGATGAGCTACCGCCGCCGCGGATGGAATGAATTTGTGATAATAAGCAATCTTGCCTAGAAACGCCTGAACTTCTTTGACCGTAGACGGCCGGGGTAGAGCGTTAATGGCCGCAATGTGCTGATGTAGAGGATGTATACCCTCACGGGACAAGTGGAAACCGAGATACACAATGGAGGGTTGGAAGAACTGTGACTTGTCCAGATGGCACCTCAACCCAGCCGAATGCAAAACCCGAAACAGTGAACGCAAATTGTGAAGGTGCTCCTCAGTGGAGGCCCCCGTGACAACAATGTCATCCAGATAGTTTATGCAGCCGGGAACGGAAGCTGTGAGCTGTTCCAAAAACCGCTGAAAAATGGCCGGCGTGCTAGCGACGCCAAATGGTAACTGCTGGTGCTGATGCAACCCACAAGGAGTGTTGATGACAAGAAATTCCTTGGAAGAAGCATACAACGGCAACTGATGGTAAGCCTCTGATAAGTCAAGTTTGGAAAAGAACTGGCCCCCAGCGAGCTTGGTAAATAACTCCTCAGGACGAGGAAGAGGATAAGTGTCAATGAGGCTCTGAGCGTTGACAGTGGCTTTAAAATCACCACACAATCGCAGACTCCTGTTTGGTTTAGAAACCACCACGATTGGCGATGCCCATTCGCTGGAGGTAACAGGAAGGAGAATCCCTGAAGCTGTTAACCTGTCTATCTCAGCCTTGACAGGTGCACGCACGGAATAGGGCGTGCCCGGAAAAACTTAGGGCGAGCTATAGGTTTAAGAGTAATGTGGGCTTCAAAATCCTTGGCACGACCCAGACCAGCAGAGAACACGGACGAAAATTCAGAACACAATCCATCCAGCTGTTGATACGGAATATCCTCAGATATGAGGTGCACGTCATCATCAATGGAGAACCCGAACAACTGGAAAGCATCATAACCGAACAGGTTTTCAGTGCCCGCATGATCCACCACATAAAACGTGAGGGGCCTAACAACAGACTTGTAGGCAGTGGAAGCATCAAACTGGCCAATGATAGGAATTTTCTGTTTATTATAAGTTCTCAGATTTCGCGTAACTGGAGACAAGGGAGGGGAGCCCAACTCCAAATACGTGCGAGAATTAATGAGAGTTACTGCATAGCCAGTGTCCACTTGCATGCAGATGTTTTTATCCAGAACACGAACAGTAACAAACAACTTATTTGTTTGAGAAAGCACACAGTTAACATCCATGTCCGATGCCTCGTCCTCGTCGACAGGAACTTTAAGGGACTGACACACAGAAGCAATGTGGCCTTTTTTCCTACATGAATTACATGTGGCCTAATGTTTTGGACACGCGGCCCTGTCATGCTGTATGAAACAACGTGGACAAGAAGGTAGTGCGGAACGAACCTGCTTCTGTGGTTGTTGTTTTCGCTGCGAGCGTTGCGGCCCAACGCGATGTCGTTTACGCGAGTGAACCGCTACCACATCTTCGTTCTCCTGTGAAAGAGGCAAATTGTCCGTGTCGAAAGTTGGCTGTACAGCGCCTACATCACACCATGCGTCTATTTGCGTGCCAGCAGCATGAGACACTTCAAAAGATTGTGCGATGCTTAGAACTTCCGACAACGACGGGTTTGGCAGTTGTAGGGCACATTGCCGAACTTCTTTATCAGGAGCAAGCCGTAGAATAGCATCCCTAACCATTGAATCAGCATAAGACTCATGATGAGTGTCCGTGACAAACTGACATTTCCTGCTCAGACTGTGTAGTTCCCCCGCCCAAGCCCGGTAAGATTGATGGGGCTGTTTACGACACTGGTAGAACGCCACGCGGGCGGCAACGACGTGGGTGTTTTTTCGGTAATAGTTAGACAATAAGTCACACATTTCTTGGAAGGACAGAGAGGCAGGTTTCCTCAGAGGGGCTAACTGAGATAGCAGCTGATAGATCCGTGGGGAAATCCAAGATAGAAATAATGACTTACACATAGGAGCGTCGACAATGCTGAAAGCCAAGAAGTGTTGCCGCAAATGCTTCTCATAATCCTCCCAATCTTCGGCAGCCTCGTCGTAAGGAGGGAATGGAGGTGGAGAAGAGGAAGACAGACGATGAGTAAGCGACGTCGACAACGCCTGAATAGCAGCCGTCAGCTGTGTTTGTTGTTCAATGAACGCTTGCATAAGCTGTTCAATGTCTGCCCCGTCACGAACACACAAATCCACAACACAGTGAAAATATCCGATCTCGTCACCAACAAGTGTTATAACCTTTAATTACCAATAATTGCGTGAATATTCAAACACACTCACTTAAAAACAATAGCTTGTTACAGGATAACAACTCAGTATCTCTTCTGCGACTCCCGTGCCGTGACATGCGGCCGGCGCCGTTCGTAGCTAGGTGGCGCTCCCGCGCTCAGCCGAGTTGCGGAGCGCCTCTATCACCGTTTGCGCGTACTGTCGTGGCGGCACTGTCACAACAGTTGCTGGACAGAAACTTTGAAAAATACAGACACACTACTTTTCTTCTGCACTGTGATGCCCCTCATTTACATGAATAGACACTGTATTGTTAATCCTGGTAAATTATACGAAATTATTAATCAGTGAGTTAATTACTTAATGCTGTGTGACATACTGTACAGAAAAATTATGACAACAAAAGTATGTAACTGAAGTCAAATGGTACTTGTCCAGAACTTCAGGTTTAATTATTGCAGAAGATAATTTTTAAGTATTTTAAAATATGTTACAGGAGGGTTGGAATGCTTAACTTTTGATTTTACTTATTGGCCCACAAAGTTTATAAATCTCAAACTGCAATGCTAACTTCAGTTTACTTTAACTTCCAATTAACAGCGCCCTAATGAAAACTGATTACACAAATGTAATAAGAACACTTGAAAAAATAAACTGAATAATAAATTTAAGTGACATTAAGACTAAATAGGATTTTGTGACCTTTTTTAGGTAAGTACTATGTGTGAACAGACAAATAATACTGGAAATGAGTTATTTTTGGGAGTAGAAAACCATACCAGATGTGAAGCTCCACCAGCTTTGTCATACGGTGAATTCATGGCTATATGTGGGATGCTGCACATTCTGAAATTTCTGTTTGTGGCTTATGTTAACAGTTGTAGATACTGTGCACACAGCAAACAGTTGTTGTGAAGGTGTAGGATGCCTTTTGTGCTGTGTGAAAACGACTTCCTCTATGTAAAGGTGATACTACTTCTTGGCCTAATACAACTGACGCCTCCATTCTGCCTTATCCTTTCCCATGATGATTCACCCAAATTTTACTACTTGTGGTAAGATGCGCCAGGTAGTTCTATCTTTAAGCATTATACTGTGCCAAAATAGATGTGGACATCTGCACATACATCATCTTGTGATAATCACAGGGCACGCTAAGGAACCAATTGGCACACCAACTGTGGTATCTGAAAACCTTAACAATTACGTAGGTGAATTCAGTGCTCGTGTTCAGTTCCCTGTCAAAAGGCAAAACTAAGGAAATAAACTAATTGTCATAGAGCATGATCCTAGATTTAATCAGAAACAGAGTGCACAGATGCTAATAGAGCAATTAGCCAGTGATTGTTGTACTTTGCTTTTTAAGCAGATGCGTCCACTTGTAACAATTTCTGCCACATCTTGCACCACAGGAAGCCAATCTAATGAAGTTTCCCAGTCCATCAAGCAAAGGAGACCAATAATATCAGTGGTTTCAAAATTGTGACTAAATGTCATGTTCTGCAGAGGAGCTGTGATGAAATATAATGGAGCCTGGACAACACTGTACACTGTAGGTCCAGAGCAAGGACACTGAAACTGTGGCCGAAATGTCTGTTTTATGCAGTGTCAGTTATTTTACAATATGACAAGGCATCATACCCAGAAAAATGTGAGGGCTTGCTGAAAAGTAATGCCTTAAACTGTTTTATTCTGATCTCAATACTAGTTGAAGTATTACATGACATGCATATTACTCATTCAACTTTTCTGCTTCGCTAATGCAAGTTGCAACCCTCTGTTGCTAGAGCAGTGATCACTGAAGTTATTTGTTCATGAGCCAGTACTGACAAGGTAGTGTGACATCTCAGGCCACATATGTACTTCTTGTATTAATTGGTAATCTACACATATTAGTACATTACGAGTCCCCACTGACTGGGTGTACTGAGGGCACAGTAAGTTGGCTGCCAGAACATAAGTACTGATCATTAAGTGAGCATCATGCTGAACAGTTCTTGTGGACTGCTCTCTGTTTCGGATTGCTGCAATCCTCAGCAACTCCAAAATTGTGATAACGTAATTCCCTGATGAACTGTTACTGTGTAAGCGGATGATTAACTGATGAGTAACAATAACTCTCCTCATATTAAAATTCACTACACAATATAACAATGCCAGACCACACACGAAAACTGTGATCTCTGCAGCAATCCGACACCTTTTGTTCACTGTCATCAATCACACTCCATAAAGTCCTGTTTTCCATTTTTTTTTGAGAACTTAAAAAAATGTGTTCAAGAACTTTACTTCGATAGGATGAAGCATGCAGGGGTGATGTGGCTCTGTCAACAAAGTCGAATATTCTACAGTGCTGGTATCAACAAACTAGTCTCTCATTGAGAGAAATGTGTTTGTCGCAAAGGTAACTATGTTGAGAGATAAACATGTAGATGTAATAAAGATGTAGAATGTTGATAAAGTTTTATTTAATTAGCAGTTATTCAGAGTACTACTTTTCATACACCCTCATATTTATGTTAGCTGACTCTGGTTGCAGAATTGTACATGACTGTATTGCTGTTATACTGTTTTGACTGACTTATTGTGCACTCAAAGTCATCTGTTGGCTGATGTTGATGCCTTCCCAAAGGTCATATCCTTCCTTCACAAACATGCAATGCTTTGGCTCTTCACTTAGAGCAATACTGCAAATTTGTTATTACATTCTGAAACAGTCTTTTATGAAATGGTAGTACATACCCAAGAATAAAAATGAATTAAATTAAATAGCTTTTAAATACCTGCTCAACATCATTATAAGTTGTGTGAAGGATTTGTACAGCATATAATCTACTGATAATGGTGGGCTTATTTTTACAGCTGCTGAAAGGCCGGCATATGATGGTGCGTGTGGGAGGAGGCTGGGACACGTTGGACCACTTTCTACTGCGCCACGACCCCTGCCAGGTGAAGGTAGTCAGCCGTGACTCTCCTTACCTGCACATCACAGCCAAATACCGGAGCAACAGCCACGCATCTCGCTAACAGACACTCGGTCATTCACGTACACAGCTTGTGCACACCAGCGATCCCAGCGTGCCACTTGAGACTGGTCACAGAGACACACAGTCACCGTAGCAATGGTCGATGGTCTTCTGGCTGCTTACTAATGAGCTGACTGTATATCTACAGCTGAGTATTGATGAGATAATTGATATCGGAAGTGTAAAGGAAAGCTAACTACCAAATTATTACAGACAAAAGCTGTAATTTAACCATAATCTGTAGTTTGGATGCAGTCTACAAAACTGTGAGGTTTCAATAATTCATTATGCCTGTAATACAAATAGATTGTTTACAGAGAAAATGTCTAAACAACAGGAAACCATATAAGAAAAAAATCCATAAACCTAAAATAAAGGTTCACTAAGCATATCTGAAAATGTGTTCCTCAGATATGATTTGAGTAATTATTATTTATCTATAAAAACTGGTATAAGTTTCATACAGAATTAACAGTTAAGTCAAAACAGCTGGACTACAAAATTTACTGTGCTTTAATGGTAAAATTCAGTCATTCCAGTTGCAGTGAACAGGCAGGCCATCTGCAGCATATAAGTCTTGAATTACTATATCTGCAATGGCAATGGGCAAGTTAACACTGTCATAACATTAATTTGTTATTAATTAGAAAAATGTTGTTACCTAATATGGGCAACTTCCATAGCCTAATCAGATAATTTTGAATTTCAAGTAGTCACCGCAGCTGCAGAGCATTTGCAGAAATTAATAACTGAATTGGAGCAGGTGTTTAAAGAGGCTTTTCGAAATAATTATTGCCATTTTCCTCATATTGAGAGTGTATCAAATTTATAGCTGAATAATATTTATGGTTATGAAACCACATCTGCCATACTTCAGCATACAAATACAATTAATTGTTACATTTGACATATAAATTCGAAAGAACAAAGTATGCGTCTTACACAGGTGCATCACAATTAGTGGCTAAATGTATCTGCATTTCTTAGCTATTTTCCCCTCTGTTGCACTCCACATAATTTCTATTTTTCACAGGAAATTGTAAAAAAAAAAAAAACTGCATCTGGTATCCAACTGAACACTGCAGAATAGTTCATAGCTTTCACTAATTACAGTGATGTACACTAAAAAAATTAAAATACAATAAGCAGTAATTAACAGGTATTTTGAAAACTATTTCACCACTGATCACAAGAAATTGCATGCATTTGCACACCCAGTTGCATGTCAGTCTTCAGAAAAGGCAAGTACTTCCACTGCAATGGTATGTTGCCAATAGAAAAGTAAAAAGTCACACTCCAACACAAACAAATTTAACAATTGTACCAGACTTATTGATAATGTATTCCAGATGTTTTGTTACAGATATAGTGAGACAAGCTGCTTTGGATGTACTAGACCAATGCAGAAGAATGAACACATTCATCACACAATTTGCTCTGGCATCCGCAGAAACATTCGAAATAAAACTCACTAGTAAACTTGTGGCTTTTTCTGTTGCATGGCAGACATTTAAAGTTTTTTAAATGACCTAAATTACCACTAGCAATTCCAAAACACTACACTGCATTCGGCCCTTTCAATGCACACTAGTATATTTGTAGTCATATTCATAAACTTCAAATATGAAGTTTACTTTCCTAGAAGGCTCTACCATTTAAAAATTTGTTATTTTAGAGAGCACTGACCTCTTTACTTTTTGTCTCTGATACTTTAGCAGAGATGCACAGGAAATCTCCATGTACAATACAGGATTCAGCAAAGGAATTTTCAAACATCAATCATTCAGTTGAGGTTAAATGAAAAACATTTCATTATGTAAAAGAGTACATTGTAAAAAAAATAAAAAATAAATTAAAAAAAAATTATGCATGTAGTTCCAGAGACATTTTTGTTTAAGTTGTTACTCCACCTCAACTCTGCGGTAATCTTCCAAAAATCTCTCCTCCCACAACATTCAATAATAGGAGAATAATTTTTTGTATCCTGAACATAGCATATGGCAATCAGACATATGAGGTACGACGAGATGCAACACATCTTAATATGGGAAATGATTGCCCAAATTAGTTCTGTAACTGTGGCAATCTCATATTGGAATCATACTGGCATTCTGATGTGTACTTTCACCAGATGGAAAAGTGATTTTCATGTGTTATGTGAAACTGTCTACTGTCAACAGAGAATAATTGTTCATCTTCCTCACCTATAATACTCCGATACTTACATGGCATGGACAGATCTTTCTTGTAATTGCTAACATATTTTCCAGGGTCCAAAACCCAATTTTTTGCTTGTGTACTTAAAAAAAATGCCTAATCAACTAAATTCTCTCACAACCATCACAGTTGTTTGAAACTGCCTTTTAACATCACTTAAAGAGAGAAAATCAAAATTATTTATGTCCAAAGTGTAAAGCCAGACTATATTGCCAAAATCAACCAAAATGTCTAAACTTGGAATATTGTTCCTTACTTTGTGAGGTGGGAAGTACACTTTTTTTCCTTATCTATCTGCTGCTATAAATATGTCAATCCGCACAACACCATGATGTCTTTGAAAATGACATTCATCAGCAGTTGAAGGTTAACATGAATTATGCTTTCCCCCACCAGATTTCTAACCAACACACCTCACCTCACCCCCACTCCACCCCAGCAAAATTGGTCACTTTTTACTGTTTCATACACTTTCCCTTCCCCTCTCATTGCCAACAACACACTGTTAATCTTTCAGCATCCAAAATACATATCAGCATTGTGGATTCTACCTTTTGTAGAGCGCATGACAGTTATTGAAAGAACCTGCCATAAGATATAAAAATTAAAATATGCTATTGTATCTACAACTTAGAGTTATTTATGAAAGTCCAGAAAAAACATAAATAACTTCATAAGTAAAAGTAATGATTCCCCAAATAGTTCAGTGACCAAAACATCCATGAACAAGGCTGAAAATTTGTTCCCGAAAAAAGATTACACCAAAAGCTAGCTAAGTTTTCTGTTTTGTTTATGTGCCTTTCAGCAACTCAGTGTCACAACATTTTTGTAAGTTGTTACCTTTACTCCTTTAATTATCTAACGATTTTCTTTCCTGCTGCAAAAATTCAGAAGCAGAACTGTTCCAGGGTTCAAAAAACTGATGATACTTCTTTGAGGAAAATACTCAATTAAAGCCTAAGAAGCCTCCAAATTGGTTCATGAATGAAATGTACAATATTAGCAACTTTATTGTAAAGTCACATCATATTGCAGGCTGCTCTCACAGATTTTTAATTTCAGGGCCATGACAAAAAAAGATCTAAAAGTCCTGATAAAAGAACACTTCAAGCCACAGTTGCAACTGCAATAAACTATAACTGAAGTACAACTACCATATTCAGCTGCAACAACTGTTTACTTTCATCAGTATAACAAGACTACTGTTGAATAAGGAATATAACAGTGTAAAATGACTTTCTCCTCTAAATGGACTTCAATTATTGAATTTGATGAGAATTCCACATTCTCAGCACAAATATATCCAAGATTACATTTATGACTGCTTTGCTTCGTTATGAAACTGTCTTGTGTATTTTTCTCTGTACTTTTAACAATTGTGCATGTGTCAACTGTTTCACACATACATAGAATGTGAAATGCATATATTAATAAAGTATTTTGGACAGCAATGTTTTTTGCTTAGTACAATGAATACAGTTACTATTCTTTGTAAAAATTGTATGTATTAAGAAAGTGTGTTGAAACTATTCTTGTGATTGTTTTAATGATAGTCTTTATTAAATGCTTAATGTTTTGTCCAACATAAAAATCTCTTTGACATTTGAAATTGTGTGGCAGCACTAACCTGTAATATAAACAACGTTTCTTCATATCTATTCGTATGTGGTGTGTATGTGTCATATTTCTCTCTATAAATGTGTCAGCAACGTTATGGAATGTATGAGATCAGAATAATTTCATTTGCCGTAAGTTAACAAATAACTTGAAAATTTGGCTTGTATTCAGATGTGCCTACATGAGTGATACTCAGATTACTCAAAATTAGTACAAATTTCCTTCTTAGATGGTAGCCAATAAAAACTATAGTTTACGATAAAAAAAAAAAGAAGTTACTACTACAATGAAGTTGGGTGTATCTTCATGTAATTTGTTCATTTTGCACCATCCTGAGTGCAGTTTTCTGAACTGTAAGCAATAAAATTATCTTAATGCTGCAGTTGGCTCAAGGAAATATGCAAGAAAACAAAACTGAAATGCTGTAGTACTGCTCCCTCTTAGGTTCAACATTATTTCATTGAAGTGGTGCTTCAAAGTATCCTGCAGACTGAAGCAAACCAGACAAGGTAAGCCCTCAAACAAAAAAGGGGGTTTTACATTCAAAGCTAAATGGGATGAGTGTTAGAGCGAATATTCAGTAAATACCTCCAAGTGTTTGTAGCAACATCTCTTTTTCATTTAGCAATACAGTTATGCAGTACAGTTACCAAAGCATAACTCCTGAGAATGTCCAAGAACATTTTAACATCTTCAATTACCTTGAAGTTGAATGTACTGTATTTACCCGGGTATAAGACGACCCTGATAATAAGACTGTTTTTTCAAGAGGCTTCTTCAGAAAAATTTATTTTTAGCATATTCAGACTAAACACAATTACAAAGTACCTCTTTAAAAAGTTAACATTATACCTATTCTGAATTTACGCCATTTATTGTCTACATTATGATAATAAATAAATGAAAAGAAATTGTTTACATTAAATTAAAGACTGTTTTCTTCTCTACTTATTTTGCTTACTACCCGTCATCTGCGGTATCACTATTTTTAATCATCATTCTCACAGCACAGCTGTGAAATTTATATTCTTGTTGTGACACATGTTTAGTGGTTTCTTCCAAATATGTTGTGATTTCTGAGGTTGTGGTTACCATCGGACCTGAGAACACAGCTGTTTTTAACCAAATACATACTGGATATTGCTGCTATACTGATGTGAGAATGCTCCTGTATCTCTGGCTTTCAAACATATCGCCTGCCCGCCGCTCTCTCCTCGGTTGCTTAGAACCAGCAGTTGCCAGATAACCTTTCGTACCAGTCATATGTCACAGTGAACCTCAACAACACTGCAGCATGAAACAAATAAGTATTTGTCCAATTATAAAGTCAATTCAATTCCAATTGCAAATGGATTCACACAAACTGGAATGTCAACATGATAGAGGTTTCTGAAAAGCCAAAGTATGTGGTATACATTCCCATGGTTGGCAACACAAGGTAATTTGCTACTTGTTTCGTACTCCCCTCCCTACACTCATATAGCTCATCACTGTTCACCCTACAGGCCTTCTGTAGTGCTGTGCTTGAGCAGCTGTGAAACACGGACTGTAATATCTTCTAGGGTGCTAGTCATAAGTAACAACAGTAAGTAATACATAAATAAAAGATCGCGAATCACTATTCAGTCCAATTCTCAAACTTGTGCTCATGCCCTGCTATCTACTGACATCTCTTGGTACTATCTTCAGTTGCAGGTCTTGCAGCTGTAATTTTGTTATCATGATAATGACTGCAGTCAGTTTCTTATGATTTATTTCATCTTTTAGACATTTCATTCTTGATGAACTTTCCTTCTTGTTTCATCTGAATGTCAGCATAATGTTGTAAACCTATTTAAAAGTAGGTAACATTTTTACCCATACATGAACAACGTTAACGTTAAGTGGAATACTCTCTTTCAAATTCTGAAGATGGCAGGGGTGAAATACAGGGAGCGAAAGGCTATTTACAATTTGTACAGAAACCAGATGGCAGTTATAAGAGTCGAGGGGCATGAAAGGGAAGCAGTGGCTGGGAAAGGAGTGACACAGGGTTGTAGCCTCTCCCCGATGTTATTCAATTTGTATATTGAGCAAGCAGTAAAGGAAACAAAAGAAAAATTCGGAGTAGGTATTAAAATACATGGAGAAGAAGTAAAAACTTTGAGGTTCGCCGATGACATTGTAATTCTGTCAGAGACAGCAAAGGACTTGGAAGAGCAGTTGAACGGAATGGACAGTGTCTTGAAAGGGGGATATAAGATGAACATAAACAAAAGCAAAACGAGGATAATGGGATGTAGTCAAATTAAATCGGGTGATGCTGAGGGGATTAGATTAGGAAATGAGACACTTAAAGTAGTAAAGGAGTTTTGCTATTTAGGGAGTAAAATAACTGATGATGGTCGAAGTAGAGAGGATATAAAATGCAGACTGGCAATGGCAAGGAAATCGTTTCTGAAGAAAAGAAATTTGTTGACATCGAGTATAGATTTAAGTGTCAGGAAGTTGTTTCTGAAAGTATTTGTATGGAGTGTAGCCATGTATGGAAGTGAAACATGGACGATAACCAGTTTGGACAAGAAGAGAATAGAAGCTTTCGAAATGTGGTGCTACAGAAGAATGCTGAAGATAAGGTGGGTAGATCACGTAACTAATGAGGAGGTATTGAATAGGATTGGGGAGAAGAGAAGTTTGTGGCACAACTTGACTAGAAGAAGGGATCGGTTGGTAGGACATGTTTTGAGGCATCAAGGGATCACAAATTTAGCATTGGAGGGCAGCGTGGAGGGTAAAAATCGTAGAGGGAGACCAAGAGATGAATACACTAAGCAGATTCAGAAGGATGTAGGTTGCAGTAGGTACTGGGAGATGAAGAAGCTTGCACAGGATAGAGTAGCATGGAGAGCTGCATCAAACCAGTCTCAGGACTGAAGACCACAACAACAACAACAACAACAACAACAACAACATGAACAGTGATTGAATTCCTTATTTGCATCCCACTTAGTAAATTGTTACCGTCCCTCATAATAAAATGAAATATAAATCTAGCAAACTTTTTTGATAGACAGCATTTCCACTTTTGAATGTTAACTTTACTTCAAAATCAGCATAATGTTTGTACATTGTGTACATACAGGTATGAGAACGTTTCTACATCTACATCCTGCAAATCACTGTGAAATGCATGTAAGAGGGTATGTCCCACTGTATCAGTTATTAGGGTTCCTTCTTGTTCTATTCACGTATGGAGAGCAGGAAGAATGGTTGTTTGAATGCATCTGTGTGTGCAGTAATTATCCTAATCTTATCCTCATAATCATTATTGCAAACCTGTTCGAATACAACAAGAGTTTTGTAAGATGATAGAATTTAGTGCTATTTCCTCCTTTGTTTCACAAAATTTTCAGATTTTAAGCAGAACAATATACTGTTGTAGTGAATAGTTTAGTTTCTCGCATATCCAAGGCACTAGTGCCTTGTGAGTCAAATATCACACGCATGTTCGAGTAACGTTGATACTGTATCAAGCGCTTCGGCGTCATGGGAAATCTCAGGCCTATTCGAAGGTGAGTATAATATGCCCAGCCTTGCTCTTCCAAATTCTTCAAAATAAATCTGTATGTGCCCTTAACGGCCAAAGCTTCATCTGCAAATGTAAGATGACCCATATTTATTCTATTAAACAATGTAAAAATATTAACCTTGGCAGCAATAGTTTGAACTGCAAATATGAGATGACACTGTATTTTTTGAATTATGAATTGGGGAAGAAAACCGTGTCTTATAATCAGATAAATATGGTAGTTACTGTCAAACTTCACATTTCACAGAATAAAACACTGTCAAACTGGGAGTGTGTTTCATGTGAATACTAACTTCACATAAAGGCAAAAGCAATGAGCTCAAAAGAGAGATGTTTGTAAAGTCAACAAGATCACAATTACTGCACTTTATTACCATTTTCAATAGTTACAGTAACTTAAGATCATAATACTGCAATGGCAACCAAAACCTGTTGGCTGAAAACCTTTTTAAAAAGGGTGACAATATTATGTTTCGCAAGCTCTTAGAACATACACTGACGTATGTTCAAAATAAACTGCGCTTCTCCAGGAACACCTTCAAATACGAAGTATGAGGGCAGGAATGACAAAATAAAACAGGATAAAACTGAATCAAACGAAAAGACTACAAGATGAGTCTATTGATGCATGATAGCACTTGTGTACCTCACAGCAGGCCATGTCTTCTAGAATTAACACTTAAAACATTCTAAAATTTCCTAAATAAAGAATGCAAATGTTTGTAGTATTAGGTTCATGCAGAAAAATGGTATTTGCTTGTTACTGACAAAGTTACTTAGGCCAGTGTACTTACAACAGTTAAAAGGTTTTAAAGGTACCATAGAGGTGTTCATTTTAAATAGTTAATTCTGACAGTCATAAGTTTCAAACTGACAATCTAACAAGGATATAGCTCTGTCACCCACCAACTTGTTAATCCCTTCAATCTTGGTTTAGCTTCACTCACATACCAGAAGGCGAGCCTTCAAGGATGTGGAAGAAGTCAAATTTTTAAATTAACAGGCAGAAGAAACCGCTGCTGGCTGCAAATTGTACTAACAAGAAATTATGACTGTTGCTAATGTGCTAAAATAATTATGATAATCACTTCTGGAGTATCATGTATCTGTATTTTAGGGCAAAAACAACTACTTTTGAAGAAAGCCACTGCTCCCTCCCCCTCTTTCCACAACTTTACTCCATTCTGCATAACCTTTCTGTTTATCTGTCTCTTATTTGCTGTTTCTGTAGCTTTCTGTCCCCCTCCCCCCAAACAAAATCTTTTTTTTTATTTTATATCCTTTTTCATTTTTTCTCATTTCTTCTTCACTTAAATTCATTTTATTTTGTTTATCTTTGCGTACTATATTTTTTTCCATTCTCACCCATCTTCCACATATCACTCACCTACAAACATTATTGAAGTATTCTTAGAAATTGATTCTGGGCTGTTACACCATTATCCTACACTATACAATGTCTCCATCCCAATCCAAAGTTTTGAGTTCTCATCTGTCAACCCCACTCCAATTTATTTTGTTTTTGCAGTTGGTAAGAATACATCAGCAAACAAACCTGGAGGTGTGCATTGAGTTTGGGAGGGGGGAGGGGGGGGGGGAGGTGCTAACTTTTTGCAATGTAGGAAATGTTTTTTTATAACAAAATTATCTCAATTTTGTGCATAGATTATATCTTTTTTTTTGTTTGTTTTTTTTTTTTTTTTTTTCAACAATGAGCTATGTTAGGAACATACTGTGTATAATGTCACTGACAATTAAGAATTTCTGCTTACTTTGCTAACTGTCTAAATATAACACACATTTGATACCAGCTCTTGATTAGTTCTGATACATATCAGTTATTTTAAATTTTAGTTTCCTATTTATTGTTCTTTTTCTCCTCCTCTGCTAAACAGTAATCTCTATGAATTGAAATATTTTACTTTTGATGAACTATCAGGGTATGGAAATTTATCACAGTATGTTAAAAATGTTTGCCTTATTGTGACTCAGGTTCAGACCTCACCATTTAACAGAAAAGTTCACTGGTGCATAGCAGTGGCGCCTCGTGCAAAATTATACCAGTATGCTACAATGTGGTGGCTTATAGCCTTTTGACTTACAATGTTAGTAATCATAACTCAACTGAATAATTTAATTGTACTTGTATAAAGTGAACTGTTTAAATATATTTAAAGTTTTAACATTTTGAGGAGAGCAATAAAAACAAAATAAAAAGTAAAATATACATGTTGGCAGCTGCGGGAAACAAACAAGGGTCTGCAAATTGTCAGTCTACGATTTAGACCACACACTCACTGTGGAGTGTAGACAATGGCATTTCAAAAACCATTATACTCTATGCTTGCACAACGAAAAAATTCTCACCTCCTTAATTCAGTGATCTGTGGCAAATGATTGACATCAGTTCCTGAAACCACACCGATATTCACCGAAATTACTCTCTAGTGTTGTTTCTGCAATGTTTAGTACAATCTTGGACAATAAGTTATATGTAACTGGTTGCAAAGATATTCTTTATTGTTGTTAACAACTTGTTCAACCCCTTTCTTACTTATGGATGTATCAAGGCTACCTTCCACTTTCTGTTTTAAAAGTTCTCTCTCTTTCTCTTTTTATTTTTGGTATAGGCCACTTCAAAAGTTCTGCTGTAACAGTCTTCTCCACTAACTTTATAAGGCTTCAATAACTTCAATTTCCTTGGTAGTTGGGGGTCAATCTTCTTCTAGATTTTCATGTGTGTCTGAGTATTCATGCTTATGGATTGGATCTGGACAATTAAGAAGCTGATCAAAATATTTCAAAATTGTCAGTGTTACGTAAGCCAAATCTATGAGCCTCATTCCACACTCCTCTGTTGTTAGATTTACATTTGGAGTACTTCTATCTCTTTCTCCTCTAAAGGTCTACCAGAAAAGTGCCTCTTTAGCACATCATCTACGGGAAGCACTTTTGTATTAAATACTTACTTCTTTTAGCACCATCTAGTCTATATCCTTTTGACTTAATGTGGGTATTAATCAAAAACTAAATTGAATATATTAATTTGATATATATAAAATGTACTGTTATTTTTAAAATAATTAATAGTTCAACACTGTAAGGAGGTGGTGTGTGTGTGTGTGTGTGTGTGTGTGTGTGTGTGTGTGTGTGTGTGTGTGTGTGTGTAGGGGGGGGGGGGGGGGGAGATTTGGTAACAGCAGGAATCTATCACTATACACATGACAACTGGTTGCCACTGGGTACATGTCAACATGAATGGTACTGCCTGATTCTATTAAGTCTTAACAATGGAAACTCTTACTGTTAGAAGAAATCACTGCCAAAAACTTTTGCGTGGCCGCAGATAGTTTTGTTTCGTCTCTCTAAGTGCATGTGCATACACGACTTTCAGTGCTTCTTTGGAAATTTCTGATAAATCCTATCTGTCACGACGACGTCAGTGTCATCTTTGTTGAAATGCAATATTTGCTTCATTTCTCTACCTGCTCCACAGTGATAAGGAATCTCGTCAGCACAAAATACAAAATTCTTGGTAACTCACTGACTTCACAACACAAGGAAGTTGAGAACTCAGTGCCAAGAAATTTGCAACATAATTCCAATATTGTAAATGAATGGCAATCGCAAATCAGTTTGTGTGTTTGTTTCAACAATGTTGCAACTCATCTGAATACCTTACAAGTAAACAGAATTGTTTTTGTATGAACACATCAACTCATCCAATGAAACAATGTACAATAAGATTTTTCAGGTAAAGTGCCAAAAGTCTTTTAGTTCTCAGATAGGTTGACTTGAGGAAAGGGACACTGTCATCTTCCCAAACACGAATCCACTGCACCATCTCACTCAGTATATTAGTTCTTAATTTCAGATAAATTATATTTCACATTTTTCCAAATGAAAAAAATTACTGCCAAATTTTATTTATGTTACAATTATATTACAAGAGAATAATTCAGTTCTGTACAGAAAACACTGTTTTTCTCTTCACAACAAAACTTCATGACTGCAGCAGCATTGATAAGGATGTCATTAGTGGCTTACCAGTTACCAATAAATTCAAATCTGGGTTTTACAGCTACGCAGCAATTCAAGCTGGTGTTTATACTGATGTTCTCCTCACAAAGGAACCTAAACAACACAAAAGAGTAATAAGTAACAAAACAAAAGGCATTAGTCTAACATGCTGTTCTGAAAGAAACAAGAATGAAAATTTAACAAATGTACCTTTAAGGATTTCTTGATTTTTTTCAGTTCAAACTCAATAGTACCAAGGTAGTGGAAAGTCCTTGGTGGAATATTCAGTAGTAAAATGCTTACAATAAGTGCCTTCAGATTTTTTATAAAGAAAAGATCAGATTCTATCTGATGATACTTCTGTAGCTTACTATTGAATTCAAGCAACTACACATGTTGCCCATGATGCTGAATAAATTTAATTCCAGACCTTTCCAAAGCACATAAAACTGATGTGGTCCCCAGGAACCAACCTCAAGACCTCGGTGTTAGTAAACAGCAATGCAAACAACCATCCTACACCACAAAGGCGACTAACCACCAGATTTGAGAATATCACTGTGTAGGAACTAAATAAGATGAAGCAAAGTGGCATACCAATCAACAGAGAATCTTTCCCAATTTTGATTCATGTTTTGCATGGTAGTATAACTACATGCTGATATAGACTTGGAGACACAGCCTCTAGTGGTACAAAATTTAATGCCCTCAGATTATGTCCATGTGAGGTACCAGTAGAGTGTATGCCCTCTACCTACCATACCTATGCTATGGAGTGGAAGGTTGTAGGACGCCCCTCGATAGATCAGGGGTGCACTACACACAGGAGGCAGCTACATGGGTAGCACAGTATTTGTGGCATGCACATGGAGGTTTTTTAGATTAGGTTCCTCCCCATGGGAAACAAACCGCTGGCCCGAAAAATTACTAGTTCATGACACTGATGTGGGTGTGCCAACTGTAAAAATTGTTAGTTCGCCTAAACAGGTCATTCCAAAGGATTTAAATATACTTAATCTCATGTTAGTAAATTGTTGAAGGGTCTGTAGCAAGATCCCCAAGTTAATCTCCAAAATAAACAGAAGCAATGCCAATATTGTATTAGGTACCGAAAGCTGGTTGAAACCAGACATAAAAAGCAGTGAAATTTTGAACTGTGATTGGACAATGTTTAGGAAGGATAGGACTGATGCTATGAGAGGTGATGTGTTCATTGCAGTTAAAAGCTGTTTAAAAGCAGTTGAGATCGATACTGCGTCAGACTGTGGGACAGTCTGGATAAAGCTGTCAATCAGACAAGGATTGACCATTGTATTAGAATGTTTTTATAGACCACCAGCATCAGCAACAAACGTCGCAGAACGTTTCAGGGAAAGTCTTGAGCACATAGGAAGTAAATATTCAAATTATCCATTAGTTATAGGTGGAGACTTTAATCTAGCATCCATTGACTGGGAAAATTACATGTTATCACAGGGGGCAGAAGCAAAGATTCGTGTGAAGTTATTTTAGGAGCACTCTCAACATACAACCTTGAGCAATTGGTTAGAAAACCAACTCGAGATGGGAACATATTAGATGGCTTGGCGACAAACAGACCTGATCTTTTTGAGGAAGTTAATCGAGAAGAAGGTATTAGTGACCATAAAGTCGTTGTCACTTCTATCTCAGTGGAAGTTGGGGGGAAAAACAACGTAGAGTTTTCTTGTTTGGGAAAGCAAATAAAAGTGTCATTAATGAATATCTTCATAGTCAGCTCCAAGCATTCACAGCGGGACACAAATAAATCAAGCATCTTTGGTCAAAATTTAAAGGTATTGTCCACCATGTGCTAGAGAAGTATGTGCCTAGCAAAAGTATAGGGGAGGGAAAGGATCCACCTTGGTACAACAAACATATTACGAAGTTGCTGAGAAAACAGAGAATTTTGCACAGTCGTTTTAAATGTAGTCACTGCCCCGCTGACAAACAGAAATTATGTGAAATGAAAGCAGCTGTCAGAAGGACAATGAGAGACTCTTTTAAAGAATTTGAAAGCAATATTTTATCTGCAGATTCCAAAAATAACCATCTGGGCCAGATGCCTTTCTGGCGTCTAAGGATCTTAACTGTTTTACAATCCCAGATACACTAAACACTATGTCAGCCATCCTTTCGTTTGTTTGACAATTGAAAGGGGGAATAGTGCTGCAGTCCTCTATCGTAAATGAGTTTTTGAAAGCTAGGTTTAGAATTTCGGCCTTCTGTTTACCATCATCAGAACAGAAACAAGAGTAACTTCAGGCGTGCCCCAGGGAAGCGTAATAGGTCCTCTGCTTTTTACGATTTACATAAATGATCTGGTTGATGGTATTGACAGCGGCCTTTGACTGTTTGCCGATGATGCTGTAGTCAACAGGAAAGTAGTATCACACGAAAGTTGTGAACAAATCAATGAGGATTTGCAGGAAATAAATGCATGGTGTAATGAGTGGCAGTTATCTCCCAATATTAGTAAGTGTAACCTACTGCGTATAACAAGGCGAAATTCCCCATTAATGTATGAGTACAAAATAAATGATCAGTCTCTGGAAGCGGTAACATCAGTGAAGTATCTGGTGTGACTATTTGAAATGATCTCAAATGGAATGATCACATTACACAAGCAACAGGTAAGGCGAACTCTAGATTGTGGTTTATTGGTAGAATCCTGAAGCGATGCAGTCCTTCAACAAAGGAAATAGCTAACAATACGTTAGTTGGTCCAGTCTTAGAGTATTGTTCGTCTGTATGCGACCCTTATCAGTTGGGTCTGATTCAAGAGATAAGAAGGTCCAAAGAAGAGTGGCAAGATTCGTGACTGGTACATTTGGCCATTGTGAGAGCATTACAAATCTCATAGAAAGTTTGAAGTGGGACACACTTGCAGGAAAATGGAATGGGCAGCTCACTAAATTCCAAAATCTAATCTTCGCCGAGGATGAAGAGCATATATTATTACCACCAACTTTCAAATCGCGTAATGATCATCATTCAAAGATAAGGGAAATAAGAGCTCGTACTGAGGCGTTTTTACCTCGCACGATCCACGAGTTGAACAGGGGGGGGGGGGGGGGGGGGGGAATGTGACTTTGGCGCGAATTGTTCCCTCTGCCACACACCGCTTGGTGGCTAGTGGAGTATGTATGTAGATGTAGATCTATGAAGCTACTGAACACACTCCATAACAGTACAATTATCATCTTGGACTACACTTTTGGAACTAGATACTGAAGGCTTGACTCCTGACAACCTTAGGTCATTTCTGGTTTTCAGTTATACTACCGACCTACTGTCGCACTCAACTTGCTGGCTGGGCTGCCTCCAGTTTTGGGCTCTCACAATACCACAGCTTTGCTGTGCTACCTAACTCGCCAGATGCAAGTGTTTCCTTTGTGATCCACAGAATAAAGAGTGTGCCATCAGAGGGCTGTGCTGACAGAATATGCCATATGTAGGAGCCACATGGGCATGAGGTTCTATTTTTATTGCTCAGTGAAGAATTCAGCCCAAATACCAGACAGATGCTCCAGTAAAAAACAATACATGGACAGCACAAAAAATTGTGCCTAACAGGTTGCTCGTAAAATGGGGTGAGAGACAGACTGGGAGAACTGTCAGTCAAAAATGTGTCGTGTGTAGGAGAAACATTCACCAGTAACCATAACAACATGAAGAAATAAACTTTATTATGATGAGACACAAAAATCACTCATTTTTGCCTTCAGTCACACATTAATGAGAACAATTAGGATTCTTCATGAATGCAGCTGCTGTTTCAGGCAATATGTACATTGGTAATAAGTCCAGGATGGTATGTATGAAAACAAATCACTACTGAACAAATAGAAGCAGCGCTTCACAGTTGATCGGCATATACAAAGGATATTAATTGCTTAGCTTTGGGACAAAGTTCAAAATACACTATTGCTTATTAACACTGCAGAATAATTGGGATAAACACATAACACACTGATATGATGTCATCATTAGCAAAACAGCAGACACAATGATATATCTAACAGGGTAATGCTGTGGAAGTCAAGAAGCTTCGAAACTTGATTTGAAATAATACAGTAGAGTCCCATTAATCCAAACTAATTGCAACCGGGCCTTGTTCACATTACCGATTTGTTCGGATTAGCTGGAATTACGGTGACGAGTTTCTAGCATGAAGTATACCAAGCAGATAAGTACGTACACCATGGTAACAAATGAGAACATGTGTGGCAACAATGGCTCAGTCTCACTTCCTGCTCTTGTTGTTGTGCATTGTTGAGACCTATCTAGTGTCTGAGGCCAGTGCACTGCCAGTTGGCTTACAAAGCGCTCGGTTATGTTAGTTATCAATCGCTGGCACGCATAACAGTTGTATTGTATTGTGTAGTGGTGTATGTATTTTCGCCACGAGTAAACGGAAACATACAATGTTAATTCTCAAAGAAAAACTGAATGCTTTGAAGCGGATAGACAATGATGAAAATGTATCTAAACTGACAACGGAACTGAGTGTTGGTAAAGCAAGCATTTGTGATTGGAAGAAGAATCAAGTGAAGCTTGAACAGTCCTGTGCAACGTCTTCGGGAAAAACAGTTTAAAATTTGGCAGACTTTGAAACAGTCACAGTATGTTAAAGTAGTTGAAGCTCTTTTACTTTGGTTTACGCAGGAAAGAGAAAGGGGAACTCCTTTGGAGTGGAGCACTGGTTTAGGAGAAGGCTGTTTACCTGAACAAGTTAATGAAAGGCGATGAGTCCTTTAGTGCAAGTATGGATTGGTTGGACAGATTCAGGAAACATCATGGAATCCGTCAGCTAACAACTACTGGAGAGAAGCTTTCTTCTGACCACAATGCAGCAAAGGAATACTTGGGTGAGTTCGATAAAATGATAAGAGACAGAAAGTATTTTCCCCAACAAATTTATAACGCTGACGAGACTGGCCTTAATTTTAGGGCACTGTCAACAAAAATCCTGGCATCAAAAGCAGAAGACCACACTCGCTCCTGGTTTTAAAATGTGCAAAGATTGTGTGACTTGATTAGCGTGCAGCAATGCTGCTGGTAATCACAAGCTGCCTTTAATGCTGATAGGCAAATCTACTAGGCCCAGAGCTTTTAAAAACTGCAACATGAAGTCCCTGCCTGTATATTATCGCAACCAGAAAAAAATGGATGGATGGTAAGCTCTTCAAAGAACGGTTTCATGGCCAGTTTGTTCCCTCTGTTTGACAGTTTTCTAAGAAAAATCATTTGTCTCCTCGTGCAATCCTTTTGATTGATAACATGCCATCTCACCCCAGCACTGAGGAATTATTACACGACGGAGAAATTGTGGCGAAGTTTTGCCGCCGAATGTTACATCAGTTCTACAGTCAATGGCCGAGGGCATACTGCAAACATTAAAACCGATTTACAGAAAACAATTTTCAAGAACGCTGATCAAGGATGATAGCATTCCTTTAGTGGACAAAATAAAAAAGACCAATGTGACGGATGTTGTTTATTGGGCCGCTGAGGCACGGCAGTATATTTCAGAAAATACTCTGAGAAAATCGTGGAGAAAACTGTGGACATCTCTAATTTCAGGACAAACCTAGTTGAAATGAAGTGGAAAATCACTACAAATGATACAGATAATACCTGGATGTGAAGAAGCTAGTGAAGGAGATGTATATGAGTGGATGGCAATGGATTGGGCATGTGTGGAGAACCTTACTGATGCTGATTTAGTTGCTGCTGTGACTCAAGACCAGGAAGAAGTGGACTGCTGTGACGGAAGTGACAATGAGCCTGAAAGTGACAAAGGAGAGCTGGTGCCACACAGTGATGCAGCAGAAGCCCTTGACCACACGCTATGTTATTTGGAGCAACAGCCCACTGCTACACCTGCTGATTTGATGTTTATGAGACGATGGCACAACTATGCGCCATATAACAGACTGTCTTCATTACACCAAAAACAATGACAGAGTTTTTGTCATCCAAAAAAGTAGGGATAAAACGAATTTGAATCCATTACACCTCAGCACATCACAACAAGACTGCCACGCCAGAAGAACAAAGTGAGTGACCGTTACAAAACATTTTTGTGCAAACACCAGTCCGCCTTCCAAAGTGACATCGCCCCTACTAAGTTTTCTCTTCTTCCACAGGATGGACTGCATTTATAAAAAGACTATGTAACATCAGTATGGAGGAGATTAGTGTTTAATGTCCCGTCGACAACAAGGTCACTAGAGACAGAGCACAAGCTCGGATTAGGGAAGGAAATCGGCCGTGCCCTTTCGAAGGAACCATCCCAGCATTTGCCTGAAGTGTACATCAGTATGATGTTATTGTACAGTTGTTTTTGTAATCCCATTTAGGCTGTAGATGAGGTACTCCCTCAAAACATGTCACTAAATAAGTAAGTAATACAATAGTTGAGAAATTTTGTGACTGGTAGCGGTAATTTAAGAAACCTTTACAGGGATAAAATGACCGCTGCATTTTAGTAAGATTGACAACTTTTCTTTTATTCTTATGCATTGTTTAAGCCTGATGTTTTCTTGCCAATTTTTCTAATACATGTGTACTGTACTGTGTAAATCAAGATACTGTGTATGTACAGCAGTTTACTGCACAGTTTTCCATACTTTGACTAACATTTTTCATGTTCGGACTAACCGACCATTTGGATTACTGGGGTTTGGATTAGTGGGACTCTGCTGTATATCCTGAGCGTGAATGACTGTGGTTGTGACAATGTTTGGAAGAGATTTTGAAAAGTGATTGATAAGGATGTCAGCTGCATGTACTGTGGCAAGTGCTCTCTCTCCTGTCTTACAGGAAGGAACATTGTCTGCAGTACATGACAAAGTGTTAGTTCTGAAGCATTAAGAGTTTTAGTGAAAGCTACAGTAATTAAAGAGGTGCGTAGAAATGTCAGAAGCTTGTAAATGTCTGTTCAGAATTGGAGCATGTAGGTGTTTCCAACATTTTGCCTCATCACATAATAGTAGCACAAAACACTGAAAGGCAAGCTAATGAAATATGACTAAGTATAATGCTCAGCATTATCCGGGCCGTAAGTGGATATATGGACCGATACATATCGGAAAATGTGTTACCTATCTAGTACTGTGCAATTTGCTTATCAAGATTAGGCACTGTGAAATATGGTATTGATCCAAAACTAAAAATTAAATGGCCTTCACCATATTACTTCAGCAGATAAAAAGTAAAATGCGGGGGACAGCCCGTGCGTCATTTGCTAAAACAGCTGATAAATCAGATGGCAAAAACAAGGTGGAACTAAAAAAAAAAAAAAAAAAAAAAAAAAAAAAAGGGGGCAGTTAAAACTTGGGCACAATGCGTACAAAGTGGTGGGGCAGCACCACTGAGCAAATTATGATGGCTAAAAAGGCAGTGCCCAATACGCAGCCCAGCTAAAATTATCTCCTCTCAGCTCTCCTGCCGAGAGGAGGTCGTCCTTGGTGCCTGGGGAGGCTTAATAGGCCGAAGCTTATTCCCATTGGCAATGCCACAGGGACACCACCGCCTGACAGACAGCAATGCAGAGATCATCAGAGGGAATAGACGTACTCGTGGGCTGACATAAAGAAGACTGCAGCCTTGGCAGCAGTGTCACTTCCTGGCAGAACGACATGACCAGGAACCCACAGAAACACGACATTGGCTCCACCAAGAGTGAGCAAGTGACAGTTTTCCTGTACCCACTGGACTAAGGGCTGAGCAGTGTACTGCACACAGAGACTGGGGGGCACTGACTGAGTCGGAGCAGAGGACACAATTGGGAAGACTGTGTCGCCGGACGTACTCCGCGCCCTGATACATGGCGAAAAGCTCGGCTGTAAATACTGAGGAATGGGCCGGAAGCCAATATCGAAAGACACGGGTGCCAATGACGAATGCACACCCCACCCCACAGTCAGTCCGAGAGCCATCAGTGTATACAAAGGCACTATTGCTAAATTCCATGCGAAGGTTGTGAAACTGAAGGCGATAGACTGAGGCTGGAGTAGTGTCCTTAGGAAGCGAATGAAGGCCAAGGTTAATATGGGCCACTTCATGAAGCCAAAGTGGTGAAGGGTTCACACCCATGCGGAAAGCTGCAGGTAGCATGAAGTTAAGCTGCCGTAGCAAGTGGCGAAAGCGGACTCCAGGAGGTAACAGAGAAAAGGGACGGGCCCCATACTGACGATCGAAGGAACCGTCAAAGGAGGAGGCATAGGACGGGTGGCAACGCATGGAAGATAAATAGCATGCATACCTGCTGAAGAGAAAGTCACAGCGGTAGGACAGTGATAGTTCAGCAGCTTCAGCATACAGACTCTCAACCGGGCTGGTGTAAAAGGTGCCCGTCGCCAAACAGATGCCACAATGATGGATAGTGTTGAGATGGCGTAAAATGGATGGGTGTGCAGATGCATAAAGTACCCATAGTCTAGTTTCGAATGGACAAGGGACTGGTACAAATGGAGGAGGGTGGTTCGATCAGCACCCCAAGAAGTACCACTGAGGACACGTAGGACACTGAGGGACTACGTACGGTGGGCTGCCAAGTAAGAGACCTGTGCCGCCAGAAATTCATACAGACGGTTTTGCCGGTGGAAAAACTAAAGCAACTGGCGATGCTCCAGCAGTGAAGACGATCAAGACAGTGCTGAAGACACTGCTCAGTGAGACAGGTCCGTGGAGAACTGCAATAGATGGCAAAATCATAGACAAAAAGGGAGCTGGAGATGCCCAGCAGAAGACAGGCCATGACAGAGTTAATGGCAATAGCAAAGAGGATGATGCTCAGGACAGAACCTTTAGGCACACCATTTACCTGAATAAAGGTGTCCAACAAAGCAGAACCCCCACGCACCTTGCGAACTCAGTCTTGTAAAAATGCCTGAAGAAAACAAGGCAAGCACCCACGGAAGCCCCACGTGTAAATAGTACGGAGGATATCAGTTCTCCAGCAGGTGTCGTAAGCCTTCTCCAAATCGAAAAACATGGCCACAGTCTGTGATTTCCGCAGAAAACCATTCATGACACGGGTGGACAAAATAACGAGATGGTCAAGTGCAGAATGCCGCACTCAAAATCCACACAGTGCATTTGTGAGTAAATTGCGAGATTCGAGCCACCAAAACAGCCGGGCATGAATTGTACGTTCCATCACCTTGCAAACACAGCTGGTAAGAGAGATGGAGGTGGTAGACAGAAGGAAGGTTTTTGTCCTTACCGGGCTTAGGTACGGGTATGACTGTGGCTTACGCCAGCGTCCAGGAAATGTGCCCTCAGCCCAGATGCGGTTGTATGTGTTAAGCAAAAGTGCTTGCCCACAAGAGAGAGGTGCTGCAACATCTGAAAGTGGATAGTGTCTAGCCCTGGGGCAGAGGACCAGGATGAACTGAGAGCATGATCTAGCTTCCACACAGTGAAGGCAGCATTGTAGCACTCACGATTCGGAGAAGAGAAAGGTATTGCTCAAGCCTCCTCCACTTGTTCCTATGGACAAAGGTAGGGTGATAGTGGGAAGAGCTCGAAACTTCCGCAAAATGGCTGCCCAAAGTGTTGGAGATAGCAACAGGATCCACAATGAAAGTGGCACCTACTGTCTGGCCGGAAATGGAGGAATGAATCTTGGTTTCAGAGAGCCTTCGGAGGTTGCCCTACACAACAGAGGAAGGTGTGGAACTATTAAAAGAACCTGTGAACGAAATCCAACTAGCTCTTTTGCCATACCGAAGAACTCAACGAAACTTTCCACGCATCTGTTTATAATGAATGCAGTTTTCCAGCGTAGGGTGGCTGTTAAAAATGCGGAGAGCACGTCTCGTGCACGAATTGCTTCACAGCACGCCTCAGTCCACCAAAGGACTGAGACACAACTTGGTAAAGAGGAAGTGTGAAGAATGGAATGTTCTGCAGCAATAAGGATAATGTTTGTGAAATAGTCCACCTGGTCATCACAACTGAGGAAATCTTGTTCTGCGAAGGTTGCCAGGGAGGAGTAAAGCTGCCAGTCAGCTTTAGTAAGCTGCCATTTGGGCACGCACGTGGATGGGGTAGGAGTCGGCAGACAGAGAGTAAGAATGTCAGCCAAGAGGGCCCCTCTCTGGCAGGTTCTGGGAGAACTCCAAAGGGGATGGTACGCATTAAAGTCACAGAGTAGCAAAATTGGGTGGAGGTAGCTGCCCAAGAAGCTGAAGGAAGTCGGCCCTGGTGACATCGAAGGATGGAGGTACGTAAATGGTACAGAGGGAGAAAGTCAGGTGGTGAAGGAAGAGGTGAACAGCAACAGCTTGAAGACGGGTAGTCAGGGAGATGGGTTGACTATGAAGGACATCCCGTATAAACAGCATGACACCCCCACGAGATGGTATGCCGACCTCAGAGGGAAGGCCAAAACGAATCGGTAAGTAATGTGGAAGCTCAAAGTGGTTCTGAGGGTGCAATTTCATTTCCTGAAGGCAAAGTACAAGGGGATGCTGCGATGCTAGAAGTAGCCACAAATGCTCTTTGTGGGACCGAAGGCCGCGATGTTCCATTGGAGGACACTCACGAGGAGGAAAAGATGAAGGGGTGTCAACTTAGTGTCCACCGAGGGACAGCCGGTGGAGAGTTGCTACTACAGGGCACAGAAGCAGGAAGATCCTGCCCCATGGGGTCTACACATGCACCGGCACATCAGTGAAGTCCAACGCTGAAAAACAGTTGGGTGGTGTGCACTGGCGAGACAGAGGCCAGCCGGGCTAAGCGACCACGTGGCGTCACCGTCGAGCAGGATCTTTGAGTTGGTGAAGGTGAAGACCGTTTGTCTTCGAGCCCTTCCGGGTTGAGGAAAACTCGGGTGGTGTATGGCTGGAGGGACGGAGGAAGTCTTCTAGGAAGTATTCCTTCTGGCCTCTCCTGCCTGGGTCATTCCATATCAAATCACCCAATAAAAATTAAATTTTACACCCACCTCCTTAGATTTTCATGAAATTTGGCTCAAATGGTTCTAATACCATCCCGACAACACCTGCAAATTTTTTTTGCTGTATCTCTTATAGTTTTTTTTAAATAAATTTTTAAAGTTTTTATGTTTTGCGTTTTCCGAACCTTCGGAAATGGTAAATTTAATTTGTATTCAAAACTTTAAAATTGCTTATCTTAAAAACTCTTTTAGATAACGTCATGAATATTTGCAACAAGTTTGTTTATTATACATATTTGAAGATAAAAATGATATTATTAAAATGTATTAATATTTTCTATGAAAAAAATATATGTATTTCTTTCTTTCTTTTTAACAGATGTTTTGTTTTATAAGAATTGCAATATCTAGAGTCTCAGACCTGATAGAATGCTCAAATTGTTTTAATTTACTCTTAAACATATAGGCTACTTGATAAAACAAAAATAATGATGGGTTTTTAACATGTTTATTCATTATAGTAGATTACATTAGAATTATGTACAAAGATAGTGTACTTCCGACACTTATCTATAACCCAACTGATTGCTTGTAACATTGAATTTTTTGAGTAATTTTGTCTTTTTAATAAACATTAATGCTGATTCAAACTGTTTTTCCACTTCACCCAAGAGCTTTCAGTTCTTTTGATACAGTCTTTTTTGAAGTAATACATTCTTCCAGTGCTGCTTGATTGAGGTGCGTCTACTACACAGACTATGTGCTCCAAAGGCACTATGCAAGAATTTTCTCTTTCAGGACAATAAAATGATGCAGCTGGTCCTGAAGGATGTAGAAATAGAATTTCTGCATCTTCATCATTGAATATTGTTTTTACCAGTCCAAAGTACCAGTTACCATCATAATTTGCAGCCACATAGCTATTTATGGATGGTTCAACACGAACCCAATCAGAAGAAGAATGGAAAGAAAAGGCTAAGGAGGGTTTTGCACTATCTGTAGTCCTTCTAATTTCAAGGTTGGTTGTTGGAAGTGGTTTGAAGTTATGAAAACTTCTTGTTCCAGGAATGGTTCGGGTTGCTGAAAAACGTTTTTCTAGTTTTAACCGTAGCAAATCAGCTTTTTTTTTGTCAATAAAGTGAAAATGAATGTTTTCAATATTTTTTTCACAAAACTTTTACACCTCGATTGCTGTCATTATTTGTTCTTCGTCTGAAAGCTGTAGACTGGCTTTCCTTAAAATTCTTTTAATAGTTCCTCCTAGGCCATCACAAATTGACTTCCCATGATTTGTTGCAAAAAAAAGTGTGTTGGACCTTCAAATTAAAGTCTCCCAAGTGTTCAGTCAAATTTTTAAAACTGTTTCTATTTTTGTACTGCCCGGCACAACCATCTGTAAAGTAGTGAACTGAGTCAATGTCAGTATGATGTAATGACAGCCACTTTGTAATTTCTTTTTGTACAAAGTGTCATGTTCTTGGTCATCACTAATAAAACAGTGGTTGGAAACAAAAACATTGTTTTCCTCATTTCTTAGAAAAACTCCAACTGGGTGTAGAGTACAACCACCTCTATTCCAGTGGTAACTTTGGATCTCATTTTGTGTAACAAAGGAATAATTTTCACTGAAATCCATCACAATAATCGCTGTTTTGGGTGGTGGGTCTTCTTTCTATCTTTTAAAGGCTACTGATTGGGATTGTGCTATAAACGAGTGCAGGGTGAGCTTTTCCAATGACCTAACCAATAAAGAAATGTAGTCTTCAACACTGATAGACTGTTTGATCATTTCTGCCCTGTCTGTGTTAACCCACTGACTGATTACAATTTCTTCTCATAAGTCATAATCTTCACTTAGTTTTTCAGTTAAGTACTCAGTTAGTGCAGTATTTGCAGGACAGCTGTTGCAATGATGTAGCATGCAGTTTTGGTTTTCCGTATTGCACACAAGCACCTTAATTAGGTCTTTATAAGATTCTTCAATTTTCACAGCATCCAGTAATAGTTTAACATTCTGGTGGATACTGCAAACACATACAGTGTGTGTGCCTGCAGCACCAGCAAGGATACACCATTTAGGTCTCAAGAAACAAAATTTTGAAAATCCTACTTCTACCTCGGGATTCTCCCATTTGAAAGAATAATAGAGTTCTCTCAAGTTACACAAAATGAGTCTTTTTTGCATGTACACATTTTTTTGAATACTTACTTTGTATTTTGTTCCAGGTAGCACTCTGGAACTTTCATCCTTTTCATAAAAATCTGTTACAAGTCTTACAGTATTTTCAGAAAGAGTTTTACCTTTTTTTGGACCAGGAGTTTCCAAAATACCCTTTTCAGATTTTAGCTTTCTAGCTTGTCACACCATGTACTCACTTACATTAAATTCTTTCATCATTTTATTTCGACTCCAAGAATCTGGAGCCAAGGTCAGAATCTGGATTTTTTCCTAGACCTCCCAACAGATGAAATCTTCTCTTTCATAAGAGAAATCATTACATCAAAATCCTTTGCTTTCTCAACCACACTTATCTTCTTCGTCATCATCAGAACTTGGTGTATCATATTTTAATGCTTTTGAAACCGCCTTTTTTGCAGTCTTTTCAATACTGCTAACCTTCCTTTTAAAATAATACCCTTTACTTTGTTCTGACAAGCTATGAAGCTTTATCGGTATTAAACCTAAATTATCAAGAGCAATGTTTGTTTGTACGAGGGATTCATTTCTGGATTCCAATGATTCTAATTCAACCATGACTTCATCATCTGTTTCACTTTCATTCACTTCAACTCTTAATTTTTCCTCACAAAAGTTACGGCATGTTGAGCAAAGCTTTTGTCCAGGTTTTATGCTAATATTTTTTGTCAGTAATTGTTTAGAAAGATCCAAGCCTACACTTCTCAACAATTTTTTGATGGGCTTTTTGTGTTTTTTTTAGTGGGTCTACACATGTTGTTTGATACTTTTCAAAAACATTTAAAAAGTAGTAGCTGTGCTGTGAACATATATTCTTAAATTCACACAGATTAATTCCAGATCGTAAGTGGATCAAATCTTTTTCTTCCTCACTCAATTCAGATACCGGTTGTAACTTTTCTGAAGGTGTGTAGGTTGTTTGGAAACAGTCAGATTTTTTAAATAATCCTACGCTACAGGTTTGAATATCTGACATACTGATTTCACTTTTGGTCTGATTACTGTTCTGGTTACTTTTATAGGATATTGGAAAAGAATCTCTGTAAACTAAGTAACAGTACTTACTGAAAGTTCGAATAAACTTAATAAAATACTATCCAAGCACTATTTAACACTATAATAATTTTCTACTTCAAAACACAGGAGTAACAAAACAAAATCCAAGCGTACATTGTTACTCCAAGAAGACAGAAACTTATTTTCGGTGTCTAAGTCACTTCATACTTTTTATTTTTAAAATATAATTAATATTATTTTAAAAATTAGATAACTATTAAACAGGTTAAAAAGCCAACATAATTTTTCTTTTATCTAATAGCCTATACAAATAAGAGTATTTTAAAACAAATTTGAGCTTTCTATCAGGTCTGAGACTCTAGATATTGCAGTTTTTGTAAAACTAAACATCCGCCAGCTAAAAAAACTGACTAACTTGTAAATTTTTTTCATTTGGAAGATTTTAATATATCTTTATGGTAATTTTTATAACATTTACACATAATACACAAATTTATTCCAAAATTTCATACTGATATCTTGAGTATTCTTTAACATACAATTTTTTTTAGTTGTGAGGACACGTTTAAGTTACGATTTCCGACTGCTGAAATAACGCCAAATCTAAAAACTTTAAAAATTTATAAAAAACTATAAGAGATAGAGCAAAAAAATTTTATAAGTGCTTTCAGGATGATAAAAGAAGTAATTGTACCAAGTTTCATCAAAATCTGACATGGTTGGTGTCAAGGCCTGGGTGACTTGACATGGAATGACCCGCCTGCCGGTTGTGTAGTATGTAGCTCCGCCCCATTAGGCGAGGGTTAAGACAGTTTGTTGCACAGCAGGAATCTTTGACGGCAGCACCACCCTATCTAAGGTGAGGAAAAGAGTGCGGGTGGGCCCCGAGGAGGAATCGACCTTTTTCATTATACGATGAACGGCAATGACACCCTGATCGGAGAGGTAAGATTGTATTTCAGCTTTGGTTAGATCGTCAAACAGCACGGTGCAAATTACACCACAGGAATAATTCAAAATTCTATGTCCCTCGCATTAACAGGATAGCTGTGGAGAAGCGAGGCAGCAAGTAGTAGTTGTGCTTGAGCATCAGAAGCCATCTCCAAAAGCAAAGTGCCATTCTGTAAACGAGAGCAGGGTTTCACAGGGCCAGCAACTGCACCGACACCTTCCTGAATAATAAATGGATTGACTGTGGCAAAGGACTGACTGTCTTCAGTACACGATACCACAAGGAACTGTGGTGCAGCACGAAGAGTCTTCGAATCAGTAGCCTCATTACGTGTAAGTTTCGTCGACGTCGATGGAGAGGACGAGTGACTCATCGCGAGGAAATCCCGCACGGTTGCCGGCGCCTCCGATGGCGCACTCCTCCTAACTCCCCTACACAAAGCGGTGCACCCACCTCATGTGATTGTTCACACCTCCCGAACACCTGACAGAGGGACCAATGGGCAATCTGGGAAGGTTACAGCTCCCTGGGCCTGGCCCGTATCAGGGGGTACGTGCGTACCCTACCTGTCAACCTGGGGCTGGGAATTACGCGTTACCCAGTCACCTTTTACGCACGAGACGTGTGGGCCGGCCTTCAGAAGCACACAGGGAGGAAGAAGAAAAAAGAGGATACTCAAATGCCAAAGCGGAGGAATGAGAGAAGGGAAACAAAGAAAGGCAAAAGGAGCCAAAAAGGAAGTTGAGACTGTTCACAGGTCATGCACAGAATGCAGAACATTCCCAACAATACCCCAGACATGTTCCCCAAGGGAGGGGAAAAAGAATAGTAAGAGGATAGACATGCAGCACGGAAGGGCAAAGTGCTGCAAAGGCTGGGGCCCTGTGGTAGCCAAGCACAAACCCGCCAAAGAGTTACGAGCCCCCTGGGGGGCCGCAGCTTGGTGGTGGCCATTCATCCTTGTGGGCAACTGGTTGGTAGTCATACCGATATAAAAACTGTGCAATGATTGCAGCATAACTGGTATACGACATGGCTGCTTTCCCACGTGGCCCGGCCTCTGATGATGTAGGGCAAGCCCGTGACAGAACTGAAATAGGAGGTACTGGGTGCATGGATTGGGGAGGTCTTGCGCCTGGGTTTTCTACAAGAGGATGATCCCTGTGGCAATGGACTGGTATTGGGAATTGCATAGAAATGGACTAGGATGCTGTGCAGGTTGGGTGGGCAACGGAACACCACTTTAGGAAGGTTGGGAAAGATCTTGGGTAGGATTTCCCTCATTTCAGGGCATGATGACAGGTAATCACAGCCCTGACACAGAATGTGGTTCATTTGTTCCAGTCTGGAATGGTATTGAGCTACAGAGGTAGCTAGTTCTTGCGGGTCATAGGAGGACTGGATGTGTGTTGGAAACACTGGAGACCTGTTTGTAGTCTAGGTCTGGGGGACAGCGTGTGCCTGTGAAGGCTTGGTGAGACCTTCAGCATAGTGGGCAAAGGAGTTCTTGCCAATGCAGATTGCCATCCCCAGGTGACCAAGCTGTATGGGAGAGACTTTTTCATGTGGGAGGGACAACAGGTGTCTAACTGCAGTTACTGTTGGCGGTTTCTAGATTTAATGTGGACAGAGGTGTGAATGGAGCCATCAGGGAGGAGTAGGTCAATGTCCAGGAAAGTGGCATGCTACATTGAGAAGAACCAGGTGAAGCAGTTGGGAGAGAAGGTATTGAAGTTGGGAAGGAATGAGGATTAAGTGTCTTGGCCCTGAGTATGGATTATGAAAATATCATCAATGAAATAACCAGACCAGGGATTTGGGAGACTAGGAAGGTTTCCTTTAGATAGCTGATAAATAGGTTGCCTGAGTATAGATCATGAAGATATCATCAATGACACAGCCAGACCAGGGGTTTGGAAGGCTACGGAGGTTCTCTCTAGATGGTCCATAAACAGGTTGCCACAGGTAGCATAGGACAGGCCACCCCCTTAAAAGAATGTCCCTAAAAGGGTGTTCCTTTAACCACCAAACAACCACGTCACCTTAATCTATCTCTATGCAACTCTCAACCCCAACCCCTTACCAGGGGATCGTATCTTCCCCTCACCACTAGCTTTTCTAAATTGCACAGATGGGAGTTACCCTTACAATACATTCACCACTTCCAAAATTATCTAGGCCTAAAATTATGGTAACCTACTGTCCCTACACTGTCCACCCAACTGTTTCCACCCACTCTGTCCTATCATTTCCTCCCTGTTCACACCCCTAACTCTCACTGTGTTTTGCCCTCTGCCAGCGGACCTGCCCATCTTTCCCTTCCCTGCTCCTCTCCTTTTCCACTCCCTCCTCCCATCCCCACAGCCTCCTGATGCTGTACCTGGCAGTCTTGTCATCCCTTGATCTAGTTCCTGCACTCACTGTCAGACAGTGCTCTTGTGTCCCCCCCCTCCCCCCCCCCCCCCCAACACACACACACACACACACACACACACACACACACACACACACACACACACTACTATCCCTCCACCTTGCTGGCGCCACCACTCAATGTGACAGTTGCATTCCTGTTCAACCTGCCCGAGATGGCCATGACGTGTGTATTAGGTGTACTTGCTCGTGTGAATTTTTGTGAATTTTCTATTATGAAGAAGGCTTTGGTCAAACGCTAAATGTATAAGACATTCCAACCTGGTGTTTCTACTATCTGAATCTGCCTAACGGTTTTCTTCCATCCCGCAACCCAGTGATGTTTACCTTTTTTAATACTCTCTACAGCATTACTCTTCTCAGTGTCCATTCTCTCTTATTAGCTGCAATTTTTCACTGCCTTCCAAACCACACATGCTCTGACATCCAAGCCACAATGATCTCATCTGTACACAACACACAGATACACAGCCACATGGATTGTTGGTGCAGCATCTCATGCCCTAAATTCTTCCCACCAATCCTTTCCTCCCACATTTTTTTTTACATGTGTTCATGCATTTGCACATGTTTTGATGTATTTTACGCATGTTTTCTGTTATCCAGCTCTCCTCACAGCCACTTAACACCTTAATTTTCCCATTTCTGCACCATTCCCAATTCCCCAATGCCATCCCTGTCACAACTGACTCCTGTTACATCTTTCTGCATCAGTTCAGATAAGTATCTCTTTTCCTGGTTAAAATTCAGTCCCACGTTCTGTTCATTAAATGCTACGTAAACCATGCTCCCTGCCCTCAATGGTCTAACCATAAAAATTCCTTTCTCTGCATCCATGGCACAGGTACTCCAGAACCACCTCTGCTCCCTCCACAAGATAGTGTTACTGTGCAATTCCTACTACATACACCACATCTCAAACTGATTCCATTGCTCTCCAGCACCTGTATGAGCATTCCACACACCACCTCCATAAGTTATCCAACCTCCTGACATCCTACTGCTGCCTTGGAGCACCACCATCAAAAGCCATATCCTACCCACAGTGTTACTCCTTGTCAATCACTCATAGCACCCATACCCTGCCTAACTGACCATTTCAGCCTGCCACACCCCCAGAACTCCCTTCCAATACTCCATTCAATCCAGAGCCAAAACTTTAACACTGTTGTTAACCTTTCCATCAAAATCTTCATACCCACAGAAATTTCATTCTCACCCAAAGCCCTCACCTTTGCCCTACATATAAAATTAACTTTAGGACTTGTTCAGAACCTACTCTCCTTGTCCCAGTCCTTGCACTGGGGAAACTTCTCTGCCACCAATCCCACCAACCAAAGCCAACCTTATGCAAAATCGAGCACTGCCTCTTCCAACTAATACCACCATCCATCTTACCCAACATCATTCCCATCCCTCCTAAAGTGGTGTTCTGTTGCCCACCCAACCTCCACAACATCCTAGTCTATCCCTATGCCAATCCCAACCTTGGAAGATTCAGGTGTAACACCTGTTCAATCCACTCACCCGGCACTTCCCATCCCAATCCCATCACAGGCTTATCGTACACCGCCAGGGCCAGGCTATCAGTGAAAGACCACAATGAATGCCCACTGCCAAACTGTGGCCAAGAGCATAGTAGACACCCTGTGGCACAAAGTGCAGCTGAATATAACATGCTTGATTTCAATGGCTGCTTCACAACCTGTACCATCTGGATTCTCCCCTCCACCACCAGCTTTTCTGAATTGCAGATACGGAGTTATCCTTAGATCACATTCTCCGCACCCAAAATTATTCACACCTCAGCCTATGATAATTTACTGTCTCCACACCTACCGTCCAACAGTTTCCATCCCGCTCCCCTCCGCGGTCTACTCCCTCCTCGCTATTCGTGTACCCTCACTCTCACTGTGTGGTTGCCTCTCTGGAACAACCGCTCGTCTTTCCCCATCCCTGCTGCTCTCAATACCCAGCCCCACAGCATCCCAACACTGTGCCTGGCAGTGCTCCCATCTCAACCCCCCACCCCCTTCCACCACCACCTATATCCTGCTATCTCTCTCCCCTTTCCCTGCCCCACTCCAGATTGTCACTCATCGTGACAGCTGAATTCTGATGTGAATTTTAAAATTTTCCCGGCGAATTGACTGTTCAAACAAATTTCGGGCTTGCAGCCGGTCGTCGTTCAATACTTCGCATGATATTTCAACTGGGCACCTGCCATTCATCTTCAGGTGAGCCGTCGCAGACTGCGAAGTATTGAACGACGACCGGCTGCAAGCCCGAAATTTGTTTGAACAGCTGAATTCTGGTTCAAGCTGCCAGAGATGGCTGTCATGTGCACATGAGATGTGCTTGCTTGTGTGTGCTTTCTTCCCCGAAAAAGGCTTTGGATAAAAACTAAATGTGAAACAGTCTTTTCATTGTGCCTGTCTACAACTCAATGTCATCTTTATTGTGAAACAACCCAACCTTTTCCTAATAATGTTGATATTAACATCAGAAAGTCTGGAACTGCTAACTTCCACACTCCCCTCCACATATAGTGCATTGCTACCCTAGAACAATTTGTAGGTTAAGCTTTACTTTAACAACAAATTTATTAAAACTGTGAAGCAAAACTCTAATGAGGGAAGTCGCTGGCAATACACAGTGTTTTAATATTAATGTAACCATAAATGGCTGGTATCACATTTCATAATTAACCCATATTTTCGCAGCGTAACGACTGCTCCATAAAATTTCAAGCGTGCAGCAGCATAAATTCCACTTCTTTTAATATTTTGGCTGTATATCAGCCAGCCATCTTCAGAGTGAACCGAGGTGACTGACACTCCAGCACTTACTCCATTCTTTTAAAATCGCAGACCACGCTACTGCACATGCAGCCAGTCCAGAGACGTTGATCAGCGGCTGAGAGGTATATCATTTGCGTGAAATTAGATCTGTGGTTGCGCGATTGATCCACGTGGTGATATTTATGTATCACTGTGAGCTACACCGTTGTGATGTCTTTGTGAGTTTATCATGGTATGTGCTGGATTCCATATTTGTCCAACCTGAAGCCACTATCTCTATTAATTAAATTCATCACCAACTGAATTTCAATTGTTTCTTTCGCCACTGAGTCCCAGAAAGATGAAGTCGACGCTAAAATTTCAACATTATTGTACACGATAGAGTACCCAGTGCTCTGCTGCTGTCAATTTATTAGGTAGTAAGAACAAGGTGTACCTATGTTGTTCTGTGCATCTCTCATTGACTGTACATGTTGTCTGTCCAATGTATGAACGGCCACACTCACAGGGGATTGTATAAACCCCAGGCTTCCAAGGCACCAAATCATCTTTAATGTAACCAGGAGTGTTGCTGTCTTTGGTCGAGGGCAAAAAATCACTTTCACTTTATGTTTGCTGAGGATCTGCCCCATTTTTGATCATAGGCTTGCAATGTATGGCAGAAAAGCTGTGGATTTAAAACTTTCCGTGTGTTCTTCTGCATTCCTGATGCTCACTGTTGGTTTCATTTGTAGTGCATTATGTATCTGCCGTGAAGGGTACCCGTTGGCTTCAAAAACTCTCCTAAAGTGTAGAATCTCATCCTCAAGAGTGCTTTGTGTACCAAGAGTTATGAAAACACTTATCATCTGCGGAGGATGGTGGCAGCCATTTGCACATAAATGTAAATCCGTGTGGGTTGGTTTCCAATATATTGCATGTCCCAAAGTGCCATCATCATTGTGTCGTACCGAAACATCCAAAAATTGGAGGCACCCATCTTTTTCGATTTCCACCGTGAACCGAATTTGTCTACAGATAGAACTCAGATGATTTAAAAATTCTTTTAATTTATCTTCACCATGAGGCCACACTACAAACATTCAACATACCTCCGAAATACTGTGTGCTTCAAGCTAGCAGATTCCAGCACCTTCTCCTCAAATCAAGTTGGAAATCGAAAAAGGTGGGTGCCTCCCATTTTTGAATGTTTTGGAACGACACAAAGATGATGGCACTTTGGGACATGTAGTATATTGGAAACGAACCCACATGGATTTATATTTATGTGCAAATGGCTGCCACCATCCTCCGCAGATAAGTGTTTTCAGAAATCTTGGTACACAAAGCAGTCTTGAGAAAGATTCTACACTATAGGAGAGTTTTTGAAGCCAACAGGTACCCTTCACAGCAGATACATAAGGCACTACAAATGAAACCAACAGTGACCATCAGGAATGCAGAAGAACACACAGAAAGTTTTAAATCCACAGCTTTTCTGCCATACATTGCAAGCCTATTACCAAAAATGGGGCAGATCCTCAGCAAACATAAAGTGAAAGTGATTTTTTCCCCTCGACCAAAGACAGCAACACTCCTGGTTACATTAAAGATGATTTGGTGCTTCGGAAGCCTGGGGTTTATACGACCCCCTATGAGTGTGGCCATTCATACATTGGACAGACAACATGTACAGTCCATGAGAGATGCACAGAACAACACAGGTACACCTGGCTCTTACAACCTAATAACTTGACAGCAGCAGAGCACTGGGTACTCTATCGTGTACAATTTTGGCGTCGACTTCATCTTTCTGCGACTCAGTGGGGAAAGAAACAATTGAAATTCAATTGGCGATGAATTTAATTAATAGAGGTAGTGGCTTCAGGTTGGACAAATATGGAACCTGGGACTTTCTGTGATAAACTCACAAAGATGTCGCAATGGTGCAGCATGCAGTGATACCTCAATATCCCCGTGTGGATCAACTGTGCAGCCAGATCTAATTTCACACAAATGATATACCTCTCAGCCTCTGATCAACGTCTCTGGACTTGTGTACCCATGGCTGCATGTGCAGTAGTGTGGTCTGCGATTTTAAAAGGATAGAGTAAGTGCTGGAGTGTTAGTCACCTTGGTTCACTCTGAAGATGGCTGGCTGATACACAGCCACAATATTAGAAGAAGAAGTGAAATTTATGTGGCTGCATGCATGAAATTTTATGGAATGGTGTAGTGATCTTCACACTGTAACGTCACTGATAAGTGTCAAGCAACTGAGTGGCGTTTGAATTAAGTCTTGCAATTTTTTTTTAATCTCTTTTGTGGATAGATAAATGAATGTAAATGTTAATAATTGTATCTTTTGAAATCACGAATACTCTGCCAGAGTATTTTTTTTACTGGCCCTCTTTCTCATGTATTCACAACTACATCAGGTCTTCTGAACACGTCATTAGCAACTGCAACCAAAGTTTCCAACTGACCAGTGACATACTCAGTGCTCTATTCCGTGTCTGCAGAGTGTTACACCTTTTAACCTTTACAAAGTAAAGTCAGTTGTTTGTGTATAAAGAACACTGGTTTCAAATCACCATTTTTTTTTTTTTTTTTTTTTTTTTTTTAGATCTAATTTTTATTCTTCCAGACCCTTTCTTCTCTTTCTTACTAGGAGTTAAAGGCCAAAATTTTTACTTTTCAAGTATTACAATTAGCCTTCAAATCGATTTTTATTGACAATTTAAAGAAAAATTCGAGGCCAGGGCCCCCAGACCACCTTCCCAAATCTCTTGTCCCCATTACTAATAGCTTCTTTCCACACTTGGCACTTCTGATAACATACTATGCTCTGATTTATTCTTTACAGTAGTAATTGTCATGTTGGGATACTCAAACACAAATAAAAGAGAAATAAATGTGTCAATTCAAGGAACAGGTTAAAGAAATATGTAACATTGTTTCCTTTATGGAGAATTTGGGAATTAACTCCGCCATTGCCTGTCCCAAGCCCAGGGGCCCATCTCGCAAGTCATGGGGAAGGAGGAGGGGGAGGAGTAACAACCTCGTAAAAAAACCTGGGTCCAACTGGTAGCACCCAGTTAGGGTCCCTACCTAGGGTTACAGGTGAAGCCTGGCCAATGGTTTCGAAGGCGGAAGAGGAACGTCGCTTCCCAATGGCAGAGAGAGTGGAAGAGCCACTGAAATATATCAGGTAGCGGCTGTACTCCATGTTAGGGGCGGCTACCAAAGCGTCTGTGTCCCCATGTCAGGGGTGGCCTGAACACATCTTCTGGGGCTAACAACTTTAGTCGTATAACTGGATGGACACGAGCCGTCCCATCAAAAAAATTTTTTTAGCTCATGGAATGGATCGCACTACGGAATCGAGATTACCCCAGGGGGACAATCCCCCGTTGACCAAGCTCAACGCAAGCAGGCACTCAGATTCTGGGGGACCTGCCAAAAGGTACATAAGGGAAGAATCGGAACTCCCAAGAACCTCAAAGAAGATTAAAACTAAAAAGACTTTCACAATTGGAACCATAAATGTACAGACAATGATTAAGACTGGTAAGCTTAAACAGGTAATAGATGAGATGAAAGAGAGAAGCAGCGGAATATTAGCGAGGCAAGAAACAAGATACACTGACGAAGATACAGTGGTGTCAGAAGGCTTCATAATACTGAAGGGGAAACCAGGAGTTAAAGTGGGAAAGGAAAGATATGTACCTAGATGATATGGTACAGGGTTCATAGTCGACAAGAGATACGAGGATGGCATAACTGAAATGAAGAGCAGGTCAGAAACACTGACATTTCAAGCAGGGAACAAAAAGTATACAATAATAAATGGACATGCACCTACAAATGACAAGAACAGAAAAGACAAGAAAGTTGCAGATAGTTTCTGGGAAGAGCTAGATGATACACTGAAAAACATACCATATAGACATGTAAAGATACTCGTAGGAGATTATAATCCACAGATTGGAAGAGAGAAGCAACATAAAGGAGCAGTGGGCAAGTACCCTGCACACCAGCGGA
The DNA here is from genome assembly GCF_021461395.2 of Schistocerca americana. Classification (NCBI taxonomy): domain Eukaryota; kingdom Metazoa; phylum Arthropoda; class Insecta; order Orthoptera; family Acrididae; genus Schistocerca; species Schistocerca americana. The sequence continues at coordinate 42,239,370 of NC_060125.1, forward strand.
CAAACAAAAATGGAGAAAGACTAATTGAACTGTGCCGAGAACACAAAATGAGATTGATGACGACACTTCACTTCAGGGCCAAACCATGTAAGAAAAAGACACGGACAAACCCATGCACCCGCCTTGGGGAATTCCAAATTGACCACATAGCAATCAGCTGGGCAAATGCTTGAGAAATCATGAACACAAAGGTCAGGAAGAACCAGGGTGTATATGTGGACAAGAAAAAAAAAAAATTCCCGGATTTTTCCCAGATTTCCCGGTTAAAAATACACGTTCTCCCGGCTGAAAATACACTTATTCCGTGTTAAGTGACAGTATACTCTTCCTCGGCACTGTAAAACTCATCAATCCTTTGAATGTTTATGGTTTTATATTCCAACGTAGAATTTCCCGGCACTTTAGAAAACGAAACTCCCAGAAGGAGGGGCATGTAAGCTGCATATTTTCGTATTACGAAGGTATAAATTTGAATTCCACAAAACACCACATGTCACTTTCCGAAGCATTGAAATCGAGAATGCGAAGTGCTTTTGTAAGCCAGTCATAGTTCATGTCACTTGATCTCGCCCGCTGATGACAGCATAGGACACGTGACGCAGTCAGCCAATAGCAAGACCACTCTTAACTAGCGCGAACACACAAATGAGAATAGTTCATGGTTTAAATTGAGATACATCACACAAATGTGCCAGTAAAATTTTTAATAATGACGTAAATGTCTGATCTGGGCTCGAAATTCTTCTAAATGGTCGTCCTCAAAGAGTTGATTTTTAAATGGTGTCAAATGCCTTGTGATTTAAGAAATTCATTGTACATTCTCGCACATAGTTCATCTTCCACAAAAGGAAATTTGCTTTGAATGTAAAGCTTTTCAAACCACCATTTGCAATATTTTACCGCGACCTGTTAGAAATAGGTTCGTTTCAGCAGTTCCAAGAGAGCGCCACATCATCACACTTGTGCAGCTACGACGATGCAGGAAGCCCATATGTTCATACGTGTAAAACATTAAAAGATCTTACATTATGTCATAAAAGAAACAAGACACCAGAGGATACTTCAAGAGCATCGGAATTTCGTGAACCACACCAAAATGCAGAATTCGGCTTAAAGTGCGCATTTGTATGTACATATTTGGATGTACATTTTCTTGGAGTACCAGTGCTGTATTATCTCATGTTTGGTTCTTTACTATGGTATAATACCAAACATGCACTTGAAATGCAGCGAACAGTTGAAACCAGCCAATAGTGTGAAATTAAACGCTTCGTTTCAAATAAACTGACTGCCTCAGCAGAAAATATTAATAAAAGCCAAATCTCTTTAGCAAACCGACAAAAATAACTTCATTGTTCTGCAATGCGATTAAAGCTTGACTGTCAGAAAAGTGGAAATAAAATCTGAAACTAATAACATATTTTAGCCTTCCGTTACTCAGCAAACGTATTTAATTCATTTGATAGCTCCCGGCCACAAAAATCTGTTTCATCATCATTTAACGTGAGAGCAATAAACGAAGATGAAACAACAAAATCACTGAATGTAAACACGGGTCATATGGAGACAACCCACCTCCCCACCACAACTCTGACTGCTCTGTGCATCAGCCCCAGATTTACTATATTTCCGAACTGGGGAAATATTAGGTAGTGGTGCCCAGCCACACTTCTGTAACCAGAAGCGGGAGAAGGTGCTACTCATACGCGACTAAACTGCGCATGCGCAAGAGCCCGTCCGCAACTGCTCAAACGACTCTTAAACAGTTGTCACGTCATGCTCATCGGAGGCAATATGTTGTTATGAAGCACTGCATATTCTTCCTAAGCCTTCGACACACTGTGCTGTTGGCAGATGCTTGTATGAGCACTGTGTTTTGTTGTTGTATACGGCGCATTTCCTTTGCAACTTAAGTTTTATTTTCGTTTCCCCCCCCCCCCCCCCCCCTCATTCATGTTTTGTTGCTGCAGTATTATTCTGCAGTAGCTGGATACAGTAATATCCTTTGTTAGAGTATTGGTTCTTACCAGTCAAAATCACAAAAATTTAACTGAAAATGAAAACAATGAAAAATTCCTGGAATTCTAAACAATTCCCAGGTTTTTCCTGGTTTTCTCCTGGATGAAAAAATTCCTGGGTTTCTCCCGGATCTTCCGGTTGTCCCAGGTTGTATACACCCTGAAGAACACAAGAATAGAATTGGATCACTATCTTACAGAAGTTAAGTGCCTTTGGATTCCAAACAGGGACAGACTGCCACAGACGAAAAGAAGAACAGAAAACATAAAGATAGACAGAGACAAATTAAGACACATCGATCCAGATATGAGGAAGGAATTGAATCATTCAATGAATGGGATGACATGAAGCAAAATATGGCAAAACAGGCTGAACTATGGGGAAAGGAAGAAAAGAAATGGAAGCACTGGTGGTGGAACAAGGAATGTGAGGAAGCGGTAGAGACTCGCAGGAAAGCCTGGAGAGACTGGAGCAGCAAGAAGGACCTGGAAAAATGTGAAGTTTTCTTAGGAGCAAGAAAGGAAGCGGCCCGAACAATAAGATGGACCAGAAGACAGAAGATGAAGCAGGAACTGGACAAGATTGAGTCCAACTTCGGAAAAAACAACAGCAGACACTTTTTCGGGAAATTCAAAGAGAGTCTAATTGGATACAAGGGTAGAGACCTGTTTATAAGAGATAAGAAAGGGGAGCTGGCTGTTAGTAAGAAGGAGAACTGTCGGATTTTTGCAGAGCACTTTCATGACCTGCTGAACTGTGAACCACCTGAAGAAGAGCTGGAACTGGGGACTGACACAGAAGAGAGAGAGCCAAGCCCTCCAACCAGGGATGAAGTCGCACATGCCACAAGCGATCTAAAGAATAATAAGGCAACTGGAGAAGATGGTATAGCAGCCGAGATGATAAAGTGGGGAGGCAACAAAGCAATAGGCAACATGACCAACATAATTCACCAGATCTGGAGAATGACGATTATATTTATCTTGAAGCAACTAATGGAACATAGGGCCTTGAAAAACAAAAAAACAGTAATAACCTTCATGGACTTCACAAAGGCATATGACTCCATCGACAGACAGACTCTTGTTAGGATCCTGAAGAACAGAGGACTTGATGGAACTACACAAGAACTCATAAAAGAAATTCTGACAGACACAAAAGCAAGGGTGAGATTCAGAGGAGCACTGTCAGAAGAATTTGAGATCAAGACTGGTGTTAAACAGGGAGATGGATTGTCACCATTGTTGTTCAATATAGTACTGGACGAAGTGATCAGGCAGTGGAGAGCAATAAACGAGGAAATGGGAATACCAAAGACCCATGTGGGGGACAAAAAGGACAACAGGGCTCAAGTGGACAGCCTAGCCTTTGCAGATGACATAGCAACAGTAAGTGTGACAGAAGAACATGCAAAGACACAACTCAATAACTTAAATAAGGTACCCAGAAAGGTGGGACGGAGGATCGCCTATAACAAGACAAAAACATTAAATACCACTGCTGGAGAGCAATGACAGAGACGAATACAGGAAAAGATTAGTGTGTCACCAGTGGAGCCAACAGGAGAAACGAACACTGAAGATCTCGGAAGAAGAGCGAGAGAGAAGAAGAGAAAGAATGAAGAGGTTCTGGGAGACGAAGAGGAAAATGCAGTCCACGAAGGGGCTACCAGTGGTTCCACGGAGGCCGTAACACAAGAAGAATAATTTGGTAATTACTCTGTCATTGTAAAACGAAACCCTCATACAATGATTCATTCAAATTAAATAAACCGCTCATACAATACAACAACAACAATTCAGGAATAGCGTCTGAAGCAATTTAAGAACTGAAGAGCTTGAACCAGAGCAGTTATAATATGGAAGTAAAGACACTTCCCTGATTTTTTTATTTTATTTTTTTGATTTTTTTTTTACCAGGTTTCAGAAAATCAAATTGTCAAATTACTAAGAGTATTTTGACAGTAATTTGATGCACAATAAAGTGAAATGTGGAGCCTGGAAATCAAATTATTTTGACTTCAATGAGCTATAAAGGCTTGTCATTTTGGATTTTAGGTCATTTAATTGTAATACTCTGTGCAACATGCTGCTGATAACAATGGACAATATCTCCAACAGAGTTTGCTGTCAATAAATTACATGACATGGGAAATGAAACTTGACAAACATCAGACCAGAAACCTGAAAACCTGTAGGTAACACAATATTGTAACCAATGCCCTCAACTACTGCATACCCTAATTATTTTTCAAATTATGGGATAAATCAGCTAACCACTTTTCTCCAGAGAGTGATCTGGATACTGTCTCTTAGCTCAGGTTGGTTGGTTTGTTGGGGGTTAAGGGACTAAACAGTGATGGCATCAGTCCCTACTTCAAGGGGGTAGCCAATCTGGAATAAGTGATGTGTTGTAGGAGTGATACATCTGAGGCACTGAAAGCTGTACTGATGCCAAAGATAGTAAATAATTCAAACAGAGGTAAAAGCATACGAGTCAGGCTGGTCTGTAGGTCAGTGCAGATGAAGGCTCCTCAGGGCTCATCTGCAGGGACAAGCAATTCCCCAACATCTGAACCTCACTGCCCCGATGCAGTATCATGAAATAAATAATTCTTTCTAGGTGTGTGGAGAGGACACCAATATCAGTAAAACTGAAAAGCATGAAATCATAATGAACATCAGTAGGACCAACAATATTAAAATAAGGTGACAAAAATAACCAGGTGGTAGGTGGGTGGCTGCAGTCAAGTGTTCCCCAGGCCTCGGCCTATGGCTGGTGTTGTCCCTTCCACAACTGTCCCTCTCTGATCCATTACAGTCTAAGTCTTAAAGGTGAGAAGAGAACCTACTCTCGAAGAAAACACAAAAACCTGTTCAACTGTCCCTTTTGTCATTAGCTAGTACCGAGGGTAAGAAACACTTACAATCTTGCTAAGTTGGAATGCTACATCAAGGGCTATTCCTACAAAAGTAAAATAGGGTGCAGCAGAAAAACAGGTAACTGCATCTGAATGTAACTGAACACAGAGAAAGAGGGATGATTGGGATGGCTGGCATAGGAGGCAGGATCAAGTGGGCCCAGCCCAGCAGTGGTGGAAGATAACAAAACCCCAACAACCCTGCCCACACCCCTGAAATCAGTTTAACACATTAGGTCGGAGAATAAAAACTACTATCTCAAAGGGAGTGAAGAACCAGTTCAACTGTCTGTATGTCATCTGCTGTAATTAGAGGCAAGGATTTCTGAAGTCTGTGTGTGGTTTGGAGAGCCACAAGGAGGGAGCATTCCACCAGGATGCGAGCTACTGTCTGCAAGGCTCTGCAACTGTAACACAGGTGCGGCTCATTATGTCAGATAAACCTCTAGATGAGGTTTTATTTGCACTCACAAATATGCACGAAGGATTGTCCGAGAGAATGTTGGGCACGTAATCACATCTCTAGACAAATGGTCAACCAGTTCTTTCCTCTAGATACTCGTGCAACTTGAGACATGAAGAGAAATAACCGAGAGACAGTATAACAAGTAGCACTGATCAGTAGCCTGGACACTGCTCACCGAGTCACAACAAATTGAACATGGTTGAGAGAGGTCTGTTTCATAAAATACAGGATCCTGAAGATTAGGGTGGTAGGTCATATAAGTAGTGAGGAGGTTTTGAACAGAACTGGCGAAACAAGAAATTTGTGGCACAACTTAACTAAAAGAAGGGATCAGTTGATAGGACACATTTTGAGACATCAAGGGATCACCAATTTAGTATGGGAGGAGAGGGGGATGGGGACAGGCTGGATAAAAATTGTAGAGGGAGACCAAGAGATGAACACAGTAAGCAGATTCAGGAGAATGTAGGTTGCATTAGTTATTTGCAGATGGAAATGCTTGCACAGGAGAGAATAGCATGGAGAGCTGCATCAAACCTATCTTTGGACTGAATACCACAACAAAAGGGCTTATCAGCTCCACCTTAAAAACACTACAAATTTCTCACAACAAATGATGTTCCTGAACAGCGGCGTATGTAAAAGGATAGCCCATCCTACTCAGTTTTAGAGCCATCAGTGTAAATGACATTAGCACTCTCATACTCCCAAACAGAAGAGGTAATAAACTTAGGTTCTTGAAATAGATCAGTCTTAATTTGTGGTATAAATTGGACAATCAGAAAATTGTCATATGGTGATTGTGTAAATGAACAGGACTTGGTACCATCAGAATGGGAGAGCTACGAACCCCACTTTAGTCAATGATGATGCACGGGGTCCAATAATTTAAACCTGAAGATGCCACTCAGCCATAAACCTGACAATCACAGTCCAGTTGGGATGAGTAAAGCAGTGTGATCCGCATTCCAAGGACACAAAGGACATTAAGCTTTTCCAAGTAGCTTCTCTTAAGTTAACCAGCTTGGGGCAGCCAAACACTTTTTTATCAAAGAGGAGTCCCAGAAATTGGGGCTGAACTACAACAAGTGCCGAGTACCCTAGTACTGTTCTGGCTGAGCATGAACCATGGTATGACAAAACAAATGCACAGATTGCGTTTTCACATAAGAAAATTGGAAGCTGGGGGTAATGATCCAAGCAGAGGTCCTCTGGGTGGGTACTTGGAGATGGCATTCAGTCAATGCTACAGATCAGGAGCTATATATCGCATGCAAAAGCCATCATCATATGTGCTGAAGAGCCAAAGGAACTGGTACACCTGCCTAACATCGTGTAGGGGCCCCGCGAGCAAGCAGAAGTACTGCAACAAGATGTGGCATGGACTCAACTAATATCTCAAGTAGTGCTGGAGGGAACTGACACCATGAATCCTGCAGGTCTATCCACAAATCCTTAAGAGTACGAGGGGGTGGAGATCTCTTCTGGACAGCACGTCACAAGGCATCTCAGATATGCTCAATAATGTTAATGTCTAAGGAATCTGTCAGTGGAAGTGTTTAAACTCAAAAGAGTGTTCCTGGGGCCACTCTGTAGCAAATCTGTATGTGTGGGGTGCCGCATTATCCTGTTGAAATTGCCCAAGTCCAACAGAATGCACAATGGACATGAATGGATGCAGGTGATCAGATAGGATGCTTACATACATGTCACCTGTCAGTCATATATAGACATATCAGGGGACCCATTTCACTCGAACTGCACTCATCCCACACCATTACAGATTCTCCACCGGCTTGAACTGTCCCCTGCTGACATGCAGGGTCCATGGGTTCACGAGGTTGTCTACACGTCCATCTGCTCGATACAATCTGAAACGAGACGCATCCGACCACCAGGCAAAATGTTTCCCGTTATCAATAGTCCAATGTAGGTGCTGATGGGCCCAAGCAAGGTGTAAAGCTTTGTGTCGTGCAGTCATCAAGGGTACACGAGTGGGCCTTCGGTTCCAGAAGCCCATATCGATGTTTCGTTGAATGGTTACATGCTGACACTTGTTGATGGCCCAACATTGAAATCTGTAGCAATTCACAGAAGGGTTGTACTTCTGTTATGTTGAATGATTCTCATCTGTTGTTGTTGGTCCCATTCTTGCAGGGTCTTTTTCTGACCACAGCGATATCAGAGATTTGATGTTTTACCAGATTCCTGATATTCACAGTACATTCGTGATATGGTCGCATGGGAAAATCACCACTTCAACACTACCTCGGAGATGCAGTGTCCCATCACCCATGCGCTGACTATAACACCATGTTCAAACTCACCTAAATCTTGATAACCTGCCATTCTAGCCCAAGATAAGGAAGTGTGTTTGTAACACTCAGCAGAGAGCCCTGAAGGATAGCATTCTTTTGGAGCTGTGGCTTGCTCGGCAGTAGCAAACAAAAGAGAGCATCATCAGAAAGTGATCACTGTCACTAAGATCATAGTGTTGCAAACACTGTAACAAAGCCATGAGATTGGGGGAACAGATCATATGGTCAACAGCAAATAGGTCCCAAGGGTGTTAACAGGGATGGGGTACTGTCATTGAGGAGACACTGATCAAGATTGGAAAAAAGTTAATCAATCAGAAGGCACATACCAGATGATCAACAGGAGGGTTAAGAATGAAACCTCCAAGTATGAGAAAGGGATGGGGAGACTTTTCACATTAAGGTGGCCATCTCAATCAGAAGGAATCTACCACATGTCCCACATGGGGTTGTGTGCGTGAAATTGTCAATTGTGAGAAACTGGAGGGAAGAGTAGTCTGATAAAGGTAGCCATCTCAAATGCCCTGCATAGAGGTAAAGACAAGTTGAAAATGGTGGTAGCTGGAGTCATTTGCACCTGCATTGCTGATGCAAGGGTGTCCTGGTTAGGCTTGAGGGGACCAAGAGGACATATCACACACCACTGTGTGTCACATAAGTGTTGGGGAGGGAGGATTTGGAATCCCCAGGATCGGGGAGGGGGGGGGGGCATCTCCAGGATCACTGGAGTAGCTTTGTCTCCTGATGATTATTTCTTTTCTCTTTAACCATTACAGTAGGTCAGGATCCTTGCGAGGGTTTATTCGCTGTGGGCATAGGAACTGAAAAGGAGTGAGCAGTCCTGCACCCTGCAGTTCATAGCTCAATGAGCCAGCCACTGACTTGGGTTGTGTTGCTGGTCTGTTGATTTCCAAAGAGAGGTGTAGATGGTAGCAGGAAAGCAAGGAATATGATAACAGGTAAGCAAGGAATAGTTAGGGATTTAGTTTAAAAAAATTATTTCAAAGTCCTCAGACAAGTACTTACAAGTTTTCTCCCAATGTAGCTCCTATTGTGCCTGTGTGACCCAAGCTGATTGAATTTCAGCACAATCAGTTCTGCCTAGTTAAAGCCAATGACAAGAGATTACTCCTCCTCTGCTGAATTTGCTGGCAAATCCACACCATTGGTTTAACCAATAGTAAGCATTGGAGGTGGGCCATGTGTGTGGTCTGCAGAGCAGAACATTGTCCTTCCTCTCTCTCCCTCCCCCTTCTGACACCCCCCCCCCCCCCCCCACACACACAATGATGATACAGACCTTGATTAGAGCAGATGTCTCACTTGGGAGACAGAGTCTCTGGCACTGCACTGCACTCCATGACTTGCCATCAACAAAACTTAACATGAGCTGCAGCCTCTCCCACTGCCTACTTCTACAGTTAATTCTATCTCTTAAAACTCCCCAACGCCTGTTAATTTCCCTCTTTATGCATGCCCCATTTATTCCATATACTGAATTATATGCTCTTGAATTTGACCAAATTTCCTGTTCTCATTTAATATCAACCTGGACACCAACTCCCAAATCCTGACAGCCTGACAACCTGTACAGACGGTTTCCTAACGGAAGCCCTGCCACTGGAAGGCGCTGGAAGAGTATGTTGCTCCTCTGGCCTGATGCATGGAGTCCAGGTTTCTGAAGATGAACCTGCTGGAACCACAAGAACAATACCACTGGGCCAAAGTATAAGCGATCACACTTTTTCAGAGTTGCAAAATATGAGAGGCAATCTGAGACCTTAAGTTCCTGGGTTTTTTGCTACTTAATTACGGTAACAAGTTTTGGAGATAGGGGATGGCCACTGTATCCACAACTGAAGTAGACATGTGGTTACTCATATAATGAGTTTTCATGAAGTATATGCTGCTGAAAGTGGCCCCCTTACTTCTAGTTTCCACATAATTCTTCAGCCATTTGAAGCATCAAGTCCCAGTGAAAAATTAAATCCTGTACCATATTAAGGCTGCTTGCTCTGAATCAGGACTCTCCCCATGGGTACCACACAAGCAGAGCAATGGCCACCTGGCTTCACAGCCACAGCCTGGAATCACACTGCCCCCAAATGGAGTGTGGAGAGGTAGCAGCTCAGGCTCTGCACAGTTGGGAGGGGGGGGGGGCTAACACTGTACAGGTACCAGATAAGATCCTCAGCACTTGGACTGGGTACCATGCTGGGTACTGGATGACCTTCCCCACAGAGACTGAAAAAATTTTTGAAAAAGTGGAGGTAAAACCCTGACATTGGTACCAAATATTGGTTAACCAAAATAAATAGTGTAACATAGAAAAAGCAGGAGAAACCATAATAAATGTCCTACGTACAAGCTAGGTTGTCAATATGGGATGCCATGAGGCGCCCTACCCAATAATACACAGAAAAGACTAGCGAAACAGACAGGGAGAGAGAAGCACAGGAAAACAGAGGAAGAACACAAAAGTCAAATGGAACACGTGAGAAGGGTGAAGAGGAACCAGAACGGTTAGGGCGAGTGCTAGTGTGGGCCACCAAGCCCAGACAGCCACTGCCCCTTCAGAGCAGAGGAGGCAACAGGGTGTCCTGCCAACCCCTCCATGGGCCAACACGGTTGAGGTACCCTCCCTTAAAGAGAGTGTTAAAAAATCTCTTCACGAATAAACTGTACAACTTCGTCATCCACTAATACCATGGGTAATGAGTTGGCCTCAGGGCAGCATGTACAGCAAACTGTGGACCACTGTCAAAGGGGCATCACAATGAAAGTGGGGCAGACACTGGCGATGGAGGATATGACCATGTACCAGCCAAATATGGCTAATGCAGAGCCGGTAAAGAATACTGGAGTCCTTATGAGAGGCCTGCATGGAGGGCATCCACAAATTAGTGGTCTTCTTTACTGCCTGTAGTTTGTTCAGCAAAGTCAGAGTATAATATTCCACATCTATAGAACTTGACAGTGTAATACCGATTGAAGGTCAAATTCTGGAACACCAATCTCAAGAGGCAGCTTGCCACTATCCAATTTAACCAGATAGTCAGCGAGTTTAGTCCCCAAGATCCCAACATGACTCAGTGTCCAGACAAAGACCGTCAGGTGATTATTTAAGGCCAAAAAGGAGCATCCTGGATATTCAGGACAAAAGGATTGTAAGAGCTTGTAAACTGCTCAACAAAATACTACAGATGAGGAAGGACTCACTGACTCAGGATTGGATATGGTCAAGATCACAAGAGTTGGTTACCATCTCCACAGACAAAACACTGAATCCACGGGGCAAGGAATAGAATTCATTATATCTCCCATTAACGTAAGTAAGGCCAGCATCACAGACAGTCATTGAGCCTTCAGTACAGACTACTTCTGAACCCGGAAACATGCCAAGACTTGAGAAGAACTGGTGGCAGAGAAAACTGTTGATCTTAGTGTGTTCGAACTCTGTATTCAAGCGGATGTGTTTGTACCGACATGATCAAAATAAAGTTAATTCATTATAAACGAGCGAATACTTAATGTTGGGTTTGATATAACCATACGCAACATCCCGATCCTCACACTGGTGACCCCGACGCTCACGAACGCCACTTACGACGCCAGAAACGTGTACTGGAACATCACCATAGACAAACGATGCAGCAACCCTTTGTCGGATTTCTACGTCCATCGACTTCGCATCGCGCCACATCTGGATGCAGTGTACAGGAAGTGTAATTAGTGTGTAAATTCCTGACTCTTGTGTAAATTGTGCATTTTGGTAACTTTCGTCATCTCACACATCGACAATGCGACCGAGGCGCACACGTCATCCGTGGAAACCCGCTCAACGCGTCGGTAATTTCACTTCCAGACAGTGCAGTGCTCCTTCACCGATTAATTTCAACTATTTTGACTTGCTTTTGTGTAATGAATTAACTTTGTGCAATGATTCGACATCGGACAATCATGCCAAACAATGGACTGCAACAAATGGGGACTATGTTGCTTATCCCAGTTCGCACAAACTCCGAACTACGGCTAAATCGCATGCCTGGTCAAATTCACAAACGCCCGTCATGGCTACCGCATCTTCCGCGCTGCGTGCAAATTCATTCGACCCGGTTTCCGCACAGCCCATCTTCCAGAGTTCGAATGTTTGCACCAACTTTTCCACCGCTTCTCCGCACTTGTACACCAGAACAAAAGCCGCTTTAATTCAGTGCCTGTCACCAACATCACAGGAACAATTTCAAAAGGACATCCTACCGATCAACAACAATGCACCAATTACACCAACGACAATGCTGGCTGTTTCTCAGTGCAACACTGGATGTGCCACGCCTCCCTCTACGCAGCACCCTAGCCGCACCGACTCTGCTCGACTGCTACCGACAGCGACGTCACGCCCGCCACCTGCTGGCTCACTGACCTCGACCCAGTCAAAACAAACAGCTGTGCGACATATGATCCTGCCACAGCTACCGCACCCGCATCTTGCCAACAACTCGCCAACACTACACACGCTTACCGCCCGATCGTTCACTATTCGATCGCGCCCGCAACTTGTTCACCCACCCCAGGGGACAATTTCAGCCGTATCAATACTTCATACAGCAGTGAACGTGTTCTCACTCCGCTGCCACCGATCTCTTCTACTCAAACTGTTTAGTCAATACTGTGCTGCCTACCTTGTCTTGTAAGCCATGTTACCTTTTGATAGAGACAGATTCTGATTTCGACCCCATCTTACTCAGTGATACACAGCAGACTGTTCCACAGCATACATTTTCGCCTGATCAGCTGCAACAGCTACGTGAGCAAATTGCGACATACAACTTGTTGGTACAAGATCAATTACACATGCTGCAGCCGACACCAACCGAGCACTACATGCAACGAGATCCTCCTGTCATTGTTCCGCTTCCAACTGCTGACGATCCTTTGCCATTACTATCAGCTACAACTAATACCCTGACGATCACGCTACATGGATCCATGTCCCAGATGTCACGACTGTCATCATCACGCTGCCTCAAGTGGAAATTCTACGCCGCTGCCACCTTTCCTTGGTAGTTCCAGACACCTCGTTTCTGTACCACGGCATAACCAGGCACATTCCAGTGCCCCTCGCTTTGCCGCCCTCTTCACTACCTCTGCAATGTACGACCAACACTCTCTGCCGTTTGTGCTTCGACAAGTGAGTATCTTTCCGCCCCGACACATGACCGTTCAGCAGTTTTGCGCGAGCAGCTTGCAGCCTTACGACTCGACCGCAGCACCGACAGCGACAGCACACACACAGCTCCAGTTCCATCGAACTGTGTCACCTCTCTGCCACGGACCAGTAGTTCATCCGCCGATTCACATTCACATTACGTCTCAACGCCTTCCTGCTCCGACCACGGTTTCGCCGACCACGTGCGCCTTCCACCACCTCTCGCCGTCGCCATGCCTCATGCGCAGGGATCACGCCCCCCAACCTTCGATCACGGCTGTTTCGCACATCAAAACACCGACACTGTCAACTCTGCTCGGAACATTCTGCCATCTACCACTGTAACACACTCACCATCCACGGACTCTGAGGTGATGCTTCCGTCTACACCGAAGTCATCCGCCGCCAAGGTCAGTCATGTGCAGTTTGCTGTTTTCTCCCCTGCTGCGACATCAAGTGCCTCTATAACTCCGTCATTACCACGAGTGTTGCAGATCCAGCATCTCTTATGCAACCTGTTAAGCCACAGCACGCTTGCTCCTTTATGTCATACGGCCAATAACAAACTGTTACCAGACACGTTGCACTTACCGTGGCACTCACCAGCAAATACTTTGGCAATACATCACACCACACCTTCGACGCACTCCGCGCCTACGATCGGATAATAACCCTGCTGCGCCGCACGGCCTCGCCGCGACGACGTTCTCCCCAACGACACGCCGCCACCTTCTGCTTCCACCGTGCCATCGGCAGCACGGCACGGTCAACCTGTGGACACCTTCCGCACCACCTTCCCTCCGCCGGTCACGCCTACCGAGACATCGAGAAACGGTCCGATCGCGCCTCGCACTAGCGCCTGCCACAACACGATCGGTCACGTGCACCTGTGCCATCAGCCAGCCGGGTGCACACACGCCTCATCATCATCCTTACCGTGCTCCGCACTACCGGTGGGGGCTCCGTGGCGGTTATCGACTGCAAGAGTCGACCGTCTCATCTTTGAGAACAAACTTCTTTGAAAACTGTCGATCTCAGTGTGTTCCGAACTCTGTATTCGAGTGGATGTGTTTGTACTGACACGATCAAAATAAAGTTAATTCATTATAAATGAGCGAATACTTAATGTCGGGTTCGATATTACCATACAAAACATCACGAACTCCATACCACCATTGCGGGAGGTGGATTTCCGTATCTGAAAAGATGAGACAATAGATCGGGGGCTTGGAGGAGCACAGGATGTGTAATGCATAAGCAATCAATTGTTGTTGCCGCAGAACCCGCAACAACGGAACCTCTGCCTACGATAGGAGGCTAATCGTGGGACTAGTCCAAAAGGCACCAGCTGCCAGTTGTACGCCACAATGGTGTACGGGTCCAGCAGCTGTAATGTTGAAGGTGATGCAATGCCATATGCGAGACTAGCATAATCTCGACGGGAGTGGACCAATTCTGTGTACAGTCGTATCAGAGTAGAGCAGTCTGCAGCCCAGTCGATGTGGCTGAGGCACTGAAGAGCACTGAGGGGCAGCCGACAAGTCCACTTTTGTCGTCGAACATGGGGGAGCCGCGTCAACCGGGCATCAAAGACCAGCCGCAAAAAACCATGAAGAGTCCACCACACTTGAGGGACTGGCTATTAACATACGTATCTGGACGGGAATGGACTGTACGAAGATGACAGGTGGGGTACAACTGGCAAGATTGTGCTCTGTGTGTTATTCCCTGCAATCTGCGTTCAGCAACCCCTATCGCTAACGTACAAAATAAATGCAGAATCGTCACCGTAGCCCCTGCAGCCGCCAATAGATCTCCGACAGCCACTAAAAAGAGAAGGACACTCGAAACAGAACCCTGTGGAACACCGTTCTCCTGAAGATGGGAGGTGCTACAGGAGGCACTACTTCGTACCTCAATAGTGCAACATGAAAAAAAGTTAGCTGGTTGGTTTGAAATGAAAGAGACTAAACTGTACAGTAATCAGTCCCTTCATCGTTATGTGGCAAACCGGAAGTAGTCGTCAAAGGAAGGAGGCAAAAGGCAAACCCTGGAAAGCTTAAGTGTAACTAACACAATAAAAATAAGAGAGAGAAAAAAGCCCAGATGAAAGACAGCACAGACAAGTCGTTAAAAGATCAATCAAGACTAGGCATTCAAACCAAGAAATGACAAAGAATAAAGTGAATAAAAAGGTGGAAAGGGTAGAGGCCAGGTTGGGCCACCGAGCCAGGACCGTCGAGGGAACCTGGAGGGTGCGGGGACAAAAAGCTCTACCTTACAGGGATGAACAGAAACCATCTCTGTGGGCAAAATGTATCATCAGATCAGCCACTTTGGCATCATCTGCTAGCATCGGAGGTAGCGTGACAGGAAACAAAGAAAATGCCTCGAAGTAGCCAAATTGAGACAGCTACGAGTAATTTATTTATTTATTCTTCGTAATTACAGCCTATTATCTGCAAAGTTAAAATAAGCCACAAAAATCAATTTCCTTGGAGATATACTACTACCACAACTACTACTACTACTACTACAGAAGTACATTAAAACCCTTAAGCAATTACTCAGCTGCTAATCAACTGCAAACAGTACAGAATTTGTCCTCTGTTCGTTCATTTAGCTGGTGTATTTAACTTGTGGATGGTTGTCTCCGCTACTGGATCTGCCCTCTCACTACCCCAATAAACAGCTATAGTCTGCCAGATTCCTTGTGTGTCGGGCAGCATGTCAGCAGCGTTTCCAGTATAGCAAGTAATTCCACTATTCACTGTTACTTCTTAAAGTCCACACTTCCAAGATCACTTGCAACAATCCAAGGTAGATTGTTGGGAGAGTATTTCACTCAGTGGTCGTCGACCTCAGTTCTCTCCAGACTATGTCGTCTAGCCTGGATGGCAGCATGCTGACTTATGGTTGAAAGCTTTGTGAATTCTTCCTTGGCCTTCCCGGATACCGTGGCTGCAGTATTATCCAAGAACCATCAGGACAACTTGTTCCTTAGTGCTGCTTTGGGATCCAATATCCTTAATATGTGAAGTCCGTTACCCACTGGATCTTCATACAGCATGCAGTCCCACGACGTGTGTTTTGGTGTGCCCTAACTGCTGCAGAGGCAGCTATCATTCATTTGTCTTCTGATTTTGTATGGATACGGGGCATAAAGGAGATGGGAAGTCAGGTAATGTATCAATCCACTCAATGGGCTAAGAAATCTCATTTTTAACCTCTCCCTGATGTTAGAGAGAAATTTGTATTTCTCCTGCCTGTTCCTGAAGTGTCCCATTCATTTTACCACAGTTGTAATATGGGATCTTTTATTACCTTTTATGAACTGGCCTCAGTTCCAAGCACTCTTCGTACTTCCATTTGATCACCTTGCTTTAACCAGTAAAAGGCTCTCACTTTCCTAATACACAAGTCCAGTGGGTACACTCCTAGAATTACTAACAAAGTATCATTCAGGGTAGTGGGTATGTCAGCCACCACCAAGTGAGCTCCACATCGGCAGTGGGGGAGGGGGGGGGGGATCTTCACGTCAGAGAATGTGGCCGTGGGTCAGACAAATGATAAATGATGTGACCAATGCAGAGGACGGTGGATTCCCTGGTAGAAACACTCAGGGAAGACTGCCATATGGGTCGCCTTAAACGTACTCAGCTCATTTCGGGAGACCTGGGCAGACAATTCTGAGTTCCAGACTTATAGCAATCGATGGTGTATAACCAACCAAAGGTCTGGTTCTGGGATCCTCATTTCCAGAATCAGCATCCTGGTGGCCTTCTTGTCCAACCAGTCAGTCATTTTACGAAATCCCAACAAGAACGAGGGTCCAAATGAAAATGTCTGGCTGTCCAGCTTGATGGAGGTCTGGCTAGCTGTAACCAGTGGATGAGGAGAGTAGCACTGGTCTACAGCCTGAAGGCTGCTAAGGGAGTCACTACAGATTAAGGTACTCATGCCAGCAGAAGAACAAATATGGCTAAAGGCTAGTATAATGTTCATCAGTTCAGTAGTAAAGACACTGTAGCTGTTTGGCAGAGAGTGGAGTTCAACACCATGCATGCGTATATGCAAAGCCTGTTTGTCTGTTGACTGCTGAGCCATCAGTGAATACCACTTCCGATCCCGCATATGTTTCGAGGACAGCCATGAAAAGGCGGGGGAAAAATTGTGGAGTCAATGGAATCTTTTGGACCAAAGGAGACTTCGGGACAAATCCGAGGTCGGGGCACAAGCCACGGGGGAAGATGTGGTTTCTCACTGACCATAGGTGACAGTGGAAGAAGTTGCAGTTCTGAAGAAAGAAAACACACACACACACACACACACACACACACACACACACACACACAGGGAAAAGGACATGGCAGTTGGGATGTCCAGGTAAGCTACGAATGCATAGAGCTTTAATTCAGGAGCTACTGTTGGCATCTGATAGGTGATAGGGACTCCAGCCTTGACTAGTAGGTTGTTCACAGGGCCAGTTCAGCAGGCTCCTGTTGCAAGTCAGACTTCTCAATGATGATTGGGATCCAGTATCCGCAATGCTGAGGGTGATGCTGAACTGTATGCAAGACTCCCATAATCGAGATGGGACAAAATAAGGGGTTTGTAGAGTCTGCACCCCAATTAGTGGTACTGAGGCAGTGAAGTGTATTGAGGCATCACCAGCACTTTCACTTAAACTGGCAAAGGTGGGAAGCCTCGTCAGCCAGGAATCCAAGACCAGTCCCAAAAAGTGGTGCGTCTCAACCACAAGAAGTGATTAATCGTCTAGATGAAGTTTTGGGAGTGGGAGGGCAGCATGACAGTCACAGAAATACATGACAAGTCTTGGGGGCTGAAAACCAAAAGCCATGGGTGAGAGCTCATGACTGCACCTTTCATATGGCACCCTGTAGGCAACACTCAGCAACACCCATACTAAAGGAGCAGTAATAAAAGCAAAAATTGTCGGCATATATGGAGGGCGATTCCTAAGATCCCACAGCCACTGCTAGACCATCGATGGCCACCAGAAAGAGGGGGATGTTCAGTACAGAGTGCTGCGGGTCTCCATTCTCTTGGATATGTGGGGTACTGAGTGAAGCACTCACTTGAATCCGGAAAGTACGGTGTAACAGAAAATTCTTCACAAAAATCCGGAGTGGACCTTGAAGACACCACTCATGTAATATAATAAGGATGTGGTGATGCCATGTTATGTCATAAGCCCTCTGTAGGTCAAAAAAGACAGCAATGAGGTGTTAATGTTCAAAGGCCATCCAGATAGTGGACTGAGGTTAACCAGAGTATCAGCAGTGGAGTGGCCTTTGCAAAAACCGCCCTGAGAGGCACCCAGGGAGGGGGGGTGGGGGGGGGGGGGACAACACCACCATAAGGAGGGAGATAAACATTACAGATGGTAAAATCCTGATGTGCTCTTACCTGAACAGCCACAGCCTCGAAAGATGTATCAAGAGGCACAAGGTCACTGTATATACATACTTAAAAACTCCATCAGATACCCACTCAGAGTCAGTGCTGTTCTTAAAATAACCTCAGTAGCTACGAAGGGCAGGGGTCCAAGTTGTTGAAAATCACATTTCCTGGACGGCAGTACAGAATGCAGAGTAAGTGCTTGAAAGCCGCTGTAACTCAGCCAGGTGGTGGAAAAATCCATTACATTTCGATTTGGAGGATCAGACTTGACTGAATACTGTTAAGGCACGAAGTGAACAGGGGGGAGTAGGTTATGACGAGGTTGATGTGCTGCCACTGGTTGAGACATCAGGGGATCCACTGACATAGGTTCTGCAGCACATTGCCTGGGGGGATTTGGTGTCACAGAGGTGCCGCCTTGGGCACAGGAGTACATGCAAAACTGTGGTGTGGGGATCACCAGAGTTTCCTTCATCTTAGAGGACTTTTTTCTGTCCCTGTTGTCCTCCTTCTCCTTAGAAAATGAGTAGTGGGAAGTTTTCCCTGAACTGGTGTCAGCGACAGAGGAAGAACAAGTCCAATGGCCAGCAGCCTGTGGTTCCTTTAGCCACTGGCTGGCATTAGGCTGTGGACCAGTAGGAACCATGGAAGGTAGAGTCCCAAGAGACCTCTTCCTAGCTAGAGAAGCTCCTGAGGGTGAGGTGCCTCTTGCTGGGGGATGGGGACCGATGTGCTCAGGAGCCAATGCTCCCGAAGTGGATGCACTGAAGCACCAGAGGAACCTGTACTGCCTGGGGGAGGACCCACGAAAAGAGGTGCAACAGAGGAAGGCACCATCGACAGAGAAGGTGAAAATGTTGTGGCTGTAGCTTAAAATTATGTGCGATTAAGACAATCGTGCTTTTTCCTGGCTCTTGATATGTGAGCTTGCCCATGGTCTTATAGTCTTGGATTTTCTTCTCGAATTTAAAAATAAAATGGAGCAATCTCGTGAGCAGGTCGAGTGGAGCTCGCTACAGTTTACACAAACGGGGGGAGAGGCACAAGGAACATTCACGTGCAGCGGACGTCCACAATGCCTGCAGACAGGAGTAGCGGTCCAAAAGGAAGACGTGTCATAACTTCATACACTTGAAGCATCTCATAGGAGGAGGAAAATGGGGTTTCACATCACACCAGCAGACCATCACCCTGACCTTCTCATGCAACATATCACGGTCAAAAGCCAAGATGGAAGGTCCGGTAGCAACTCTGCTTACCCCTGGACACAACAGATGAAGTCTACACTCCATCACTCTAAGTGGTCCTGCAGCTCAGTGTCAGATTGCAAAAGAAGATTACAGTGAAAGATGATGCCCTGGACAATATTGAGACTCTTGTGGGGGGTGACAGTCACAGGAATGTCACCCAACTTTTCACATGAGAGCAGCACCTGTGACTGGGCAGAAGATGACATTTTGATCAGGAGAGAAACACTCTTCATCTTAGGATGCCTGCAACTTCCCTGTATTTGTCTTCAATGTGACCAACAAAAAATAGAGGCTTTGTGGACAAAAAGATGTCCTCGTCGGTCCTGGTATAGACCACGTATTGGGGGGAGAATTTTGCTCCTTGTCATCTAGTCCTGCGTTCCTCCCACAGTGTGGCCAAGGAAGAGAACACATTAGGATCATACTTCGTTGCATCATATGAGGCCCTTCCATTTGAACGGACTGCTGGGGCTGTGTGACCACCAGCAGGAGAGGGGTTATGTGACCATCAGCAAGAGAGAGTTTAAAGTCATTTCACGTGTGAATTATCCACCACGGTGCCACCCACTCTGAATGGGGACTCTACCCATGAGCACCATCCAGCCAGAGCAATCCACTGCCGAGAGTCAATGCTTTCAACTTATCAGACATTCAAGTAACTTGCAGAGTTAAAACTGACTGAATGATAGCTGTCCATCTGAAGAGGCAGTTACCTCGATTTCAAAACCGGATTAATGACACTTTCTCGCCACTGGGAAGAGAATTATCCCTTGCTCCAGAGACAGTTAAAAAGAACAAGTATATGATGATGGCTAGCCACTGGTAAGTGTTGAAGCATTTGTTTGCGCACATGGTCCCATCCAGGTGCCATGCTGGGGCAGAAAGCAAGGGTGCTGGCAAATTCTCACTCGCTAAATGTAGAGTAAAAAATTATGAGTCAACCTAGTATGGCCAGTATGAAGGAGGGAGAGGATGGTGGAGTCACGCTGGAAGAGGCAGATGGAAGAACACTACATGGTGGGAGTCTCCTCGATGGTGCCAAATTTATTAATCGGAGGGGGGGGTGGGGAGGGGAGGGGAGGGGAGGGGGCCTCCCAAGAGTCAGTCCATGATTGAGCAAAAATTATAGCCACAAATCCATCCCCAGAGAGGCATACAGTATGGGGAGGTAGGTGGTCACTCCTCAACTAGGTGATCAGGAAGTCCATTACATGGGATACCTACATGGCCAGGAACCCAAAGAAAATTAATCGAACAAACAGCATCACCAAGATCAGTGAGAAGGTCATAGATGGCAGAGAGCAAGTGGTGGAGGGAAATACTCTGAGCGATAGTCTGAAGGCCACTCATTGAGTCCATACATAGGGAAACTTAAGTGATGACTATTTAATGAAGCAGAGGGCAAGATAGATGGCCAGTATTTCCAAAGTAAACACCCTACATGTGGCAGGCAAGAGGTGGCATTCCGTGCCAACAGAAGACATGAAAGCATATGCCATATGATCTGTAAATTTATAGCCATTCGTGTAAAAAGCAATCCTGAAATGCCTGTAAGAGCATTCGCAACAAACAAGGCACCACTGGAGCAATAGAGGCTTCCTGACCCCAGGAGAGGTATATCCAAATCTACAACAGAAGAACTAACCAACGGATGGGGGAGGAGGGGAGTGTCAGGAGAAAATGTAGGGAAGAGGACAAGGAGAAGAAATGGAAGTCATGGTGCAGAGAAGTGAGATGGAGCCCAGCCAGTAGACCCATCTGAGGCCAGGCAGCAGGCAGGTGACGGCTCAAAGCCACGAAAAGTATAGAATAGGAGGGGTGAGCAGGGGAAGAACCGATAGATATGGCGTAGGAAACCAGGAGCTAGGACCGCTGAATCAAAAGGGCAGGGATCACAGGGTCAACCAGAAGACTACTGACAGGGTTAATGCTGTTTGTTTTGTTTTAAAGCGCAAAAACAACTTAGGACATACACGCCCATGTCAAAACTGTGAAAAACGAAGACAAAGAGAGGAATTCAAAACAACTATATACTATGTGATCAAAAGTATCTGGACACCCCCAAACATACATTTTTTATATTAAGTGCATTGTGCTGCCACCTACTGCCAGGTACTTCATATCAGTGACCTCAGCAGTCATTAGACATCGTGAGAGAGTAGAATGGGGAGCTTTGCAGAACTCACGGATCTCGAACGTGGTCAGGTGATTGGGTATCACCTGCATCATACATCAGTACACGAGGTTTCCACACTCCTAAACATCCCTAGGTCCACTGTTTCCAATGTGATAGTGAAATGGAAACATGACGAGGCATGTACAGCACAAAAATGTACAGGCTGACCTCATCTGTTGACTGATGGATCGCCGACAGTTGAGGAGGGTTGTAATGTGTATTAGACAGACATCTATTCACACCACCACACAGGAATTCCAGCTGCATCAGGAACCACTGCAAGTACTATGACATTTAGGCAGGACGTGAGAAAACTTGGATTTCATGGTCGAGCAGCTGCTCATAAGCCACACATCACGCTGGTAAATGCCAGACAATGGCCTCGCTTGGTGTAAGGAGCGTAAACATTGGACGATTGATCAGTGGAAAAACGTCGTGTGGAGTGACGAATCACGATACACAATGTGGCGCTCCGATGGCAGGGTGTGGGTATGGTGAATGCCCGGTAAACGTCATCTGCCAGGGTGTGTGGTGTCAACAGTAAAATTCGGAGGTGGTGTTATGGTGTGGTAGTGTTTTTCACGGGGAGAGAGGGGGGGGGGGAGGGGGGGGAAGGGCCTTGCACCCCTCATTGTTTTGTGTGGCACTATCAGAGCACAGGCCTACATTGATGTTTTAAGCACCTTCGTGCTTCCCACTGTTGAAGAGCAATTCTGGATGGCGATTGCATCTTTCAACATGATCAAGCACCTGTTCACAATGCACGACCTGTGGTGGAGGGGTTACATGACAATAACATCCCTGTAACGGACTGGCCTGAACAGACCTAAATCCTATACAACACCTCTGGGGTTTCAGAACACTGACTTTGTGCCAGGCTCACCGATTGACATCGATACCTCTCCTCGGTGCAGCACTCCATGAAGAATGGGCTGCCATTTCCCGAGAAACCTTCCAGCACCTGACTGATATATATGCCTGCGAGAGTGGAAGCTTCATCAAGGCTAATGGTGGGCCAACACCATATTGAATTCCAGCATTACCGACGGAGGCCACCATGAACTTTAAAGTCATTGTCAGCCAGGTGTCCAGATACTTTTTATCACATAGTGTACATCAATCCCAATCAACGGAAGACAGCTAAAAACAGGGACATGAAGAAAGGTCCATAAAATACGACATAGGGAAACCGAGGTCCAGAACTAAAAATTAAGCAGCCTTTGGCACAACAGATAAAAAGTAAAATGAGAGTGACAGCCCGCATGTTGTTCACTAAAACAGCAGATCACTCAGACAGCAAACCCAAATGGGAATGCAAATGGAAAAAAAAGGGCATTCCATCAGGGAATGGCAGACAGTTAAAAGTTGAGCGCAATGTGCACAAAGTACAAAGTGGTAAGGGAGCACCACTTAACAAATGGCGACAGCTAAAAAGGCAGTGCCCAATACACAACCTAGTTAAAATGACCTTCTCATGGTAGAAGGGCCAAGAGGAGATCGTCCAAGCTGCTGGGAGAGGCTTAATAACCTGGAGGAAGGGCCAGTGGTGATGCCAAAGTGACACCATCTCCCGACAGATGGCACGCAGAGCTCATTGGAGGGAATATAAGAACTGGGAGTCTGAAGTATGAGGACTGCAGCCTTGGCAGCAGCCTCTTTTCCTGTCAGACCGACATGACCAGTAACTCACATAAACATCACAGTGTCTCCATCAAGAGTAAGCAAGTGACAGTTTTCCTGGACCCATTGCACTAAGGTTATGAGAGAGTACTGTGCACAGAGGCTTTGAAGAGCACTGAATGGGTGAGCAGAGGGCACAATTGAAAAGCCTGTGTCGCCGGACATATTGTGTGGCCCGATACAAGTTGAAGAGCTCTGCTGTAAATACTGAGCAGTCTGCCAGAATCCAATACTGAAAAATGTTTGTGCCAAAGACGAAGGCACACCTGACACTAATATCAGTCCAAGAGCCATCAGTGTACACAAAGCTACTATCGCGTAGTTTCATGTGAAGGTTGTGAAACTTAAGGTGATAGAATGAGGCTGGAGTAGTGTCCTTAGGAAGTGAATGAAGGCCAAGGTTAACACATGCTGTCGCCAAGGTGGTGAAGGGTTCACACCCGCCAGGAAAGTTGCAGGGAGCGTGAAGTTAATCTGCCGGAGCAAGAGCTGAAAGCAAACTCCAGGAGGTAACAGACCCCATACTGGCGGTCAACAGATTTATCGAAGAAGGAGGTATAGGATGGGTGGCCACGCATGGCAGACAAACGGCATGCATATCTGCTGAAGAGAAAGTCACAGCGGCAGGACAGTGGCAGTTCAGCAGTTTCTGCATACAGACACTCAACCAGGCTAGTGTAAAAGGCTCCAGTGGCCAAATGGATGCCACGATTTTCGATAGTATTGAGACAACATAAGAGGGACGGACTTGCAGATGAATAAACAAAGCACCCATAGTTTACTTTTGAACGGACAAGGGACCAGTACAAACAGAGAAGGGTAGTTTGATCTGCACCCCAGGAAGTACCATTGAGGATACAGAAGACATTGAGGGACTGCGTACAGCAGACTGGCAGGTAAGTCACATGGGAAGAGCAAGATAGTTTGCTATCGAGCAGGAGCCCAAGGAATTTCATAGTTTCAAAGAATGTAAAATCAACAGGACCAAGATGTGAAGATGGTGGGAGAAACCAACTGCACCACCAGAAATTCATACAAACAGTTTTGTAATGCGTAATAGACAGACATCTATCCACACCAGCACACAGGAATTCCAAACTTCATCAGGATCTACTGCAAGTGCTATGACAGTTAGGCAGGTGGTGAGAAAAATGGAATTTCATGGTCAAGTGGCTCCTCATAAGCCACACATCACGCCAGTTAACGCCAAACGACACCTCACTTGGTGTAAGGAGCGTAAACATTGAACGATTGAACAGTGATAAAACGACATGTGGCGTGACAAATCATGATACACAATGTGGTGATGCAATGGCAGGGTGTGGATACTGCGAATGCCCGGTACACATCATCTATCAGGGTTTGTAGTGCCAACAGTAAAATTCAGAGGTGGTGGTATTTTTTAAGGGGGGGGGGGACTTGCACCCCTTCTTGTTTTGCATGGCACTATCACAGCACAGGCCCACATTGATGTTTTAAACACCTTCTTGCTTCCCACTGTTGAAGAGCAACTACTCATAATGCACGGCCTTTGGTGGAGTGGTTACACGACAATAACATCCTTGTAATGAACTGGCCTGCACAGAGTCCTGACCTTAATCCTATACAACACCTCTGGGACGTTTTGAAATGCCGACTTCGTGCCAGGCCTCACCAACTGACACTGATACCTCTTCTCAGTGCAGCACTCTGAAGAACGGGCTGCCATTCCCCAAGAAACCTTGCAGCACCAGATTGAATGTATGGCTGCGAGAATGGAAGCTGTCATCAAGGCTAAGGGTGGGCCAACACCATATTGAATTCCAGCATTACCGATGAAGGCCACCACAAACTTTTAAGTCGTTTTCAGCCAGGTGTCCGGATAGTTTTGATCACATAGTGTACGTCAATCCCAATCGACGGAAAATAAGATGGTTTTGTCAACGAAAGCCACTGTCCATGAGTAAAGATGATCAAGACATTGCTGAAGATGCCGCTCAATGAGATAGGTGAGTGCAGAACTGAAATACATGGCAAAACCATCAACAAAAGGAGCCGGAGATGCCTGGCGAGAGAGGGGTCATTATAGGGTTAGTGGCGATAGCGAGGAGGACGACACTCAGGAAGGAACCCTGAGGCACACTGTTTATGTGGAGAAAGGTGTCTGAGAAGGCAGGACCAACACGTACCGTGAAACCCAATCTTGTAGAAATGCCCGAAGAAAACAGGGCAGGCACACACAGAAGCCCAACATGTAAAGAGTACAGAGGATACCAGTTCTACAGCAGGTGGTGTACGCCTTCTCCAAATCAAAAAACGCTGCCACAGTCTGGGATTTCCGCAGGAAACCATTCATGACGTGGGTGGACAAAGTGATGACATGGTCAACTGCAGAACAGCACACTCGAGGTCCACACTGTGCAGTGGTTAGCAAATTGGCAGACTCTAGCCACCATACAATCCGGGCATGAATCATACATTCCGTCACCTTGCAAACCCAGCTGGTGAGAGTGATGGGGCGGTAGCCAGAAAGAAGGTATTTGTCCTTACCAGGCTTAGGTATGGGTATGATAGTAGCTTCACACCAGCATCTGGGGAACATGCCCTCTGCTCAGATGCAGTTGTACTTATTAAGCCTGTCCGCAAGAGAAAGGTGCTGCAACATCTTAATGTTAACAGCACCTGGCTTTGGGGCGGAGGATCGGGATGAAATGAGAGCACAATCTAGCTCCCTCACCATAAAGGCAGCATTGTAACACTCACGATTCTGAAAAGAAACGAGTATTACCCCAGCCTCCTCCACTCGTTTCCGATGGAGGAAGGCAGGCTGATAGTGGGAGGAGCTCAAGGTGTTGGAGATAGCAACAGGGTCCACAATGATCGTCTGATACTGTCAGGCCGAAAATTGGGGAATGGGTCTTGGACCCAGAGAGCCGTCAGAGGTTGGCCCACACGATGGAAGAGGGAGTGGAACTGTTAAAATAACTACTGAATGAAATCCAGCTAGCTTTCTTGTTATCCCACAGAATGCAACGATACTGTGCATGCATCTGTTTATAATGATTGCAGTTTGCCATCGTACGATAACGGTTAAAAATGCAGGGAGCACGTCTCCGCGCGCAAATTGCATCGCAGCGTGCCTCAGCCAACCGAGGGACCGGTACACGGCGTGGTACAGAGGAAGTGCGAGGAATGGAACATTCTGCAGCAGTAAGGATAACATTTGTACGATATTCCACCTGGTCATCACAACTGGGGAAATCTTGTACATCGAAGGTCACCAGGGAGGAACAAGGCTTCCAGTCGGCCTTAGTAAGCTGCCATTTGGGTGTGCACATAGGTAGGGTAGGAGTCAGCAAATGGATAAAACACAAGAAATGGTCGCTCAAGTAGGTGTCAGAAAGAACGGCTCACTCGAGACAATGGGCAAGCTGTGCAGTGCACAAGTACAGGTCCAAATGGGAATATGTGTGCGAGGAGTCTGAAAGGAACATGGGTGCTCCTGCGTTAAGGCAGAAGAGGTTAAGTTGATTAAGAAGGTCAGCCCAGAAGGCACCTCTCAGAGTTTCTGGGAGAACCCCAAAGGGGATGGTGTGCATTAAAGTCACCCAGCAGCAGAAATGAATGAGGTAGCTGCCCAATAAGCTGAAGGAAGTCTCCCCTGGTGACATCGAATGACAGAGGGATGTAAACGATATAAAGAGAAAAGGTCAAGTGAGGAAGGAAAAGGTGAACTGCAACAGCTTGAAGACGGGTAGGGAGAGTCATGATGAAAAAATGAAGGGCTGTCACCCCAGCAGCCACCAAGTACCAGCGTATGAAGACTCGCTACTACGGGGCAGAGGCAGGAGGATGCTGCTGCATGAGGTCTACCAAAGTGTGTTTTCTTCTGCTGTTGGCCTGCAGAGTCCAACAAAGAAAAACAGTAGGTGGTGCGCACCAGCGATATGGAGGCTGGCCAGGCAAGGGTAGCACATGGTGACACCGTCAATGAGGATCTTCAAGTGCTGAAGGAGAAGACCGTTTGCGTTTGTTGGACTTCTTCAAGGCTTTCCGATTAGCAGAGAAAGAATCAGATGTTAGTTGGCTGGAGGGACGTAGGAAGTCTTCACAGGAGTATTCACTCTTTCCTTTCTGGCCCACCGGTTGTGTAGCTGGTGACAACCTCAGAGCTGAATTGAGACCGCATGTCTGCACGGCCACATCACTTGGGGAGTGAAATGTAGCGAGAACAGTATTACAAGTGCCGGATGGTAGAACACAGGGTTTGCAATTAGTCAGTAACTTGAGAATGAGCGTGTTGTTGTTGTTGTTGTTGTTGTTGTCTTCAGTCCTGAGACTGGTTTGATGCAGCTCTCCATGCTACTCTATCCTGTGCAAGCTTCTTCATCTCCCAGTACCTACCGCAACCTACATCCTTCTGAATCTGCTTAGTGTATTCATCTCTTGGTCTCCCTCTACGATTTTTACCCTCCATGCTGCCCTCCAATGCTAAATTTGTGATCCCTTGATGCCTCAAAACATGTCCTACCAACCGATCCCTTCTTCTAGTCAAGTTGTGCCACAAACTTCTCTTCTCCCCAATCCTATTCAATACCTCCTCATTAGTTACGTGATCTACCCACCTTATCTTCAGCATTCTTCTGTAGCACCACATTTCGAAAGCTTCTATTCTCTTCTTGTCCAAACTGGTTATCGTCCATGTTTCACTTCCATACATGGCTACACTCCATACAAATACTTTCAGAAATGCCTTCCTGGCACTTAAATCTATACTCGATGTTAACAAATTTCTCTTCTTCAGAAACGATTTCCTTGCCATTGCCAGTCTACATTTTATATCCTCTCTACTTCGACCATCATCAGTTATTTTACTCCCTAAATAGCAAAACTCCTTTACTACTTTAAGTGTCTCATTTCCTAATCTAATCCCCTCAGCATCACCCGATTTAATTTGACTACATTCCATTATCCTCGTTTTACTTTTGTTGATGTTCATCTTATATCCTCCTTTCAAGACACTGTCCATTCCGTTCAACTGCTCTTCCAAGTCCATTGCTGTCTCTGACAGAATTACAATGTCATCGGCAAACCTCAAAGTTTTTACTTCTTCTCCAAGAATTTTAATACCTACTCCGAATTTTTCTTTTGTTTCCTTTACTGCTTGCTCAATATACAGATTGAATAACATCGGGCAGAGGCTACAACCCTGTCTCACTCCTTTCCCAACCACTGCTTCCCTTTCATGCCCCTCGACTCTTTATAACTGCCATCTGGCCTCTGTACAAATTGTAAATAGCCTTTCGCTCCCTGTATTTTACCCCTGCCACCTTCAGAATTTGAAAGAGAGTATTCCAGTTAAGGTTGTCAAAAGCTTTCTCTAAGTCTACAAATGCTAGAAACGTAGGTTTGCCTTTTCTTAATCTTTCTTCTAAGATAAGTCGTAAGGTTAGTATTGCCTCACGTGTTCCAACATTTCTACGGAATCCCAACTGATCTTCCCCGAGGTCCGCTTCTACCAGTTTTTCCATTCGTCTGTAAAGAATTCGCGTTAGTATTTTGCAGCTGTGACTTATTAAACTGATAGTTCGGTAATTTTCACATCTGTCAACACCTGCTTTCTTTGGGATTGGAATTATTATATTCTTCTTGAAGTCTGTGGGTATTTCGCCTGTCTCATACATCTTGGTCACCAGATGGTAGAGTTTTGTCAGGACTGGTTCTCCCAAGGTCATCAGTAGTTCTAATGGAATGTTGTCTACTCCCGGGGCCTTGTTTTGACTCAGGTCTTTCAATGCTCTGTCAAACTCTTCACGCAGTATCTTATCTCCCATTTCATCTTCATCTACATCCTCTTCCATTTCCATAATATTGTCCTCAAGTACATCGCCCTTGTATAAACCCTCTATATACTCCTTCCACCTTTCTGCCTTCCCTTCTTTGCTTAGAACTGGGTTGCCATCTGAGCTCTTGATATTCATACAAGTGGTTCTCTTTTCTCCAAAGGTCTCTTTAATTTTCCTGTAGGCAGTATCTATCTTACCCCTAGTGAGACAAGCCTCTACATCCTTACATTTGTCCTCTAGCCATCCCTGCTTAGCCATTTTACACTTCCTGTCGATCTCATTTTTGAGACGTTTGTATTCCTTTTTGCCTGCTTCATTTACTGCATTTTTATATTTTCTCCTTTCATCAATTAAATTCAATATTTCTTCTGTTACCCAAGGATTTCTATTAGCCCTCATCTTTTTACCTACTTGATGCTCTGCTGCCTTCACTACTTCATCCCTCAGAGCTACCCATTCTTCTTCTACTGTATTTCTTTCCCCCATTCCTGTCAATTGTTCCCTTATGCTCTCCCTGAAACTCTGTACAACCTCTAGTTATTTCAGTTTATCCAGGTCCCATCTCCTTAAATTCCTACCTTTTTGCAGTTTCTTCAGTTTCAATCTGCAGTTCATAACCAATAGATTGTGGTCAGAATCCACATCTGCCCCTGGAAATGTCTTACAATTTAAAACCTGGTTCCTAAATCTCTGTCTTACCATTATATAATCTATCCGATACCTTTTAGTATCTCCAGGATTCTTCCAGGTATACAACCTTCTTTTATGATTCTTGAACCAAGTGTTAGCTATGATTAAGTTATGCTCTGTGCAAAATTCTACAAGGCGGCTTCCTCTTTCATTTCTTCCCCCCAATCAATATTCACCTACTATGTTTCCTTCTCTCCCTTTTCCTACTGACGAATTCCAGTCACCCCTGACTATTAAATTTTCGTCTCCCTTCACTACCTGAATAATTTCTTTTATCTCGTCATACATTTCATCAATTTCTTCATCATCTGCAGAGCTAGTTGGCATATAAACTTTTACTACTGTAGTAGGCATGGGCTTTGTGTCTATCTTGGCCACAATAATGCGTTCACTATGCTGTTTGTAGTAGCTAAGACGCACTCCTATTTTTTTATTCATTATTAAACCTACTCCTGCATTACCCCTATTTGATTTTGTATTTATAACACTGTAATCACCTGACCAAAAGTCTTGTACCTCCTGCCACCGAACTTCACTAATTCCCACTATATCTAACTTTAACCTATCCATTTCCCTTTTTAAATTTTCTAACCTACCTACCCGATTAAGGGATCTGACATTCCACGCTCCGATCCGTAGAACGCCAGTTTTCTTTCTCCTGATAACAACGTCCTCTTGAGTAGTCCCCGCCCGGAGATCAGAATGGGGGACTATTTTACCTCCGGAATATTTTACCCAAGAGGACGCCATCATCTTTTAATCATACAGTAAAGCCGCATGTCCTCGGGAAATTTTACGGCTGTAGTTTCCCCTTGCTTTCAGCCGTTCGCAGTACCAGCACAGCAAGGCCGTTTTGGTTAATGTTACAAGGCCAGATCAGTCAATCATCCAGACTGTTGCCCCTGCAACTACTGAAAAGGCTGCTGCCCCTCTTCAGGAACCACATGTTTGTCTGGCCTCTCAACAGATACCCCTCCGTTGTGGTTGCACCTACGGAACGGCCATCTGTATCGCTGAGGCACGCAAGCCTCCCCACCAACGGCAAGGTCCATGGTTCATGGGGAGAACGAGCGTGTAAGGTACTTTTTTCTTAACCTGGATCTCTTGGACAGCTCGCTCATCAAGATACACGGGACAACCTCGAGAGGAGGGGGTATGGTTGCCACTGCGGTTGAAGCAGCGGGGAGAAGGAAGCAGACAATCGCCCTCATGTGCATCCCTACCACAGGTTACACATTTGGCTGGGTGTTGACAAGACATTCGAGTGTGGTCAAAACAATGACACTTGTAGCAGCACATCGATTTCAGAATGTATGGTTGGACTGTAATAACTTCTTAGTCTGCTTTGATCTTGGATGGAAGCACCACTCCATCAAAAGTGAGAAAAAGAGTGTGTGTGGGCACTAAGAAGGCATCCACATTTTTCATCACCTGATGGATGGCAAAGGCTCGCTGATCAGAGAGGTTTGTCTGTATTTCGGCCTAGGTTGGACAGTCAAGCAGGCAACTGTAAATAACACCACACGAAGAATTCAGAGTTCTATGGCCCTTGACACAAACAGGATAGCCGTGGAGAAGTGAAGTGGCAAGCAGTTGTTTTGGTTGAGAATCAGATGTAGTCTCCAAAAGCGAATTGCCATTCCATAAACGAGAGCAGGATTTCATACGGCCGGCAATTGCATAAACACCTTTCTGAATAATAAACGAATTTACCATTGCGAAAGGCTGACTGTCTTCAGTACGTGAAAACACGAGGAACCGTGGTGCAGCTGGGAGGGTCTTTGAATCAGGAGCTTCATTTCATTTGTCTGGTAGATTTGGACTGCAAAGATGACGATTGGCTCATTGCAAGGAAATCCCCCTCAATTGCCAGCATCTCCGATGGTGCACTCCTTCCAACTGTGGGCCTCCTTCACAAGGGGGTACACCCATCTTAGGTGATTGTTCCCACCTCAGGTCACACCTCCCTATCACCTGACAGAGGGACCAATCAGCATTTTGGGAAGGTAGCAGCTCAGGTAATCATCCCTCCCTGGGCCTCACCTGTACTACGGGGTATGTGTGAACCCTATCTGTTGGTCTGGGGCTGGGAATTACACATTACCCAGTCACCTGTTACACGTCAGATGCATGGGCCAGCCTTCAGGAGTGCACAGGGAAGAAGAAGAAGAAGAAGAAGAAGAAGAAGAAAGGGGAGCCTCAAACGCCAAAGTGGAGGAAGGATAGGAGAAAGTGAAAGAAGAAAGGAAAAAGGAACGAAAAACAGTGGTAAGACAGTTTGAATGTTAGCTACAGACAGTGGGGAGCATTCCCAAAAACACCCCAGATATGTTCCTCACAGGAGGGGAAAAAGAATAGCAAGAGGACAGACATGCAGCATGGAAGGGAAAATATGTTGCAAAGGCTGGGGCCCCATGATATCCATGCACAAACATGCCAAAGAGCACTGAGCTCCTGGGGGCAGGGCTAGTGCAAAAGGCACCACTGGCTAAATGGATACCACGATGCTGAACAAGGTCCAAGAGGAGCAGTGTGGAAGGGGCCACTTGCCCAGAAACTTGATAACCATAATCCAGGTGAGAGACAATGCTTGAAAAAGGTGGAGAAGGGTTGAACGATCCACACCAAGAGGTGTGGCCAAGGAAGCAAAGGACACTGAATTTACGAAAACAGTCAACCTTCAGATGACGGATATGGGGCAACCAAGTAAGCTTGTTGTCAAAAAGAAGACCTAAAATACAGAACTGAGAGACCACGGTCAGATGTTGGGCATTGAGATAGAGCTCCAGATCAAGAAGACCATAGTACAGTGACAGAAAAGCACCACCCTCTATTTAGGGGAGAGAACTGAAAACCGTGCGAGAGTGTCCACGTCAAAGTGTGCCAAATGGCATCCTGGAACTGTCATTCTGCAGAGGCCACGGAGTGGGAATCTGCCCAAATACAGAAACTATCCACATACAGGACAGGGGTAACCAACAGTCCAGCAGAGGCCACAAGTCCATTAACACTGATGAGAAGTAGAAGGACACTTAATACGGAGCCCTGTGGAATGCCATTCTCCTGGGTCTGTGGAGAGCTCAGAACAGTGTGAACCTGGACTCTGAATGACCAGTGATACAGAAACTAGCGAATAAAAATCATGAGTGTAAGAAGGATCTGATGGCACCAAGCTGTGTCGTTGGCCTTACGAAGATCAAAGAAAACTGGAACAAGATGGTGGTGCTGAAAAAAGGCTTGTGCTGAACTGTGGTTTTCAAAGCAGATGATCAATCAGAGACCATACCTCCCGAAAGCCACACTGGTAAGGAGATAAGAGCTCCTGAAACTCAAGGACCCAACTGAGCCAACAAGC
The DNA here is from genome assembly GCF_021461395.2 of Schistocerca americana. Classification (NCBI taxonomy): domain Eukaryota; kingdom Metazoa; phylum Arthropoda; class Insecta; order Orthoptera; family Acrididae; genus Schistocerca; species Schistocerca americana. The sequence goes on from NC_060125.1 coordinate 42,272,702, forward strand.
CACCATCCATTCTAGTAACTTGCAAGGTTCATTGGTCAGACAGACTGGCCAGTAACTATCAAGGAATGATGGATCCTTGCCAGGCTTAAGGATAGGATCCATAATACTGCCTCTCCATTGAGAGTGGAAAATGCTTTGGAGCCAAATACTGTTAAATACCTGGACGAGATACGGGTGTTGTGGAGGAATGAGATGTTGAAGCAATTGGTATGGACGGAATCAGAGTCAAGAGCTGATGTGGGAAGAAGATGGCTGGAAGCAGCTCCTTTTCCACAGAAGGTTCACTATAGGATTATACCTGGCAATGGGTAAAACATAAGAAGGAAGCTTCAGCTCGCTATTTCTAGAGGAGGAAGGCAGCTGGATAGGAGGCTGACACCAATGCCGTCGCAAAAACAGGTTGTGAGGTGTTCTGCGAGAACTTATGGATCTGTACAAAGGCCACCTGGAAGTGCAAGGCGCATAATGGAAAACCTGCTGACGACTTTGGAGGGTGTGGAGTGTAGCCCACATCCGTGATGGAGGAACAGAAGAACCTAGGAGAGGAGACAAAGTGTTCCCAACACACCCATTTGCTCTAAATGATTAAGTAGCGGGCTTTAGTGTGAAGATGTTTAAAGGTAAAAAGAGCGGCAGAGGACAGGTGCTGCTTAATATGTTAGAAGATGATCACGGATAGTGGTGGCAATGGTTGTGCTCCATCATGGAACTGGTCGATCGCGAACATGGCCCGTAAAGCAGGGAACGGCAATGCTCGCAGTGTGGGTTATCTTATTGGACAGATCATGGATGACTTCATCAATACAACCTGACAAAGAAGGTGGAAACATGACCCAGGAGGCTTACATAAGCCAGTCAGCATGAGGAAAGTCCAGGGTGGTAACCAGATCATTGGGAGTCAGGAAGGGAACAAGAGAATCAACGGCAAGTGGTCACTATCACAGAGGTCATTGTGTGATGACCACTGTATGGAAGGAAGAAGGGGAGGGGAAGGGAGTGAAAGATCAATCACAGAGAAAGTGCCATATGCTGCACTAAAATGAGTAGGGAAACCATCATTAAGAATGCAAAGGTTGTGGTCTGCAAGAAATTGGTCAATGAGGGACCTCCCCCCCTGACTAGATGAAAAAGCACTGCTTGACAAAGGGTGACTAGCTTTAAAATCCCCAAGGAAGAGGAAGGGAGGGTGGAGTTACTGAAGGAAGGCAGTTAGGACAGCATATGTAGGTGGCCTGTCAGGAGGAAGACAGAGATTGCAAACTATGATTGCAGAGTCCAAGTGGACTCTAACAGCAACTGCTGCCAAGGGGGTATGAAGTGGGATCCATGTACTAATAGTATCCGTACGGTACAGTGTGTAGACACCACTGGAAGACCTCAAAGGGATGATGCCGTGGACCATATTCAAAGACTGGTGAGGTGTAATGGACACAGGGATGTCGCCAAGATGGTCACAAACACAAAGTGCTGCAGATTGGGCGGCAGAAGTAGTTTTGATCAACAAGGAATCCGACTGCATCTTACTGAGACACTGCACTTAGCCAATCTTGTCTTTGACATTTTCCACAAAAAATAATGGCTCTGTGGCGGCGAATGTTCCCCGTACATCCTTAGACCAGGTCTGGCACTCATCCCCGGGTGCAGCCCTGGAACGGAAGGCCAAAGGGACATAAGAAGCAGCATTCAATGATCCGTTACCAACTGAAGAGATGGCCATAGAATAACGGCCAGATTTTTGGAGCATGATATGCTTCATACACAAAGTATCTGCCACTCCAATCAAGGGCTCTCCTGGTAGGCACCACTTAGCCATAGCAACGGCTTTTTGGCACAGCGGCCACATTGCTGAGAGTTCTGAAGCTCTGGGATGACAAGCGACGATTCCTAGGCATACGTGGAGAGGCAACAGTTCAGGTATCGCTGTGTTGTGAGGGGGGGCCAGATGGGTACACAGTAGCCCCACCACGCAGACTGGCTACAAGTGTTTGTGACCTAGTGGGGAGGTGGGGGGCTACAGCAGAGACAGAACAGGAGAAGGAAGGGAGGAAAGGAATCCATACCACTGAGTGGTTCTCCAAATTGCTCACACTACGGAGAGAAAACATAGAAGTGGAGGTCAAATCCCAAAGGAGGACCAAAAACGCCATAAAGGAAGGATGAAAGGGAAAAGGTAAGGAGAAATAAAACAAGAAACCAGGGGGATAACCAGGTTGAAACAGGTAATAACACAGAGAGGGGAAGGAGGGAATAGTGGGGAAGTAGTGAGGATGGGGAGGGAGGGGCACGGGGAAGGGAAAGCAGCCCTGAAAGGAAGAATGGACTGTAATAGCTCACTGTCCTGTGGGTGCCACACACAGACTAATGAACGAACCATGAGCCGCTTGGGGGGGGGGGGGGGGGGGGGAGAGAGATAAAGATTGCATTTCATTATCACAGAGTCTAAATGGACCCGAACAGCCATCGCTTTCAGTGCAGTATGAAGAGGAAACCAGGAACTAACAATGTCCATGTGGACCAAAGTACGACACCACGGGAGGCTCGCAAAGGGCCAACCTGGATCCAACAGACGGCTTAGAAACCAAAAAGAGTCAGTGAATGAGTACCCACAAAATGAGATTCCTCAAACACAACACAAGCTACAGAGTAGAGAGAAATAAGAGGCTGCAATTCTGGAAGGTGCCAATATAAACCATTACAGTTCCATTGGAGGCTTCTTATCCTGAAGGAGGGGGGTTCCTCGAGGGTGCTAGAGAAGAGAGTCTCTTCTGCAGCTGAGGAGAAGGATTGGTTCCATAAGGGGAGGGAATGGGAACCACCAGGGAGGAGGAAAGGGGAGGGAGAGGGGGAGGAGGCAATAGAAGTAAATGTAGACATCAAAGATATCAGGCAGAGATGATCAAATTTATGTTGGGCCTCAGAGTAGGCTACATGGTCGAGAGTTTTGAATTCCTGGAGCTTCCTTTCCTTTCTAGAGATCAAGCAATTCTGTGAGTGAGGAAAATGTGGACCAGAACAGTTCACACACTTGGACGGTGGTTTGCAAGGACTCGCCACATGGAGAGAGCAGCTGCAGTCCCCGCAAATAGGATTCGCCTCCCATCCCGAAGATATGTGACCAAATTGGAGACACTGGAGGTGGGATATAGTGCTTCACATGGCAACGGTAAACTGTAACTTTGATTTTGTCAAGAAGAGCACCCTTCAAAAGCCAGGATGAAAGCACCAGTATCAATGTTATTGCCCTTAGGACCTATCTGGACTCACTGGACAAAATGAATGCTGCATCATGCCAGATTAGTCCAGAGTTACTTGTTAGGTTGAAGAAGGAGGAAAATAATGCCCTGAGTCTTATGTAAGGACCATTGAGGAATAATGTTCACCAGGTTGGTTGGTTGGTTGGTTTGTGGTGTAAAGGAACATGTCTCCTAAGTGCACAAAAGGGCTGACTGAGAGAAGAGGTCTTAATCAGTAGGGAACCACTTCGCACATTAGTAAGTGAGCCAACTTTACCAAACTTATCTTTGGTACATTCTACGAAAGAAGAGCAGTTTGATAGCAGCAAAAGTCTCCTCATCTTGCCTGGAACAAACCAAGTAACAGGGAAAGGGTTTCGCCCTGAGCTGGTGGGCCTGGACCTTCTCCCATGGGGTGGCCAGGCAGTAGTAGTCTGAGGAAGCAAAAGCAGGAGCAGAGAGAGAACCATTCCTGTCTCAAGAGGCGGCCACGGAAGAGCGGCCAGAGATATGGAGCTTAGCACACTTCATGTGCAGAGCAGACAGCCTTGTACCACCGACTCTGATCAGTCTCTCACTCTATGGACGCCACTGCACTGTGGCAAAGGTCACCTGACACGGGTGTCATTGCTGGGAGTTCCAAAGCCCCAAGAAGATGAGCTGCTACTCCTCAGCGTATACGAGGTGGTGGCAGCTCAGGTAGTAGAAGTATCATGCCTGTGTTGTCATACTTAACAGCCCCACCCCACAAACTGGCTACATGTGCTTGTGATCTAGTGGGGAAGGAAGGGGGAGAGAGAAACATATGCCAGAGAAGCTAGGGAGGGAGCTCTTCCCCAAATGGTTCACACCACTGAAACAAAATTTATGAATGGATGTCAAACTCCAAGGGGTACCAGAAAAAGCCAATAATAAAAAAAATGAGAGTGGAAACATATGACACAAGACCAAAAAAGAATAGCGGAACTAAGGAAATAGCTGGATCATCATAAAGGAAAACACCAAGGGAGAAGGGGGCGGGGGGGGGGGGGGGGGGAGGGGGGCAGGATGAGGATGAGGAGGAGGAGGAGGAGGAGGAGGAGGAGGAGTGGGTATGGGGAAGGGAATGCAGCTAAGGAGAGAAGAAAGGCTGCAATAGCTTGAGGCCCATGCAACACACACAATGGGGGAGGGGACTGGATCTAAATGACTGAACCATTCAGTCCCTCTTACACTACTCTCTACTGCATAATTTGACTTGACACATTAAACACACTCACCTCTTGAGTTCTGCCTGCTAAGGAATATTACGCCCAGCCCCATATTCCAGTTGACTGCTTGATGGTATCATTGTTGTCCCTGCGGGCACGCGTCACAGCACTTGCTTCCCCCTTCACGCGCATTCTGTGACGAGCCAGCACTGCTTCTCGTTTCATCAATGACTTCTTTACACGACTTTGGATGGCCTGTGGAGCAATTGTTGCAGCAGTGGACGTACTGCGAAAGCTACGAGTGTCAAATGAGCCTGTCGTTACACTGTTACAGTCCCTTGTGTTATCATCATCACTATAATCACTGTGAGAAAGGCCCATGGCACTGCCTTCACAATCCTCCTTATCATGCTCTTCAATTTCATCTTTAAATTTAATGACCCTAGATAATTGCTCTGCAGTGTTCTGGCACAATTTTTCATAATTTTCTTCACATTTCTGCAGGTGTTCATTTCCACCCTCCTCTGTATGTTGCTGCTTTGCGTCAACACAACTACATTCACTTACTGAACCCTGATTCCCAGTCCTTTCATCACATGTGCTAATACTTTCTACCTTGACATCTCTTTCAGACAAGCTGTACACAGTCTGAGCTTCTGTTACGTTTCTCTGTTTGTCAGACATCTGAGATGATCCCTCTTGTACTAAATTTTCTACTTCTTGTCTCAGTTCATCCACATTTACACTACTGCTGTCATCCTCAAGGTCACCAGTTCTGTCATCTTCCTCAACGCCCATTTCAATGTTGAGATATTTGTCCATCTGCCGTGTAAAACCACTGGCAAGGACCTCAACATCCAAAGTATCTTCTCTCCTGGAAGAGAGATAACGTTTATGAGAAAAAGGAAGATTAGGATTTAATGTTCAATTACTGACAATTTCATCGAAGACTATGCACAGAATGACTGAACAACGACAGTACAAAAAATTGTTTGTAGCCTTTTTTTCCTCTGCACAGTGTGCTACAAAGGGAATTACACCTTTAGTCTCCTTTTAAGAGCTTTGAGCACATTTGTTTACTGAAATTACAATGGTTGCTAGTTATATCAACTATCCAACTTCTAACAGTTCAGAGGGTGTACAATTATGGGTTGGCTACTTCACCTGGTCTACTCTACATTTTATTTCTGATATATGAAGTAATATAAAAAGTAAATATCAAGAAACATCTCTTACATGATATCGCTGAATGATGGATACAGCGTACTTTCATATCCAAATCGCCTTCGGAAAAAATCACGGACACAGTTGACATCTCTGTTAAAGAACCTGTTCACAAAGACAAAATTTACTTTATAAAACCTGTTGCTAATGCTTCATTAACAAATTACAATCCACTGAGATTTTACACACCCCTGTAAACAATGTAACACAGTAACATCAACCACTAAAGTAAGCAATACACTGTGTTTGCTGTTTGGTCATGACCAATCTCTAGAGCAGGCTCATCCACGAATTGCGCCCGGCGGGCACGCCTGCGCCCCGCGGTCGCAAGACAGTGTAGTTCAGCGCCCCGTCCGCGACCGTGTGTCGCTAGTAGTGTCGGCATAGAGAGAGAGAGAGAGAGAGAGAGAGAGAGAGAGAGAGAGAGAGCTGCAGGTCGAGTGAGACCGCACACCACTGCTCTGTGCTGGACTGTCCCGCGGTCAGATCTAACGTAAACAAAATATTCTATTTTAGAACTAATATTATGTAAGGGATATAGAGTCTCATTGTTACTGTTAGTAGTTACAAGTAAGTATTTTTTGTTATACTTCGTGCTACAATTTTTTGTATCCCTTTTCAGAGTTTAGAAATCGGTTCCTTAGTTTGCTGTTTTGTACGTAATAATTTTAACTGACCAAGTTTGAAAATTTATTAAAATAGAATTAAGGATATAAAGCTCTTTAATTCTTACAGCCAACATTGTTAAAGAAGACAATTAACATTTTACATGTTTTTCTTTTTCGAGGAAACGATTTTGTCTAGGCTTGGTACAATATTCCGTGAGACTGCTAACCTCAAAGAATTGGTCATATTTTTATCACCAAGGAATTAACGGTTCTTAGTTTTAGCAAGCTTTAAAAGAGAGAAAAAGCGCTCACAAATATACGTGGAACCAAACATTGAGAGAACTTTGGCCGCGTGCTTGTGCAAAAGAGGATATTTCTCTCGTGGAAGACAGCTGTAAAAGTCATCCAAAGTTTTACACATAAGAAAGCGGTCCTTCAGGCGGATATGGCACTGTAGGTCAATCAGCTCTAGTTGAAGCACTTTTGAGACATCCTCTGTCCGAAGGGAAAACGGACGAACAAATATATCTGCCGGCTGGCGTTCGGGCGGTCCGCACGGCCAGCTAAGCGGCACGGCTCGGCCACTGCAGCAGCACACAAATTCGCCCGGGGCGCAGACCGCGGGCGATCGCGGGCGCTGGCGCCCCAGGGGTACAGTTTGGACGAGCCTGCTCTAGAGTATTTGTTGTTGCCCATAATTCTTGGGTTGCTAGATTTATTTTCCACTGGTTATAACAAACTATTTTTAAGTTTCTATACTTATTTCATTACACAGGCCTACTTAGGAATGAATATTATTTTTTGAAGAAAATATAAATCTTTAGTTTCACATAATTACAAGGAGACAGAATGGGTGCCCAGTCATTAGTTTAAGGAGGTGAAATTCTAGGTGCTGCCAACAGGCACATGCAAAAACACTAGCTTAGTTTTTGCAACTGTTAGTTCCTTCCTCAAAAAGAAAGGAATGATAGATTCAGGGAGGTTAAAAAGGAGGGGCAGGTCATTTCACTCAGACCCAAAGGCTCAGAGGGTACAAAATATTCCATTTATGGACATAGCATTTGATTTACAGAACATCATGTGTGAGTGAATGAAAAGAATTTCTACTTAAAAATCTTCTAAGGAATATTGACAGTCACTATGGGATGTATTTGTCGACAGAATTAAATTCACTGACATGAAATGAATGGTGACAAAATAATTTAAATGCAGTTCTATGAAATTGTGCAAAACCGGGCGTCACATTCCTAGAAGGTGAAATATGATAGCAGCTTGTCAACACTGAGAAAATGTGTGTATGATGGTATATGTGTATCGTGTACATTAACAGATCATGTGGGTGCTTTCACACATGAATCTGCATTTGATCGTGTACACCTTCCGGGTTACAGGACTGGAGTAGGTGAGGTGGGTGGGGGGTGTGGGGGGGTGGGGGGGGGTGGGGGGGGGCGGGGGGGGGCCTGGGATAGGTTCTACACCGGGGGCGGTTACAAGGGTAGGAGCCAGAGGGTAGGGAAGGTGGTTTGGGGATTTCATAGGGATGGACCAAGAGGTTACGAAGGTTAGGTGGACAGCGGAAAGACACTCTCGGTGGAGTGGGGAGGATTTCATGAAGGATGGATCTCATTTCAGGGCAGGATTTGAGGAAGTTGTATCCCTGCTGGAGAGCCACATTCAGAGTCTGATCCAGTCCCAGAAAGTATCCTGTCACAAGTGGTGCACTTTTCTGATTCTTCTGTGGGAGGTTCTGGGTTTGAGGGGATGAGGAAGTGGCTCTGGTTATTTGCTTCTGTGACAGGTCAGAAGTGTAGTTGCGGGATGCGAAAGCTGATTTCAGGTTATTGGTGTAATGGTTCAGGGATTCAGGACTGGAGCAGATTCGTTTGCCACGAAGACCTAAGCTGTAGGGAAGGGACCGTTTGATATGGAATGGGTGGCAGCTGTCATAATGGAGGTACTGTTGCTTGTTGGTGGGTTTGATGAGGACGGATGTGTGAAGCTGACCATTGGACAGACGGAGGTCAATGTCGAGGAAAGTGGCATGGGATTTGGAGTAGGACCAGGTGAATCTGATGGAACCAAAGGAGTTGAGGTTGGAGAGGAAATTCTGGAGTAGTTCTTCACTGTGAGTCCAGATCATGAAGATGTCATCAATAAATTTGTACCAAACTTTAGGTTGGCAGGCCTGGGTAACCAAGAAGGCTTCCTCTAAGTGACCCATAAATAGGTTGGCGTACGAGGGGGCCATCCTGGTACCCATGGCTGTTCCTACTCCAGTCCTGTAACCCGGAAGGTGTACATGATCAAAGGCAGAGCCACATGTGAAAGCACCCACGTGATTTACCAATTAACACATCATGTAATAGAGAATCTACAGGTACTACAAGTGATAGTGTCAGTTCATCTTTGGTCATTACATATAAGAATTAGCTTCACATAGACCTCAAATTTAACAAAAGAGCAAGATAAAATAAGATCCAGAAGTTTATAATAGATTTTATCAAGTACTTTCTGAATAATTCCCGACACAAAAAAATTTAGGAGACTATGGATCATCACTGATGTTCAACTGTCCATTGAGATACGTAGTGAGAGAATGGGACAAGGTTAACTTCAAGAATATCAAAATTGTAAGACCCAATGACAATACAAAGTTAACTGCCTGGGAATCACTGATGACCTTGTTTTCCAGTCCAACACCACTCAGGAAACTAGACAACATATTTAATAACTGCAGGAGATCTTGTAGAAAACTGCCTTAGAAAATCCTTTGAAAAATCAGAAATACCCTTTGTTAACTGGCCCACCCCTTGTAAAAAAAAATCAAAATTTAACAGGAAATCAAAATTTTAAACAAATTTAAATATGTTGGAGAAGTCATAATACCTAAACTCAATAGAAAACCTTTGTGATAAGACAGAATTTAAAAAACTGACAAAATCACAATATCTCATCAAGAATACAAAAACAAAAATGCCTCTCAACAGTCACAACATTAAAGCACAACAAATTAGTTATACAAGCAAAAAAGTATGTAAGTGAAACTGCTTTCTAAACAATTAACACTTCAGAAATAGACGCAATTCTCAAGACAAAAAGAACAATAATCAGAACATGGATAAACATGAAAACACCAAAAAAGTGGACTCTTGAGACTAGCTTCTAATTAACAGTCTACACAGAAATTAAACCAGAAACTAGCACAATAAGGAAGAAACCCATTTCCTTCTTCAAAAACCTAATGAGGATACCAGGAAAGAGAACCGCCTGAAGAATAATGGTGAAACAGGTTATGAAAATCACGGAAGGTATAAAAGAACTACCAATTACAACATGATATTTAAAAAAAAGACAAAAATCAATAAAATCAAAGACAAAAAAACCAAGACAAACAATGGGAAGGGTAATTTCAGACAAAGAAAGAAAGTTGAGGTCCAAGAGAATGAAGAAACTGGGCCAACAGGAAAGTAAACTCTTATGATAAACTGACTAAAGTTTACATAGCAAATATATGTGATACTCTTTTGGGGCAGAGCACCTAAAGTAAATAAAGTATTTAATCAATGAAAGTAAGCAGTAAGAATACTGTGTAAACCAGATAACTGCCTATCTTTCAAAGTCATTGTTAAGGATCTCTGAATTCTTACACAACTTACCCGTATATTTACTCAACGATTTTTGTTGGTGACAAAAATCAGTTTCATCTTAACTGTCATCTAACAACCATAACAGAAGACACAAAAGTAATTTTCAAATAGATTTTGTATCCATCTCTAGAATTCAGAGTGGTGTTAATACACTGTCGTACACAGGTATTCAACAAGCTTTCATGCAACAATTCAAGAAATTGGGAATCTCAACAAGCCCAACACCAACAATGGAACACATACTTCAGTACCCACTGTCTTACAAATTTTAGACATGTGATTTCATTTAGAGATTGGAGTTTTTATGTCTAAATTTTCTACAGCGTATCATATAATCCTGATCAATTGATATCTTGGCTATGTGTTTTTTGCTAGGTTCTTGAGTAATAACTGCCCGTCCAAAAAGTTCCGACACTTATTTTTTCCTGGCATATAAGTGACATTAGTGCAGTAATTAACTGTGGCAACTTGAATTAACAACTGTAAACAACAGATGCACATTCGACCAGTTGGTTGTGAGTAGGCAGTGTTAAGTAGGGGACATGTGGCCATAATGTGTTAAAGTTGTTAAGTAACAAATCGCAACATCAAGATTTAAGACATTCTTCAGAACATTTTGAAGAAGAGAAAAGTGAGTGAGTGTGTGTGTGTGTGTGTGTGTGTGTGTGTGTGTGTGTGTGTGTGTGTGTGTGTGTGTGGGTGCGCGCACACAAAGTTTGTCCCACACACCTTGAGTCTCCAACAAAAATGACATGTGGATGCAAAAAAAATTGGACATTTATTTCCTGGAAAAATTCATCATGGGTGATTTTATATCAATACGAACTTAGCACAAAACAACAGAGTATATATTTACATGAAGGATCAATCCTAGAAGTTATTTTATTTAGACAGTCAGTTTCAGCATCTCATTACTGCCATGACCCTACACACTATGTATACAGAATCAGATTGATACTGGAGCCATCAATACCTAGATTCCATTAATTATAAAATGTAGGCACAAACAGTCAAGCTTTAAGTAACAAGTTAAGATGAACATCGAACACATACATGTTAAATTCCAACTTACTTTTGTGCAGGAAAGCACAAAAGTTACTCCATAGTAGCTAAGTGTAAGAGCAAGGCATCATGTCACAACAATCAATGAGTGCCAGAATTGTTGCCAACATGCTTTTATCTGAAACTTTCTGGCAGATTAAAACTGTGTGCCGGACTGAGACTCAAACTCAGGACCTTTGCCTTTCGCGGGCAAGTGCTCTACCAACTGAGCTACCCAAGCACCGTCCTCATAGCTTTACTTTTGCCAGTACCTCGTCTCCTACCTTCCAAACTTTACAGAAGCTCTCCTGCGAACCCTGCAGAACTAGCACTCCTGAAGGAAAGGATATTGCGGAGACATGGCTTAGCCACAGCCTGGGGGATGTTTGCCCGTGAAAGGCAAAGGTCTCAAGTTCAAGTCTCGGTCCGGCACACAGTTTTAATCTGCCAGGAAGTTTCATATCACCGCACACTCCGCTGCAGAGTGAAAATCTCATTATGCTTTTATCTCTTCCAATTTCCTTCCAGTTTTGATTTCAGTCTGCCAGATGACACTTCACATCACAGAACTTGACATGGGAGTCCAAAAACGGATTTTCTTTTTTAAATTTGTAACCAGAGTTGAGAAAGAACATTGATAACCAAGTAGAAGCCAGATAACCCAGGTGATTTGGTAACCATAGTTGCACAGTATCCGAAAGGAGGACTTTTCTGACAATATGACCATTCTGTGCAATGTTCTCAAGTGGGGAGCGACTATTTAGAACACCTGAAGCATTACAATCACCATCTTAACTTCTGTTTTTTATTACTCCAGTCTTGAAACTTTTTGGACCGACAAGGTTTCCTTATGTTACTAGCAAACTTAACAATTCCATAAGAGTTCTCCTACATATTTAATAATTTAATTGGATAGATAAAAAATCTACTCACGAAGTGGCAGAAGGTGAACACACATATAAAAAAGAAAAAAGTTTTACTTATGAAAGCTTTCAGAGACAGTGACTTCTCCTCCTGGCATAAGGGTTGAAGGGGAAGAAAGAGGGGTGCAGGAAAAGGACTGAAGAGGTTTAGGAAAACAGGTAGAGTTCAGAAAGTCACCGAGAACCCCCGGTAAGGAGAGACTTTTCTATTTTATTTTTTTTTCTACCATGTTGCATTATGTTGTGCCAAAACTGGTTATTTTCGTTGTTATACATATTTAGTAAGTCATTTGTGAATGCCAAATACAGTAACAATCCATGTCCTGATCCTTATGGAATGCCCCGTTTAAAGCTGCCGCCCCCCCCCCCCCCCCTAAATTTAGTTTCCCTGTCAATGAGACTATGTACATTCTGTTCATGCAAAGGAAGACAGAACTGAGAAAACAATTGGAAGAGGGAAGGAGGAAATGGGTGATTAAGACTCGAGCACTAGCTCAACTGGAATACGATGTTCTATAGTCAAGATAACCATGTGAGCATTATGGTTATACACCTATTTGAAAAAACTTTTGCTTAATACAGATTCAGTGTCATAAACAGTCCACTGGCTTAATCAGTCCATCCATGCAGGAGAGTGCCAATATCAACAGCATTTTAGTCTTTAAAGTGCAGTTAAATACATACCAAAAAATTAAAGTATTGGAAACTTTAGATAAAGTGCCAACAAGATAAACAACAAGGTAACTTACTCAGTCCAATTTCATTTTTTGGCAAATTCATAGCTATTTTTTAACCTTAATCTACAACAACATTTGATAAATGTTGCCCAACCATATACAGATGCTATATAGTCAGACGCCCCCCCATGAACCATGGACCTTGCCGTTGGTGGGGAAGCTTGCGTGCCTCAGCGATACAGATGGCCGTACTGTAGGTGCAACCACAAAGGAGGGGCATCTGTTGAGAGACCAGACAAACGTTTGGTTCCTGAAGAGGGGCAGCAGCCTTTCCAGTAGTTGCAGGGGCAACAGTCTTGATGATTGACTTATCTGGCCTTGTAACACTAACCAAAACAGCCTTGCTGTGCTGGTACTGCAAATGGCTGAAAGGAAGGGGAAACTGCAGCCGTAATTTTTCCCGAGGGTATGCAGCTTTACTGTATGGTTAAATGATGATGGTGTCTTCTTGCGTATAATATTCCGGAGGTAAAATAGTCCCCCACTCAGATCTCCGGGCGTGGACTACTCAAGAGGACGTCGTTATCAGGAGAAAGCAGCTGGCGTTCTACGCATTGGAGCGTGGAATGTCAGATCCCTTAATCAGGCAGGTAGGTTAGAAAATTTAAAAGGGAAATGGATAGGTTAAAGTTAGATATAGTGGGAATTGGTGAAGTTCGATGGCAGGAGGTACAAGACTTCTGGTCAGGTGAATACAGGGTTATAAATACAAAATCAAATAGGGGTAATGCTGAAGTAGGTTTAATCATGAATAGGAAAATAGGAATGTGGGTAAGCTACTACAAACAGCATAGTGAACGCATTATTGTGGCCAAGATAGACATGAAGCCCATGCCTACTACAGTTGTACAAGTTTATATGCCAACTAGCTCTGCAGATGATGATGATGAAATTGATGAAATGTATGATAAGATAAAAGAAGTTATTCAGGTGGTGAAGGGAGATGAAAATTTAATAGTCATGGGTGATTGGAATTCGAGAGTAGGAAAAGGGAGAGAAGGAAACATAGTAGATGAATATGGATTGGGGCTAAGAAATGAAAGAGGAAGCCGCCTGGTAGAATTTTGCACAGAGCATAACTTACTCATAGCTAACACTTGTTTCAAGAATAATAAAAAAAGGTTGTATACATGGAAGAACCCTGGATATACTAAAAGGTATCAGATAGATTACATAACGGTAAGACAGAGATTTAGGAACCAGGTTTTAAATTGTAAGACATTTCCAGGGGCAGATGTGGACTCTGACCACAATCTATTGGTTATGAACTGTAGATTAAAACTGAAGAAACTGCAAAAAGGTGGGAATTTAAGGAGATGGGACCTGGATAAACTGACTAAACCAGAGGTTGTGCAGAGTTTCAGGGAGAGCATAAGGGAACAATTGACAGGAATGGGGGAAAGAAATACAGTAGAAGAAGAGTGGGTAGCTATGAGGGATGAAGTAGTGAAGGCAGCATATGATCAAGTAGGTAAAAAGATGAGGGTTAGTAGAAATCACTGGGTAACAGAAGAAATATTGAATTTAACTGATGAAAGGAGAAAATGTAAAAATGCAGTAAATGAAGCAGGCAAAAAGGAATACAAACGTCTCAAAAATGAGATCGACAGGAAGTGTAAAATGGCTAAGCAGGGATGGCTAGAGGACAAATGTAAGGATGTAGAGGCTTGTCTCACTAGGGGTAAGATAGATACTGCCCACAGGAAAATTAAAGAGACCTTTGGAGATCAGAGAACCACTTGTATATATATCAAGAGCTCAGATGAAACCCAGTTCTAAGCAAAGAAGAGAAAGCAGAAAGGTGGAAGGAGTATACAGGGGGTCTATACAAGGCAATATACTTGAGGACAATATTATGGAAATGGAAGAGGATGTAGATGAAGATGAAATGGGAGATACGATACTGCGTGAAGAGTTTGACAGAGCACTGAAAGACCTGAGTCGAAACAAGGCCCCGGGAGCAGACAACATTCCATTAGAACTACTGACAGCCTTGGGAGAGCCAGTCCTGACAAAACTCTACCAGCTGGTGAGCACGATGTATGAGACAGGCAGAATTCCCTCAGACTTCAAGAAGCATAAAATAATTCCAATCCCAAAGAAAGTAGGTGTTGACAGATGGGAAAACTACCGAACTATCAGTTTAATAAGTCACAGCTGTAAAATGCTAACATGAACTCTTTACAGACGAATGGAAAAACTGGTAGAAGCCGACCTTGGGGAAGATCAGTTTGGATTCTGTAGAAATATTGGAACACGTGAGGCAATACTGACCTTACAACTTATTTTAGAAGAAAGATTAAGGAAAGGCAAACCTACGTTTCTAGCATTTGTAGACTTAGAGAAAGCTTTTGACAATGTTGACTGGAATATTCTCTTTCAAATTCTAAAGGTGGCAGGGGTAAAATACAGGGAGCGAAAGGCTATTTACAATTTGTACAGAACCAGATGGCAGTTATACGAGTGGAGGGGCTTGAAGGGAAGCAGTGGTTGGGAAGGGAGTGAGACAGGGTTGTAGTAGCCTATCCCCGATGTTATTCAATCTGTATATTGAGCAAGCAGTAAAGGAAACAAAAGAAAAATTCGGAGTAGGTATTAAAATCTATGGAGAAGAGACAAAAGCTTTGAGGTTCGCCAATGACATTGTAATTCTGTCAGAGACAGCATAAGACTAGGAAGAGCAGTTGAACGGTATGGATAATGTCTTGAAAAGAGGATATAAGATGAACATCAATAGAAGGAAAACGAGGATAATGGAATGTAGTCGAATTAAGACGGGTGATGCTGAGGGAATTAGATTAGGAAATGAGACACTTAAAGTAGTAAAGGAGTTTTGCTACTTGGGGAGCAAAATAACTGATGATGGTCGAAATAAACAGGATATAAAATGTAAACTGGCAATGACAAGGAAAGCGTTTCTGAAGAAGAAAAATTTGTTAACATTGAGTATAGATTTAAGTGTCAGGAAGTCGTTTCTGAAAGTATTTGTATGAAGTGTAGCCATGTGTGGAAGTGAAACATAGACGATAAATAGTTTGGACAAGAAGAGAATAGAAGCTTTCGAAATGTGGTGCTACAGAAGAATGCTGAAGATTAGATGGGTAGATCACATAACTAATGAGGAGGTATTGAATAGAATTGGGGAGAATAGGAGTTTGTGGCACAACTTAACAAGAAGAAGGGACTGGTTGGTATAAAGTTCTTAGGCATCAAGGGATCACAAATTTAGCATTGGAGGGCAGTGTGGAGGGTAAAAATCACAGAGGGAGACCAAGAGATGAATATGCTAAACAGATTCAGAAGGATGTAGGTTGCAGTAAGTACTGGGAGATGAAGAAACTTGCACATAACAGAGTAGCATGGAGAGCTGCATCAAACCAGTCTCAGGACTGAAAACCACAACAACAATGTATAGTCAGAAATTCATCTATCGAGTATTTTGTATCCCACAAAATAAAAACAAATTATGTCTGCTAGATGTGGCAAAGGTGAGCCCACAAGGGGTGCTTGTGTTTGAGTCCACAACGTAAAGGTTACATTCAGAGTTTGTACCCAGCCAGAGATGGACGCGTACGTCGTCACAGAAGTTGTGTACTGACGATTTCATAAACACAGCAAAGCAGGTATGCAGCAGTGTATGGGCCATCCAAAGAGAAATCCAACATGAAATCCAACTACACAGTGAGGTAGTCAACAATGGCCTAGTATGGTACCTTACAGCTTCAGCTTCATATAGTAGAGTGATCTACTCAAGGAAACACTCGAGGAGACTGTACAATGCTTCATGCCAGAGGGCTTGTCCAGCAGTCACCATCTGCAGTGGCCTCTAGTGCCACATACGGCCTCTGTCAGGCTCTGCCTCCCAGCAATATGCTCTACACTGAGCGTACCAATATCACCCAGCGGTAGATCAAACATCTCTGTTTCGTCTTGCTGTGGGATGAGTGTACATTATTCCTAATTCCCTTTAACTGGTAATGCTGGGAATGTATTGGATGTGGAAGTGTGGAGGATGTTTGTAACAGCCAGCAGCTCTGCCACCATGGGGTGTGATGATATCAGTCTCACTTAAACAGTTGCATTTTCTGGGCAGTCTCTGCTGGGGCCTTCATGAGCTCATCTCTGTTTCAGTCTGAGGAGGTGAAGGTCGAAATTGTGTGTGACACAACCTCTGTATGCTTGTCTCACTTGGATTGTAGTGATACTGCTGGATGAGCATAAAAATGTAGGTTATGGCAATGTACACATGGAGGCAGGAATGACGGCTGGCTGAAGCAAAGGGTGGGGGGTCTGGGTGGGGGTGAGAGGGGTCTGGAGGAGGCAGCAGCCAATCATGGGGCGATCAGAGGGTTCACGTGGCTCTCAGGTGGTACGCTGGTTTTCTGTAGTCGCAGCTGCAGCTTGCTATATGGGCAAACCAGTTTGTTTTGGCCTGCCACACCTTAGAATAACTGATGCCCCTGATTGCCTATTACAATGCCTACAGTCCATCCGAGGATGTGGTTGAACTTGCAAAACCATTACATGAGAGCCTGCAGGGTAATATGGTGTTAGCCACGAGCTCTGGGTGCTCAGGATTACCCAGCAGCAAACAGTACCAGTGCCCATGTGGCAGTTCTGCTGGACTGTAACCTGTGATAGTGGGTGACCATTGGAGCATGAGGATGCTCATTAAAGCATCCATGGGAGACTGAGTCTGCACTGTCTTTGCCACAAGAGTTTTCAAATAATGTGATTACCACCCACTCTACTTCTGAATTTGATGCCGGTTGGTAACGAGCAGTGGTGACATAGGATGCTTTGTTTCTCTGGCAGAAATTCTTGAACTCAGATGACACAAACTTAGAGATGTTGTCTGATACAATTGTATGGTATATTCTCTCTCATGAGTATTGTTTGTGAGGGGCCTGGATCACTGCCAGGGAGGTAGCCAAGGACATATGGGAAACTGGAGACAGCATCAACCACAAACAACACTGCACCTTTGAACGGTCTGGCAGAATCAATATGCACCCTTTCCTATGAGTGCTCTAATGTTGGCCATGAGGAAAAATGCTATTTGGTGGCTGATTGACTCAGGCAGCATGTGTGACAAGACCAGACCATTCTTCCTATTTCCTAATCCACACCTGGCCAGTATACGCGTCATCACACTTTATTTCATGTGGGTCATGTCTGAATGTAACTGGTGGGCGAACTTTGGAATTCTTGGCCTGTGCATTTTGGACTAATAACCTGACATTGTGTCCTCCATGGCTGACATAATGACACCATCCTTGGGGTAGAGACTGTGCCGGAGGAAGAAATAGATGTGATATGACATGTATGCTACTTTCATTAAGTACTCTG